>NC_056004.1:91569691-92176415 GCF_018446385.1 Zingiber officinale
AATTAGTATCAGATTAACTCAAAAATAGAACACAAAACAAAGCAGGCATCGTACCCGCTCTAATACCAAAAAAAAAATTGGTATCAGATAAACTAAAAAATAGAACACAAAACAAAGCAGGCATCATACCCGCTCTGATACCAAAAATTGTCACGCCCCCAAAGGAGTCTCTGCCAGACAAAAATCCGGCAGCATCTCCCCTGTACCGGTGAAAATCTGAAGCATCAATACAAACATAATACATCAGCCACATGCGGCTAGAATATTTATATACACAACCACGCAGTTATAATCACAACCCACTCGGCTGGAATGAAACAATCATAACCACGCAGTTACATATAAAACAGCCCACACGGCTGTACTAAAAACACAGCGGAAAAATGAAGGAAAGCCCACACAAACCAAATAAATACAATGCATGCCGGCTCGGCTTAAACACAAATACAACACCAAGAGAATAAGATAGTCACATGGCTAAACACAAATACAATGCCAAAAATAAGAAAAGAATATACAAAAGAAAACAAACACTAGGTGAAATCGTCTTTGGATGTGACGTAGGACCCGGCAGACAGGATACTCCGAGCGACACCAACAATCTACAAGCTACCTGAAAACATAAATGTATACATGCGGTGGTGAGTATAGGTAACTCAGCGGGTAATAAACAAGATAGTGCATGGTCCATAAACAAACATGGAGATCACAAGTATACAGTCTCAGTAGGGAATAAAGAACATGATCATACTATCATAATCAATGCACCTAAACATATCTGACATAATAACCTGACATAAAAATTGTACAAACCACAACTAACATAATGACAAATACATACCCAATCTAGAATCAACACATGGTACAATGATCAGTAAACCTATCGGATCTGCAACAGATATACCCGTGACACCTGTGCAATATAAATATGACTGCATATACATGTAAAATAAATGACATGTATGCAGCATGACAACCATATGCAACAATCATATCTCAAACAAGTGCAACAACGACAATCACATGCAACTAGTATCTATTAGGCATGTATGCAAATGCAGATGCATCGTGCATCAAATGCAAGAATAATAACTGCGTATGCATGCTCCATGGTCACCCCCGACACCTCTCCAGACACCACGACCCCAGTATGGCCGAGAGGCTTGGGTCTGTGACAACCGTACAAGTCTCATACTCCAAACTTCTATAAAGCAGCTAAGGCAGACGGAATGTTAAGTAGTTATCTAACTACATAGCATCAGGGTCCCTGACTGCTCACTACGCCGGATCTCACTAAACCTCGTGACCGGGTGGCACGACAGGACGAGCGACAACTGCTCCAGCAACCACTACCCATGAGTGGCCGAGTGTGCGGCGCTAAACCAAACCGATGACTCTCTCAACCACAAGGGAGATAATGGTCATCAGATGTAATGAATGATGAACATGATATATATATATATATATATATATATATATAATCATCATCCATGCAACACCCCAAACCTCATAAATACCTCCAATATGAGTATAATCGTCATGATATCTCCACGTATCCCACCAAATATATGTACACACTACACATGTATAATCAACCAAAAATCTCTAATAATCCCACCAGACAATTGTACACAAAATATAAGTACAATCAACATGTATCCTCTAGTAAAAACACAGCAGACATGTGTATATACCCCAAACATACAATCAACACAACTCCTCCAAAAGTACATGACAAATACGTATGTACACACCACATGTAAATGCACGGTCAACAAGATGACTCATACCCACCTATGTACAGTCCACATCATATACTCAATCAACATGGGAATACCAACAACCCGACAATCCCTACAATACATACTCTACATGTGTAATCACAACAGAATAGATATCAAGAGTGGAGACTGTATATGAATTAAATAGATTATCACAAGGGTCAAGCATAAGTATCATGCAGGAAAAACAGCAACCGATCATGATATAAGATAAAGCAGTCTAATTTATCCAATAATAACCATGCACTAAGTACAAGAAAATCTACATAGAAGCCAAGGAAGAAATACCCGCCTTAAAGTGTAGATCGTGCCAAGTAATCCTGTGTCGAGACGCTCGTCCCGAATCCAAGTCCTGCGATCACATAATATATATTTAGCTAGTTACATAGGTAGCAAATAGCTAAATAAACTCCTCAATCTAATTAGGGAAAACCCTAATCAAAGTAACTTACCTAATTCCTTAATTCAACTCCTTCTAGATCCAAACATAATCCACAATCTATTAATCAATCCAAAACTCACTAATCCAAACTCATCATAAATCCACAACAACCTAACATCATCATCTACAACTAACACAACCACCACATCTGATAATCCAACCAACAAGCAATCCAATGATCTCAAGAATAATCACATAACAATCTACATCAACCAATCATCATATCCACAAATTTCAACCCAATACAAACCTCAATCAATCCAACACATACCAATAATGATCATGTATCCATTTACATAAATCATTCACCAAATAACCATCACAAATCAACTTATCACAACCAAATCCCAAATTCAAATCAATTAATTCATTTAACACCATCGTTTAATCTACGTGTCATCTACTAACATCAAGAATCAATTCTACAATCCCTTAGAAAACCTAATAGAGTAGCATTCTAATAAGAAAACTAGTAGTACATCACTAGAAGACACTTACCTTGAGAGATGGCAACAAATCCCATAGCCAACAACTAGCCAGCCACTGTCCAGAAGATACAACAGAACACCACCACCAATTCTTCCAAGAATCAATCCAAAAACTCAATTGTATAACAAAGAATTGCTGAAACCTTAATCCACAGTACAAGATTCACCTTAACAGAACCTTACCTCCTCATCCGACAGCTTCCACAGAACCCAGCCGCAATAATTGGAGAAGATCAGCGAACAGCAAAGGCATAGTCCACCACAATGTGAATCCAAAGCCTCCCTCTAGTCCAGATCAGAAAGAGTACCACAAACAAACCCAATTACACAAGGAACTTTGAACTCACAGCACTTCCCGACACTTCCTTACCTTAACCGATCGCCTCCAATGGTGCCGCGCGATCCACTCCAACTGGTGATGATCTAGTTCGCCCTCCAGCGAGTAGATTGAAGAGGAGAAGTGAAAGGAGCTAATTGGCCGAGAAGGATACAAATCAATTTCTCCTCGCCGTGCCCTAGCTCCGCCGGATCATCGTCGATCGCCCGCAAGAAACTGTCGAGGAAGCGATCGGTCCACTAGAGAAGGCTTGGACAACGTCAGCTCCTTCGAGATTCTGGTGATGGTCCTCAATCGACGCGAGGAAGCCGAGACCATCGAGGAAGAGTCGTCCTCCATCGACGTCGGGTCGTCCTCGAGAGAGAGCAATCGGGAGAGAGGAAATCGAGAGGCGAGGAAGAAGAACTAGCCACTTGTTTTCCCTTTAAAGCTCTGGTGGTTGCTTGCGCCGGCGACACCGAGAGGGGAAGAGAATAATCGTCGGTCCCTGGTGAGGGGAAAGAAATCAAAGGAAGGAAAATAATAAGGAATTAGGGCTAATTAAAGAAATATTTAGGGTTAAATTTAATCAAACCTTAAGTTGATTCCTTAATCAATTCCCACTTGAATAGTGTTCCAAATAGGTCTCCACTGTACCCCAAATCCATTCCCTCAAAACGGGTCATACGACCTCCATTCAAATCCCGAAAAATTTCTAAAAATTCCAGAAAAATCCAATAAGATTGTTCGTCCAATAATATTTATTATTTAATTTTAAGGTATTTTACAAAAATAGTTCAAAGTTAAGTAAAAATAGACAAAGAAAATGTTTAATAAGTCATTTTAAAAAAAACTTCCTCTCCCTTAATCTAATCTCTCCCCCTGAGTGTAATGTTTAAGGTATAAAAAAAACTTCACTTTATACTAAAATACTTAACTTTTATATATTCTCCCCCTTTTGGCATATATCACAAACTAAGTTCAGACTAGATTTGAAAATTTTCAAGGGTAGAATATTTCAAAAGGAATTTTGAAAATAGTTTAAGGCTTAATGTTTCAAAAGTAATTTTGGAAAACATGTTAAGATTAGATTTTCAAGGGGAATTTTGAAACCACTTTAAGGATAAATTTTGAAAAAATATTTCCAACATTTGAAAAATAATTTAAGGTTAAATTTTCAAAAGAGATTTTTTAAAAAATATTGAAGAAGAATAAATTTTCAAACAAAATTTGGAATAACATTTGAAGGTTAAAATTTTAAAAATAATTTTCAAGGTTAAAATTTGAAAGAACACTTTAATGTTAAATTCTCAACATGAATTTTAGAAGACATTGAAAAGCTAAATTATCAAAAGAATTTTGTAAAGGATTTTAACAACACTTTAAGGTGAAATTTCAAAAAGGTATTTTGGAAAGAAACATTTAAGGGGGAAAAAAATTAGAAGATAAAACATTCCACTTTTAAATTTACTTTAGACAATGAACAACAAATTAAATAATGTACAATAAACACACTACAAGAAAATCTGCATTCAACAACACTCAAACGACAACGGTTTTATACCAAATCGTTGTCTTTTTACCTTTTAACAACGGTTTTAATAAAAACCGTTGTCTTTTAGCAATTTTTTTGGCCTACGACAACAGTTTTTAAAAACCGTTGTCTATTTATGTTTTTTTGGGGCTACGACAACGGTTTTTAAAGGCTACGACAACAGTTTTTGAAAAATGTTGTCTATGTGCGCTTTTTTTGGGATTACGACAACGGTTTTTGAAAACCGTTGTCTATTAAGTGTTATTGAATAGCGTTGTTTTTCTTCTTTCGCCGCTTTTTCCCCTTCGCAATTTTTTGCCGCTGCTGCGTTTTGTCTTTCCCTCTCTCTGAAATTTTTTGCCGCTGCATTCTGCCCCTTTACCTTCTCGATCCCTAAAACCTCTCACTTGCTCTCTCATTTTCTATGGTGATGGTGAGCGCGCAGCTGTGGGATTGGAGTAGAATGGAAGGCTTAGAGGTTTTCAATGCGTGGCGATCTTTGTCGACGCATCCTAAACCTCATCGCATACCTCTGATCTGCAGCCACGGATTGTACCAACCGCGACCTCGAAGACCTTGGAGCACTGCTAAGATCAAGCAGCACTTCTGTTTTATTCCTCTCTCGACTCGATCGCTCCTTTGTCCATCGCACGCTTTCATATTCTTTGCTTTTTCCTTTTCTTCTACAGATCATTTGAAGATGGAGGGCGATCTCCTTTCCATGGCTTCCACTCAGCGCTTGAAGTTATTCCAGGGAAGCCAGGCTTTTCCCTCCAACCTCCACCTCCATCTTCTGTCAAAACTAGGCATTCTGCGAAATTTAGGAGATAAAGAAAGCTGGTAAGCGAAATGAGTTCTTGGTGGAAGGGTAACTATCCTATAGCCAGGTCCAATGGTGACTCTTCGAGGAGGAATTCGACGACCACTGAGGAACAGAAGCAGACGAGAAGGACAAACACGTTCTACGGACCTTTGGAATCACATTGGCATTTTCCGGAGCCCGAGAAGAAGAAGCCCCCTTTGACTTCAAAATTGACCTTCAGGTCCTTGTAGAAATCGCTCACTAAGGTCAGCAAAAGCAATGCATTTCCAACGATGTTCCAAGGCGTCCACGATCCGAATGAGGAGAAAGTGGTGAAGTCGTTGAGGGACACACTACTATCGAAGGGTCAGCTACCTGAGAAGTATGATGACTACCATACACTTCTCCGGTATGGCTAGAATACATTTGTTAAGTAGCTGGAAGAAATTTCTCTTTTTGAATCCTTCTTATTATTATATTGATCATACATGTCCTAGTTCTATATCGTGTGAAAGAATTTTACTATTGATGCTATAGCTTTCTATTCTTCTCTGCAGATTTTTGTGATTGCGGAACTTCAACATGTCTAAGGCAGAGATCATGTTTGTTAATATGCTCAAGTGGAGAGATAGTTCTGGTGTTTATCTTATTGCAAAAGTAATATATTCCTGACATGTTTTTCTCCCTATGGGTTACTATGTGGGCATTTCAATTCAACACCTCACGACTTTTACTGACTTTGACACAAATATGATGAAACAAATAACAATTTTCATCCAATTTCTACAATAATATTTCTGCCGAGATCTTTTTCCTTGCAAACATTAAATCAAATGACAGATTAAAAAAATGTCTTTTAAATGCTGGTTTTTTCTAAATAATGCTTTCATTTTTTTCAAACATAACCATGATGATCCATGTGAATATACATTCCTTTGCAGGTTTTGGATTCTTTATAGGGCCAAGCAAGATGGACCAGTAGTCTTGGTAAATTACCTTACTATGAATATCATCCTATACCTTGGTCATCTCAATATAACTGTTGTACAAACACCTATTCAGGGTTGGCGTCATCCTTGGGAAGGGCATGGAGATCACTCACATGATCATGTGCCTGAAGACAAGGTATTATAGTACAAGCATGCCTTAATTCATCTACAATTTCCCTTTTGTTTGTGTATGTATAAGATGCTTCCAAAGCTTCAATATGATTATTGTTGACAACAGGTGCTTATTCATGAATAAGCTCCAAGCAGATTCAATTTCCCTATAAGATGTATGTTTGGATTCATGGTATAGACTAAAAGATTATTGTTGTGGCACCTTTACCTTAGAAGTGCTAACAAGCTCAATGCACATGATGAATCTCTTTGCTATCCTTTCAAACTGCTAATTTCTAGCTTCAATATGCATTGACATTGACCTGTTATGCTTGGATATCTTCTAGGTGTAGATGTTAGAACATCCAAGATATGCGAACTTGGAATATTGAATTATAGAGCTAAGCGAGTGCTTTGGATTGCCCTCCGCCAGCTTGAAGTAATTGAGACCCACAGTGGATATGGTTCTCATCACACATCTTTCCTGTAATGAATTAAGATTGTCTGCTACATTTTTGACCTGGCTCTGATCCATTAGATCTGTGTAACTATGCTGTAAGATTTCACAGTAGAACGAGAGACATGTGAGAAGGTGATTTCTTTGACTCATTTAATTAGATCTAGTCCTTTATTTGCTAATACTTCCCCATACTGATTTTTTTTAAGCATGTTAGAATTGTGAAGAATTTCTAATTATATCTGTGTGCTACCTTTCTCATAGTTTATTGCAATGTGTGATAACTATTAGATGTTGCTATTCTTTCTCTCCATTATGTAGTCCTTTGATTAATATTTGCCAATTTTCCATAGTTTTTCACTTTAAGATCTTTCAAGCATCTAGTGACAAGTGCAAATTGGTTAGCATCTAGTGACATCCTTGTGTTGACTTTAGAGATTAAAAATTGATGTAATTAGCATGTTTTTCTGGTGCTATAATCCAATGATATAATTTATTCTTCCAATGGGAGTAAACATTGTCAGATTCTTTTATACTCCTTTATGTATTAGATTTCTTATGATTATTTCTTATTGCCTTCTCATTTTTCTAATCGTAGAGATCGAGCAAATCAAAGAAATACTTGCAATGCCGAATGGAAAGGTTAGTTTGCATCTAGTTTAGCTTTTTCCCTCTTAATGGAATATTCTTGAGATAGAAATGAGTGCAAAATAAGTCTGTTAATATCTTAGTTGTCTCGGAAGAAGTCTATTGTGTCACTTGTGCTGGGCTACTGTATAATTTACTTAATTCTATATTTTTCCTTATGCTTGACGTTATAATTGTTCCTCTTTGAAAGTGCCCTTAATCTTAGTCCTTAATCTCCTATTGACTTTATTCACAGATTATTAGTCTTGATGAAACGCATACCTCTTGGGCGCTTGACAGATAAGTAGATTAGAAGTCTTTGTTTTCTTAAACACACTAATGGTTTTATTTTGTTTCTAGAAACTTGATGGCGAAACAAGATCTGTCAGAGCTTAGTTAGCTTAGTTTATGCAATGCTACAATAGATTTATCCGAGAATCCCTTGATCTCTCCTTTAAGATAATAATTGTTGATTAAGAATCACCCACTAGTGGGAATTACATGAAGCCCTTGATCAAGTTGTATTCGCTATTGCTTGAATAAGTTGATTAAAGTTGCAAGTTGAGCCTGCACTTTCACTAAGACTAGAAATTTTATCCTTTAATCAAGTAGTAGTTTCTTGATGGAGTTTATTTAGCATATGAAACTCATTTAAGATTTATGTTTGTTGTTCAATACTTTTTTGACCTCATACTTGTTATAATTTTTGGTTTATAATGCATTGGACCTTAATGTAAAAAGGCAGATTGTCTACCTTATGGCTCCATTTGTGATAGACGAAACTTTACAAACACCAGCAGATGTTGTGAAAGGCACATCCTTATAACAGGCAACCACTCTTTATTAGACTGCAGATCAACCTGCAGCTTCTCCCAAACTTTGCTCTTGGCGTTTAAGACGCTGTTTGGTTCGCCTGAGTATCCCAGAAAGGTCACTCGTTCACCAACCTTGGCTGATGATGGTGGATCAACTAACTCAACCTGGAAACAAAATGAATTCATTAGTCGTTCTTGATGAATGATCACATGTAAAGATGATAATTTCCCAGGTAAACCAACCAATATTATAATACTAAAAAACTAACAGGTTAGTAAAAGCAAAGACTTGTAAGAATGGAGGCAGAGTTAACGACTTAACTTTGTGTGGTCATCGTTTGATGCAGCCAAGACCATTGCTTGTGACTTAATGCCCCTCATGGTTGCAGGCTTCAAGTTACAAAGGACACAAACCTTCTGATTCTGCACCAGTGATTTAGAGAACATAGGAAATTCACATCCAAATGGAAGAAAATTTGAAAAGGGAAGCAAAATAAACCTGCATTTCCTCAAGAGGAATATATTTCACGAGGCCACTAACAACTGTTCGAGGGGATTCTTCACCGACATCAATTTCTTCAACATAGAGTGAATCTGCATCTGGGTGCTTCTGAACTTTTTTGATGAGGCCAACAGGTATGTCAAGTCTTGAGACAGAAATTTCTGTTTCAGCAGACTTCGTTTTTGTACTGCCAGAAGACTTGTTATGTTGTTTCTTAGAATTTCCTACAGCAGGTCACATGAGAAACTTATTGAGCTCTAGGATAAGCTTTAACTTCATTAAGTCGAGTTTTATTAATACTTCAAAACTTGAAAAACCATTTACATTAATACAACACTAAAACGTAGCTTCATTTGCAGGTCTAGGATAAACCTTCATGAAACTTTCTCCTTGTATCAAAAATTGTATATGGTCAAGAGTTACTAGTGCTTCAGATAAAGATGAACTCTTCTAATATATGTTTATATTTTGCAGGTTCTATTGACAAAGTTTTATGTTGTGGTTTTATTTGCCGATATGAATGAGGTACTTGAAGAGTATGATTTATCAAATCTGTTATTGTGATTGTAGCAACTACATTTCTCCAAATTTCAGCTATCAACCCTGTTTTACGTCTTCTACAGGTATTATATTCTTCCCTTTTATTTTTGGTGCTTTGCTCACATACTTTGATTCACAAAAATCCAGAATGTTGGAAAAGGTTGATATGGAAGAATCAGCAAGTGAGAAAGAGGAGTCCGATGAAATTCTACAAGTTGAAGATTTTGATGGGGCTTGAGTTGACAATAATTACTTGCAATCCTACATGGCATGAACCACCATCACAAGTTTCTAGTCTTTTGACAATTATTCATTAGTTGTAAATGAAGTTTATTTGTTTATTTGTATTGGGATAAATTTTATTTGAATATTAGACATGTTTTTTCTTTTGTGATTGTAATATAATTCTTGTATAAGTAACATTTTGAATGACATTGATATGGAAAATATTCTTTCTTTTGTGATTATGATTCTTTATTATATATTTATATTGAAATATGATATATTGGTATTAAAAGATAATAATTTAAAAGACAATGATCTAAAACTGTTGTTGTTGTCTATCACCCTCAAAGACAACGGTTAAAAACCGTTGTCAAAGCCCCAAAAACGGTTGTAAACTAGCAGTGTTAATAAAAAAATGCTCTAAACAACAACGGTTTTAAACCGTTGTCTTTTCATTCAAAGACAACGGTTTAAAACCGTTGCAAAACTGTTGTCTTTTCATTCAAAAGACAACGATTTAAAACCGTTGTCGTAGCCTCCACTTTTAACAACACTGCCAGTTACAACGATTTTAAAGGGCCTACGACAACGGTTTTTAACCGTTATCTTTTAATGTTTTTGTTGTAGTGACAGTAATTAAAAGATCTTATAGTCCAAGCATGATTGATTTTAACTACTTATTTTTCATCTTACTAATTCTACATTATTAAACATGCTAGTCCTATTGGTTCTATGTGAGATGATTTTTCATTAATTAGATTAATTATGAAAGTTTTTAATTAATGAAGGTTCAATTTTGGAGTCATTTGTTTAAGTTAGGTTTAAAAAAATCAAATTATTAATTTAGGTTTGACTATGTTATTAATTAAATTTTAAATTAGGTTTAATTAAATTGATTAATTAAATTAATGGGACTAATTAAATTAATTGGATTAATTAATTTCTGGTTAATTAAGTTGTAATTGATTAAGTTTAGATTAATTAAATAATAATATTTGAATGAGTTAAAAATTAATTTTGGTTCACATTAAGTTAATTAATTTAGAATAATTGGTTTCAGATTAATTTTAGTTAGGTTAAAGATTAAATTAAGTTAATTAATAATTAAGTTGATTAATAATTAAGTTTTAGGTTATAAAATTACTCAAAAAAACTTTGAATTAATTGAATTAATTATTTAAGTTTAATTAAAATGATTTGATTAAGATTACTTAAGTTTTAATGATAAATTTAACTTAAAATAAATTTTAATTGCGGTTAAGTTAAAATTATTAAATTAAGTTGAAATTTAAATTTAAATTGGATTTATTAAATTTTTTTGAACTAATTAATTTATATTACAAATTAGATTTGAATTAGTTAAAATATATTAATTAGTTTGGGTTTAGTTAATTAAGTTGTATTTAGATTGATTAAACTAATAAGTCCTAAATTCATCTTACTCATTTCTAAGTTTTTAATTAGTGAACCTTATAGATTTATTAGATGACTCTCAACTTTATCCTCATTAATTTTGTTTAATTTCTAACGATTGATTAACCTTATATTAGTTTCAGGTTTAACCATTGATTAAATAAGTGCACATTTCACATTTCAGCTTCCAGGCTATGGCGAAGCATAGAGGTTTTCTTGGGTATCGGAGAAACGATCACTTCTAGACCAAGCTGATTCGTGAAATTGAATACTTAGCTAATCAATTGAGAAATCAAAATCAAACTAGTCTAGGATATGGCGAAGTAGCTTCAGTTAGTTCCACCTAACTAGGTTTATCAAGTATGGTATGTCTTACCCCACTTGACTTCCTAGACCAAGTTTTCCTAATATACTATCATCTCACCCCACTCCAGTACTAGGTTGGGCAAGTATCAATCAAGTCTAAATCCTTATCTAACCATTCTAAATTAAGCAAAAAATTAAGTATGTATGGAAAGCTATAAATCAAACAAACATGCAAATTTATTTAACAAGAAAAATATTTTTCCTATTATCTCCCCCTAAATCATAACCTTGATAAGGTCTATTTAGGAAATGAATTTGACACTTAGGAATCCAATATTGGTTTAATCCAACTTAATCAATCAAGCTTGATTTAGGGACCCATACTTGGACTTGGTTTCTTGTAGTTTGATTTACAATTGACAAATACAATTTAAATCAGGTCTTAGCTTTGTATCCTAGTATGGATCGATTGTATATAACTCTTTATTTTTCAAGTATCATATCTAGATACTTGAAACCTGAAGTGAACCATTCCAATGATTTTTTAAGTTCTTTGATTTGAACTTAGTTGAAGTTTCACTTTAAACTTATTCAGTCGAAGAACTTAGGTTATTGTCCTCCTTAATGGTTGTTACCTCCTTTTGGAGACACTTGACCTGGATATTGGACTTGGCTAACTTTCTGATATGCATAGATTACATATACTTTTATGCATACTTTGACGTGCAATCACTTATTTTCTTTGAGTATGTTCTATACTATTAGACTCTTCTTTATAATATTTTCAGCATAATTACTCTCTTTGTTGGAGATTTGCTCGTGCTTAATTTATTCTTGATAGGATGAATTTTTGGAGTGAAAACCTAGTTAAGATGTGCTTCGGAACAATTCAGGAAGAAGAATAGAGCCTGACTATGCCCCATGGCACGGTTGTGCCTCCTCAACTAAGAGAAAGCAGACCATAGTTGTGTCCTATAGCATGGTCGTGCCGCTCCACCAAAGGCTATTCTAGGGTAAGATGTGTGGTTTCACATAGTCTTGCTTATCGTCCAGAACTCAGTCGAAGTCAGGTCGTGTGGAAATACATGGTCATGCTCTTCCTCCTGAGGGAATTCATGGTCTTGCTATGCTAGGAGGCACGGCCATGACATGGCTCATGCCAGGGGTCGCGCCCTACCCTATAAGAGGGGAGTTCTTCATATTTTCAAAGGGAGGAAGGTCTTCCCTTTGGGATGACCATTTTTGGCCCAAATCTGCTGATCCTTCACACTCAAATTGATAATTAGAAGTCGTTTCCTCCCTCTCCTTCATCTACAAAAGTATAGGATTG
Organism: Zingiber officinale; assembly: GCF_018446385.1. Lineage (NCBI taxonomy): Eukaryota > Viridiplantae > Streptophyta > Magnoliopsida > Zingiberales > Zingiberaceae > Zingiber > Zingiber officinale. The sequence continues at coordinate 91,582,370 of NC_056004.1, forward strand.
GATCAGAAGACCTCTTGGTGCCTTGGTTAAGATTTTCTCCCTCTTCTTCTTAGATTGGTTTTTTAAACTTGCAATTTATATGTCTTTGGATTCCTCTCCTCTTGTTATGGAGTAGATTCATTTGTTTTAGGATTAAGAGAGTAGTTGTGATGAGTAGTAGATGTATACTCTTTGAATTTACCAATTTCCTATCTGTATGATATGTTTATGCCTTGTATTTATTTGACTAAATGTGTGTATGAAGTGTTTGTACTTAAATCTCATGTTTGATTGAATGAATATATTGATGTATTTGCCTTTTAAAGGGGATGCTCTAGATCGTATAACAAGGAGACCCTAGTGACAAGGGTATCCCTTTAACTGAACATCTAGAGTTTTAACTTGAAAAGGAGGACAATTCTCCATAAGGGAGCATTGAATTAAGCTTAATGGGATACTTTTAATCATATGTCTATAAGTGTCCCGTGTAACCTAGTGAATGTATGACCAAGAGCCCTAGTGGCAAGGGTATTCCTTTAACTGGACTTCTTAGGTAACCACTTCTACTTAGTAGCATCGAATACCAATAGATATAGCACTCTGGCATGACTGTCACGGGGTAGTGTCAGTATTGAGTTAGACTTCCTACATGTGCATAAGGATAGAGAATGGGTAATGGGCTATTCTTAGTACATTAATTAGTGGCACAATGAAATCGAACTCTTAGAATGCTTCTCTTAACCAAATTTTCTCAACAAACTCTATTTCCTAGCTCTCTCTTCTCTTTACTTCTCTCTTGCCTTTAGTACATAAACTCACAACACTCAATCGTTTAGCTAATTATCATGCTAAGTCTCTAGTACTTAAACCAATCCCTATAGATTCGATATCTTTTATTACTGACGACGTAGTCATGCACTTACCACCTCGTAACACTTTCACATTAAATATTGAATCAAATTGTATAACTTTTTGATTAGGGGAGAATGTACTTCATTGTTTGGTTCATTTAAAATGGATACAGATCCATGGCTTATCTTAGACTCGGATTCAGATCTAGATCTTGACTCAGGCTCAGACTCGATCTTGACCACTTGTTGTTGCGTCGATAGTGCTAAAAAGCTCACTTGAGCTTATTCTTCCTTGTCCAACTCTTCTAATTACTCAGACCACATGTTTTTCATAGCCTTCCTTCTTCTTTTCTTTTTGGTTTCCTTTATGTTTGGACACTTTAGCTTGTAGTGGCCTTTTTTATTACACTAGTAGCAGGTCACTTCTAACTCGGGCTTTGTGGTTCAACTCAGATCCTATTACTTGCTCTTTGATTGAATCATCTTCTTTTTCTGAAGAATTTTTTGAACTATATTAACTAGTTCAGCGGTGATCTCGTCATCATCTTTTGAAATTGATTCATCTTCAGATATGGGTTTGAGTCAAAACTTGTGCTTTGGCTCCTTGATTTTACCTGCAAATAACGCAATACCTTTCTCGAGTGTACATTAGTCTGCTCATGTAATTCTAACTCAGAAAAAAGTTTATCTAATCTAATAATTGAAAGATCCTTAGAAACCTTATAAGCATCTACCATAGATGCCCACAAGGTGTTCCTAGGAAAAATGCTGAGGGTATACCTGATAATATCTTGATTTTCAACTTTCTGATTGATCATGCGAAGGTCATTGAGAAGATCTTAGATTCAGGCGTGGAGATGGCTTGTCGATTCTCCTTGTATTTTTATGTTATATAATTTATTCAAGATTAAATCACATTTGATACCCTGGTGTTGAAAGTTTCTTCGTGTAGTTTGATCAACTTCTCCCAATATTTTTTGGTTCTTTTGAAAGGTCTGACTCAGTTCAACTCTTCTTTAGTCAAGCTTCATTATAGGGTATGAGTCGCTTAGCATCTACCTCAATCTTCTTTTTTGTTGGTTGGTCCCATTTATCGTAGGGGAGGGGTTCTCCATCTTCGGTGGGGATAGTGAATCCAATTTGAATCACTATCCACATTTTTATCTGAGTCTTTAGGTGGTACTACATTTGACTCTTCTAGTAGCTGAAGTCCTCACCAGAGAAAAGAGGTGGGCAGGCGGTACTGTAACATTCTTGATGGACCATTTAGAAGAAGAAAACTCTTGTAGAAAAAATGAAAGAAAAAGATTTCTAAGAATAGATCTTGGATTAGTAGTACGGAATTAAAGAACTGAGAAAATGAAAAATGGCTCAAGCAGTGTTGCACCAATTTCAAGTAATATGAAACATAAAAGATCCATCAAAAGAGGTGATTGCACTAATTCTAACTCAAGGCCAAAAATGAAAAGCCGAAAAAAATGTAATAAAAATGCTTGAAAGGTAGTTGCACTAATTCAGAGCGACCTTGCTCTAATGCCAATTTTAGGAATGAAGAAGCTCTAGAGGGGGAGTGAATAGCGTGTGTTGCTTTTTCACACTTTTTGAAAAATCGAAAGATAACAATGAAAATAGAAGTTAAACAAACAATGCTAACACATTCCTTTTTTATTTGGTTCACAGCCTGTGCTGCTAGTCCAAGGCCTGAGATCATTGATTGCTTTCATTATACAATCCACTAAAGATTCGATAAGTACAAGAAACTTTGATTATTAAAGATAGCAAGCAGAAAGACAATAGTGATATTGACAACATAATAAAGTATAGGCTTGAGAATTTGTTGTCTGAGCAGCGTTTCTGTGTTGTGACGGAGTTTTCAGAGCAACGCGAGAGTATGAATAGCATAGAGAATTGTTGTTTTTAATATGCTGGTTGAACACTATTTTTAAAATGCATTCAAGGTGCCTCGAATGACCCAGGATGCCTCAAGTGAGGCTTTTCCAATCTAATGCAATCACTCATTATCATCTTGATAACTTTTCTAGTCCAGGGTACCTCGGATTGACCCTAGGCACTTGGGTTCTAGGTACCTCTTGACAACCTAAGGCACCTCCTGATAACCTAGGGCACCTTCAAACAACCTAGGGTTCCCTTAATCCTTCTCTAAGTGTGTCAGCTGCTTGTATCTTGGAGTAACACACAAGTATAACATAAAAGCAGACATAAAATAATTTGACAATCTCGAGACTGTCTAGTCTTGACTTTCGAATTTCATATTAAATGCTAGGTTGGATCGACGCTTGTTATTCCTTTCAAGGGAACATGGCATTACTTACTCCTATTAGGAGATGTTACTTGACTTGCCATATATTTGGTCCTCCGTAGCTATTTGGACTTCTCACTCTGCATCCCATACTCTGACCCCTAGGACTTCCTCTCGATCTTCGGTCCCTAGACCAATCGACCTGCAAGACATTTAATCCTCCAAACATGTCTAGACTTCCTGTCTGGTGTACTCGATCTGCCAAGTCTTCTACTTAGTATCTGGTCTAGCTGACCTACTAGCACATTCTCTTGCCTACTATCTAATCAATTTGACCTACTAGGACTTTTGCCTTTGCTTAGCATCCACTAGGACTTTTACCTTATTTAGTATCCAGCCAACTTGGCCTACTAGGACTTTTTGGTTGAGCTACCTACGCACTTAGTCAACCTTATTAGATCACAACACAGTTTAACTTTGAACCTTTTGCAACATCAAAACTATGTTTGATATCTGGTCCTTCTAGCAACAACAACATATTTTTGGTTTTGCTACAATCAACAAAAGAGTGTTCTAATAGTTATTATAGTGTGTTGTTGGTGTGGATAGACCAGCAACATGTTTTTGATGTTCTAGGGGGATTAGCAACAACATGTTGCTGTTTTTTTAGGTCAATAATAATGTGTTCTAATAGATATTGTGTAATGCGTTACAGGTTTGAAAAGACCAGCAATAAGTTGTTGCTATTCTAGGGGAGATCAGCAACAACGTGCTGCTGGTTTTGCTAGGATCTAGAATAGAGTGTTATAATAGGTACTGTGTAGTGTGTTGCTAGTTTGGAAAGACTAGTAACAAGTTGATGTTATAGGGGAGATTAGCAACAACATTTTGTTGTAACGTGTTTCTGCTGTGGAAATACCAACAACACGTGTTGTTGTTCAAAAGGAGATCAACAACAATGTGTTGCTGATCTTGATAGGATCAGCAACAAAGTGTTCTAATAGGACAATGTAGCATGTTACTAGTGTGGACAGACTAGAAACACATTATTACTAGTCTTTCTGGGATCAATAACAAAGTGTTCTAGAGTTGTCTTAGGATCATCAATAGAGTGTAAAAAATATATTCCTGATTTTTACAATGCCTTAAGTTTGTCAACCGATTTCGTTCCAAAAGTGGAAGATGGTCCTAGAGTTGTCCAAATGAATCCAAACAAAATCCTGTCTACTCATGGAGGTCTCTTGAATACACCCATACCATTACACACAAGAACGATACACTCTATCAAACTCAAGAATTTTTTCAACTCATTCCCAACACTCATGATGAGGTTAAAGGCTTGTTACTGTTGGTTGCTACTCGGAATACCGTTCTAGTTCCCCTGTACAAAAATTTGTACAAGCATAAAACTATCCTAGCTACCCATGTGCTCTATTGAAGTTAAATTTGGATTGCAAATGATGCTTAATATTATTAATCCAAATTGTCCTTCAGAAGTTAAACTTGGATTGGAAATGATACTTAACATTTTTACTCCAAGTTTAACCGATGTGTTCTTCATAAGTTAAATCATATTACAGAAGTTAATTAAATATTTATTTCAAAGATTGGCTTCTAGGTTAACACATGGCGAGACACTAGGCCTTCTTGGGTATGGGATCATCCACCACTTCCTAGACAAAGTCTTTCAAAGAAATCAGATATTTAACTTCTTACAGTAAACTAGATTTAACTATAGAGACCTCAATAGAAGCACAATATCGAAACATGAAATCAAAAAATAAAATCGATAACAAAATGATAACCTAAAACCGATAACCTCTTGTGTTTGGTTTTTTAAGATCTATACAAAAGATGAACTAGTTATGATGAGGAAACAAATAACTAATTATACCTTTTATAGCTTATAGACCTCTTGATCTTCTGCTGTATTCCTCTCTTTCTCTTAGACATCGTGTGGGTGATTATCTTCCAAAATGAAATCCACCCAAGCTTCTTCCTTTGCTTCCAAGTTTCGTCCACCAACTAACCTCCAAGGGATGCTAGACAAGAGAGCTTCCTTCTCTTCTTCTTCTCCTTCAAGCAACTGGCCACCAAGAGAAAACCAAGCTTGATGTCGCCGACCTCCAAGAGAGAAAACAAAAGGAGAAGAGAGAAGGAAGAGGTCCGGCCACCAATGGATTGGAAGAGAGGAATATAAGATGTTATGTTACCATGAAGGCACCATTTACCTCTCTTTTATAATCCTTAGTGAATGTAAAAAAGGAAAGCTTTAAAATAAAAAATTAAAACTTTCTTTTATTCCTTTACATGGCCGGCCACATCATGTCCAAACAAGGAAAGATTTTAAACAAAAATTAAAATCTCTCTTTTAAAATCCCTTTTGTGGATAGCTATAAAAGACATGTTTTATAAAATTAAAATCTTCTCTTTTAAATCCTTTTGTGAATATCTATAAAAGAAAAGTTTTAAAATAAAACTCTTTTTAAATCATGATTACAAAAAAAGGAAAGTTTTATCAAAAATTAAAATCTTTCTTTCAAACATTATAGATAACTACAAATAAGAAAATATTTCAAATCACTCTTTTAAACCTTTGTAGTAAGCTATAAAAGGAAAGATTTTAAAATTTAAAACTCTCTTTTTAAAAACCATGTGGATAGCACCAAAATTTTATTTTAAATAAAATTTCCTTTTCTCTTCTTATATGGTCGGCCCCTTGCTCGGGCACCAAGCAAGGCTTGGCTGGCCCTAACTTGAGCTCCAAGCTTGGCTTGGTCGGCCCCTTGCTTGGGCTCCAAGCAAGGATGTGGCCGGCCCCTAAGCTTGGTTAAGAAGCTGGGCTTAGATAGATATAAGACTTTATAAATAAGAGGCTACAACAGGGACCGGGAGGAGGAATTGGTTTTGGTCTCCCGATGAGCTTGAACTTCCCGTGTTCGCCCCGAACACCCAACTCAAGTTCATCAATAATAACTCATACAACTAAAGAGTTATTATTGCACTACTGTACCAATCGCATATTACAATATCAGATCCTTATTATCATGAGTGTGTTAGTTTCCCTGTGTTTAAGATATCGAATGTCCACTAATTAAATGAGTTACTGACAACTCACTTAATTAATATTTTAGCTCCAAGAGTAGTACCACTCAAACTTATTGTCATGTCTGACTAAGTCCACCTGCAGGATTTACATGACAATCCTTATGAACTCCTCAAGGGGACATCACCAACCTAGATTACTAGGACACAGTTTCATTCTATAATCAACAATATACCATATAAATAATATCATTTCCCAACTTATTGAGCCTATTGATTTAACGAACTAAATCTCACCCTTTGATAAATTAAAAAAATAAACATTAAGTATACGTGCTTGTTATTATATCATCATTAAGAGTACACACTTTCATAATAACAGAGGTCTTATTCTTTTTTATAGTCAGTATAAAAAGAACAATCTCAAATGGTCCTACTCAATACACTCAAAGTGTACTAGTGTAATTTTATAGTCAAGATAAACTAATATCAAATTACACTACAACCATTCTAAAGGTTTGTCCCATTCCATCTTGGTTGTGAGCAACTTTTATAATTTATAAGGAACTGATAACATGATCTTCTGTGTGACACCACACACCATGTTATCTTCAATATAAATTAAATAAACAACTACATTTAGCATATAAATGCAGACATTTGACCAATGTGATTCTTATTTCAAAATAAATATTTATATAAAAAGCTAGACTTTTAGTATACATTCTAACAGTTACAAATTGAGTTCATAGGACTCCCCTACGTCTGAAGAAAATTATTCTGAATTTTTACAATGACCTAGGTCAGTTGGCTGGTTTTGCCCCAAAAGTGACTAATGGACGTAGACTTCTTCAAATGACATAAAACTAGGAAGGACTTCCTCATCTTGTTCTCTAAAACATATCCATGGAAGAATATTGATGTATACACCAAATTGAAAGCATGGCATTTTCCCCCAAGTATATCACTTTATATGTTAAAAGCAATACCTTTTTACAAATACAATGAGAATATAATTTGATATTATACAAAATTTGTCATAGTACAACTGATATACTATAATTTTTCAAGAACAACACTAATCCAATAAAAATAAGTGTCATAACACAATCTAATATAATTTTATAATTGTCATACCATAAAACTATAATAACAACAAGAGAACTAATTGATTTATTGAGTTGTACAAACAAATGATAACCAGGATGGGTAACATCAAACTTGAGGTGACTGGCCAAGTGCCACTGAAGTTTTCCATCGTCCAGTAGGGCAAATCAGGAAGTACTAGTGGCGGGCGGCCTAGAAGCCTAACATCCCTTAGTTGCACATCCCATTTGGAGAAAAAATTCTTACAAATATGTCATAACTAAGAATCGAACCATGGATGCCTGGGAGACAACTGAGTGCCCACAAAGCAACTATTAGTAGCATAATGACAATAATGTAGACTACAATAGCAACAACATCAATATTACACCAACAACAATTTCAACCAAGATGATTTACAAACCAACACAACACAAGAGGACAACAATTCATACATCATTTCATATACAATACATACAAACATAATATACATTGTCACCAATGAGATTTGATCCTGTCGGAGACCTGCAGAGATGACGTGCTGGGTATGGTGGATCAGTAGTTGACTAGAAGAAGACCTTTCCTTTCCCGAAGTGGCTTTTTCTTCGATCTTGTGTACAAGAAAATGAGTCAACAAAATGCTAGCCCCTAGAAACCAAGGGAGAGTCCCTAGTAAAGGCCCTCCAATGCTCAAGTCAATCATCGCCCGAATGAATGAATGGATGAAGAACAGTAAGAACATGTGCGCGAGAGTAGAGTTGCAGATGTCAGTGAGCATACCTCCATCACAGAGAGAACTCCCCTTTTATATACCACCTCACATAACCTCCTCAATCATGAGATGGAAAAATGTGTCAAAGTTTGTTAATAAATTCACCATAATCATCTGAAGAATCTTTATTTTACCCACATGTATACCCTTTTTACCATTTATAGCTTTTGTTATTACCGAGGTTGCTGAAGGAATATGCTATTATTATTAGTCTATTGATGAGAGAGATAATGGTCCCTAAAGAAGTTTCTAGAAGAATATTCTTTGACGTAAAGTTGTTATTATGATAAGTTGTCGGGATATTGTCTGCTGAGCATAATCCAGCGAGTCCTTAGCCTACTGCCCTGTTGAGATGATGTTATTAGTTGAGCATAAGTTGCCTAATCCTTTAGCTAGCCGACCACCCTATTAGGATGATGTTATTGGTTGAGCATAATTTGGCTGGTCCTTAAGTCGACCACCCTGTTAGGATGATGCTATTGGTTGAGCGTAATTCAGCCGGTCCTTAACCCGACCACTTTTATTGAGTTATTTAGTTATATTTTGCATATTCCATTGCTATGTCTCATATGAAGCTGCTCAATTATGTTCTGCGAAGCATTGAGATATTCATTTGGGGAATGGTATAATGCATCATACTTCTTGGAAATCCCTTTGATAATGTATGTTTTGTTTGAATTCCATTCAGGCTGTAATATGAGTATGAGTGTCATAGGCTCAGTTGTCCCTTTACTTGATCGAGCGTATAATAAATTATCTGGAGAAGGACCACTTCATTCTACTTATTATCCTCCAACGGTTGATCTATTATGGAGTGAACTAATTGTTCTAGTTGACACTTAAGACTAAATCTAGCTGGACCTAAGACACCAAACTCCCTGGTTCACATGGCTTGAGAACTTACCATCTTCCTCTGACTAGATTACAACTTGATCTATTGAATCTAAGAACCTTAGCACTGAGCGATTAATCAAAGCTAAAAGGGGAGAATATTTCTCCCTCTCGGGTATAACTGTCACATCACCTTGACTTTGACCACCCCATCACCTTGACCCTCGCTGCCACATCACCTTCTGGGTCCACTCATCATAACTCGTATCACTAGCCTCCCCTTCAAGTCTAGTTGAAGGAGGTGTAGCCGACTGACTGGACCCAAGTCTTATTTTTGCCTGTTCAACCCTTTCACATGGCCATTCAATAATCCACTCTTCCCTCCACGCCTTACAGACTTAGCAATTTTTTTAAAAATTGATTGTCCATTGCCAATTCCTTTAGGAAAGGTCATAAAAGGGCATGCGGAGAGGTTCATGGTCAGGGGAATAAAGTGATTGTCACCTCCATCATAAATGTCCGTTTATGGGTTGATGCCATGCTACTATCCTTTTTGCCTTTCTAAATGACTTCTAACGTAGGCTATTCTGTATAACTTAATGGCACACCTTTCTCTGTAGATCAATGGTGCACCAAAGCATATTCCATTTCAATCAAACAGTTGCAATTAAACTAGTCTTGATAAAAACCTTAGGCGGTTGATACTTTCAATACTGTGCACTTCATCTTCTTTAGTTTCTTCTCAGGCAAACCTTCCTCCTCAATCTCTTCTTCTCCTACACCTTAAGTGATCTAGTAAGTTGTTCACCTCCTGTCAACTCTTCTTATGGCTCAAGAATCATTCGCCCCTTGATATACCTCTACCTATTCTACCGTTGATGATTCTGATAGGGATTACATCCAATCTACGTATGAAATCCTTAAAGGTTATACCATCATCCTCCCTTCTCCCAACGATCATCTCCTAACCACATCACCTTCTTTTTTGACCAGTTAGCAGTCGGTCTATGCTTTCCTGTCCATCCCTTTTTATCAGAAGTAAGTCAATATTTTCATATCACTTTATAACAGTTTATCTTGAATGTCTTTCGTTATATGTGTGGGACGTTCATGTTATTTCTCCTATTCGACATCCCTCCTACTCCTCATAATCTCTATCTATTTTCCTACCCTAAAAAATCGGAGCCTGGGGCATTTCTTTTCCAGTCTCAACCAAAGGATGTCTTCTTTGAGGATATGTCATCCTCAAACAAAGGCTAGAAATCTCACATCTTATTCATGGAAATGTTTGATTCAGCTACTTGGTCCACCGTGTGGCAATCCTCCTCCCCCTGACCCTGGAGAGTTTAAATAGGATCCCACCTATATTGCTTACCTCCACCAGCTAAGCCACCAACATTTTCGGATTCATAAGTGGCTACATGAAGGTTTTCTATATATGTTCAGTTTAAGCCCCATCTGAAAGAAGCTATCTAGCTCTTTTGGTAAGTTTTGGTAATTTTAATTATTATGTTATCGCTAACTAAGGTGTTTTATGTTTTACACAGTGGATTCTATTTTAAAATCCATGGTCGATGAAGAAATTGAACTAACCAGGGAAAAACTCTCCGCCAAGGATTGAGAACTATTGCCTGAACATGGTCTTCCCTTGACTGCCCCATCTGGGGAGGCTTCCGAAAGTTATGCAGTAGAGTCTATTATGACTATCACTTTTGGGGAGCTTCCTCCTAATCTGATCCTAGTATTGGAGGATTTTCCTTCAAAGAAAGACGTCTCTCCCAAGAAAAAAAACAAGAGGCAAAACTTACCCTCGCCCCATCTCCTAAGAGATGAGCCTCCTCCTTGGAAACACCCTTTTGGCCTCAATCCTCAGCCCAAGAGGAGCCCATCTGAGAGAAGGTGCAATCTTCTAAATGAATTTTATCTATTCATCCTCCTACCAATCCAATTCCAGGGGACAATCCAAGATAGGAGACTCTTTCTCGATTGGGAAATTTCCCAAAGCCATCATTCTTTGCATCTCCTCGTGCGAAGACCACTATTACTATTGCGAATTGGCCTCATCAATCGTCGGTCACCTTTGCTCTGCCATCTACCCAGGATGTGGTTGTTTCGACAACCTACTCCCCAACTACTGTCCCGATACTGTTAAAGGGTCATCTAACAGATGCTTGGGCTGATGTAGGAAATCATCTCAGCAAGCTTGCTCCTAAGGATTTTCATCCATATTGAATACTCACACTGATGCCTGTCTTTCAGCGCTGGGTGATAAGTATGAGCATAGCTCAATAACTATATGCCCTAGCTCAAGAAAATGACTTGCTAAAGCAGCAAGCTTCTGAGGCAGCTGCCATGCATGCTTCTGGATGACTAAAGGAGTTGGAAGCTCAACGGCTGGACAAAGCTGAACATGAGAAAACGGCCAAGCTAAGGTCCACCCTGAACCCCTCTAAAGTTCAATTTCAATCAGGAATAAGTCTCCAAATAGAAATGAAGACCAAGTTGGATGAGTAAACTACAGAAATTTCCCAGATACTCGCTCAATTACAAGAATTAAAGGCTACACACGTCACCGAGCTAGCAACCAAAGAGTTTGAACTAACAACTCAACATGCTGAGCGATAATCCTTGCGCTCGGATCTAACAACTACTCAAACTAGATTAATAGCTACCAAGATAGAGTTGGCCACCTATCGGGATGGAGAGGACGAGCGCTTTAAGGCAAAGAAAAAAGATCTCTTTAGGACATGTAAATTCAATGCACCCATGCCCGCTCTATCACCAAAGCGCTTCTCATTGGAGCAAAGGGTGCCAATGGAACAATTAAAAGAAAGTGGACACTTGACTTCCGATCCCCCTGCTGACTTTTTGGATCTCAAAAGAATAGTTGATAGTGATCTACCTAAGCTGCTTCCCAACTTCTTATCATTTATGTTATTTTTTTCTGTGTTGTTTTTAGTTACTGAACTGGATACATGTATCCATCATAAATATGACTTAATTTTCCCTTGAATGTCTTTATCATGAATTTTAGTTATTCAATAATTTATGTATATTCATAAGTCCAGCTGGGCAAAAACTCGGGCCAAACAAATAAGAATTTAATTAGGGAAACCCCAATCCTCTTAGACTTCCTTTGGAGAAAAATTTGTCCAACCCTTAAGTCCGAATGAACTATGATGTATAAAGAGCTTCTAGCTAGGTGCGATAACTCTTATGACTGACAAGTATTACCTATTTAGAATGAAAACTAGTCGATACTTTACCCAAAATCTCGAATTGATTCGGCACGACTCTAGCCAGATTGCTACATTCATTATCCTCCTAGGTGAGTCGTAAAAACTCGTGTGATCTTATAGAGAATCATTGTTACACAAAAAACTCGCACTTCAAGATGACTACCTGTCAAATTAGTTACGATAGCAAGCTTTTGATTGGTGTATTCATCATTATGAGTATACGCCTTTCCCTATACCTATCGCTTTGTCTTCATCATCCAACAGTCCATAATATAACCCGCCTTTTCACTATCACCATCTAATGACTCTTCTTGATAGGCGATCTTAACAACTTCCTATGAATTTCTTTTCAGAAAACCCTAAGATTTCTACTTCTCCTTCCTCCATCTTTTCAGACTTTCCATTCTTCTCACCTTCTTGCTCACCATGGCTGAAGCTCACGCATGGTACACCTAATTCTCCTCTAACTTTACTATTAAGGATGCCTACGACCTCACCATCAACTACGGGCTTCCTTCTTATATAGTTATTCCTGCTAGCCAAGTTTACCTTTATCTTCTCCTGCAGGAAAGCATTGTTGTCTTTAGAGAATAGATCATAGCCGGATTCTGTTTCCCCCCTTCATCCTTTCTTCATTGATGTTAGCCAATATTTTGGAATTTCACTCCATTAGCTTATTCCCCAATCTCTGTGCATCTTAAGTGGTGCTATAGTTGTTTTTCGATTGTTCAATGTTCCTCTTTCTTCTCGTTTGTTCCACTATTATTTCGTTCCTCAACAAATGGTGGATGGTTTATTTCATTTTTAGGCTGCCCTAAGGTGATTCTATTTAATAGGATTTCAGCCCAAGAGGAGTGAAGAGATAAATATTTTTTTATTCACCTTCCGGACTCTGTCCTGTCCCATAACCTGGCAACCAAACTTTCTCCTATTCTTGATTTGGGTAACCTTTGCACAGACTCAATCCTTCACCAAGCCTTGGATCAACTGAGAGTTCTGAAGTTTAGCTTGTTAGAGTTAACCATAGAAAGTTTATTATATATTTTGGGCAAACTTCAATTAACCTCAAGCTAAGCGCCACCTTTGGTAAGAAAAAATCCTTGTCTTTCCTTAGTCATTCGCTATCTCTTAGCCAACTATTATAAAGATGTCTAATCATTCACTTATTTTTACAGCGAAGGCTATTACTCCAGCTTTTCTCTTCAAAAACACTCAGCTAACAAATGAGGCTTTAAACTGAATAGGCGAGAACCTACTAAACGAGCGTCAGCTTGGACATGCCTCGACCTCTATTGGTCTACTCCCTCTAATAGAACCTTCCCGTATTTCTTCCTCCATCTTTGCAAATCTAGATGCTCCTCTTAAAATTAAGCGCAAGAAGCCCCGATTAGAGACTTTAGGTCTAGGTTTATCTGAGCAACCAATCACCGAGTGCACTCTCCTTGATATGACCAAGGTCTCTTTCGCTCGACGTAAAGAGCTTGGATCTCAAAAAAATAGTCGATCTCATTTTAAAATTGCTATGATGAGGCTCAACATTCTTATATTTACGTTGCGTGTGACTACCCCAGCTATCTGGTAGGTCGAGACAATATAAAATCCTCTACCAGCCAGTTCCAACGCAAGCCTTGAGTGTTTCTTCAATTACCACCTACGCCAAACGAATTCCTAGTACAAGAATAGTCGATCGATCAGTACCTGAGCAAAGTCCTAGGCCGGTCGGGCAAATATTAGAAACTTTACCAACTCAACCAACTTCTGTTCATTTGCAGTCACCTGGGACCCCTCTTGCTCTTCCTTCGAGCCTACTTCTCCGGCTAGTTTCCACTATCTTTTCAAGCAGTCCTTTGGGTCACTATCCCTACAAGGACTGGATACCACTTCTTCCCACCCTATGGGATACTTAAGTTGAAGGGCTCATTGACCGAGTCGTGGGTGAAAACACATAAATAGATATAAGGGATCACGATATTAGAGTGTGATGATGAGTACACCCGAAATGCTACTACGGTGAGTCCATGACTAAGTCTTTTTAAATTACCTTTGTGAACTATAATTTTATCATTATTGCATTCAGTTCTATGCTTCTGTGCTATATTTGGATCAATTGGTCATGGACCTACAGGGAGCCAACAAAATTCTAAAAGGACGAGTAAAGGAGCTAGAGGCAACTACTTCCATTCCTAATAATGCAATGATCAACTTGCAAAAAGAAGTTGAAGTTTGGCTAAAAGAAGCTGAAGTCCGAGACGGTCTTCTTTCATAATTGGGATAGACTTTGAAGGAGTCCCAATAACTGATGGATTCTCAACAGAAAAATAAGCAATAGTTGGAATTCCTATTGCAATCCAGTGAGTCTAAACTTCAAATAGAGAGCGCACTAAGAGACAAAGCCCTTTCTAACCTGGCTCACAAAATTGCTCTACTAGAAGAATGACCCTTTCACATGTTAACGTCACCTATGTGTTTTATAGATAATCTAGAATGTTGGTTGACAAAATTTAATGATTAAACTTTAAATTTTTTGAACCTAGAGTTACATGTGCTTACACCGGTGACCAATACCTCGCTTGAATCCTGCTCTAATAAAAAAACAGATAACTAGTAAAATCATTGTCTGGAGCTAGGTTTCGTCACTTTCAACTTCGTGGCTAGGAGAGAAGCGTATGGTCGGGAGCAACTGCCTCATGAAAACCATCGTAGAAATAAATTGCACTGTTCGCTAGAGAAAAAAGCTACACCAGAATTATGCTTGTTAGGTTTTCTCCAATTGCCCTTTTTGCATACAATCAACCAAAAATTTCATCGAATATTAAACTCCACAGGAGCAACGATTTTAACTTGTGCCCTATTCCCCTTTTTCTCTAACAAGAAGTAGCACAGTTCGTTGAAAAAAAATTCTGCACCGGCCCGATGTTTGTCAGTATCTTTTTGTTCAACTTTTTCACGAAGCAGAAGATCATCGTTCACCGGCCATCGCCTTTGGCTCGGACAAAGGTCACTTTCTCCGAGAAGACATTAGCACAATTCAGAGTGGTCTTTTCCTTCGGTCAATCTCGTGAGATTGTTGATCTTGGAGAAGGGTAAAATGGAAAATGAACCCATAAAAACTACGAAATTTGGACAAATCCCAAAATAGCTATGTAATTTGGGGAAAACGCATAACTGCCTACACGGTTTGGTAAATCGTCGATTAATTAATTACATTGGATGCTTTTGAAGATCTAATTTGAACTTATGGTGTATTCAAAAAGTGATTGGAATTTAATATAAATTATTTGAGTCTATAAAGTAATATAAAATATAAAGATTAAGTAGAAATATTAATTATTATTTTTTAGGTATAATTTTAAAATGAATTTATTTTAATGCCGGCGTCCCTCACAATTAGTCTCAAGATAATGTGAAGAGAGATAAAATTATAGAGTCAACTTATAACTGATAACTAAGTAATTAGAGGTTGGGAGGAATTTTTTCTCCGAAAGTATGCCCCTACCGGGAATTGATGTGCACCGTATTATAATAAATCTATCAACCATTTGTCAATAGGACATTCCCATGGAGGTAAGTGTGTAACTCATTCTTTTCTATCCCCGTGGAGAGAAGTGTGTAACTCATTCGTTTAATTCTTATTCTATTATAACAAATATATCACTTACTAATCAACTGGACACCCCGTGGGAGAGAAGTGCATAACTCATTCATTTCCACCCCGTGGGTGGAAGTGTGTAACTCATTCGTGATATGTCACGAGTTGAAAATTCTTAGAAAATTAAAAAATATTTATTAGCATATAAATTTTTTTTTGATGAACCAGTTTATAAAATATATTGAAGTTGAATTCTGCTAGGGCAAATTTGACTCTTTGATGTCAAACGGGATATCGGTTATCCTGTATCCCATGAGAAGGAAAATTAAAGAGAAATAGTTGAATATATATATATATATATATATATATATATATATAAATTTTAACTCATAAACACCCAACATATTAAAAATATCCTAAATATTATAAAACTAGAGATTATTAAAAAAAAAAAATAGAAAAATGATGTTCGGATCCTCTAAAAATATCCTAAACGGTATTTTTTTATATCTGAAACTTGGTGGTTATGATTTCTCCATGATAAATATAGATCTCTAAATTCTACACATGAGCGCAGATAAAATCTAATTCTGAATCCCAAAAAAATTATAATGATTAAAAATTAAATACTTCTATATTGATCCTGTACCACTTTTCTTCGGGTCTTCATGTGTATCCTCCATTGTACTTGAGATCCTCTGTCTCCAAAATGATGTATCCTTGTGTCCCTTTATCGATTGGACGGTCATGACATCCTTGTGATATGTACTATATTCTTGAGATATGATTTAACTTGTCTGATCGACAAGTGAACACAAGCCCACATCATTTCAGGGACAAAAGATCTCAACTCCACCAATTAATTGTGACGATTAAGAAAAAGAAATAGAAAATCCAATTCGTCCATTCGTAAATTTGTCTTAAATTTCAAGCCATTGGAATTCATGTCAAAATTCAGATTATAACGATGAGATTTACGTTTCATGTTATATTTAATATAGTAAAAGATTATTAATCTGTCCCTGTGTTGCAAAAGGCGGGTCCCGTCGCCCAGCGGCCCCCTCACCCCTGCCCCACGAGTATGAGAGGGAGTAAATCACGGTGAATACGGGTCCGGCGATGACATGGCGGTCGAAGGTGTTTAGCACGGACAAATATTGATGTTATCGCAATTGCTGCCGCAGACCTTCGACCTCCCAACCCATGTTGCAAGAATACCATGTCATAACCGGTTGATCCCGCCCGTGGGGGCATTAATCTGTCCCTGATTATATGAAGGGAGGTGTTCTACTTAATTATTACATGAAGATAAACCATATATAATTAACTGTCTACTATGGCAGAGGAATGGCGAGATCGGCAAGCACAACGAGTGGTGTTTTCCTGGGTGCACTCGTCCCGGAAATCTCCATCATGTCCAAATCCTCTGTCTTCATTCCATGAGGAAGCTTCCAGTCGAAGTGGAAGAGGAGGTGAGCCAACCCAACTTCCACTGCGGACAGCCCAAAGTTCATGCCAGGGCAGATCCTTCGCCCTGCACCAAATGACATGAACTCGAAGTTGAGGCCGGTGAAGTCGACTGAGCCACTCTCAAATCTCTCCGGCTTGAAGCTTTCGGCGTCGGCGCCCCAGTAGGCTTCATCTCTCCCCAACGCGAACACATTGATCAGGACTCGGGCTCCGGCCGGCACACGATACCCCATGACCTCGCAGGTGTTTTCGCATACTCTGGGAAGCATCAGAGGGCCTGGAGGATGGAGCCTCAGCGTCTCCTTGATCACCAACTTGAGGTAGCTGAACTTGGAGATGTCACTCTCTTCCATCTTACTACTACTCTTCCCTCGCATCGCCTCCCTTATCTCTCGCTGGGTCTTCTCCATTGTCTCAGGGTTCTTCACCAGCTCTGACATAGCCCATTCAATCGTCGACGATGATGTCTCTGTTCCTCCAATAAATATTTCCTAAAGGAACAATTCATCTACAGTTTAGACTTTAGATCGATAAGAAATTATACATGCATGTAATGTACGAACCAGGACAACGGCCTTGATGCTCTCGGTTGTGATGGGAAAATCTAGGCCGCCTTCATCTCTAAGCCTGAGAAGTACGTCGATAAATAAATCCTCCTCCGCTGGTGCATCGGCTCGTGCAGCAGCCTGACGCTGTCCCATGATTTCATCGAACACTTTGTCTAACTTTCCACGAACACGCTCTAACTTGGCCTTCAATCCAGTGAGAGTGTCCAAGAATTTGAGGGAGGGGTACATGTCACCCACCGAGAAGCTGGTGAGGAGGCCCACGGCCTCCTTCACCAGCTCCAAGAACTCGGACTGTTGTTTGCATCTTTCGCCGAACGCCGTTTTGACCACCAACACATTGGCCATGGAGCTCAACATCGCGCCGAGATCGAGAGGCGTTTGGGCCAAAGCCTTGCTAGCTATCTCCGCCGTCATCTTACGGACCACATCCTCGCGGATGGTGGCGAAGGACTTGACGCGCCGGGAGTTGAGCAGCTCCATGGCGTAGATCTTCCTCATCTGCTTCCAATATCCACCGTAGGGGGCCATGGCGACGCTGAGCCCGTCGTAGGCCAATATGTTGGCGAAGGTCAAGTCGGTCGGCCGGCTGGCAAAGTTGAGGTCATGCCGCTTGATGATATCCTCCACGGCCTCCACGCACGAGGCGACGACCAAGTTGACCTGCCCGAGGCGGAGCAGTGTCAGCGGGCCGTGAGTTCGAGCGAGGCTGCGCAGAGTACGGTGAGGGTTGGCGCCGGCAATTTGGTGGATGTTTCCGATGAGGGGAAGTCTTGGAGGGCCGGGTGGCAGAGGAGCTAGTACTTGTCCTTGTGATTTGTGATCTCCACTCCCTGCTCTCCTGAGCACCACTAGCAGTGCCATGAAGAAGCCGAGAAAGAGGGTGATGAAGGAAGGGGAGAAGAGGAAATTAGCTTCCATGGCCATATGCAAGCTAAGTGCATTAGCTAGCTAGCAAGCTCCTTAATGATCGATCCGATGCATCAAACTCTCTTCGTCCCGTGCATTTATAGAACTACAATCAGAGATTTAGAGAAACGTATTCGTCCATATATTTATTGTCAATATATAGAACTACACTCAATGATATATCGTTTACGTCCATATATTTATTGTCAATTTTCCATGCATATTTTTCTTCCATTCGATTTATTATTGCACGTGATTGTTTGGTTTGAATAATACAATTTAATTTTTTTTGTCCGACGTTAATATTTATGGCTTACGCTTCACGGCAGTTAGGTGGTGTTTGGTAAATCTGAAAACTTATGTCTGAAATCTGAATGCTAAATTTTAAGTGGTAGAACACTTATAGACCTGAAAATAAAAAGTTAAATAAATCAAATAAGAGACTCTGAAATTTAAGTAACTAATTTGAAACCTATTTGACCACCAAGAAGTTGGTACGCTTCAGCCAGATTCTTTTCCTTACTGTAATATTTAATCATTGTATTGTAAGTAACAATGTCAGGCAAAATTTGATCTTCTTCTATATTTCGGTAAATGTCTTTCATGTCCTCAACCATCCCAAACCTAGAAAGTGACAACAACAGAGTGTTATAGCATCGGATTGAGGGATTGAATCCAACACCGCCACCTTCTCGTCTAACGGCCTTGAACGTTTCTAACGCAGAGCACACTTCTTCGGCTGAACCACAAGATTTAAGCATAAAGATGACAACTTTCTCGATGTTGAAACAAGACTTCGATCGGAGAAGGGAATAAACCAGAGACGCATAAGAGTCTACGGTGTGGTTAAAACCAGGACGCTTCCCAATCCAATTGAAGAAGGCGAAGGCGGACTCAGCATCAATGAAGCGTCCGCGGAGGAGCTCGGCGACAACAGCCGGGGTGACAGAGGGGGCTAAGCTTCGCAAAGTCCCGCTTTCGAACCAGTTCCGACGCGAGAGGATGTCAGAGAGGCAGGATATCAGATGCGAGCTATTATTTGTCTCCAGAGGAGTCTCAGTTACATCTGCGACTGCAGCAGCGGCGGCGGCGGAGGTGGAACAATAGAGAGAAGAGAAAAGCTCGCTGGGAGAGGGCAGAGGAAGAACAGATGGGACAGTCTTGCCGGCGCAGACGATAGCCGGTGACAACCTTCTCATGGTAGGCTAGGGTTTAAGGGGTTAGGATGAACGCGGGCCAAGCGAGGGCGAGGGATGCAGTGAGAGGTCGGAGAAAAACCCGCGTCTATTTCCTTACCGTGTTAAGATAGAAAAAAATAAGCTAAATATTTTAGCTTATTTTTTTGGTCTGAGCGTGTTAAGTTTTTTAGCTAATAAGCTGTTTTAAAATAGGTTATCAAATGAACTTTTTTAAAAAAAATCCTTATTATATTAATTTAAGCGATAAGCTGCATTACCAAACACCACCTTAAAGTTGCTTCATGCAAGATCAGAAAAACAGGGTAAATTTCGTCCCTACGAACAGATTGATTATTACAGGGTTAAATTTTAAGATTGATGGGTTATAAATTCCTATGTTGGCACAGAATCGATGAATAGCAAAAGATGTAGGAAAAAGGAAAAAAAAATACATGTAACACTCAAAAAAAATATAGTAGCAAGAGGAGAAAAATTGCACAGGTGAAAGCAATGCACAAATAACCGAACAATAGAAACTGGAGAAACTTTAGTTCTGAGATCTAATTTGTTTCACAGCTTCGACCCCTTTAAATACAACTCAAGTGATAAGATTTAACCATAAGAATAGGATGACTCATACCACTAAAATAGGAAAGATTAATATCACAGAAAAAATAAATAAATCATGAACGAGAAACTTGCGGAAGGAGAAATAAAACGTGGCCATGTAATGTCCGAATTATTTTCCTGCATTTACTCCCCCTAATTCTGACATGGCTCTAAATCACGAATGCCGAGTAGTTGTCGCATGACAGCTAACTTCACTCCTGGCAGTGCTTTAGTCAATACATCAGCTCGTTGTTCTCCAGTATTAATGAACTCAACCATAATCTGTCCATTCTCAACACATTCTCTGATAAAATGAAATCTTGTATCTATATGCTTGCTTCGACCATGGAATACTGGATTCTTCATGAGTGCTATCGCAGATTTGTTGTCAACAAACAACGTTACCGGCTTTGGCTTTTCACCTGTTAATTCGCTAGTAAGACTTCTCAACCACAAAGCATGGCAGGCCGCAGTTGTGGCTGCCATGAATTCTGCCTCACAAGATGAAAGCGCCACTGTCTTCTGTTTCTGTGAATTCCAGGACACCAAACTTTCATTAAAATAGAAAGTCATTCCACTTGTGCTTTTCCTCCCATCGAGATCGCCGGCTAAATCACTGTCCGAGTAGCCGAATATACTAATTTCCTGGGGTCCCTTTATGTAAGTAAGTCCAAAATGGATTGTACCTTTCAAATACCTGAGAATCTGTTTGACCACTTTGTGATGCATGGTTGTAGGCCTTTCCATGTATCTGCTCGCCATCCCGACAGGATATGACAAGTCTGGTCGTGTGTGTAGCAAATATCTCAGGCAACCAATGACGTGTCTGTACTCTGTGGCATCAACTGGAGTCCCTTCCAAGTCTTTATGTAGTTGTGTCTTGGGTTCCATCGGATGTTTTGTGGCATTACAATCTGCCATCTTGAATTGAGACAGAATTTTCTTAGCATAAGTTGATTGTCTAAGTAAAATTCGGCTCTTCTGTTGTTCCACTTCAATCCCTAAGTAGTAGGAGAGAAGACCCAAATCACTCATCTCAAATTCTATCATCATTTGTTGCTTGAACTTGTTGATTCTTCCTGTGCTACTTCCTGTCACGATGAGGTCGTCGACATACACTCCAACAAGTATACTTGCTTCTCCTTCACCTCTTGTATGTTAGGATCCTACGTACTCGGCTAGAGAGGGGGGGTGTGAATAGCCGCCCCAAATCGCTCGTTTCTTTCTACAAATCAGGTTAGCGCAGCGGAAAAATAACAACAGAAACGTAAATGGAGAAATCAAACCTTAGACGCAGCGATGTAACGAGGTTCGGAGATGAAACTCCTACTCCTCGGCGTGTCCGTAAGGTGGACGAAGCCTATCAATCCGTCGGTGGATGAGTCCCCGGAGAACCGGCTAATATATACTCCTTGTGGGTGGAGAAACCTCGCCACAATAACTCTTGCGATAGAAGTACACAAAATACAAAGAAGCACAAGACAATATGAATGTAAAAACAAACACGCTTGCCTTCTCGTCGACTGGTTGAAGCAGCAACTTCACGAGACGCCTACAACAGCAGGAACCCAGTCGAAGAAGCTCACACGAAGCTTCGGAACTCAACAAAGCTCAAGAGCACAGCAGCAGCTCCAAGAACAGGAAGAAGGAAGAAGAAGAAGGAGAAGGCTCGCAGCAGCAGCCCTCCTTTTATAACCTGCGAAGAAAACGAAGAAACACAGAAGAAATCTAGCCGTTGCGTCGCAACGGCTAGTGCCTGGATCGGTCTGTGGACCGATCAGGCTCCATGTGGATCGGTCCACAGACCGATCCATTCCCTCCTCCTTCGCTTCTGTTCCGTCCCTGATCGGTCCATGGACCGATCAGGGAACCTCCTGATCGGTCCGCAGACCGATCAGGCTTTGTGCTGATCGGTCCCCAGACCGATCAGCCCCTCCTCGCGCCCGCCTGCTCGGCTCGATCGACTCGATCGGTCACCGATCGATCAGCTAACACACAAGATGCTATCGATGTGTTCGATCGGTCACCGACCGATCGAGAATATTTCAGATCACCGGATCGATCACCGATCGATCCACTCATGGTTTTCGCCCAAACCAAGTCCAAACCAACATCCGTCAATCTTGACTGTTGGTACATTGCGCCTAGCATCCGGTCACTCCTTGACCTGCTAGGACTCCGCCAAGTGTCCCGTCAATCCTTTGACCCACTTAGACTTTTCTCTCCGTACCAAGTATCCGGTCACTCCTATGACCTACTTGGACTTCCCATCACCAGATGTCCGATCACCCTTGATCCATCTGGATTTTCCCTTGCCCGGCTTCACTCACCAGGACTTTCACCTAGCTTCACTCACTAGGGTTTTCACACTGCCTAACATCCCAGTTAGGACTTTCTTATTGCCTGGCTTCACTCACCAGGACTTTCCAACTGCCTAACATCCCAGTTAGGACTTTCTCACTGCCTGGCTTCACTCACCAGGACTTTCCAACTGCCTAACATCCCAGTTAGGACTTTCCCACTGCCTGGCTTCACTCACCAGGACTTTCCACACTGCCTAACATCCCAGTTAGGACTTTTCCGTGCCAAGTCTCCATACTTGGACTTTTCCAGTGCCAAGTCTCCATACTTGGACTTTTCCCGTGCCAAGTCTCCATACTTGGACTTTTCGCGTGCCAAGCTCCCTGCTTGGACTTTTCCAGTGCCAAGTCTCCATACTTGGACTTTTCCCGTGCCAAGTCTCCATACTTGGACTTTTCGCGTGCCAAGCTCCCTGCTTGGACCTTTCCCGTGCCAAGTCTCCATACTTGGACTTTTCCAGTGCCAAGCTCCCTGCTTGGACTTTTCCGTTGCCAAGTCTCCATACTTGGACTTTTTCCCGAATCAGGTCAACCAGGTCAACCTTGACCTACGGTTGCACCAATAATCTCCCAAACATCTATTCTTGTCCCATATCAAGAATACAACTCTTCCACGAGTGTCAAACATCAAAATACAACTCAACTAGGTCAACCTTGACCTAAGGTTGCACCAACAATCTTCCTAAGTCAAACATCAAAATACAACTCGAGTCAGGTCAACTCGAGTCAGGTCAACCAGGTCAACCTTGACCTAAGGTTGCACCAACAATCTTCCTAAGTCAAACATCAAAATACAACTCGAGTCAGGTCAACTCGAGTCAGGTCAACCAGTCAACCTTGACCAAGGTCCAACAATCTCCCCTTTGATGTTTGACAAAACCCATAATCAAGTTAGGTTAACCCGATAACCTAACTTAGGTTTTCCAACCATCTTCCAATGTCCAATGTTCTTTCCTTGAACATTCTCTGGACATTTTCCCCTTAGGTTAACCCGATAACCTAACTTGGGTTCTCCAATAATTCTCCCCCTTTTTGACACACATCAAAAAGAATTCCAATGTTCTTCCTTGAACATTCCTTGACATTCTTCTCCTAGCTTAGGTTAAACCGATAACCTAACTTGGGTTCTCCAATAATTCTCCAATGAACACTCTCCCCTTTTTGACACATATCAAAAGGAATAAGGAGGGTATCAAGGTCAAGAGTTTCTTCCTAATGAAAGTCTCATACCTTTCATTGAAACTCTTAATTTCCCCCTTGATACTAAACTCAACAATCAACTTAGTGATAATCCCATATCACTAATCCTCAAAAGTCTTAAGGAGTAAAAACTCCCCTAAGAGTCAACTCCCCTTGACAATTAGGTAAAACTCCCCCTAAAGGTCAACTCCCCCTTGACCATTGCACCAACAATATCTTTGTGAGTTCCAAACCTTTAGAAATCCAAAAACACCATTTCCATAACTGAAATTTCAGACAACAGCTGAAAATCAGAAACTGGCACGCTCTGATCGGTCCCCTGACCGATCGGAAACCCCATGGATCGGTCCCCAGACCGATCAGGCCTTCTATGGATCGGTCTGCAGACCGATCCATGCTTCACTGGATCGGTCCACAGACCGATCAGGACTTACCTGGATCGGTCCCCAGACCGATCCAGACTCTGATAGGCAGATTTCTGAAATTTCCTTCCCGAAATTCAGAAACTCCTAGAAAATTCCAGAAAATTCGAAAAATTGTGAAATTTTGAGGATACATTCCTCATAACATATACTATCATGGAAAAATAGTTTTCTATGAAAATAACTTCCATTTTTCAATCTTGATACAAAGTTCAAAAACTTTGAAATAGTTCAAGTTTAACTCAACTTTGTATCACAATGTTCAATGATGAATGCTATCACTAGGAAAGCTTCATCAAGGTTTTTCAAATCAATTTTAAAATGCTTTTAAAACCATTTGAATTTAGGACCATAATCTTAGGGCTAGATGTACATGACTTGTACACAAGCTTTCCCTATGATCCTTAATTTCTTGAATTAGGGTCATCTAGGTACAAGGACAATGCACCTTGATCCTAACTCATGATCCTAATATCTCACACACATCTAAGGTGTATCAAACCACATTCAAGTCAATTTGATGTGAGATATGGGTTTAGGTATCTTAGACTAAGTTCTCATGCATTTTCTAAACACAAATTTGATCTTAATATCAAAATGTGTTTTTCATCCTTAAATCAATTCAATTGATTATTAATGCAAGAGATGATGACATGGCATAAAATGGTATCATAAATGAAAACATGTGCCAATGTCATGATGTCATGGCATATAGTTTGAATTTTAACTAAAGCATGACATATAAATAACCTAAGCATTATCATGACATTTCAAATGATCATAAATTAAATATGATGTCATGACATGGCATATGGCAAACAATCATGGTAAGTTAGCACAAATGAAATACCTAGATTACCTATCTAAGTATCCTTAATCACTTAGCTAATTTAACATCTAATCCTAGATTGCCCTTATATCCCTAAGAGAAACCAAAATCCCAATTATGGTATTTCCCTAGGTTTTCCTCAAATTGTGCCACTTAAGATTAAAAATGATATTTCCACCATTAGGCACATTTAGCTCTTCAAGGAGTAACTAGTAATTCTATTTCATTTTCAAAGGTTAACAAAACCTTGAAAATGCTCCTTGAGTGTCAATTTCCTCAAAGTTGGGCTAACTACCCTTCTAATCGGAGTTGACACTCTCTAACCCATCTATGGGGTAGAGAAGATGCTCCTAGGAACCCAATATCTATTCGAGCTCATTGGGTTCACTAAATATTCACTAGGGATAACTTCCCTAGCAACCCTTCTAATGACCCTCTTAGGCTTTGAAGCCTTGGTCATTTGGGACTCATCAAGATCAACTCTAGGGGTGACTCCCCTTGTGACCTTGGTGGTGGTCTTCCTAGCCCTAGGTTTTGTTCCATAATCGAATGGAACATTATGATAAGTGGGCTTGACCATTTGGGACTTAGGTTTGTAACTCAAACCTTTCTTGTCCTTGGACTTGGGTTTTTGACCCCTAGACCCTAGAGTCAAATCCTCAAGAGCCTTTTCTAGAGAGTCAAGTCTTGACCTCAAGACTTGATTTTCTTTCTCTAATACCTCAAGTTTTAATTTATCATTTTTCTTTGAGGTATTCCTAGGCATATGTCTAGATGATTTTGGATTCCTACCTAGGTTTTCCTTAGCCTTAGATGGGTTAATTCTAGGGTTGACTTTCCTAGTGTTATCCTTATCTAGGCTCACATGTTTGGCACCTAAGCATGTGTATCGATTTCTATAATTAACATGCTTATCATTCTTGACAATAGCAATAAGGCTACTAGCATGCATCCTACTAGAATTGCAAGAATGTGCCTTAGAGATTACCTTAGGATTTGCCCTAGCTCCCCCTATACATGTGCTCGATCTCTTGTCCTTGTGAGATTGCCTCCCTCTCGGACATTGGCTCCGATAATGTCCCCTTCGCTTGCATTGGAAGCACACCACGTGCTCCTTGCCCTTGCGTGTTGGGACTCCAGCTTCCTTGACCTTTGGTGCCGGTGGAGTCTTTCTAACCCTCTTTGGACATTTACTCTTGTAATGTCCATACTCCCTACACTCAAAGCACATTATGTGTAATTTATTTGAAATTGAAATGCTTGAGTTACCTAGGGTTGAGGTGGGATGTATGCTTTCTTCTTCATCCCTTCCGGAGATAGAAGCTTCTTCCTCTTGCTCCATTCTTGAAGAAGAACTCTCCTCCTCTTCTTCCTTATATGTTGAGTAGCCCTCAACTTCTAATTCCTCTTCTCCATAATGTGAGCTACTTGGCTCACTTGACTCCTCTTCATGGCTTGAAGTGGAGTTCCCCTCATGGAACTTAGCCAAGTTGTTCCACAACTCCTTGGCATTGTTGTATCCATCTATCCTACACAATATATCGTTAGGTAATGAGAATTCAAATATTTTCATTACCTCGTCGTTGATTGTGGATTGGTGGATTTGCTCCTTCGTCCACTTCTTCTTCTCAAAAGGTTTTCCTTCTTTATCCATCGGAAGAGTGAAACCTAATTGTACACAAGTCCAATTTTCAATGTTAGTCATAAGGAAATACTTCATCCTTACCTTCCAATACGCGAAGTCGTCGCGATCGTAGAAGGGTGTAATGGTGATGTCTTCTCCGAGTTGATCCATCTCTAGCTTTGCTCCCACGGGTGTTGATCCGATGAAGAGCAACCTTGCTCTGATACCACTTGTTAGGATCCTACGTACTCGGCTAGAGAGGGGGGGTGTGAATAGCCGCCCCAAATCGCTCGTTTCTTTCTACAAATCAGGTTAGCGCAGCGGAAAAATAACAACAGAAACGTAAATGGAGAAATCAAACCTTAGACGCAGCGATGTAACGAGGTTCGGAGATGAAACTCCTACTCCTCGGCGTGTCCGTAAGGTGGACGAAGCCTATCAATCCGTCGGTGGATGAGTCCCCGGAGAACCGGCTAATATATACTCCTTGTGGGTGGAGAAACCTCGCCACAATAACTCTTGCGATAGAAGTACACAAAATACAAAGAAGCACAAGACAATATGAATGTAAAAACAAACACGCTTGCCTTCTCGTCGACTGGTTGAAGCAGCAACTTCACGAGACGCCTACAACAGCAGGAACCCAGTCGAAGAAGCTCACACGAAGCTTCGGAACTCAACAAAGCTCAAGAGCACAGCAGCAGCTCCAAGAACAGGAAGAAGGAAGAAGAAGAAGGAGAAAGCTCGCAGCAGCAGCCCTCCTTTTATAACCTGCGAAGAAAACGAAGAAACACAGAAGAAATCTAGCCGTTCCGTCGCAATGGCTAGTGCCTGGATCGGTCTGTGGACCGATCAGGCTCCATGTGGATCGGTCCACAGACCGATCCATTCCTTCCTCCTTCGCTTCTGTTCCGTCCCTGATCGGTCCATGGACCGATCAGGGAACCTCCTGATCGGTCCGCAGACCGACCAGGCTTTGTGCTGATCGGTCCCGCATCGATCGCCTCTTGCGCCCGCCTCGCTCGCTTCGATCGACTCGATGGTCACCGGATCGATCGCTAACACACAAGATGCTATCGATGTTATCGATCGGTCACCGACCGATCGAATATTTCTCAGATCACCGGATCGATCACCGGATCGATCCATCATGGTTTTCGCCCAAACCAAGTCCAAACCAACATCCGTCAATCTTGACTGTTGGTACATTGCGCCTAGCATCCGGTCACTCCTTGACCTGCTAGGACTCTCCGCCAAGTGTCCGGTCAACCCTTTAACCCACTTAGACTTTTCTCTCCGTACAAGTATCCGGTCACTCCTATGACCTACTTGGACTTCCCATCACCGATGTCCGATCACCCTTGATCCATCCGGATTTTCCCTTGCCCGGCTTCACTCACCGTGACTTTCACCTAGCTTCACTCACTAGGGTTTTAACACCGCCTAACATCCCAGTTAGGACTTTCTTATTGCCTGGCTTCACTCACCAGACTTTCCAACCGCCTAACATCCCAGTTAGGACTTTCTCATTGCCCGGCTTCACTCACGGGACTTTCCAACCGCCTAACATCCCAGTTAGGACTTTCCCACCGCCTCGGCTTCACTCACTGGGACTTTCCACACCGCCTAACATCCCGCTTAGGACTTTTCCGTGCCAAGTCTCCATACTTGGACTTTTCCAGTGCCAAGTCTCTATACTTGGACTTTTCCCTGCCAAGTCTCCATACTTGGACTTTTCGCGTGTCAGCTCCTCTTGGTTCTTCCAGGTCAACCTTGACCATTCTCCACAGTCTCCCAAGTTTATATTCTTGTCAAGCTCAAGCTCCGACTTTTCTATTCCGCAAGTCTCCATACTTGGACTTTTCTAGTGCCAAGCTCCCTGCTTGGACTTTTCCGTTGCCAAGTCTCCATACTTGGACTTTTTCTCGAATCAGGTCAACCAGGTCAACCTTGACCTACGGTTGCACCAATAATCTCCCAAACATCTATTCTTGTCCCATATCAAGAATACAACTCTTCCACGAGTGTCAAACATCAAAATACAACTCAACTAGGTCAACCTTGACCTAAGGTTGCACCAACAATCTTCCTAAGTCAAACATCAAAATACAACTCGAGTCAGGTCAACTCGAGTCAGGTCAACCAGGTCAACCTTGACCTAAGGTTGCACCAACAATCTTCCTAAGTCAAACATCAAAATACAACTCGAGTCAGGTCAACTCGAGTCAGGTCAACCAGGTCAACCTTGACCTAAGGTTGCACCAACATTGTATATACTGCATGTTCTTGAATACATTTTTTGAAGCCGAGCTCTACCAGACTCCTGTTCAGCCGCATGTTCCAAGCTCGTGGAGCCTGCCGCAGTCCATTGAGGGCCTTGAATAACCTGTACACCTTATGTTTCTGATTTTGTACCTCAAACCCTTCCGGTTGAGAGACGTATATTTCTTCTTCTAACTCTCCGTTAAGGAATGCTGACTTCACATCTAGATGGTGTACCTCCCAGCTTCGATTCCCTGCAAGTGCAAGAATGACTCGAATAGTATCAAGTCTAGCGACCGGTGCAAATACCTCTTCAAAGTCGATGTCTTGTCTTTGTACATAGCCTTTAGCAACTAATCTTGCTTTATACTTAACAACTTTCCCAGCTGAATCTTTCTTGAGTTTGTACACCCACTTTAGGCCAATAGGTTTGTGGCCTAATGGGAGCTCAGTTAGGGTCCAGGTCTTGTTCATCTTAATAGTTTCCAGTTCTTCCTCCATTGCTTTGTACCAGCAAGTCTCGGTTGCAGCCTCTTGGTAACAGGTCGACTCTTCAAACATCATCAGCATTACCTCATTCTCTTCATCAATACCAACCACTTCCTCAGTGTTGGCATATATATCGACAATGGACCTAAACCGAACTGGCCCTTCATGAGAGTCAGGTGAGGTAGTCGTATGGGTGCTCGATGATGATGTAGATGGACTTGATGCTCTTGTCATGGGTACCACGGCTGTTGCTGGTGGTGCGACATCTTCTGTTCCAGCCTCAATGTCTGCTACAACAATCACCTCGTCGGTGTCGAGTGCATCCTCCACCATAAACTCCGGTAAGTTTTCTTCATGGTTAGCACCTGCAGTCCATGTCCATTTACTATTTTCTTGAAATACTACATCTCTACTTACTTGTAGCTTGCCATGCCTTGGATCAAATAGACGATGAGCTTTGCAGCCTTCCTCGACACCCAAGTATACCATGGGTGAACTTCTGTCGTCAAGTTTCTTCAGGTGAGGGGTTGTATTTTTCACGTATGCAACACAACCGAACACTCTCAAGTGGGCGAGATGTGGCTTTCTCCCCATCCAGGCTTCAAATGGGGTACGGTCTCCTAGCGCCATAATTGGGAGACGATTTAGCAGATATACAGCATGCCTAACTGCCTCTCCCCAGAACCTTGTCGGCATATGTGTACCCTTGAGGAGAGATCTTGCCATGGCCATCACAGTGCGATTACGACGCTCTACAACGCCATTCTGTTGGGGTGTGTAGGGAGCCGTAAGGTGCCGCTCGATCCCTTCATTTTCACATAATCGAGTGAACTCTGTGGATAGAAACTCATCGCCACGGTCTGTCCGAAGTGTTTTGATCTTGTATTCAGTCGTGTTCTCCGTCACAGACTTGAATTTCTTGAATGCTTGGAATACATCTTTCTTTGCTGCCAATACAAATACCCACATCCATCTTGTACAATCATCAACAATCAAAAAGAAATATTTGTTATCAGCCAGTGTACTTGGTGAAATTGGCCCGCAAATATCAGCATGGAGAAGTTCCAACGGCTTTGTCACTCTAAAGTTTGCTTGGTGCGGGAATGGTGACCTTGCATGTTTAGCGACCACACATACCTCGCAAAGCTTGTTCGGCTGAGGCAATGGAGGCACATCAACTGCCAATTTCTTCTCCCCTAACAGCTTCAAATCGTGAAAATTGACATGTCCGAGCCTTGTGTGCCATAACCAGGTTGGGTCTTCTAGGCTTGCTAGGAGATAGACTTGCTTGCATGTCTTCAAGGTTACCTTGTACAAGCGATTTTGTGTTTGCTTTATCCGCATCAAGAGCTTCTCGCTCCTATCAATCACCTTCATGATATCTTTCTCCATGTGCACTTCGTTCCCAGTTTCTGTCAATTGACCGAGACTTATGATATTACTACAAAGTTTCGAAATGTAGTATACCTCATGGAGAGCCTTCCGATCGCCATTCTTGTATTCGAACACAACCGTCCCCTTGCCCATGATCTCAATGGTTGATCCATCGCCAAATCTCACCCTCCCGGTGATGGTTTCATCTAGTTCTTGAAACTTCTCGCGATGGCCAGTCATGTGGTTGCTAGCACCGTTGTCAAGGTACCAGACGTCTTTATCTTCTTTCTTAACGTCGCGGTACATCTCCGGTAGCAACCTATCTTCACTGAGCAAAATGGTATCCTGCTGCTCACGCCTAGTGTCAGACTCCTCGTGGGACACGGTCATCATCAGTGCCGGCTCTTCATCGGTGGCACAAGTGAGGTGAGCCTCATTATCACGCCGCTTGTTATAGCATTCGGACGCATAATGCCCCATTTTCTTGCAATTGAAACATTTTATATGTCTCTTGTTCTCGAGTGCCACTGTTGTTGCTGCTAGTCCCTCTTGCACTGTCTTGGCGTTGCGTACCACGGCCACGACCGCACCCTCGCCCACGTCCACGCCATTTGCCACGACTAGGGCTGCTGGACCCACGCCCCTTTCCTCCTGACGAAGTGTCCACGTTGCTCCCCTTCTGTCGCATTTGTCATTCGGCATGAGTTAATAGGAGCTCACCTTCAGTGCCGTTGGTGTTGCTGCGTAATCGTAGCGTTCGTTCTTCGTACGCCTTCAGTCGCCCTATAGCCTCCTCAAATGGTATAGACTCAAGGTCGTAGAATTGCTCAATACCAGCAACAATAGGAAAGAATTTATCAGGGACAGAATCGAGCAATTTTTTTACCAACGAGGAATCTTCAAGCGTGGCACCAAGGGTGGAGAAATTGCTGCTTAGAGCGCTGAGTTTGCCAGCAAACTCATCAATCGTTTCGGTCTCTTTCATCCGGAGAGCGTCAAACTCGCTCTTCAATGTTTGTACACGTGCCTTCTTCACCTGATCACTACCAAGGTACCTCGTCTTGAGGTTGTCCCAGACTTCCTTCGCCGTCTTCTTTGTTGCGATCTGGAGAAGGATGTCTTCGGGGACACACTGCAGGATGTATGCACGTGCATTTTTGCCCTTCTTTGCATCCACCTGGGCTCCTTCCGCTGGCTCCACCGCCTCCCAGACTCCCTGGGCATCAAGGATCGCCTCTGTCTTTATTGCTCACACAGTATAATTGTGAGGACTTAGCATCGGATAGGGAAATGACACTCCGCCGTTCTCCTTTACTGGGATGCTCGACATTTTATGGAATCGTAGATTCTTGGATGTCTTATACTACCAACGCTCTGATACCAAGTGTTGGCACAGAATCGATGAATAGCAAAAGATGCAGAAAAAAGGAAAAAAAACACACGTAGCACTAAAAAAAAACACAGTAGCAAGAGGAGAAAAACTGCACAGGTGAAAGAAATGCACAAATAACCGAACAATAGAAACTGGAGAAACTTTAGTTCTGAGATCTGATTTGTTTCACAACTTTGACCCCTTTAAATACAACTCAAGTGATAAGATTTAACCATAAGAATAGGATGACTCATACCACTAAAATAGGAAAGATTAATATCATAGAAAAAATAAATAAATCATGAACGAGAAACTTGCGGAAGGAGAAATAAAACGTGGCCATGTCATGTCCGAATTATTTTCCTACATCCTATAATCTATATAAACTCATCACATCTGTCATTTATCTTCGCAGTTATTATAATTTATCTTTTCCGTATTAATCTTAAGACGGATTGATGGAGACGTTAGTGACAAACGTATTCATCTTTTACCATAGAAAAATGAATAAATTTTCGATCGACAAGTACATGATAATTTTCTTCCACGATAACTTTCTTCCTCATAATCAAGGAGGAATGTAATCACACTCATAATCATCTTTTAATCGAATGTTTGAATAAATCACGTGGTGTTGCCATATTTGTTTTCTCCGAATTAATGGAGGAACACGTACCTTTCAATCACGTGGCATTGCCAGTCAGATCTTTCAGGACTCAACTCTCCACTTCGCATGGTTTGTCTTCCAACCTATAGTCGATCGGCTACAGGACTAGTCAAATTTTTTTCAGGAGATAGTAATGTCAGAGAATCGTAACCACCTGTCAGAGAACAACGTTTAATCATTAGGTAAGATCTTTCGGGACTCAGCTCCCCATTTCGCATGTGCCAGTCTCCTAGCCTACAGCCGGTTGGCTACAGGACTAGTCAAATTTCTTTTAGGAGAGAGCAATGTTAGAGAATCGTAATCACCTATCAGAAAATAATGGTTACTCGTTAGGGAATATTCCGCTATCTTGACATGTGCACAATGGAACCTTTGCTTTGAGTGTGGTCGAACCTCTACCTTTATGTGACATATTCTGATACCAGATATTCTCTTATGCCTCATTATTAGGAAGGTTATGAGAGTTAGTATAAAAATGGGTCATCTCCGTTGGTCAGGTTTGCTCACTTACGCTTTACTACGTGCACTCATGCACACACATCCGCATCTACTGTTCTACTGTTCATCTGCTTTCTTGAATACGGTTCTGACTTGAGCATCAGAATGCTTGTACCAGGGACCCCCTCTTTGGTTCTTGCTCTAACGCTTCCATTTGCTCTCTAGTGTGTGTAGAAAGGAGCGCTCAAGGTCATCTTCTTCCACCTCAAAGTCTTCTTATGATCAACAGTAAAGCCACTTACCCAACACATCATCTCCCTTAATTTCAAACAGGATCAAATTTATCGTTGTTTGTGAGAATCTTCATCTGAATCTGAATCACGAAGATAGAGGATACTAGATGATTCACACAGTTACTTTGTCAGAAGAAAAGTTGAAGTTGTTAATAACTATCCTAGTGCAAAAGTTAGTGCATCAATAACAAGCAACAACCGGGGGTCCTCTACCACATGAGCTGGGTACATTGTTGATGAGCCCTCACATCGAGTAAGGGACTCGAGTGGAAGGACCAACTGGGTTCCCTCCCATTCCTACTCTAGCTGGCTTCATGCAAGCGCCTACACAGCCTGTCGCCTATGCCACCCTCCCCAATCGCATATCACCGAGTATTGTTCCACATGCCATTTGATAATATGGGCTGAGTGGAGTGGCCTCAAGGATCATCTTCTAGGGAAGCACCCACTAGGGATCCGTGAAAGGGAAAGGCTTAGGTCCCTAGTGGTTCTCCCAAATGGATAAACATATCATTGTCTCAAGAAATATTGGAGGACAAATTGTCGAACCACTTCTGACTCTTGACAATTAGAGAATACAGAGAAGGAACTAACTCAGAAGATCATCTCCTCAAATTTGAAAATGCAGTTGATCATGTCCCTGACGTTGGCCCTCCGACACTCAAGTTAGAATTAGGAAGAAAGAATGAGTAATTAAGAAATAGATAAATCTTGTCTTTCCTCATACCTAGCGTACCCTTTTATATGCCTTTCTTTGTGATCATTCATCTGCCCTTATTTAATAATATTAATTACCAGAGGGAGACTTCTTTGTCTTGACTTCCGTGTATTAATGATAGATGGAGTGTTGTTTTTTGTCTTATCTTCTTCATATTTAATGATAGATGGAGTGTTCTCTTTTATTTTCTTGACACCTTATGTGTAATGTCATTCCTTGTGCTGGACGGGCGGTCCGAGCGACTTATTTTCCTACCTACCGAAACAACCAGTTACAGGTTTGTCCATTCGTTCGACTGGCCCATGATGTCTATTCGTCTAATCGATCGGGGTGATCCGCTCGGCCACTCCTTTACCAACCGAGGTAACCAGACAGCCACCTTTGGCCGAGGCTCTTTCTATAAGCCCCGACATTGACCGCCTTGACTTTGACCAACACCGTGTCAACTGACCCATGATAGGTGGGCTCTCCCTTATCACTACATCATAAGCCTCCCCTTCAAGTCTAGTCAAAGGAGGCTACAGGTCTGACTGGCTGGACAACTAGTTTCCTTGGCGATTTCTACGTCTGATCGGAGTGTTCAGTCCCTAGTATCTGATTGGCACATCAACCAACACCGCTCGGTCCTTGTCTAACCATGGTAAATGGACTATCGGTTCTGTAACCCATTCTCTATGTAGAGTGGGACGATGAGCGGCAATACTTTGAGAATTCTCCAAATGCGCTTCTTTGAGTGAGGGTGGTCGTCGCTGACGTCATCCATATTTCTCGAAGCTCGTGTAAATCCTATTATGGGAGAGCACGTGACCATCCCTTTTAATTAAGTTCATTAAATGTTATCCAGTAACCACATGCCATGTGCCCCTCTTTCTACAACCGCATGCTTGAGAAGACAGGCGGATATCCTCTGCTGATGTTGTCACGCCCCCAAAGGAGTCTCTGCCAGACAAAAATCCGGCAGCATCTCCCCTGTACTGGTGACAATCTGAAGCATCCATACAAGCAAAATACATCAGCCACATGCGGCTGGAAGATTTATATACACAACCACGCAGTTATAATAACAGCCCACTCGGCTGGAATGAAACAATCACAACCACACAGTTATATATAAAACAGCCCACACGGCTGTACTAAAACACAGCGGGAAAATGAAGGAAAGCTCACACAACACAAATAAATACAATGCATGTCAGCACGACTTAAACACAAATACAACACCAAAACCATAAGATAGCCACATGGCTACACATAAATACAATGCCAAAAATAATAAAAAGATATGCAAAAGAAAACAATCACGGTCTTCGGATGTGACGTAGGACCCGACAGACAGGATACTCCGAGCGACACCAACCATCTACAAGCTACTTGAAAACATAAATATATACATGCGGTGGTGAGTATAGGTAACTCAGCGGGTAATAGACAAGATAGTGCATGGTCCATAAACAAACATGTAGATCACAAGTATACAGTCTCAGTAGGGAATAAAGAACATGATCATACTATCATAATCAATGCACCTAAACATATCTGACATAATAACCTGACATATAAACTGTACAAACCACAACTAACATAATGACAGATACATACCCAATCTGGAGTCGACACATAGTACAATGACCAGTAAACTCACCGGATCTACAACAGATACACCCGTGACACCTGTGTAATATAAATACGACTGCAAATACATGTAAATAAATGACATGTATGCAGCATGACAACCATATACAATAATCATATCGCAAACAAATGCAACATACTACAAACACATGCAACTAGTATCTACTAGGCATGTATGCAAATATATCTCCAAAGATGCACCGCGCATCAAATGCAAATGTGCATGCATGCTCCATGGTCACCCCTGCCACCTCTCTAGACACCACGACCCCTGTATGGCCGAGACGCTTAGGTCCGTGACAAACCGTACTAGCCTCTAGTACATGCACCGCTATAGGCGGCCGAAGCGGACGGTCAGCTAAGTAGTTATATAACTACATAGCTAAGGGTCCCTGACCACTTATATCTCAAACCCTCTGACTACTGTACCCTCAAGACCCACTACTCCAGAGTGGTCGACGCTGACAGAACACTGAGCGGCTGAATGAGCGCGACAAGACTAACTCCACTCCTAACTACCACTCTCCATCAGTTGTCGAAAGGACAGCTATAAACGACTGATGACTCTCTCCACCACAAGGAAGACAATAGTCGTCAGCAATGCAATGAATGATGAACATGATATATATATAATCATGATACGAACACCGTCATCATCCATGCAACTCTAAATCCACCTAAGCACCCCACAACATGAGTATAATCATCATGATACCTCCATATATCCCACCAAACATATGTATATAACTACACATGTATAGTCAACTAAAAATCTCCTATAACCCCAACAGACACACATACACAACCCCACGTGTACAATCAACATGTACCCTCCAGTAAAAAACACATCAAACACGTGTATAAACCACAGACATACAATCAACACAACTCCAATCATCACACCAGACAGAAGTATACACGACATACCAATGGACAAACCTCATATGAATACCACCAACGAAGTATCCCCTACCATACATACTCTACATGTAAAAATACCACAGAGTATAGATAACCAAAGTGCAGACTGTATAAGAATTAAATAGATCATCACAAGGGTCAAGCATCGGTATCAAGCAGGAAAATAACAAACGAACACGATATAAGGTAAAGCATCCTAAACCATCACATAAAACCATGCAGTAAGGTCAATAAAAATCTACATAGAGCCAAGGAAGAAATATCCGCCTCAAGATAACTCGTATCAACAGAACCACCCGCGACACGTAGCACGTCGCCAATCAAGGTCTTGTATCACGCATACAATTTAATGTAATTATATGAATACACTACAAATAGGTGAATTACCTATAAACAAATAACCAACTTTAAAACCATAGCTATTATGATTACTACTTCCTTTCATAAACCCCTAACAGGAAGCACCCATCATCATTGTTAACCCATCCCGATCAAGCCAATACTCAGCAATTCTAGTGAAGCAGCACAACAACAACACTTCTAACACCTAAACAAATCCAATTCTTATTGCTTCTGCTATTAATCCAGATCAAAATAAATACAGGGTAATCACTGGATAACCTCTACTGCCACTAATAATAGTTAGGAGATCAGAAGAAGCACCAAACAATGCATCTTTTTCCCTACCAACAGGGGACTTCCTACTATATTTTCACCAGTGGATCCATAGAAAGAACAGCAAGGATCAGAGGAGTTACTCACCACTACAAACTGGTAAGGATAGTTGCTCTCGTTACCTCTTCGTCTTCAACAGCCCGAGGTGACAACGGATCCGACGAAGATGGCTACAGCGATCGGAAATGTGGAGGCCGGAGCCAAACAAAACCACTGCCTACCAGACAATAACCCCTAATCAACATTACATCATGATCAAATGCACAAATCTAATGCTAAGGTTAACCAATTACCTTCAAGAATCAATCTAGTTCCATAGACTCCTCTCGGATGAACAATGTTGCTGTGATCACGAGCAAAAGCAGAAGGTAGGGCGACACTGACGGTATTAGGCAACATGGTGCTGACCCAGGCTAGGGAAGGGCTCCAAAAAGGGTAGAAAATGCTCCGGTGAAAGGAGACAACGTTGGACCTCCTTGGTCCATGATCCGATGATGAGGAGAGCAGTGGATCCCCTTGATCCAAGAGCCGGTGATGAGAAGTGATCGGCACCCACGAGATCGAGAGAAAGAAGGGGTTGTGCTGACGATGAAGAAGAGAAGATGATCGAGACTGCTCGGAGACGATGGTAACAGCTCTGGAAGGGAGGATTTGCGCCAACGGTCGTGGTCTAGGGCTCGAATCTCCCCCTCTTTCGACCGAGATACTGCGCGCGCAAATACGATGACTCGGGAGGAAGGATGACCACCGGACGAACTCCACCGGTGTAGGAAAAGGATTCTCAGCCCCGGTGATCAGCCCCCCTATGGCGTCGGCGTCAACGTCGGGGAAGAGGGGGCTTCGGGAGAGATGAGTCGGGGAAGAAAGTGAATCGGGAGAAAAATTAAAGAAAATAAAACCTAGGTTTAAGTTAATTAACCTTAAGTTAAATCCTTAATCAACTCCCATTTAAATGGGTATCCCAAATAGGCTCCGCTTAGCCCCCCATTCATCCTTCCAAAATAAGTCATACGGGCTCCGTTTAAATCCCGAAAAACTTCTAAAAATTCCTGAAAAATCCAATAAGATTTTTCGTCCAATCACATTTATTATTATTATTTTATGATATCTTACAGATGTGACTTGCACCTTTTTGAATTCCACGGCCAGTTCTTCTTCTAGGTTTTCGAAACCTTAGATCAGACGATTGAGAGCAACCGGCCGTGAGGTTTATAAGCCTCGCATGTGTCATCATCTTCTCCACTTCGTGCCTTTGTCTTCGAGTTTTGCCGCTGTGGCATTCCTCTTCTTTGCCGGTGGTCTCCGTGTACTCCGGTGGTCTCCCTATAAACTTCTTTGATTGATTCTGTGTGATCTTTCTTGTAAGGTTCTTCGATCGATTCAGTTTAGTGTTCGTTTATCGTTCATCTTCGATTTTGTTCTTTCGTTCACTCGATGGAAAGCTCATCACAACCTCCCATCGTCATCCCTGGACTCTGGTACATCTCCATTGAGTCTAGGTTCGATGCAAGTGATGTGGAGAGTTTGAGGGATGCATCTGAAATTCTGCCTAACTATCAAATTGGTCTTCCCTCTGCCTTTGACCGCCCGAATGAACCGCCACCTGATTTCGTAACATCTATTATGGACCAATTTATCGCCGATCTACAATTCCCGATCCACACTTTCTTTTCTGTTGTTTGTAAATATTTCTATATTTCTTTCCACTAACTAGTATCGAACTCCTGTCGACTGCTGTGCGGGATCATCATTTTGTTTCGTCTGCAAGGCATTTCCCTTGCTCCTCGGCTCTACCACTATTTTTATTACCCCAAAATGTCCGAGCCGGGGACTTTTCTCTTTCAATCCCGAGTTGGCCTAGTCTTCTTTGACAAGATGTCATCCTCCAATAAACATTGGAGGGACTACTATTTTTTCATCCATCTTCCCAAGCGTCCCGATTTCCCGACTGGCTGGTGGTTGGAAGTGGTGAACCCACCAGAACTCAAGAAGT
Organism: Zingiber officinale; assembly: GCF_018446385.1. NCBI lineage: Eukaryota > Viridiplantae > Streptophyta > Magnoliopsida > Zingiberales > Zingiberaceae > Zingiber > Zingiber officinale. The sequence goes on from NC_056004.1 coordinate 91,622,023, forward strand.
ATAAGATTTGATTGGACTACCTCCACGCAACTTCATAATTGGCTGGGCAAAAATACCATATCCATAAATTGCTCCATGAAGGAGTCCTCTATGTGTTCGTCTTGAGCCCAATCTGCACGAAGCTCCCGACCAGCTTAGGTATGCTCTTTGTCATCCTTCTCATTGAATCTAACTAATTATTTCTCCATTTTTATAGCTCGCATAATGCTAAGGGCACGTCTGGGCGGCAAAGCCAAACTCGCAGATGTAGAGATCAACGCTGCGGTCATGGATGAGTTGGAGACCGCAGTTTACAGCTGATCGGCTCACAAGAAGACCCGCTTGGAGAGAGCGAGGGAGTGCTAGCTCTAGTGAGAGAAGGGATAGCTAGCCGGACATCTAGCTGTGGAGCGGTTAGTGCATCGAATCCTCCCTCCACACAGTTGCCGGTGATTTCAGTTGAGGGGGCGTCGGACTCGGCCTCTTCTAGGGAACCACTGATAAGCCACAAGAGGCGCTGGGCGAAGATTACATCATGATCTTCTTCCTCCATGGTGCGGACCTCCACCAAAATTAGCCCTCGCCTTCCTTCCATCGAGCTGGTTGGAACCTCGATGCCAGCTCCCACCACGGTGACCGTTCCCCCTACATCATCTGATCAGACATCATCCCTATCCGGTCTGCCACAGGGAACTATTTGCGGGTCGCAAGTTGCTTTTATGCCGTCGCCACCGAACATTCAAAAGTCTAGTATTCGGCCGGCGTCAACGTCTCGGTCGTCCGACAGAGTGACCTTGGCCCAATCAGCCCCGAGCGGCTAGCGGCACATAATGGCGATTATCTATCTTCTGACTGAGGAGTGGCGTGATTCGAGCGACACTGTATCCTGAGCCCTCGAGCACCAGATAATCATTCAGGAGCTGCTCGCACAGATATGAGATGTCACTCGAGCCCGTGCAGCAGTCATGCCTCCAGGGGCGCTCATGGACATCTATACCCAGATATCCACTAGGGTAAGTTTTTTGTATGTTCTTAATTTATCTTCGATTGACTCTTATAATTTCCTGGTTTCTTGTAGTATTAGATAGAGAGCCTGGCTATGTGTCAAAGGCTTACTTTTTTGGAGTAGGAAGTTAAGTAGCTGAGGGCACCGAGCGGCCAATCATCTGCTTCTCAAGCACAACTGGAGCAGATGAATGCTGAGATGGCTCAACTAAGAGCCGATCTAGCTAAGAGCACCGAGTAGCTGGATGCAGAGAGGGGAAAAAGTACTGAGTAGGTCACCCAATTAGCTCGGCTTAATAAACAGGTCAACATCTTTGAATCCAAAATAAATTCGACCAACACTGGGAAAATTCGGGCTATTGAAGATCTGGAGATCAAAAATAAAGAGTTTCAGGTATTGGGCCAGAACTTGAAGGAAGCTGAGGCTACCCTGAAGGCAAAGCGGGATGAACGGTTGATCGAGCAGACTACCGTGAAAAACCCAGCTCGCTGTAAAAGATGAGGAGCTGGTGGCGCTGAAGGTAGAGTTGGAAGCCTCCCGTACGGCCTTAAAGACTTATCAGGAGATCGAGTCAAGTAGGTTCGATCTCATGAAACGATCCTACATCTGCTTGGATGCTTTTAATGACAAGGTCACCGATCGGATACTTCGTCTGTTCGACCTTGGGATCGACGGGACACTCGGCCAAATTAGGGACGGTAGCTACCTCCTCGCCACTCTGACAAGCAAGGTTATCAGTCGGGACAAGCTAACTGAGCTGCTGCCTGATGATGCCTTGGATTATCTGGAGTGATCTTGCTTGAGCAAAGATTTTGTATGCATGTTTGTAATCCTCATGCAAATGTTAATGAATGATCGCTCGTCCGACAATCTTTTCTTGTTCATTCGTCCCCTCATTGTCATTCAGCATCTTTTGGTTTGACTTGCATTTTAGTCATTCATGTGTTGCCACATAAATCTGAGCATGACTGTGAATTGTTTATACTTTTAAGTATGGCTTTATGACCCTCCGATCGGTGACGAGCAGTCATAGCAGATTTATCCACTCTTGATTACTGAACGGTCATCGTATTTTGAAAACTTGGAGCTTTTGAGTAGCGTATGTTCTCGGTCAGCCATTTTTAGTCGATACTATTCTTCATCAGGCCTGAGTTTAAGATCAACGCTCGATCGCTTATTGAGACAAGGGTTTAAGGTCACCGCTTGATCGTTGATGACAACAGGGTTTGAAGGTTGCCACTCGACCGCTGACAGGGGTTTAAGTTCATTGCTTGACAGCTGACAGGGGTTTAAAGTAGCTGCTTGACCGCTGATGGAGATAAGGGTTTAAGGTCACTGCTCGACCGTTGATGGAGACAAGGGTTTAAGGTGGCCACTCGACCATTGATGGGGACAAGGGTTTAAGGTGGTCGCTCGACCATTGATGGAGATAAGGGCTTAAGGTCGCCGTTCGACAGTTGATGGATACAAGGGTTTAAGATCGCCGCTCGACCGTTGATGGAGACAAGGGTTTAAGGTCGCCGCTCGACCGTTGATGGAGACAAGGGTTTAAGGTCGTTGCTCGATAATTGATGGAGACAAGGGTTTAAGTTCGCTGCTCGATCGCTGATGGAGACAAAGGTTTAAGGTCGCCACTTGACCGCTGATGGAGAGAAGGGCTTGGGGACCAATACGATGTTAACAAGCTAGCTCAGAAATTGTACCTCCCGTATGTGGCCGGCCTCCAGCAATTTCTCTATCTTCTCTCGAATAACCAAGTTCTGTTCTGTGCTGAAGTCCCTTTTTTTTATATTACTAGCCGAGTGTCCGATCAAATGTGTAGCTCGTGTTGAGCCACAATTGGCGAAATGCCGGAAAGCTCGTGTCGTCCAAGTGAACACATCATGATTTTGTCTGAGGCAGGCTACCAGCTCCGCCTTTTTCTCACCCTCTAGATCGGCAGCGATGAAGGTAGTTGCTTTCGAGCGGTTAGGGTGGAGCTGAGCTTCTTCTTTTTCTTCGTAAACCATCGTGGGGGGTTTTTTCAATGATGACATTTACCTCCAAACGTGGGTTTTTTCGAGCGGCTCTTGCTTCAAACTTGACCATCTCGACGTAGCATCGTCGAGAGGCTAACTGGTCTCCTTTGACTTCTCCTACCTTAGTGTCCACCAGAAATTTGATCTTCTAGCAGTAGGTGTGCACCACCACTCGAAACTCATTGAGTACCAGTCGGCCCAAAATGACGTTGTAGGCCGAGGGTGCATCTACCACCGAAATTTATGGTCCTTGTCCACTTCAGGGGTTCTTCTCCGAGTGAGATGGTCAACTTGATCTGGCCGATTGGTAACACTTCGTTGCCTGTGAAGACGTAGAGTAGAGTCATCATTGGCAGCAGTTCACTCCTATCAATTTTCAATTGATCGAATGCCTTCTTGTATATGATATTTACTGAGCTCCCTGTATCAATAGAAGTTTGATGGACTGTATAATTGACAATTACTGCTCGGATGATTAATGCATGGTCGTGGGGGACCTCCACTCCCTCCAAATCCTTAGGACCGATGCTAATCTCAGGTTCCTCAGCTTTCACCTTGCTACAGCCAACAATGTGGATCTCGAGCTGCCACACATGCAACTTCCTTACTCAATTAGAATCTCCGCCGGTTGACCCACCGACGATCATTCCTATCTCCCCCCGAGTGGCGTTACTCCGGTTCTCTTCTTCCCTTGCAGACGGTCTAGTCCGTTCGAAAGAGGCTTGAGCATGGATTCGGTCCCTTTGTAATTGGTGGTGGCATGGCTCGATCATCCTTTCCTCCTTCCTTCATTTTGCAGATTAGCTTCGGTGACACTGGTCTAGAAGTGGCGATCGACGGCAGTATCCACGCGGAACCGACCTGCTAGCTGCCAGGTCGTAGCAGTCCCTAGTGTTGTGCATTGTTGATTGGTGGAAGGTGCAAAACATTGGTGCCCACCTCTTGCCTCTTGGACGAGCGGCTGTCAGCTACTGTACAGCATGTGGCCTAGTCTCATGGTGTGGAGGGGCTCTCGACCGAGGCCCTTTAGGTGGTTGATGACTACTCGGTTGACACCGCTTAGATGCTCCTGTAGGCTCGGCGGCTATCTCCTTCTTCCTTGCCACCTGGGCTTTTCCCACATTAATGTATTGATTGGCCTTCTTTTGGAGATAACCAAAGTCCTTCAGCGGCCGCCGAATGAGCGATTAGAAGAACTCTCCCTCGGTGAGCCCTTGGGTGAAGGCGTTCACCAACATATCTGAGGAGACTACTGGAATGTCTATCGCCACCTGATTGAAGCGCTGGATATAGGCCCTTGCTTCAGCAAGAATAGATTCACGCTCGTCTTCTGGTGACAACAACTACTAGCAAAGTGGTGTAGGAATGCCGCTCAAAAGTTCTTGAAGCTATGGATCGAGCTGTTCGGCAACCGTTTGAACCATTATTGCGCTGATCCAGATAGAGTGGTAAGGAAGACTTGGCATTTCACCATGTCCGTGTACTAGTGAAGGGTGGCCGTGTTGTCAAACTTTGCCAAATGGTCATCGAGATTGGTTGCTCCATTGTACTTCTCGATCGTTAGCGGGGTGTAATGCTTTGGCAGAGGGTCATTTAGAATCCCCTCCAAAAATTATTGAATAACCCGCTCGAGCGAGTTATCTTCCCTCGGCGCTTTTCCCTTTCGTATGTCCCATACGGGCGCCTCATCTAAGGAAGATCCCCGATCTCTATTCGCTCGACCCCTTTCTTCTAGAGGATCCCATGATAGCGCTCGGTTGAAGGGGACTGACATATTACGGGCGTCCCTATAGGAGCCGATCGGTCTCCTATTTGGCTCTCGAGTAGAAAATTGATCTACTCAATCTCCTCTTTCAACCAGTCGACCTGCTGCAGAGGCAGCAGGCTCATACGTTGGTCGATCGGCCAACGCCTATTGCTGTTGCCCCAATATCTTTGTCACTCATGCTTGTATTAGTGCATCGAGATCCTCTTGCATTAGCGTCACTATTCTGAGTCATCCAACGTCTTCCATCTTCTTATTCGGATGCATGCTACGTTTCCACAGACAGCACCAAAATGATCATGTCCGAATAAGGGAAACTGGAAAGCCGGGGATAGGGTGACTACTGACGGGATGAAGACCTCAATCCTGCAAAATAAAATCAAACCAGGGAAGGGGTCCCTGGCATTGGCCCTCCGATGCACAAGTTAGAATCAAGAAGAGAGAATGAGTAATCAAGAAATAGATAAATCTTGCCTTTCCTCATACCTGGCGTACCCTTTTATACCTTTCTTTGTGATCATTCATCTGCCCTTATTTAATGATATTAATTGTCAGAGGAAGGCTTTTTTGTCTTGACTTCCGTGCATTAATGATAGATGGAGTGTTTTTCTTTATCTTAGCTTCTTTATATTTAATGATAGACAGAGTGTTCTCTTTTGTTTTCTCGTCCCCTCTTGTGTAATGTCATTCCTTGAGGCAGACAGCGGTCCGAGCGGCTCATTTTCCTGCCGACTGAAATAATCGGCTATGGGTTTGTCCATTTGTCCGACTGGCCCATGATGTCCATTCGTCTGACCGGCCGGGTGATCCGCTCAGGCACTCCTTTGCCGATCAGGGTAACCAGACAACCACCTTTGGCCGAGGCTTTTTCCGTAAGCTCCGGGGTTGACTGCCTTGACTTTGACCAACACCGTGTCAACTGACCTGTGACAAGTGGACTCTCCCTTATCGCGCACATTAGCAGTCATCCTTCACCAGTTCATGGATGACATATGATCCTGTTTGGAAGCTGAGTCAGACGGACCGTCGGGTGAGGTGGATGAAATGTTGACTGAATCGCGACGTCCCGGAGGGGGGGTGTGCTGAGATGGCTTTTGTGTTGACCAAGTCTTCAGAAGTCCTTTGGTCAACGCTACCTGCAGCCAGCGACCGGGTTGACCCGGCCCCAGGTACCCCGATGCTCGAGGCAGATCCAACGAATATATGAGTACCAGACTAAGCCATAAAATAATGAAATGTGCATAAAATATGAACGAAAAATATACCCTGGCCTAGGGGGGCGCCCTCGGATGGGGCACGGCTCGAGTTGTCGCGACCTGGAAGAGTAGATGACTCCGATCAGGCTGGAGAGCTGGATCTGACGACGAGAAGCTGAACGCGACACGGGTCCGGAAGACGACATGCAGACCGGGATAATATACTGGCACGCAGGTCGGGATAAGACTTCGGCACACAGGCCAGGACACAAAATTGGCACGCAGGCCGGGCTACACTATTGACACATAGATCAGGATGAGATATCGGCGCGCAGGCCGGGAGAAGACACCGGCATGTAGACCGGGATAACAACAGGAGCGGAATACGATCAAATCAGTGGCGCCCAATAATAACTAAGGCACAAAGGTTGAAACACCACAACACACGCAGCTAGAACGAGATAACGGCACGAAGGCCGGCACACGACGGGACCAGAAGACGCTCAAATCAGTGACAACAGTAATAGTGGCCAGCTCGGTGCTAAGGGACCCGCCGATGTAAGGGCTGCCGACGTGTGGTGGCTACCGGCCAAGGAGGCTGCGGCAAGGGAAGGCTGCTAGCTGGAGGGGGCAGTAGCGAACGGAGGCTATAGGAGGAAGGCGGCGCCGAAGGTAATCTGTCCGGCGACAAGCGTGTGAGGTGCATGCGGCGTGGGTGGTCCAGCGAGTAGCGAAGAAGGAAACTTCTCCCCTCCTCTCTCCCCGGTGGTGGCGACGCTGAAGAGGAGCGTGACAGAAGGAGAGGAAGGGAGGTGGCATCGTTCCCGCGGTGGCGTCGCGAGGAGGAGAAGGAGACGAGGAAGGGGAGATGCGACAGTTGGCTATCGTGAAGGCGACCTTCCGTTTGTGGCGGCGGTAGCGTGTCCAGCGGGAGAAGAGGCTTGGTCCTATTGGCGGCGGAGAGAAAGAGAGGGAGAGGGAGGAATGGTGGAGGCCGGTGGTGAGGAGAAGGAGAGGAGTGGAGAAGAGGCTGCCGGCGACCTCGGCTCCGGCGAGGAGAGTAAGAGGGAAGCCCCCGCTACTGTGGCGGCGGAAGCAGCCTCCCCAAATAACGCACCTCCCCCCCCTAATTAAGCCCTAAACAGTATAATGACCATCTTGCCCTTCCCTCTCTTCATAATTACCACTTTGCCATTAGGACCTATCCGTATCACAAGCCTCCCCTTCAAGTCTAGTCGAAGGAGGCGCAAGTCCGACTGACTTGACCAAGCCCAAACCATAATCGTTACCGAGCGCGGAATCAGATCGCTGGGCTCATCTTATTCCGTCGAATAAGTTGCTGTGGCGAGGCCGAGCAAGTGACTTAAATAGTATCGAGCGATCGTCAAAAGAACGATCTAGCAGATGTCGAACGATATCGAGACGATGATCGAGCGATGCTGAGCAGGGTGATCGAGCGATTACCAAGTGAGACGAAAAGACGATGGACGAGCAATGGTGAGTGCGCGATCGAGAAAATGTCATCCGCGTAAATCGTGATCAGTACGAGTAAATCCGTGAGCGTGACCGAGAAAGTGCCGACCGAGTGACAGTAAATCACGACTGGGACGAGCAAATCCGTAAGCGCGAACGGGAGAATGCTGACTGAGCGACCGTAAATCGTGACCTGGCAATAAAGAAAAGAGACTAGCAAACCATGATCGTGACCGAGCGAGTGACAACCGAGCGCCAATAAATCGTGACCTGGCAATAAAGAGCGTGCCCGAGCGAGTGCCGACCGAGCGACAGTAAATCGTGACCTGGTAATAAAGAGCATGACTGAGCGATTGCCGACCGAGCGCCAGTAAATCATGACCTGGCAATAAAGAGTGTGCCTGAGCAAGTACCGACCGAGCGACAGTAAATCGCGACCTGGCAATAAAGAACATGACTGAGCGAGTGCCGACCGAGCGACAGTAAATCGTGACCTGGCAATAAGAGTGTAACCGGGCGAGTGCCAACCCAACGACAGTAAATCGCGACCTGGCAATAAAGAGCATGACCGAGAGAGTTCTGACCGAGCGACAGTGAATCGCGACCTGTCCATGTCCATAAAGAGCGAGACCGAGAGAGTGTCATCCGATCGACAGTGAATCGCGACCTGGCAATAAAGAGCTAGACCGAGAGAGTGCCGACCGAGTGACAGTGAATCGCGACCTGTCCATAAAGAGAATGACAGACGAGCAAAGCCATGATCATGACCGAACGAGTGCTGACCGAGCGACAGTGATGAGTGAAACGCGAATGGCGAGTGCCGAACAGAGTGGCGAGCGAAGCGATGAGTGCCGACCGAGCCACAGCGGTGAGCCAAACACGAATGATGGGTGCCGAGCAGAGCGATGACTGAGCGGTGAGTGCCGACCGAGTTACAGCGGTGAGCAAAATGCGAATGATGAGTGTCGAGCAAAGCGACGATTGAGCGGTGAGTGCCGATCGAGCCACAGTGGTGAGCGAAACACGGATGATGAGTGCCGAGCAGAGTGATGACTGAGCGGTGAGTGCTGACCTAACAACGGTGATGAGCAAAAACGCGAACTGAGAGTGTCCGGCACAGTCGGAAGTGAAGCAAGTGTGATGAGTGCCGGACAGAGCAGCGAGTGAGGAGTGAGTGGGTTGAGTGCCAGGTAGAGCTGCGGGTGAGCGATGAGCACCGACCTGGAAGGTCGTTGGGCGTGAGAGCATGCTCACTTATAACTCACACTGGGGCGAGAGTCTGGGACAGCCGACCTGGAAGGTCGTTGGGCGTGAGAGCCTTGCTCACTTATAAGGTCGTTGGGCGTGAGAGCATGCTCACTTATAACTCGCACTGAGGCGAGAGTCTGGGACAGCCGACCGGGAAGGTCGTTGGGCGTGAGAGCCTTGCTCACTTATAACTCGCACTGGGGCGAGAGTCTGGGACCCGACTTGCCGGTCGTTGGGCGTGAGAGCATGCTCACTTATAACTCGCACTGAGGTGAGAGTCTGGAGGCGTGAGAACATGCTCACTTATAACTCGCCCTGGGGCGAGAGTCTGGGACCCGACCTGGAAGGTCGTTGGGGGGTTGAGCGTGAGAGCAGTGCTCACTTATAACTCGCACTGAGGCGAGAGTCTAGAATCTGACCTGTCGGGCGTTGGGCGTGAGAGCATGCTCACTTATAACTCGCACTGAGGCGAGAGTCTAGAATCCCAACCGGGAGGTGTTCGGGAGGCCTGACCAGGAAATGTTCTGGAGGCCTGACTAGGAAATGCTCTGGAGGCTTGACCAGGAAATGCTTTGGAGGCCTGACCAGGAAATGCTCTGGAGGTCTAACCAAGAAATATTCTAGAGGTCTGACTAGGAAATGCTCTTGAGGTCTGACCAGGACTTGATCTGGAGACCTGATCGGGAAACAATCTTAAGGCCTGACAAAAAAGCAATCTGAAGGCCTGAACTGGAATTGATCTGGAGATCTGACCAGGACTTAATCTGGAGACCTGCTCGGGAATTGGTCTGAAAGATCGACCGGGAATTTGTCTAAAAGCCTGACCGGGAATTGGTCTGAAAGCCCAACCGGGAATTGGTCTGAAAGTCCTGACAGAGATCGTTAGCGATACTCCGATCCGAGGCCGGTGGTGATACTCTGGCCCGAGACCAGTGGCGATATCTCGACCCCGAACGAGGGAGGATAAGCCTTGAAGCCCATAGAAGCGAAGCCTGTAGCAACATGAGGGAATAAAGCATTTGTCATACCTGATCGTGGAGTAGTGTCATCCGACTAAGGATCTATCTCGATCCCTCAACTCCCAAATACCCGTGGAGCGAGGGGAGAAGATAAAGAGCGTGAAGCCGATATAAGGGAGTCGAGCCCATAGCCATAGAAGTAAGCAGAGCACCGTGGGTGAAGGGAGCAACACCTGTAGATATAAGAGGCTGCACAACAAGTGAAGGATGCAAAGCATATAATAATAATAGAGTGAAGCGCCTATAGCAGCAAGAGAATACGGAGCCCCATGGTGAATGGTACAAAGCCTGTAGCAATAAGAGGATGCAGAGCCTCATGGTGAAGGGTACAGAGCCTATAACACACCTGATCGGGGAGCTGGAACCCTGGTCCCTGATCGGAGAGTAAGACCCCTAGCCTGTAATCAAAGAGCAAGACCCCTAGATCCTGATCGGGAAGTGGTACTGTGAGTTAATGATCGGGGAGCTGTGTCCCTAGTGTATGAGCGGGGAGCTGTGTCCCAAGTGTATGTGTGGGGAGCTGGGCCCCTAGTGTCCGATCAAAAATCGAAGGCCTTAGCCTTTGATCAAGGAACTAGGATTTTACTCTCTTATCAGGGAGCTATATCAACTCCTATAATCGTAAAAAGGGAGTAGAGTTTGTAGCGTACCTGATCGGGAAGTCACGCCAACCGGCTAAGGGTTGGTCTCAATCCCTAAACTCCCGAATACCCGTGGAGTCAGGGAAAAAACATAATGGAAAAACTAACCTGTCGATCAGCTGAAGCTCCGATCAATCCCTCGACTCCCGAATACCGGTGGAGTGAGGATAGAAGATAATATATGCGTCGAGATCCTCCGGGATTATGATAATAGAAGAGAACCTCCCGACGTCGTCCATCTTCACGTTCTAGAACAGGTGAAGGATGTTCCCACAGACGGTGCCAAATTGATCCTGTCCGGAAGCTGAGTCAGACGGACCGTCGGGTGAGGTGGATGAAATGTTGACTGAATCGCGACGTCCCGGAGGGGGGGGGTGTGCTGAGATGGCTTCTGTGTTGACCAAGTCTTCAGAAGTCCTCTGGTCAATGCTACCTGCAGCCAGCGACCGAGTTGACCCGACCCCCGGTACCTCGATGCTCGAGGCAGATCCAACGAATATATGAGTACCAGACTAATCCATAAAATAATGAAATGTGCATAAAATATGAACAAAAATGTACCCTGGCCCAAGGGGGCGCCCTCGGATGGGACGCGACTCTAGTTGTCACGACCTGGAAGAGTAGATGACTCCGATCAGGCTGGAGAGCTGGATCTGGCGACGAGAAGCTGAACGCGACACGGGTCCGGAAGATGACATGCAGACCGGGATAAGATACTAGCACGCAGGTCGGGATAAGACTTCGGCACGCAGGCCAGGAGATGAAATCGGCACGCAGGTCGAGCTACACTATTGACACATAGATCAGGATGGGACATCGGCACGTAGGCCGAGAGAAGACACCGACAGACAGACCGGGATAACAACAGGAGCGGAATACAATCAAATCAGTGGCGCCCAATAATAACTAAGGCACAAAGGTTGAAACACCACAACACACGCAGCTAGAACGAGATAACGGCACGAAGGCCGGCACACGACGGGACCGGAAGACGCTCAAATCAGTGACAACAGTAATAGTGGCCAGCTCGGTGCTAAGGGACCCGCCAACATAAGGACTGCCGACGTGTGGTGGCTGCCGGCCAGGGAGGCTGCGTTGAGTGAAGGCTGCTAGCTGGAGGGGGCAGCAGCGAATGGAGGCTATAGGAGGAAGGCGACATCGAAGGTAATCTGTCCGGCGACAAGCGTGTGAGGTGCATGCGGCGTGGGTGGTCCAGCGAGCAGCGAAGAAGGAAACTTCTCCCCTCCTCTCTCCCCGGTGGTGGCGACGCCGACTAGGAGCGTGACAGAAGGAGAGGAAGGGAGGCGGCGTTGTTCCCGCGGTGGCGTCGCGAGGAGGAGAAGGAGACGAGGAAGGGGAGACGCGACAACTGGCTGTCGTGAAGGCGACCTTCCGTTCGTGGCGGCTGCAGCGTGTCCAGCGGGAGAAGAGGCTTGGTCCTGTTGGCGGCGGAGAGAAAGAGAGGGAGAGGGAGGAATGGTGGAGGTCGGCGGTGAGGAGAAGGAGAGGAGTGGAGAAGAGGCTGCCGGCGACCTCGGCTCCGGCGAGGAGAGTAAGAGGGAAGCCCCCGCTACTGTGGTGGCGGAAGCAGCCTCCCAAAAAACGCACCCTCCCCCAATTAAGCCCTAAACAATGTAATGACCATCTTGCCCTTCCCTCTCTTCATAATTACCACTTTGCCATCAGGACCTATCCGTATCAACATAAAATGCTGAGTGTTCCTTAAATGTACTCTCTTCGACTCAGCACAAAGATGGTTCAACCGGCTTCCTACCGAGTCCATTTGTTGCTTCAAGGATTTTTGTAAAGCATTCTTCCATCACTTCGCCAGCATCCATCACTACCACAAAACCACATTGTGTCTATGTTTTCCTTCAAACAGGGGCCTAAGGAAGCGTTGATGTCGTACATTAAAAGATTCAATCAAGTGGACATGACGTCCCTTCAGCCACCCTAGAGATCCTAATGAGTGTCCTTTTATAAGAACTCACAAATGGGGATTGCTTCTAGTCCCTAATTAAGAAACTACCCAAGGACTTCTACCACTTGCTTGGAAAAGTGACTAAGTACATTAACGTGGAAGAGGCTCAATCCGCTTGGAAGAAGGAGGTGGTAGCGCTCACTCCTATTTTTTCCCTTGAACATAGAGCCCCACCCCCTCCTCTTCCTCACAAAGGACCCTAAGGGGTACTCCAACCGCATCATCATGAGCAATGGCCTAACATTATACAACATGTGGAGGATGAATGGATTTGATTCCCCGAACCCCCACGACGGACTCCCAGGTTTTGCACCTACCATCATTCGAAAACATACAATATTCAACACTGTTATTAGTACAAGCAGGTGGTGCGCAGGGTGGCTAACCAAGGTTTTCGCTAGCACTTGCCTTCTCCCAACAATCGACGTTACCAACGGCTGAATGAGTCATCCAGAAGAGACCATTGAGATGCCGAGTGGCGCTAGCAAGGGCCCCAACAGCAAGAGAACAAGGATAGTTATACAGGAGAATCCCTCGACGCCGTAAGAAGAAAACTACAGCAACGCGGCTTTGAGAGACATTGGTATGATCGCAGGTGGCCCGATTGACGGTTACTCCAACTAGGCAAGAAAGTCACATGCCTGTCGGCTGGAGTTCTACACGGTTGGATGCAGCCAAAAGAAAGCGTAAGGGCCCGAGATTAACTTTAGGTACAGGGACTTAGAGGGGGTGGAAGTATCCTATGACGACGCTCTAATTAACAAGGCTGTCATAGCCAACTACAACATCCACCAGACTTTTGTGGATAGGAGGAGCTTTGTTAACATTATCTTTAAGAAGACATTCGATTAATTGCAGATAGAGAGGAGTGAGCTCCATCCGATGATGATGCCTTTACACGGATTCACCAACAATGAAGTGTAATCGATCGGATAGATTCGATTAACAATCTATTTGGGGGGAGGAGCCCCTAATGATGAATTACCAGTCAACTTTCATTGTGGTGGACGCACCCCCGACTTACAATATGATTCTAGGTTGACCGACATTGAATGAGTTCTGGGCAATCATCTCCACATTTTGCTAGAAGATAAAATTTTCCATCGATAATTCGGTGGGAGAGGTGAAGGGTGACCAGCTAGCAGCACACAAATGCTATGTTGAGGTGATCAAGACTGAGGCCCGTGCTGCTCGAAAGAGCCAACACATAGAGGTTAAGTCCATTCGTGAAGCACCCCCGACACTAATTTATGAAGAAAATGAGGTGTAAATTCAGTTGGGTTGACCAGAGGCAACCACTTAGATAGCGGCTGACTTAGTCCTATAACTCAAAGCAGAGTTTGTTGCATGTCTAACGTGCAATATAATAATGTCATTGTCTGGAGGCCCAAGGATGTCACAGGTATATCACTAGCAATTATGGAACATATGTTACACGTCCGCTCAGACGCTCAGTTTGTCAAACAAAGGAAGCGATATTTTAAAGCTAAGTAGAATAAAATCATTCGAGTAGAGATATAGATAAATTACTAGAGGTAGGATATATTTGAGAAGTATAATTTCTAAGTTAGTTGGACAACATGATCTTGGTGTATAAACTGGTATATAAACCGGTCGACTTGAGGCATCTGATATGTGCAAATGTTGATCCGTGCAAATTAGAACATTTAAAGCCATTTTTCAAAGAACAAAATTATTTTTCTGTGGTCCATTTAGAATAAATTTGAGCTTGTATTCATTGCGTTCAACGAAGGTATTTAAGCTATTTTTATTCTAGAAAACTTATATGTTCTCACGCAAGATATTCAAAGTTCGTTGAAATTTTATAAAGAAGAAATTTATATATTCTCCTTAAAATTAATTAACTACCGCATGCCATAATAATAAAAGATTAATCGTGCTGTTGCATGCCATTTTGTCCAGCTCGATCGGGCGTTGAAGTTTTAAAGATGTGAGGTCTAGCAACCTAATCAATGTTTAAAAGGCCAAAGTTTGAAATGAGGTATCATCCTTGTGAAAGAAGACAACATGAAAAATTATCTATTTCTTTTTTTCAAATGACTATTCAACCTTCAAACTTGTATTAAAATATTATCTAAATGGTATTATATATGATCCTTATTTCAACTAGACTTTCTATTTAAGATACAAGATTAATGTCTTGTTTATTTGGAAGAATAAATTTATTTATTTTTTTTTTACGATATTTATTTCAAGAAAAAAATTTAAAGTTGTCTATTTATTATAAAATTATGGTCGAACGACTTTAAAAATCCATCTGTGTATTAACTTTTAGATATTTTTTTGTCCGTCCAAATTAAATGGAATGCAACTTTCCTTCCTATGTCTTACTTCCCAGCCACATCTCTGCCCTTAACCGCGCAAGCCATAGTCGGTTGCTTTTGCCTCATACGGTCCTGAGTATTATATTTGAGAGGTATTTTAAAACAATCAGATTTATACTTATTTATTGAATAAATAGTAAGTTACTATTTTATGTACATTCTCTATGTGTATAATTGGATTTTAAACTTATTTATTGAATGCCAACAATTTAATTCATACATTAAAGAACTTGTAATTGGATCATAACTAGTGAACATTTCTACATGTGTAATTATGAATATATTGAAATAATTCCTAGTCGATTAATTGATAAGTTCAAACATCATCAATTTTGTAAGAGCAGCACGTGTTATACTCTTTAGTTTAACCAAACAACTGGTCCTCATTGGCTAGAGATATTGGATGTCAAAAGTAAAATGTGGATACTAATTATGGTAACTAGTTCATTGGAGTGACCTGCTATGAGACTTCATATGGTTCTCTCTCTATATATATATATGTAAATGAAGATATAATTGTAGCTTTAGTGAGAGTTTTCTCTGACTTAAGGTATTCAAGTTATTTTGGTCATAGAGACTATACTTTGACATCTTAAGCAAACATTTTTGAGGAGGTATGAACCCCGGATGATTAGGTATAAGCCGAAGTACCCGAAGGTGTTTGAATAGCCAACAAAGAATTCACCACTTCTTGCAAGGAGTTATATATCCTATGGCCACTTGTCAGGATTGTTACTCAAAGTCTTTGACCAAAGCATCATATGTTAAAAGTATTATACTCTTAGACATATGTATGAGTAATTTGAATCTATAAGATAATGAAGTATTACTTAGGCTATGTGTGACATAGTCAGCCTAGTGGGGACTTGTTGACGGGTGACTCATATTTGGATGAAGGTCAATGCGATGAATGTCACGGAAGAAAAATCTGTTAAGATTTTTCGTAATAAAATTCTGTTACGATTTTATATAACAAATTTGTTACAGTTTTTCACAACAAAACTCTATTGTGTTTTTTCATAACACAATTCTGTTATGGTTTTACTGGGTTTGGGGTTATGCACTATTTATAGGTATCATTGTAACCAATTGAATAATCACAAGAATCATGGAATATGATTCAATTGTGTAGAGAGAATTTTAATAAAGTTTCGGTCATTTTTGTGGAATAGGCACATTGCCAAACCACAATAACTCTTCTTCTTTCTCTTCTTTTTTTCTTTCCTCGTGTTTGCTCCTTTTGTGTGTCTTTTGTTGGTTAGTCCTAGGAAAACGTACCGACTCCACTGTACAAAATTTTTTGTACAAGTGTCGAACTTTTCCTTAAATAACCTATTGTGTTCTTTAGAAGTTAAATTAGGAATCGGAGATGGAACTTAACATCATTGATTCCAAATTTAACTTATCTGTTCTTAATTGTTTAGATTTGAATCGCAAGCGGAACTTAACACTATTGAATCAAATCCACCTATGTTATTAATTCCATTAAATATTAAGTTCCAAAATCGACTTCCAGGACTGCATGGCGAGGCACATGACCTTCTTGGATATGAGAGCAACCACCACCGCCTAGACAAAGCCTTTTAAGGAAAGCTAATATTTAATTTTCTTAAATAACTCTAGGTTAACCAAAAAGAACAATCGAATCACAAATTCGAAAAAGAAGAAAACACAAACTCGAAAAACCAATTCGAAAAACTAGATCTAATACCTCTTGTATTTGGAATTCTTACAAAAAGAAATAACTAGCATGATGCGGAAAACAATTGCTAATTATATCTTCTCTTTGTATGCTAATGACCTCGAGATTTTCTGCCGTTTTCCTCGCCTCGCCTTGGACGTCGTGTGGGCGACGATCCTCCAAGATGAACACCACCCAAAAGCTTTCTTCCTCTTCCTCTAAAATCCGGCCACCACCACCACCAAGGAGAAGAGAGCAAAGGGAAAGGGAGAAGAGAGAGGGCCGACCACCAAGAGATCCTTCAAGCAAGAGAATAAGAGTTGTGTCTCATGAAGCCTCCTCACCCCTTCTTTTATATTAGTTTCCCAAGGCAAATAAGGGAAGAATTTTTACAAAAATTAAAAACTTCCAAGAGTTTTTTCTTTTCCCTTTTATTTTTTCCTTTTCTTTCCTCTTGATTGAATCAATCACCAAATTAGTTGGATGATGATTTTATTTTTTTGTTTTGGCCGGCCACATTGCTTGGGCACCAAGTGGACGACCCCTATAAGAGGAAGGAAATAGTTTTTTTATAAAATTTTACAAGAAGAAAAACTCTTATAAAATTTTACAAGCTCTCTTTCCTAAAGTAGGAGTTAAAAAAGGAAAGTTCTAAAAATTAAAACCATGTTTTAAAATTTAAAACTTCTCTTATAAAATTTCCTTTTTTAATATGGTGATAGAAAATTTAAATTTTAAAATTTATCTTCCTTTTATGGTTAAAAAGGAAAGTTTTAAAATCTTTTAAACTTTTTTTTTAAACATGTGGCCTAATTCAAATAAGGAAAGTTTTTGGAATTAAAATCTCTCTTTTAAAACTTATAGTTTTCTACAAAGAGAAGATTTTAAAAATTTAAAACACCCCTCCTTGTTTGAATTATTATGGCCGGCCCCTACATGCTTGGTCACCAAGCAAAGGGTCGACCCCTATAGAAGAGGATGTGGCCGACCCTTGCTTGGTCACCAAGCAATGGACCGGCCCCCTTCTTGTACACCAAGAAGAGCCTTACATTTAGATGGACTTAAGGCTATAATGAGGCTACGACAGGGACCTAGAGGAGAAATTGGTTTTGGCCTTCCGATGAGCTTGAGTATCCCATGCTCGCCCCGAACACATAACTCAAGTTCATCGATAATAAGTCATTCCACTAGAGAGTTATTATCGCACTACCGCACCAATCCCAAATTACATTATGGGCTCCTTCTTATCATGAGTGTGTCAGTCTCCCTGTGTTTAAGATAACGAATGTCCACTAATTAAGTAAGTTACTGACAACTCACTTAATTAATATCTAACTCCAAGAGTAGTACCACTCAACTTCATTGTCATGTCGGACTAAGTCCACCTGCAGGGTTTAACATGACAATCCTTATGAGCTCCTCTTGGGGACATTCTCAACCTAGATAACTAGGACACTGATTCCTTCTATAATCAACAACACACACTATAAGTAATATCATTTCCTAACTTATCGGGCATATTGTTTATCGAGCTAAACCTCACCCTTTGATAAGTCAAAGAAATAAATATTAAATATATGTGCTTGTTATTATATTAGGATTAAGAGCACACACTTCCATAATAACTAAGGTCTAGTTCTTTTATTAAGTCAGTATAAAAAGAACTTACCTAAATTGTTCTACTCAATACACTTAGAGTGTACCAGTGTAATTTATAAATTAAGATAAACTAATACTTAATTACACTACGACTATTCCGATGGTTTGTTCCTTTCCATCTTAGTCGTGAGCAACTATTTATAATTTATAAAGAATCGACAACATGATCTTCTGAGTGTGACACCACACTCCATGTTATCTACTATATAAATTAATTGAACAATTACATTTAACAAATAAATGTAGATATTGACCAATGCGATTCTTTTATTTCAACAAATAAATGTTTACAAAAGCTAGACTTTTAGTATACACTCTAACAACCTCCCACTTATACTAAAAGACTAAGCTGCCATATCTGTTGCCATACATCTGATTCTCATCCCCTCCACATGCCGATCAAAAGTTTTCACCAGAAGGGCCTTAGTGTAAGGATCGGCCAAGTTATCTGCTGATGCAATCTTGGCGACGACAACTTCTCCTTGCTTGACGATGTCTCGTATCAGGTTGTACTTGCACTCTATATGTTTACTCGCCTTATGGGCTCGTGATTCCTTCGAGTTTGCAACTGTACCGCTATTATCACAATAAATTGTGATGATCTTGGGCAAACCAGGAATCACATCTAAGTCCATTAGAAAGTTCCTGAGCCATACAGCTTCTTTGGCTGTCTCAGAGGCTGCCACATACTCAGCTTCCATGGTTGAGTCCGAAACGCATTTCTGCTTAGCACTCCTCCATGCAATGGCTCCACCTCCTAGAGTAAACACATAGCCTGACATAGACTTACTATTGTCCCTATTTGATTGGAAGTCCGAATCTGTGTAACCCACAGGGAGCAAATCGTATGCTTGGTAGACTAGCATATAATCTCTAGTCCTTCTCAGGTACTTCAATATATGCTTTACAGTAGTTCAATGTCCTTGTCCAGGGTTACTTTGATATCTGCTAACCATGCTCACGGCAAAATAGATATCAGGTCTCGTACACAGCATTGCATACATAAGGCTTCCTACAGCCGAAGCATAAGGAACTGCCTTCATATCCTCCATCTCCTTTGATGTCTTCGGAGACATTTCTTTAGAAGATAGGGAGTCCTACTATTGAATTCTGGGTGCTACTATTGGGCAATCAACAATAAAACTCCAACCCCATGTCATCTCAAAGATTGCAGACTTTAAGGAACAAGAGCTTTCTACAACCAAAGGTCTCCGATCCTGGTTAGGTCTATTAAATTATGCAAGAAGTTATATTCCTAATCTAGGAAAGTTGTTAGGCCCATTGTATGCAAAGACAAGCCCAACTGGCGAAAAGAAGATGAATTTTCAAGATCTAGAGTTGATTAGAAAAATCAAAAAGATCATCAAAGAATAACCCGATCTATCAATTCCCCCTAATGATTGCTTTATTATTGAAGCTGATGGCTGTATGGAAGGCTAGGGTGGAATTTGCAAGTGGAAACCAAAGAAGTATGACTCTAATTCAGCAGAAAAGATTTGTGCATACTCAAGTGGGAAATATAACCCGCTAAAATCAACCATAGATGCTGAAATTCATGCAGTAATGAATAGTCTCAACAGCTTCAAGATATACTATCTTGATAAACCAGAGCTAATTATTCGCACGGATTGCTAAGCTATTATAAGCTTTTTCAATAAGTCTTCTCAAAATAAACCATCTAGGGTTAGATGGCTTGCGTTCACAGACTTCATCACAGGACTTGGCATTGAAATCCAATTTCAGCATGTAAATGGTAAAGATAATTTATTAGCTGATGCACTTTCTCGACTTGTATGTTCTTTGATAGGACCATGGACTCCTGCGGAGAAGGATCTTCTAATACTAGCCCAGATCGAGGAAGCCTTACTACAGATCAAGGACAAACACAATTTGATGGCATCCCAACACCTAGCGGGCCTTATGATCTCCTTCAACAATACGAAGAATTGGCCTGCTATACGGGAAGAACAAGTATCTACAACCAGGAAGAACACAACAAATGCTCTCACATGGCCGACATCGAGTGGACAATAATCAAACACATCCTTAGCAGCATTAGAGAACTTGAGCTTATCTGCCAGCTCAAGGAATCAGATTTCCGCAAAAGAAGCCACTTTCAAGGACGAGACACCTACTGGCAAAAAGCCTTACCAGCTGTCAATGAAGCAAGGGTTGAATTATTCAAAGCATTCATCCACATGCAACGCATCGCACATCTCATAAGGAAAAATCAACCATGACTGACATAAAGGAGCATGGTGAGCCCAGGAATCCAAAACTTTATGGATTGAGCCCCGGGGAGCCGTCCATGTGTCTATGTTGATAAGTTCTCTGAGTCAGCACTACAATAATTCTTGTAAAAGGGTCAATAGATAAGATTCGATTGAATGATGATGGGGCCCGATGCGCACCCAATTCATCGATTCCTTCTCTATAAAACCCTATGTCTAGTCTCATTGCAAGACATCAAGCGCTTCACGCTACAAGTCTTACTTTGAGAAACCTTGTAAGTCTCTTGTCTAAGTTGTTTTCAGATCTTAGTCTTGTATTTCTTTCTAGTGTCTTGTACATTATCTAAGGTTTGGAAATATTTTCTCTCTTTGGGCCTACCTAACTTTTGGTATCAGAGCTAGTTTTTAATGGCTGAGTAATTTGTTTTAAGGTATTTAAGGAATGCATGTTTGGTAACCTTTGTGAAAGCAAGGAATTTCAGTTATTCGCTAAAACTAACTAAGTGATCTTCCTTTAAAGGCTTGAATACTAAACTATGATAAAGCAACCGAGGAACGACGAGTGGATTGCAAAAGGATAGGTCCTAACTTGGTAAGGCTTGGAGCCAAGATACCAAGGGCACACCTATATGAGCAAGAAAGCTCTTAGAACCTCCTAAGCCATAAGCAGTGAAAAATTCAAAGCTAACAAGGAATAAAAACTTAGTTAGTGTTTAGGGATAAGATCCAATTGAAAAAGAAACGACTTGATCGCAAACTAAGACTTATAGTTTTGCTTAAGGTGGATAGGCTACTCCATGCCTAAAAGGTAAAAAACCTTCCTTGGAGTTCTGCATGCTAAAACGAGCAAGGATTGAATCTATATATGAAGCTTGAGATAGGCACAATATTCTTTTCTTGCGATCCCTTATAACTTTGATCCCAAGAATGTGTGCACATTCTCCTAAGTCCTTCATATCAAATTGTTTGGACAACCATACCCTTACGTCTAATAATACCTTGACATTGTTGCCAATTAACAAAATATCATCTATGTATAGTACAAGAAATACCACCACATTTTTGTTACACTTCTTATATACATAAGACTCATCCGGATACTGAATAAATCCATATGACTGGATTACTTCGTTAAACCGGATGTTCCAAGAACTTGAAGCTTGCTTCAGTCCATAAATGGACTGATTAAGCTTACACACTAGATGCTCTTTGCCCTTTTCAATGAACTCTTCTAGTTGCTTCATATGGATGTTTTCTTCAAGACTTCCATTAAGGAAAGTTGTCTTGACATCATTTGCTAAATCTCATAATATCGATCCTATCTAACCTTAGTCAACAAACCAAATAGTAAGACAGTCCAAGCAAGGGTACCCAAGTCCAACTTAGTTAATCAAGTTGGACTTGGTCAATAATGGGTTCCCAAGGATCAAGTACATTACCTTGATAGACCATATTGAGGCTATGATCTAAGGGGAGCCAAAAAAAAAACTGTATTAATAAACAGATAAATAATTAAAGGAACATAATTAAAATAAAAGTAAAACTTAAATCTAATCTATAAAAATAAATAAAATTATCAATAATTTAGATGGAGGCTCCAGAATAGCTAGCACCTCCAAAACTAACCAACCCGGCAGGGTAACCCAAACCAAACTACCCGGCAGAGTAACCCAAACCAAGCTACCCGGCAGGGTAATTAGAACTAATTAGAAAGGGAACAAGTTTAACTTGACCTATGGTACTGGTGAAATTTTGGATGATAGTACGTTAGGGAAGCTTAATCTATGTATGTCTAGGAAGATATGGCTTCGACCTGGTGCATTTGGATAACTGGAACTGACCGAAGCTACCTTTTATGGATCCTAATTAGTTAGACCAAGGTTTTGTATTAAGTTCAGTGGATAGGACTATTTGGAAAACCTCAAAGGCATGATTACTTTAATTATATCCAAGTGACTCACCATAGCGCAGAAGTTTATCCGAAGAATGTGTATTTGTTGAGCCCAAAGCTAAACCTGAATCTAACACAAAGTTAAAAACAAACCCTGTAATTGAACCTAATTCATCTCACAAAATTATAAGATTCCCTGATTTGAAATTTAGATTGGGTCAGATGACTAAGAATTAAATTAAATTAAAATTAATAATTCAAATCTAATTAATAATTCAAATCAAATTTAAATCTAATTAATAATTCAAATTAAATTAATAATCAAAATTCAAATTAAATTAAAAATTAAATTAAATTAATAATTAAAAATCTTTTAAAAACTTATTCAAAAAATATTTTAAAAACTTATTTACAATTCTTTTAAAAACTTATTCAAAAAATTCTTATAAAAACCTGTTCAAACATGTTTTAAAAACTTATTTAAAAATCTTGTAAAAACTTATTTAAAAATTCTTTTAAAAACATATTTAAAATTCTTTTAAAAACCTATTCTAAAAAACTTTTAAAAACTTATTCAAAAAAATCTTTTAAAAACTTATTTAAAAATATTTTTAAAACTTATTTAAAAATTCTTTTAAAAAAATTATTTCAAAATCTTTTAAAAAAACTTATTCAAAAAATTATTTTAAAAATTATTTAAAAATGTTTTAAAAACTTATTTAAAATTCTTTTAAAAACTTAATCAAAAAAATCTTTTAAAAACTTATTCAAAAAATCTTTTAAAAACTTATTAAAAAAAAAATCTTTTAAAAACATATTCAAAAATTCTTTTAAAAACATATTTAAAAATGTTTTAAAAAATTTATTTAAAAATTATTTTAAAAAACTTATTTTAAAATCTTTTAAAAAACCTTATTCAAAAAATTCTTTTAAAAATTCATTTAAAAATGTTCTAAAAACTTATTCAAAAAAAATCTTTTAAAAACTTATTAAAAAAATTCTTTTAAAAACTTATTCAAAAGTCTTTTAAAAACTTATTTAAAAATTCTTTTAAAAAACTTATTTAAAACTCTTTTAAAAAAACTTATTCAAGAAATTCTTTTAAAAACTTATTTTAAAATGTTTTTAAAAACTTATTTAAAAATTATTTTAAAAAACTTATTTAAAAATCTTTTAAAAAACACTTATTCAAAAAATTCTTTTAAAAACTTATTTAAAAATATTTTAAAAACTTATTTAAAATTCTTTTAAAAACTTATTCAAAAAATTCTTTTAAAAACTTATTCAAAAAATCTTTTAAAAACTTATTTCAAAATGTTTTTAAAACTTATTTAAAATTCTTTTAAAAATCTTATTCAAAAACTTCTTTTAAAAAGTTATTCAAAAATTGTTTTAAAAACTTATTCATAAAATTCTTTTAAAAACTTATTCAAAAATAAAAAAAAATCTTTTAAAAACTTATTAAAAAATTCTTTTAAAAATTTATTTGAAAAATTCTTTTAAAAACATATAAAAAAAATCAATTATATATATATATATATATATATATATATATATATATATATATATATATATATATATATAATAATCTTCTAACGGCGCCAAATGAAGGTGCCTCTGCATGGCAGAGGCACCCTCAAGCGTCGGCGGGAAAATTCCCGCCGAAATCGACTGAGGCGCCTCGGACCGAGTCCGAGGCGCCCTAAACGCATCATTGGAGGCGCCTTCAATGGGCTTGAAGGCGCCTTCAACACAGAAATAGGCAGCAAACAGAGAGTTCGTTGCAATTTTTTTTTTCGCCGAAACCAGCGATCCAAGGCCCCTTAACCTTAGATTTCCACGCTTCAACTCCTTCAAATACCCTACAATGCCTCCTAAGTATAATCTAAACTATCCTGAATCTTCTTTTACATAGCTCTAGTACTTGTTTTGCAATTTTTTATGTATATCGTTAAAATTAGGAAGCGACGCAATGTTGCGTCCACCTCGGGTACAGCCCCATCCACTGATGCTAGATTTCCTACTTAACAGCATAGGCTTAGTTTTTCTCAGCATTCATACTCTGTCATTAAGTGTAGATACCTAAATAGACCCTGTTTCACAAGTTATTGTCCGTCTGTCATAGAGATGATTGCCCACTATCAGTTGGACAGACTAGTTTACTTCAGTCATGCAGTAAATCGTGATCTTTGTGCCCAGTTTTTTAACAACATTGAGAAGGTTAATGATTTGGTCTATTCCACCCGGGTTGGTGGAAAGAACATCCAGTTTACACCTGCCTTATTACGCACCAGCTTAGAGCTTAGACAGTCACCCTGCCCTTTCCTGTGCTACCCCAGTAGGGAGATGCCATTTGGCGACCCCTACTCCCACATTACTCTAGATACACTCTATGAGTATTTTTTTGGTGGGGAGAGACCACTTGGAGTCTCTGATTTCAGGTCGATGTCTCTCAGAGTGCAGGATTATGTCATGTATAGAGTCTCACTACATGCATTCTACCCATCACATCTCGGGACGTCCCGAAGATGCGTCTGTCCCATTCTTTCTTTTTGTAGGCATTATGTCATCATTTAGAGATAGACATTGCATTACATATGTTCTCTAACATAGTTCATGCTGCTAGTCTTGTCACATCCCGAGTAGTTCACATGCCCTACTGCCATGTGCTGACGTCCATCTTTTCGACGATAGAGGACATAGATGTGACTCGGGGATGGTAATTCCTCTTACCCGTTATGATGAGTTTGGGCTAGGTTCTCTTAGGTTAGCGCATATAGATGTCACTGCTCAGGGGGTCCTAGCATGGGTGGGCAAGCCTCCGCCAGCCGACCCAGCCGAGGATGAGCCAGTTGCTTCGAGAGGGCTCGAGGCAGATGACGAGTTCATTGCCTTCTTTGCTCCAGCTGAGGGAGAGGACTGGCTTGAGTTCACAACCGAGGACATTCATGGATAGCCCTCCACTTCGGCAGGGCTGTCAACCTCGACATGACCATCCTTATCGGTCGAGGACTGACTCACACGTCTCGAGATTTACTCCACTCAGACACGATGGCTTATGCTAGATGAGTTTCGCATGCTTCACACAGAGGTAGCTTCCGGCTTTGCCTCTCTTCGTCAGGGACAGCCTACTCCCGAGCAGCCTATTGCACCACCTCCAGCTGACGACCATCTAGCTGATGATCCTACTCATTGATACTATCTTTTCATGTATTGTACTTTGGACTTTGGACACAGACACTTTCATCTACTATTGTATTATTACCTCATTAAACTTTTGCTGATCAAAGTTTAGTTACTCAAACCTAACTTTCTGCTTACTAGTTTTTGTTATATTTAAGTTGCTTAGTTCTGCACATATTAGACTATTGCTTAGTTTCTTTTATAAAACTTCTAGGAAAAATATCTCCAAAATCCCAACTTTATTAGACTTTCAAAATTTGGACTTAGCCTAGGCACTTACCTTTAGATATCATGTTCCCCTAGATTTCAGCCAGAGCATCTCACAAACACCCTAGGTTTAACTTGCTTGTCTTTCAAAGAAACTTAGAATGGCGTGAGATGCATAGAGTACATCCTAAACTTCAGAATACTTATTTTTGTGCATCACAGTAAGTCTAGGAATTAAAAACTAACATTACATTAATCAAGTTAAGTCATCCAGCCCTAGTCAAATCTAACTGGATCAATTGACTTAACTTGACTAACCAAGTGAATGTTGTTGTCCTCTAGGTAAACAGCTAGTAGCTAACGGTTAGACATGTGGCCAAGAATATTAATATTGACAAGAAGATTAGCTAAAGGTGCTCATGCTTGGACTTTAGGATTTCTTAAATTGATGTGAAAATGGCCTTAGTTACAACCTATTAAGTTTATCTTTTCTTAAACACTCTTTAAAATTCAATATTTTTAAAAATCTCTTTAAATTCAGATTTTTAAAATTGCTTTGCCGAATACTTGTTCAAATTAGCCTAAATTTGCCTTAAATCTTAATTACACATCTTTCAAAAGCTTGTTAAAATTTGACTAAGTGTTTTAAGGTTGTTTCAAAAATTGCTAAGCATTTTCTTAAAGGGTTTTCAAAAAGTTAAGTGTTTTTCTTTGTAAGCTAAGTATTTTTCGAAGTTTAATATTGTTCATAAAGCCTTGTTGAAATTAAGAAAATGTCTTTAAGAATTTAACTTTTAAAAAATTTTCTACGTATTTCTTTAAATTTAGCTAAGTTACCTTCAAACTCAAAACAATTTCCCTTAGCTAAAGTTACTTTTCAAAATAATTCTTAAAACATTCACTTAACTAAAAGTTTTGCAAAAAGATTAAAATTCAAAAAGCTAAGTGTTTTCATAGACTTTTAAGGATTCAACTTTTTAAACTAAGTTTCTTCCTTCTTAAGCTTCTTTCAAAATTTAACTGAATATTTTCTAAAGATTCTTAAGCTAAATATTTCTTTTGAAAAGGATTTTTCAAATTTAACCTCGTATTATTCAAAAAGGCTTTTTCAAAATTTAACGAAATATTTTTCATTTTGGTTAAATTTCCCATTTTGGTTAAATTTCTAAGGTCATTTTTCTTATTCCTTTGTTTATTTTGATATATGGCAAAGGGGGAGAGTAGGAAAATTCAAAATTTAAATAAAGAGAGCTCTTGTTAAGGGGGAGCATTAAGTTTAAGTATATGTCAGCTTAAGTTAGGCTTACGTTTGAATTTATTTACTTAAGCTCGCTTATGTTTCTTACTTAAACGTTGAAGATCAGATATACATTTATTTTACTTAACTTTGAATTACAGTTTCCATAATCAAAAAGGCGGGAATTGTTGGTGCGGGAAGCATCCGGCGATCGAACCTTTATTTTGATAATGACAAAGGAATTCAAAGTTAAGCTTATTTGTGATCTAACATGTCTGATTGAGCTTGCAGGAAAGTCCTAAGTATTCTTAGGCAAAAGTCCTAGCTGCGATTAGGCAAGAGGAAAACCCTAGGGGGTGGTAACCCTAGGTAGAGGAAAATCCTAAGGGGAGGAAACCTTAGGTCCTAGGGGGTGGTAACCCTAGATGGAGAAAAATCATAGGAGGCGGTAACCTTAGGTCCTAGGGGATGGTAACCCTAAGGGGAAAGTCCAGTTAGGTCTGGAGGACTGTACTGGCATCAGGTAATCTCTCCTAAGGGGAGTAGGTGAGGACGCGTTCCCCGAAAGAGGGAACAATAGGCGTCGGTTCGACCTAGGGTTTCCGGTTGGAAATCCGAAGTCAGAATCGGATAGGCAGGAGACTGTCACACTTTCATATTCTTACTATTGTTATGTGCTAACTCTGTGGTGCAAGGTATTTTGGGACTAACATAGTTGCAGGTACCAAAATCATAAAGTTTGTCTCGGATGAACAGTGTCCGAGGCACCTCCATGGAACTTGGAGGTGCCTCGGGCGCAAAGCAGGAGCTGGCTGCGAAGCAGTGCTGGAGGCACCTCGGATGAAGCTGGAGGCGCCTTGGACCAGAGCTTGGAGGCGCCTTGGAGTGGCTTGGAGGCACCTTCGAGTGGATGAGGTGCGACCTATTCTGTGCTGATCCACGCGGGCGACTCGGGAGGCTTGGAGGCGCCTTGGATGGTGATTAAGGCACCTCCAGCAGTGTATAAAAGGAGCTCTCGAGATAGCAGTCAGATAAAAAAATTCCAAGTGCTTCTACTACAACGTACTACTCTAAAAGACGCCATGAAGTCATGTCACAAGTCCCCGACGACCCTGAGCTCCGAAATTGTGATTCTGTCGTCGGTATAATTCTTTTATTGTTATTGCACTTATTGTAATACATCTTTGTACAATCTTTGCACGATATAGTTGTTGCCCACAGAAAGCGATCAACGATCAAGGGCCTTGGAGTAGGAGTCGCCCTAGGCTCCGAACCAAGTAATATCTTGGTGTCCTTTATCTTTTCTGTGTTCTTGGTTTATTATTTCCACTGCGCTTTCTCGAACGATTTTCGAATTACGAAACGCGAATAAGCCATGAGTGCTATTCACCCCCCCCCCCTCTAGCACGATCTCGATCCAACAACTTTGATATCTGCTAACCATATCTACGGCAAAACAGATATCCGGTCTCGTACACAGCATAGCGTACATTAGGCTTCCGACAGCCGAAGCATAAGGAACTGCCTTCATGTCCTCTATCTCCTTTGATGTCTTCGGAGACATCTCTTTAGATAAATCTACTCCATTCCTAAAAGGTAGAAAACCTTTCTTGGAGTCTTGCATGCTAAAACGAGCAAGGATTGCATCGATATACGAAGCTTGGGACAAGCACAGCATCCTTTTCTTGCGATCCCTTATTACTTTGATCCCAAGAATATGTACGCATTCTCCTAAGTCCTTCATATCAAATTTCTTGGACAACCATACCCTTACTTCCGACAACACTTTGATATTGTTTCCAACTAACAAAATGTCATCTACGTATAATACAAGAAATACCACCACATTTCCATAACACTTCCTTGATACACAAGACTCATCCGGATACTAAATAAATCCATTTGACTGGATTACTTCATTAAATTGGATGTTCCAAGATCTTGAAGCTTGCTTCATTCCATAAATAAACCGATTTAGATTGCACACTAGATGCTCTTTGCCTTTTTTAATGAACCCCTCTGGTTGCTTCATATGGATGTTTTCTTCAAGACTTCCGTTAAGGAAAGCTGCCTTGACATCCATTTTCCAAACCTCATAATCCATATGAGCGGCAATAGATAAGAGTATCCAGATAGACTTAAGCATGGCTACCGACAAAAAGGTTTCCTCATAATCGATACCCTCTTTTTGAGTGTACCCTTTCGCAACAAGCCTTGCTTTGAAGGTTTCCACCTTCCCATCTATCCCTCTTTTCCTTTTGTAGATCCACTTACATCCAATAGCTTTTACACTATTTGATGGTTCTACTAGATCCCTGACTTTATTAGAATACATGGATTCTATTTCTGAATTCATTGCTCTTTGCCAAGATGCTGCATCTTTATCTTGGAGTGCTTCGTCATATGTTCAGGGATCAGGTTCATATTTTCTTGGGATCAAGTCCGAAGACTCTCTCAAAAACATAAATCTTTCAGGTTACCACACAACCCTCCCACTACGATGAGACACTGTCTGTGGTTGTGTATCATTTGTGATACGTGTTGCAGTTTCTTGTGATATTTCATCCTGTACTGTTGGTACTAGACTAGACGTGTCCTCTCTAATTTCTTCTAGAATAATTTCACTCATGGGCTTATGGTTCATTACATAATCTTCCTCTAAAAATCGAGCATTGGTGTTAACAATGATCTTCTGATTTTTAGGATTATAAAAGAAATCACCCTTCGTTCCTTTAGGATATCCCACAAACAGACAAACTTCTGTACGTGATTCCAACTTGTCAGTATCTCCCTTCAGCACATGTGCTGGACTACCCCATATCTGAATATGACTCAGACTAGGCTTACACCCATTCCACAATTCTATGGGAGTAGAGGGTATTGATTTAGAAGGTACCATATTCAGAATGTACACTGCTGATTCC
The DNA here is from genome assembly GCF_018446385.1 of Zingiber officinale. Taxonomy (NCBI): domain Eukaryota; kingdom Viridiplantae; phylum Streptophyta; class Magnoliopsida; order Zingiberales; family Zingiberaceae; genus Zingiber; species Zingiber officinale. The sequence continues at coordinate 91,651,707 of NC_056004.1, forward strand.
AGAGCATATCCCCAAAATGAATTTGATAATTTTGAATAACTCATCATCGATCTAACCATTTCCATAAGAGTCATATTCCTTCATTCTGCCACACCATTCTGTTGGAGTGTACCACATGCAGACAATTGGAATTGAATCCCAACCTTTGATAAGTAATTCCTAAACTCTCCAAAGAGGTATTCGCCACCACGATCGGACCGTAGTGTCTTAATACTTTTACCATGACGTTTCTCTACATCAGCCTTATACTCTTTGAACTTATCAAAGCATTTATACTTATAGTGCATTAAGTAAATGTACCCATATCTCGAATAGTCGTCTATAAAAGAGACAAAATATTCGAAACCACCTCTTGCCTGGATAGACATAGGACCACACAAATCAGAATGAACCAATTCTAACACATCTTTGACTCTATACCCCTTGGCCTTAAAAGGTCTCTTGGTCATTTTACCTTCCAAGCAAGATTCACAAGTTGAAAAGTTTTCCAACAATAATGAACCCAAGAGTCCATCGGCTATTAGCCTTTGAATCCTACTTAAGTTAATATGACCAAGCCTTAGATGCCAAAGATATGTTTGGTTCATTTTCGAAGGTTCCTTTCTCTTATTAGAATTAGAAGATGTGTTATTAATTTCCATTTATTGCTTTGTGGGAGAGATTGGATTTAAAGTATACAAATTGCCTATTAATGTACCAGAACAGATAATAACCCTATTATTCTTGATAACTACTTTGTCATCAAAAGAAACATAATATCCATCCATAAATAATTTAGAAATTAAAATTAAATTCTTTCTAAAAGTTGGTACATAAAGACAATTTATTAAAACCAAAGTTCTATTCCTATCGAATGATAGGTAGATGTCTCCCTTTGCAATAGCCGCTACTTTTGTACCATTGCCCATGTAGACGGTTATCTCTGTTGGGATGTATACTAAAAGCCTAGCTTTTGGTATAAATATTTATTTAGAAATAAGAATCACATTGGTAAAATGTCTACATTTATGATAAATGTAGTTGTTCAATTAATTTATATTGTAGATAACATAGTGTGTGGTGTCACACACAGAAGATGATGTTATCGGTTCCTTATAAATTATAAACAGTAGCTCACGACCAAGATGGAAAGGAACAAACCATTGGAAGATCGTAGTGTAATTAGATATTAGTTTATCTTAACTATATAATTACACTAGTACACTTAGAGTGTATTGAGTAGGACCATTTGAGGTCGTTTCTTTTATACTGACTTTATAAAGGAACAAAGACCTCAGCTATTATGGAAGTGTGTGCTCTTAATCCTAATATAATAACAAGCACATATATTTGATATTTATTTCTTTAATTTATCAATGGGTGAGATTTAGTTCGATGAATCAATAAGCCCGATAAGTTGGGAAATGATATCACTTATAGTGTGTATTGTTGATTATAGAAGGAAACTGTGTCCTAGAGATACTAGGTTGATAATGTCCTCAAGAGGAGCTCATAAGGATTGTCATGTTAAACCCTGCAGGTGGACTTAGTCCGACATGACGATAAGGTTGAGTGGTACTACTCTTGGACTAAGATATTAATTAAATGAGTTGTCAGTAACTCACTTAATTAGTGGACATTCGATATCTTAAACACAGGGAGACTAACACACTCATAATAAGAAGGAGTCCAAAAATGTAATTTGGGATTGGTGCGGTAGTTCAATAATAGTTCTTTAGTGGAATGAATTATTATTGATAAAATTAAGTTGTGTGTTCAGGGCGAACACGGGATGCTTAATTTTATCGGGAGACCAAAATCAATTCCTCCTCTCGGTCCCTATCGTAGCCTCTTAATTATAGATTACTATACCCACCTATACCCACCTTCTATACCCACCTAAAGGGGGCCAGCCAAGCTAGCTTGGATCAAGCTAGGGCCGGCCTAAGCATGGTTAATGAGGTGGCCGGCCCTAAGCTTGAACCCAAGCTAAAGGGGGACGACCATAATAAAATAAAAAAAGAATTTTAATTTTAATTTTTCTTATGTGAAAGATATAATTTATTGGAGAAATTAAAATTAAAATATCTCTCTTAAAAGGATCTACAAAAGATTAAAGAAAGAGATTAGATCTCTTTCCTTATTTGTAGATTGGAAAGATATTTTATTTTCTCTTTGTAAAATTATTCACATGTTGAAAAATAAAATTATAGAAATTTCTTTTTATTAACCATGAAGAGATTTTTGAAGAGAAATTTTAATTTTAAAATTTCCGGAGATAAATTAGGAAGTTTTAATTTGTTGATTGAAATTCTCCTAATTTTTCCCTATTGATTGTGGCCGGCCAATACATGGATAAAAAGGAAGTTTTATTTAATACTTCAAATTAATTCATGTCAAGGAAAATTAAGGAAATTTTATTGTAATTAAATTTCCTAATTTGCCAAGGCTAAGAAATATAAAAGAGTGGGTTGGGGTGCCTTTATGGTAGATAACCTCTATTATTTTTCTCCCTCTTTTCCTTGGTGTGGTGGCCGGCCCTTCTCTTTCTCTCTTCTCCTCTTATTGGCCGAAACCTATCTTCTTGGTGGAGCTTTTGTTTGTGGCCGGATCAAGGAAGGAGAAGAAGGAGAGAAAGCAAGTCTCATCTCTAGCATCCCTTGGAGCATTGGTGGTGGCCGAAATTCTTCATCCTTGAAGAAAATTATTGTGGCCGACCATCCTCTTCCTTTCTTCCTCTTTTGTGGTGGCCGAAACCTATCTCTTGCTTGGAGTTCTTGTGGTGGCCGGATACTACTTGGAGAAGAAGAAGAAGAAGAAGGAGAGAAAGCTTGTATCCCTTGGAGCTTGGTTGGTGTTTTGTTCTTCGTCCTTGGTGAAGCTTCTTTGTGTTGGCCGAACCTAGCTAGGAGGAGAAGAAGGTGCTTGGTGGTTTCTCATCTCGGAAGATCGTTGCCCACACAACGTCCGAGGTTAGAAGAGGAATACGGTAGAAGATCAAGAGGTCTTTCTAGAAGGTATAACTAGTAATTTTTCTTTCCGCATCATGCTAGTTATTTCTTGAAATAATACCAAATACAAGAGGCTTACGATTCTAGTATTTCGAATATGTTTTTCGAAGTTGTGTTCTTTTGTTTTATTTTTCCTTGTGATTTGATTGTTCTTTTCGGTTAACCTAAAGTTATTTTAGGAAATTAAATATTAGATTTCTATAAAAGGTTTTGTCTAGTCGGTGGTGGTTGCTCCCATATCCAAGAAGGCCATGTGCCTCTCCACGTCAGTACTGGGAACCAATTATGGAAATTAATATTTAATGGAATTAATAACTTAAGGTGATTTGGGTCGAACGTGTTAAGTTTCGCAGGAGATCCAAGTCAAAACCTAAAAGAACAAATAGATTAAGTTTTGGATCAAACGTGTTAAGTTCCGCAGGCGATCCAAAATTTAATTTAAAAGAACACATGGTAGCTTGGAAAAGGTTTAGACCTTTGTGCAAAATTTTTGTACAGTGGAACCTCTAGGCTTTCCGAGCAGCAACCAACAAATGGTATCAGAGCTAGGGTTTTGCCTCTGTGTATTTGGTATTAGTTTAATTATGCACATGTCATACATAATTTAGGTAGGATAATAGTAGGATGTGCTAACTTTGTGGATGTAGGATCCAACTATTATGGCTTTTAGTTATTATGTGTGTGATTGGACCCTTGGACATGTCAAGGGCATTTATATGTGTGTGCATGATTGTATTATAAAATACAGCAAGAGCTGTATTTAGTTTTATTAGGATTTTATTTTTGATCTAGATACATGTACATTCCTTTTATGGAATATAGGATCAAAAATGTAAAATTCTATTTATGTCGCGGATCGAATCTTGCAAAGCGTGGAACCTTCAAAGGACCAGAGGCGCAACGGAACTAGGAGCAAGATGGATGCGACAGCTAGATCCGGTGGCGGTGGCCAAATATGGCAGCAGCTTGGGATGACAACACACGGAGGACAACTAGAGATAAAAGCCATAATAGTTGAAAATTATATTTTCTATTTATTGCTTTTATATTGTGCTGTGTGTGCATGTTGGTTTACATATTTAGTAGGCTAGCATAGTTAAAATTCCTCATTTATAAATAACTAAGTGGGAGAGAGATTTTTAAGTAAATCCCATGGTCTCCATTACTGGTTTGTAAGTGATGCAAACAAGCTTGCGCGTTGGCTATGAGTGCCTTCCTCCATAACGGATGAGCTTGTTTATGGATCACTAGAACAGACTTCCATTTTTGGATGACTATAGGAAGTTAATTAAAAGCGTGTGATCTTCCCCAACGGAAGGGGCATAATCTTATTAATGGACTTAGTGTCAAGTAATGGTATACACTTAGACACATTTAATAGTATCCTCCCCAACGGAGTCACTACTATCACTTGTGTGACCAAAGGGAAACCAACTATTGATTTGTCATAAAACTAGATTGGCAATATAATAAAATTAATAAACCCCTCTTACAAATGTTTGAATTTGTATACGTCCACACTAACGTGGCATACAAGATTCATGGTGTTTGAGGTAATTTTATTTGTCAAAAAGTTATATTGACAAGATAGTCAATGGGAAAAACCCTCCTCTTACAAATGATTAATTTGTATACGTCCATACTAACGTGGCATGTAAAATTTACGGTGTTTGAGGTGTTGGTGAATTTAAATAATATTGTTTGAGGAATCAATGTTATTTTAAATTCAAAGAGTTTTGACCAAATATTTGATCAAAGACAGATCAACTATTAATTTTATTCGTCATAAAGTAAAGTTGACGAGATAATAAAATTAATGAATAAAATCTCCTCTTCGATTTTGTATACACAAAATTCATGGAGATTTTAAGGAGTTGATCTTGACCAAATATTTTTGTGATTCTTAGGATGTTTGTCAATCCCTAGTAGTCATACTATAGAAAAAGACTTAGTAGTCTCAATTATAATGATTGTAAATAGGACTTGGACATTAAGGTAGACTGTCTTCTTAGAACTAAGAACAATTTAGGTGTATTTAATTCATTAGTTGAAATATGTCTAGTGGTGTTATCTACCAGAACCTGGAGTGTAGATACAAGATGTCATTAATCATGTCTGCAATTCATTGCAGGGTTCCAGGAAACCCGACAACTAAATGAAAGGTAAATCACCGTCCACATGGGCACTACTGTAAAAGTAGTAGCTGTTGCAGTGGGAGATGTTTATCCTTTGATAAGAATAAAATATGGATTTTAAGTAATTGTCTTTACGTACAAAGTTTAGAAATGTAACGACCCAATTTTCCTTATTTCGAGTTCCAAATGTCCATAAAAATATTTGGAAATGCTTTTAAAATATTCTAGAGATTTTTGGAAATTTTTAGAGTATTTTTACGCAATTTTTGGAAGTCGTTTAGTATGTTTACAAAAGAAAGAAAGTTTGACAAAAACCGTTGAAGGCGAGGTTCGAACCTACGACCTCGAGTCGGACTGACCCAAGCAAAACCGGCCCAACCAGCTGAGCTACACGGTTTTGTTAAACTTATATGGAGAGAATTAAGTTTAAGCAATAGTTAGATAATCGAATAACCTAGTTATAAAGGGAGGTTTATTTTCTCCCGTAACCTAAACTCTCGTTTCTTCCTTCTCCTCTTTTCTGCGTGCGGCGGCTCTCGGGCGAAAAACGGCAGGAGACCTAAGGCTGCTCTCCGGCGGCCGGCGGAGTGAGATTTCACAAGCTCTTCTTGGATCCGAGCATCTCTCGACGAGGAGCACACGTAGGCGGACGAAGAGGAGTCAGAAGACTTAAGTTGACCGAAACCCTAGAGCTTTTCTTCTTCCTTTCGGTTGTAAGTCCAAGAACAACAAGGTGAGTTGCTTCTCACCTGCAGTAGGAGTTGTTCCGACTTTCAAGTTGTTTCCTTGCTTTCGGATTGGGTTGTACAAAATTCATGTTACTGCCGTGAGTTTCTTTTTGGTATGCTGTGAGAAGGGATGTTCATGTTTCTGCCGTGGGATCTCCTTTACAGTTCGGTTAAACATGTTTAAAGGTTTTTTTTTGTGATTCCATGAAGATATAGTTTTGAATAAGTTATATGAGTTTTGTTTGTAACATTACAACAGGAAACCTAGGTGTCCTGTTAAAACTTGTAGAGGCTTAAGAGTAGTTTCGAGAATTTGATTCTTTTTCTTTACTGTAGTAGTTTGCTATAGAGATTTTGGTGGCTCTATGAAAACCGAATTCCATTAAGTTTGATTAAGGAGGTCCAATTGCAATTATGTGTTGAATAGTTTCTTATTAACAACATGCATGTGTAGAACCTTCCTTATTCAAAGAAGATGAACAACCTAGCATTTAGTAAGCATGAACAACCTTATAATTAGCCTTGCGGATTTAGTTTCCTTGCATATTAATAGGCACTAAACAACCCTTTATTTTGAGTAGATAGTTTTAGAAGTTTGCTAGTTTAACAAGCATGAATAGATTCTTATTATGTTGGTATGAATAACATTTAGTTAGATGTTCCTTTGAGTTCAAGTTTCTAGTTTTGGACTTCCTTGCTTTAACAAACAGAATCGTTTTGTTTTATTTTTAAGCAAATGCAGATTTTAGTTTTGTTCATTGCTATTTCCAGTAAGCATGAAAAGGGTTGCATTAGTTTAGCATTTCAGGTTGTGACTTTTCCTTGCTACTGCCGAACATGTTTAGGCCATATATTGTACATTGCAGATTTAGTTCCTCTACTATTTCTTACATATGAACAACCCTTTCAATTTAGCATGCTACTTAGTTTTCTCAGCCTATTCTTTGAGTTTAGATCTGCTAAAAGGGTAATCATATTATGATCCTTAGTATGTTTAGCATTTTTAGTCTTGGATTCCTATGCTCAACGAACATGAACAGCTTAAGCTTAAAGTATGCATAGTTGATTCTTTTTTTAGCAATTCAGTATCTATTTCTTGAGCATTTTACAAGTACGAACAGCACCTTGTAGCATTTCAGATTTAGTACTTATTGTTGATTTAGTAGCATGAGCTGCCTTGCCATTTTTAAAGTATCAGTTTAACATGAGCAGTAATGATTCCTATCTTTAGTCTTTTGCTATTGGACTAATATGAGAAGTTATAAGCTAAGAAAGACCAAGACTTTAACTTGATCTCAATTTCAGAAGTTTAAGATCAAAAACGCACACAAGGTGTTTGCTTAAATGCCAAGTAAGGGCAAGTATAAAGAAGTTATAAAGAATGTATTTTACTTTTAAAGGGCATGTACCGGACACAAGATCCAAGGGATGGGCTCCAAGTTGCCCCTAGGCACATGGCCTAGAAGTATCTTAGTAGTTTCGGGATTAGCTACCTCGATTCTTATTAATAATGCGCGCAAAGTGGTACAATGCCGGGCCCAAGAGAAGTTGATTATTATTTTGAAGTATTAAAGTATAAGTTTTGAAACAAATGAAACAAGCTTCAAATATGTTTAGAATTAGAAAGTTTAGTTTCTTATTATTTGAAGCATGCAGTAGTAGTTTCAATTGTTTCTTTGCTACTAGATTATTCAGCATGTTTAGCTTTACATGTTTAGTAGTTTTACATGTTTAGTAGCTTTACATGTTTAGTAGCTTTACATGTTTAGTATTTCAGTTAGTATGATTCCTTTATTGGATTATGAGCATGATTAGCTATACATGTTTAGTATTTCAGTTAGTATGATTCCTTCATTGGATTATGAGCATGATTAGCTATACATGTTTAGTATTTCAGATAGTATGATTCCTTTGCTATTTATGAGCATGAGTAGCTTTACATGTTAGCATTCAGTTTTAGCATGTTTTTATTTATATACATGCATATCGAGTTTTTGTGAGTAGATAGTGCTCACTAAGCTTTATGCTTATAGACTACACTTCCTCCTACTGCAGATAAAGGAAAGGAAAAGATTTAGCAAGGAAGGCGACAAGGTGGTGGTGATGAAGGTGTGTGATGGCTGGACTATGGGGAGATCAAGAGTTTGCTAAGGAATTGTTAAGACTTTTCTGTTTAGAGTTCTTTAGTTTTCTTTAGATGCTATTATGAGTCAAGATTGTAATTAAGTTTATTCCGCATTTGTAGTTGAGTTCTATTGATGGAGTGATATTGATGTTTGCTATTGTTAGGGTAGTTTCCTTCTTTAATTTGTGATATTATATTGCGTGGTTGTGAAGATATATGTTCCAGCCGCCTATGGCTGAGTATAGTTTGTTTGTTTGATGATTTGGTCACCGGTACAGGGGAGATTCTGCCGAAATTTTTTGGTAGAGATTTCTCGTAGTTAGTAGCGTACCGGTTAAGTAGAGTTAGTAGTTAAGTAGCGGTCACTCTTAGAGAGTAGTAGTAGTAGTAAGAAGGGTGGTCGTTACAAGAAAGAACCTTATTTCAGTTTCTAAACTATTATAGATATTGTATCTATTTTGATAACAAAATTGTTATCAAGAAAAATAGGAAAGTTAGCTATTCTGGTATGATGGTTGACAATTTATAATCCAATAACTCCCACGATGCAACAAATGGAAATTAGTAACACATATTCTAATTTTAAGAGAAAGCAACCTTCGGAAATGAACCAATTATATCTTTGGCATCTAAAAGCTAGGTTATACTTGAGTAGGATTCATTGGTAGCTGATGAACTTTTGGTTTCATTGGTAGTGGAAATCTTTCCAACCTGCGAGTCTTACTTGGAAGAAAAATAACCAAGAAGCTTTTAAGTCCAAGGGGTATGGAGTCAAAGATATGTTGAAATCGGTTCATTCTGATTTGTGTGATTCTATGACTATTCAGACAAGAGGTAGTATTGAATATTTTGACAACTATTCAAGATACAAATAAATTTACTTAATGTATCGCAAGACTAAGTACTTCGATTAGTTCAAAGAGTACAAGGTTGATGCGGAGAAATGTTAAAGTAAAAAGTCACTATGGAAGATCGTAGTGGCAAGTACCTCTTGAGAGATTTTAGGAGTCACTTATCAGAAGTTGGATTTCAATCCAAACTAACTGCACCTGGTACACCTCTACAGAATGGTGTAGTAGAAAGAAGGTATAGGACTCTTATGGAAATAAGTAGATTGATGATGAGTTATTTTACCAAATTCATTTTAAGGATATACTCTGGAAACGGAAGTGAACATAGTACCTTCCAAAGTCAAAACTCTCTACTCATATAGAATTGATGAATAGGCGTAAGCTTATTTTGAAGCATATTTGGATTCGGATAGTCCAGCACATATGCCGAAGAGAGACAATGATAAGTTGGACAGGAATTCACTTGTTTGTGGGTTATCCTAGAGAAATGAAAGTAGGTTTAAAGTCTTAAAAATCATAAGGTCATTGTTAGCATCAATGACAGATTTTTTGAAAAGGACTATGTAATAAACCACGTGCCCATAAGAAAATTTATTCTTAAGGAAATAATAAAAGACATGTCTAATCTAGTACCAACTGTACAAGATGAGATACCACAAGGAAACTGCAACACGTATCACAAATGATACACAATTGCAGAAAGTGCCTTGTCGTAGTGGGAGGGTTGTTAGACAACCTTAAAAGATTCATGTTTTGGGAGAGTTTTTGGACTCGATCCCTGAAGGACATGAACCTGATCTCCGGTCATATGATGAAGCACTCCAAGATAAAGATGCAGCATCTTGGCAAAGAGTAATGAATAACAGAATTAGAATATATGTATTCTAATAAAATCTGGAAGCTTGTAGAATCACCAAATGGTGTAAAAGTCGTTGGGTGTTACAATAGGAAAAGAGGATAGACAGAAGGTGTAACTTTCAAAGCAAGGCTTGATGAAAAGGAAACTTTTTCACTGGTAGCCATGCTTAAGTCTATCCGGATTCTTTATCTATTTGGCAAGTGGATGTCAAGACAACATTCCTTAATGGAAGTCTTGAAGAAAGCATCCATATAAAGCAACCGAAGGGTTCATTGCAAAGGGCTAAGAGCATCTGTGTGCAAGCTCAATCAGTCTATGGACTGAGGCAAAGCTTCAAGGTCTTGGAACATCCGGTTTATCAAAGTAATCCAGATCTATGGATTTAGTAACCTGATAAGTCTTGTGTATACAAAAGGTGTGATGGAAGCGTGGTGGTATTTCTTGTACTATACGAGATAACATTTTGGTAGTTGGAAACAATATCAAAATGTTGTCGGAAGTAAGGGTATGGTTGTTCAAACAATTGATATAAAGGACTTGGGAGAATGTATATATTCTTAAGATCAGTAATAAGTGATCGCAAGAAAAGAATATTTTACTTATCCCAAGCTTCATATATCGAAAAATCCTTGCTCATTTTAAGCATGCAAAACTCCAAGAAAGGTTTCTTACCTTTTCAAGATGGAGTAACTTTATCTAAAGATATGTCTCTAGACATCAAAGGAGATAAAGGAAATAAAGGCGGTTCTTTCTTCGCTACCGGAAGCCTAATGTATGCTATGCACGAGATCTGTTTTGCCAAGGGCATAGTTAGCAGATATCAAAGTAACTCAGGACAAGTGGATTGCAGTAAAGCATATATTGGAGTACCATAATGGCACTAGAGATTATATGCTAGCTTACAAGGCAGTTAATTTGGTCCTTGTGGGTTGCATGGATTTTGACCTCCAATCGGATAGGGACAATAATAAGTCAACCTCGAGGTTTTGTGTTTATTTTAGGAGGTAAAGTCATAACTATGGAAGAGTGATAAGCATAGGTGTTTTTCTGGACTCCACCATAGAAGCTTAGTATATGGCAAGCCTCTGAGGTAGCCATTAAAAGCTGTATGACTCAATAACCTCAAGATAGACTTAGATATGATTTCTGGTTTGTCCAAAGATTATTACAATTTATTGTAATAATGTTGGTGCAGTAGCAAACTCGAAGAAACCATAAGTCTATAAGGCAAGTAAACACAATAGAGCGCAAGTACCACCCAATACGAGAAATCATATAAACGAGGAGAAGTTGTTGCCGCCAGATTGCATCAGGTGATGACCTATAGATCCTTCCACTGAGGTCCTTAAGGCAAGAGCTTTTGATGGGCATGTTGAAGGGTTAGGAATCAGATGTATGGCAGCAGATATAGCTGCTTAGTCTTTTTAGTGTTGGGATGCATACTAAAAGCCTAGCTTTTGGTATAAACATTTATTTAGAAATAAGAATCACATTGGTCAAATGTCTACATTTATGATAAATGTAGTTGTTCAATTAATTTATATTGTAGATAACATGGTGTGTGGTGTCACACACAGAAGATCATGTTATCAGTTCCTTATAAATTATAAACAGTAGCTCACGACCAAGATGGAAAGGAACAAACCATTGGAAGATCATAGTGTAATTAGGTATTAGTTTATCTTAACTATATAATTACACTAGTACACTTAGAGTGTATTGAGTAGGACCATTTGAGGTCGTTTCTTTTATACTGACTTTATAAAGGAACAAAGACCTCAGCTATTATGGAAGTGTGTGCTCTTAATCCTAATATAATAACAAGCACATATATTTGATATTTATTTCTTTAATTTATCAATGGGTGAGATTTAGTTCGATGAATCAATAAGCCCGATAAGTTGGGAAATGATATCACTTATAGTGTGTGTTGTTGATTATAGAAGGAAACTGTGTCCTAGAGATACTAGGTTGATAATGTCCTCAAGAGGAGCTCATAAGGATTGTCATGTTACACCCTGCAGGTGGACTTAGTCCAACATGACGATAAGGTTGAGTGGTACTACTCTTGGACTAAGATATTAATTAAATGAGTTGTCAGTAACTCACTTAATTAGTGGACATTCGATATCTTAAACACAGGGAGACTAACACACTCATAATAAGAAGGAGTCCAAAAATGTAATTTGGGATTGGTGCGGTAGTTCAATAATAGTTCTTTAGTGGAATGAATTATTATTGATAAAATTAAGTTGTGTGTTCAGGGCGAACACGGGATGCTTAATTTTATCGGGAGACCAAAATCAATTCCTCCTCTCGGTCCCTATCGTAGCCTCATAATTATAGATTACTATACCCACCTATACCCACCTTCTATACCCACCTAAAGGGGGCCGGCCAAGCTAGCTTGGATCAAGCTAGGGCCGGCCTAAGCATGGTTAATGAGGTGGCCGGCCCTAAGCTTGAACCCAAGCTAAAGGGGGTCGGCCATAATAAAATAAAAAAGAATTTTAATTTTAATTTTTCTTATGTGAAAGATATAATTTATTGGAGAAAATTAAAATTAAAATATCTCTCTTAAAAGGATCTACAAAAGATTAAAGAAAGAGATTAGATCTCTTTCCTTATTTGTAGATTGGAAAGATATTTTATTTTCTCTTTGTAAAATTATTCACATGTTGAAAAATAAAATTATAGAAATTTCTTTTTATTAACCATGAAGAGATTTTTGAAGAGAAATTTTAATTTTAAAATTTCCGGAGATAAATTAGGAAGTTTTAATTTGTTGATTGAAATTCTCCTAATTTTTCCCTATTGATTGTGGCCGGCCAATACATGGATAAAAAGGAAGTTTTATTTAATACTTCAAATTAATTCATGTCAAGGAAAATTAAGGAAATTTTATTGTAATTAAATTTCCTAATTTGCCAAGGCTAAGGAATATAAAAGAGGGGGTTGGGGTGCCTTTATGGTAGATAACCTCTATTATTTTTCTCCCTCTTTTCCTTGGTGTGGTGGCCGGCGCTTCCCTTTCTCTCTTCTCCTCTTGTTGGCCGAAACCTATCTTCTTGGTGGAGCTTTTGTTTGTGGCCGGATCAAGGAAGGAGAAGAAGGAGAGAAAGCAAGTCTCATCTCTAGCATCCCTTGGAGTATTGGTGGTGGCCGAAATTCTTCATCCTTGAAGAAAATTATTGTGGCCGACCATCCTCTTCCTTTCTTCCTCTTTTGTGGTGGCCGAAACCTATCTCTTGCTTGGAGTTCTTGTGGTGGCCGGATTCTACTTGGAAAAGAAGAAGAAGAAGGAGAGAAAGCTTGTATCCCTTGGAGCTTGGTTGGTGTTTTGTTCTTTGTCCTTGGTGAAGCTTCTTTGTGTTGGCCGAACCTAGCTAGGAGGAGAAGAAGGTGCTTGGTGGTTTCTCATCTCGGAAGATCGTTGCCCACACAACGTCCGAGGTTAGAAGAGGAATACGGTTGAAGATCAAGAGGTCTTTCTAGAAGGTATAACTAGTAATTTTTCTTTCCGCATCATGCTAGTTATTTATGGAAATAATACCAAATACAATAGGCTTACGATTCTAATATTTCGAATATGTTTTTCGAAGTTGTGTTCTTTTGTTTTATTTTTCCTTGTGATTTGATTGTTCTTTTCGGTTAACCTAAAGTTATTTTAGGAAATTAAATATTAGATTTCTATAAAAGGTTTTGTCTAGTCGGTGGTGGTTGCTCCCATATCCAAGAAGGTCATGTGCCTCGCCACGTTAGTACTGGGAACCAATTATGGAAATTAATATTTAATAAAATTAATAACTTAAGGTGATTTGGGTCGAACGTGTTAAGTTCCGCAGGAGATCCAAGTCAAAACCTAAAAGAACAAATAGATTAAGTTTTGGATCAAACGTGTTAAGTTCCGCAGGCGATCCAAAATTTAATTTAAAATAACACATGGTAGCTAGGAAAAGGTTTAGACCTTTGTACAAAATTTTTGTACAGTGGAACCTCTAGGCTTTCCGAGTAGCAACCAATAATCTCTTCCTCATATAGTCGTCGGATTTCCTGGAACACCTGCAATGTATTGCAAACATGATCAATGGCTCCTGTATCTACACACCAGGTGCTGGTAGATAACACCGCTAAACATGTTTCAACTACTAGAGAATAAGATATACCTTTATTGTTCTCTCTCTTACGAGGACAGTCCGCTTTCCAATGTCCAGACTACTTGCAAATGAAGTACTTGCCCTTTGGCTTTTTCACTCCAGCTTTTGGTCCAGTACCTAGAGATCTATTCACCTTCTTTGCTGAGCCAGCCTGTTTCTTCTTCTTCTTGCCTTTCGACTTAGATGTAGAAACATTTTCAGCAAAGTGAATCTGAGAACTATGACGAAATATACCTTTTGCTGCCTGAAGTTCTGTCAGAAGTTCCGCCAACGTATAAGCTCTTTGTTCATATTATAGTTCAAGCGGAACTGCTCAAAACTTCTGAAAAGTGTTTGGAGAATAATATCAACCTGGGTTTCCCCATCGATTTCAGCTCCAAGGATTTGTATTTCATTCAAGTAAGTCATCATATTTAGGATATGATCCCTTACAAGTGTCCCCTCTGACATGGTGGCTGTCATTAATTTTCTCATTGCCTCTTGCCTAGCAGCCCGATTTTGGTGTCCGAATAGATCCTTGAGATTGCTCATCATGTCATAGGCAATTGGCATGTCCTGATGCTGATGTTGTAGTACATTTGACATTGAAGCCAGAATGTAACATCTCGCCATCTCATCTGCCTTGATCCATTTCCTATTATGCTCAATCTCCTCTTCACTAGAATCGCCATTAGGCACATTAGGGCAGACCTCTAACAGTACAAACTTATATCCTTCAGCAGTTAGGACAATGTCCAGGTTTCTTTTCCAATCTATGTAATTGGGACCAGTAAGTTTATTCTCTTTCAGTATAATAGCCAGTGGGTTGAAAGTCATCCTAAGAACCACAAAAAAACTTTTTGATCAAGACTCTAAATTTAGAATAATATTGATTCCTCAAACAATATTATTTAAATTTACCAACACCTCAAAACACCGTGAATTTTGCATGTCACGTTAGTGTGGACGTATACAAATTCAAACATTTGTAAGAGGAGAGTCTTACCCATTAATTTTATTCTTGTCATCCTAACTTTATGACAAATAAAATTAATAGTTGGTATTCCTTTGGTCACACAAATAATAGCAGTGACTCCGTTGGGGAGGATACTATTAAATGCACCTAAGTGTATACCATTACTTGATACTTAGTCCATTAAATAGGATTGTGCCCCTTCAATTGGAGAAGATCACACGCTCCTAATAATGTCCTATAACCATCCACAAAGGAAGTTTGATCTAGTGATTCGCAAATAAACTCATCCGTTGTGGAGGGAAGCACTCAGAACCATCCACAAAGGAAGTTTGATCA
This sequence comes from Zingiber officinale, assembly GCF_018446385.1. Lineage (NCBI taxonomy): Eukaryota > Viridiplantae > Streptophyta > Magnoliopsida > Zingiberales > Zingiberaceae > Zingiber > Zingiber officinale. Next base: position 91,666,843 of record NC_056004.1, read on the forward strand.
AGTTTGTTGCATCACTTACAAACCAATAATGGAGACCGTGGAATTTATTTACTAATTCCTCTCCCACTTAGTTATTTAAGGTGAGGAATTTTAACCATGCAAGCACACATCACACACATCACAGTAAATAAAAGAATAAATATAGAAATTTATTTTCCAACTATTATGGCTTCTTCCGTCACTGTCCTCCGTGTGCTACCAACCCTAGCTGCTGCCATCTTTAGCCACCGCAATCGGGTCTTGTCGCCGCATCTTTCTTGCTTCCTTTTTCGCTGCGCCTCTGGTCCTCAAATAGCACCACGCCTCGCAAGAATATGATCCACGACAAAAATAAAATTTTACATTTATTGATCCTATATTCCTCAAGGGAATGTACATGTAATCTAGATCAAAACAAAAATGTAAAATCCTAAAACTAATACAGCTCCTGCTGTATTTTAATACATACAATCGTGCACACACATAATTCCCTCGACATGTCCGAGGGTCCAATTACACACAATCACATTAGGCCATAATAGTTGGAGCCTGCAATCACAGAGTTAGCATATCTTGCTATTATCTTGCCTAACATATGTATGACATGTGCATACTAAAAACCAAACATACAGAGGCAAACCCTTGCTCTGATACCAATTGTTGGATGCTATACGGAATATCGTACTGGCTCCCCTGTATAAAAATTTTGTACAAGTCCTGAACTTTTCCTAACAACCTATTGTGTTCTTTAGAAATTAAATTTGGAATCACAAACAGAACTTAACATTATTGATTCCAAATTCAACTTATCTGTTCTTAGAGGTTTAGACTTGGATCTCAATTGATGCTTAACATTATTGATCGAGATCCACCCATGTTACAAATTTGATTAAATATTTATTTCAGAGATCGGCTCCCAGGTCAAACATGGTGAGGCACTAGGCCTTCTTGGGTATGGGATCATCCACCACTGCCTCGATAAAGCCTTTCAAAGAAATTCAATATTTAATCTCCTTATAGTAACCCTAGGTTTAACCATTAAGAACAATCGAATCACACGATTGAAAAACAAAAGAAACACAAATTCAAATCACAAATCCGAAACCTAGAATCACTAGCCTCTTGTGTTTGGTATTTCAAGATCTAAATAAAAGGATGCACTAGTTATGATGCAGAAACTAATAACTAGTTATACCTTTTGTAGCTTATAGATCTCACGATCTTCTATCGTATTCCTCTTCTTATCTCGGATGTCGTGTGGGCGACGATCTACCGAGAAGAGAATCCACCCAAGTCTCCTTCTTCTCCTTGCAAGTTTCAGCCACCAAGAATCTCCTAGAGATGAAGGTCTTTGGCCACCAACAGCTCCAAGGGATGCAAAGAAACAAAGCCTCCTTTCTCTACTTCTTCTCTAAGCAAAATCTGACCACCAAGAGTCTCCTAGACAGTTGATGCCGCTGGCCAAAGAAGAAGAAAAGGAGGAGAGGATGAGGGTCGGCCACACCAAGGAAGAGAGGAGAGGAAATAATAGATGTGTTGTTGTGAGGTGAGGCACCTCTACCCTCTCTTTTATATTCCTTGGTCTTGGCAAATAAGGAAAGTTTTATAATTAAAACTTCCTTATATTCCTTGCTAATGTATCAAAAGGAAAACTTAATTAAAAATTTCCTTTTAATCCTCTAATGGTCGGCCACCTCATTGTCCTCCAAACAAGGAAAGTTTTAAACAAAAATTAAAACTTCCTAATTTATTTCCAAAAATTTTTTAAAATAAAAATTTCTATTTTAAAAATTCCCTTCATAGTTAGTTATAAAAGGAAACTTTTATAAATTAAAATCTCTCTATTAAAACATGTGGATGATTACAAAAAATAAAGTTTTCTCTAAAATTAAAATCTTCCTTTTAACTACAAATAAGGAAAGATATCAAAGCTTTCTCTTAATCCTTTGTAGACACTTATAAAAGGAAAGATTTAATTTTAAAACTCTCTTTTAAATCATGGCTTCCACATAAGAAAAAATTTTAAAAAATAAAATCCCTTTTATTTAATTGTAGTCGGCCACCTAAGCTGGTTCAAGCTAGGGCCGGCCACCAACTCACCTTGGTTTGGCCGGCCCTAGCTTGGGCTCCATGCTAGGCTTGGTCGGCCACCTTAAGGTGGGTAAGAAGGTGGGTATGGATGGGTATAAGACTTTATAAATAAGAGGCTACGACAAGGACCGAGAGGAGGAATTGGTTTTGGTCTCCCGATGAACTTGAGCTTCCCGTGTTCGCCCCGAACACTCAACTCGAGTTCATCAATAATAACTCATACCACTAAAGAGTTATTATTGAACTACCGCACCAATCCCATATTACTATATGGGCTCCTTCTTATCATGAGTGTGTTAGTCTCCCTATGTTTAAGATATCGAATGTCCACTAATTAAATGAGTTACTGACAACTCACTTAATTAATATCTAGCTCCAAGAGTAGTACCACTCAACCTTAGCGTCATGTCAGACTAAGTCCACCTATAGGGTTTACATGACAATCCTTATGAGCTCCTCTTGGGGGCATCATCAACCTAGTTTCCTTATATAATCAACAACACACACTATAAATAATATTATTTCCCAACTTATCGGGCCTATTGATTTATCGAACTAAATCGCACCCTTTGATAAATTAAAGAATAAATATTAAGTATATGTGCTTGTTATTATATTAGGATTAAGAGCACACACTTCTATAATAACAGGGGTCGTATTCTTTTATTTAGTCAATATAAAAAGAAGCTACCTCAAATGGTCCTGCTCAATACACTCATAGTGTACTAGTGTAATTTTATAGTCAAGATAAACTAATACCAAATTACACTACGACTATTCCAATGATTTGTTCATGATAACATGATCTTCTATGTGTGACACCACACACCATGTTATCTATAATATAAATTAATTGAACAACTACCCTTAGCATATAAATGTAGACATTTGACCAATGTGATTCTTTTATTTCAAAAATAAATGTTTACAAAAAGCTAAGCTTTTAGTATACACTCTAACAAATAAAAGTATGAGAAATATTATAATTGGCTATAACAGCCTTGATTATTAATGCATCATTATGGGATATTTTCACCCCCTCTAAATCTATGGGTTCGAAGCTGATTTCGGGCCCAGCTGCCCACTCTGCACTACATCTGACCGCATGAATGGCCAGATGCTAAGAATGTGACTTCCTCGCTCGATTGGAATCACCATCCGTTGGTCCTCCAGCTATCATGTTGATATTACCCTAGGTGGCATTACTACGATTTTCCTCTTATCACGTTGAGGGTTGTTCCAGCTGAACTCGGGTGGGCGCTTGAGCTCACTCGACCTAGAGCTGAAGTGTTCGCTACTACGGCTCAGCCGCTCAGTACTCAATCTTGAGTGGGCTATTCTGTCGCCGATACAGTTGGCGGTATTCAAGGTTGTTATTTCATTGACTTAACAGAGTGTAATGATGTGACGAAAACCACAAGCGCACGGTCGTCATCAAGTAATAAAATTTATAAGTTGATCTCACGAGTACTGAAGATCAAATGCTAGTTGGTTTTACACTTTGAATTTAGATAGACAAAATTGATAAGTGTTTGTTTTGAGATTTTTCAAGTAAATGTGAAAGTAAAAGAAAATTAATTAAGGAAGTCCTCAGTCCAATGAATGTTCTAGGTCATTGGTTTCATTGTAATGATGAATGTTGTGCTATGAATTTGCTCTTCCCTAGTTCTCTACTTATATGATTACAAGACAATCTAAATTACTACAGAATATCATCCTGTGACGGTATATCGGAGTACTTCCCCTGCAAGTAACCAAGTATGCTATCAAGTGAAGAAGTAATCTAGAGAGACTGGGTTTTTAGTAGAGTACTTCCTATCACAAGGTCTCCCCTGGGTTTACGACTCTAGATTACGTAGGTCACTTGCGTAGCATATGATTAGGGAAAGTCCATGAGGTCTAGTGATAGATTTATCCATACATAGAATTATTTTCCCTTAGGAGGTTATGTTCCATATAAAAGGATAGTTACCTTAGATACTCAATGTTAAACAAGTATCCTAAGGTCATGCCGAGCTATATCGGATTGCACAGTCAAAAGAGGCAACAATTCATGCATCTACTCGATGAAAATTTAGGTTCATGCTCAGATTTAGACACACAGCAATGTATCTATTATAGAAATAAGATCTACGCATATAGAAATGTCATCCAGGTAGATAAATTCATATCCATTAAAAGAGTCTTCTTATAAGAAATTCATTGAATGGAACATATACATATAAACTTCATCAAACAAGGGAATTGGCAATTCAATAGAGTTTACAATATCCACTCATTACAATTACTTCCTATGCCATAGAATAGTTTTAATCTACTCCATAATAGCTAGAAATGCAATCCAAAGACTCATAATAATAGAAATTCATGATAAAGAGGAGGAAAACTTATCCTTTGATGTCGAGTGAAGCCTTTGGATGCAGATCTTGGCATGCCGATGAGGATGGAGCAGCAGAACGGCCTTGGATAACCTAAACAATGCCTCAGGATGCAAGGATTTAAGCTAGATGGTCTCCTTTCATCCACCCAAGCTCCCCCCTTTGTGGAGGAAATGAAGTGATCCTCTTATAGAGGTGAGGCACGAGGTGGCCATACCTAAAGACACGGCCAAACTGCCTTCTGGCTCATTGACCGTGCCATTTGGCACGGCTAGAGCCAAGATGGTTCTAGCTTTGGTTACATGGTCGTTCCATCTGGCATGGACAAAGATTTCTCTAGTTTCTGGTCGTGCTAAATAGCATGGATAAAATAAAGTCTTCTTTGTTTAGTCCTTTTGTGTCGTGCCATTTGGCACGGCCTAATCTTCAAATATGTATTTCTAGAGGCATGGTCATGCCTCCAGGCACGGCCTCAGCAAATCTGGTTCTGGAAAAATGCATGGGCAAGCTCTTGGTCGTGCCTTTTGGCATAGCCCCTTCAAAAATTGGCTAGAACAAATGGCACGACCATGCCTCTAGGCACGACCACCCCTTGTTTGCTACTGCTAAGAGGCACACCCTGGGACACGGTCATGCATTTGAGGCACGGTTAGGTGCACACCCATGTGAAATCTCATGGCTAGGTCTGAAGTGATGTTGTATAGTTTGAAGTTATCTTCACTTTGATACTTGGAACAACCCATAATTCCAATCGAGCGAAAAGTTATGGCCATTTTACTTTACATCCACGCAACAGTCTGAAATCAGGCATGTCCATGCTTGAAGGCACGGCCGTGCCTTTTGGCCGTGTGATTTTTTCCATGAAACTCACATGGTTGTGTTCCTTATCAAGTCAAGGTCGTGTGGATCAAATTTGAGCACATTTTGACTTCGTTTAGACCCTGATGTGCTCTAACGAACACGGCAACGTCACTGGACATGATTCTTTATTTTTCTCTTCCGAAGTTGCTCCAAAGTGTATTCTTCATTTGTTTTCACTCCAAAAGGTATCCTCTTGGAGCATGGATAGGTCTTAGTCTTTCTTCAAATTATCTTCTTTTGAGTGCTGCTCTTGAAAGTGAAAATAAACACCGAGCAAATCTCTAGACGCAAAGTAATAATTATGCTGAAATATGATAGAAAAGGGTGCAAAACACATAGATCATAGACATGAAATATAAGTAGATGTGAGTCAAATAGTATAAAATTACATATATAATCTACGCGCATCACACCCAAACTTAAACTTTTGCTTGTCCTCAAGCAAACTTTGTAATCTAGATTCATGAGCTAATAATGTGTATCCCTAGTGATTCCATTTAGTTCCATCAAACTAGTGAACTAATGAGCATAATCAAGAATGATCTACAAGAAAGCATTCAATTGTTATCAAATAAAATTCTGCAGTCTAGAAGCATGTGTAGGAGTAAGTGCGTAATAATCCTTGGTGAATCAATTTAACTCTATCAAACAATTTCAATAATGAGCATGATCATAAATAGATTTAACTTGGCCTAAGAATAAGTTCTCCGTGCTCAGTGTAAATTGTGACCTAAATTTCTCAAGTATCAATTCCTAATCCTAGTCAAGTCATCATTGAACCATGTTTCCCTATTATTCCAGCAGTAACCATTGCTTGGTTCATCTTTCCTAAATCTATCCAAGGTCTAAAGAATGTGCTCGATACCAAGAGATATCTAGTGTTTGTTTCCCCAATAACCTAACTTGGTCTCAAATGAGCAAATAACTAGCTTCCACTCATGACAACAAAATTTTCAATTCCTTATTTCATAAACTTTTTTTTCATTTTAATATACATTTTTTTCTTCAATTGCACATTTGTAATGATACAACTGGTGGGAATTCTATTTTTCCAAATGAGCTTTAATGATTCGAGCATCAATCTAATGATCAAGATGTAGTTAAGAAATTACCATGGGCATTCCAATACTCATCAAGTCTAATGAATCATGACTATTTTTAGAATCTTCAATTATTAAAATAAGGCAAAGTGTAAAAAGATCCTTAAACTAGACTAGAATCAAATTCTTTCAATGAAATACCATGCTCATGTCCTACTATTGAAGATAGAGAAAAGTAAATCACCAAACATACTAGCACTAATTACCTAACAACATGATTCTAAACAAAAATGTGTGAAAAATTTTGTTATGAAACAAACGCTATGCTCATTTTGATTCACTAGAGATAGAAAAAATAAATCACTAAATATACTAGTACTGAAAAGTATAACTCATGACCTCTAGATAATGATCATGCTAGAAGTTTACTCTTGGACAAGTCAGTAGTAATAGTGTGGATAGTGTAACTCAAAATGTCTAAAAAAATTTCTTATGACCAAAATCTAAATTTTATTATCCAAATCTACACTATAACCCAACATATATGCATCTAAGTATGCATCCCCCCAGACTTAAACTTTTTATTGTCCCAATGAAAATAAAATCAAATATGAAAGAGATTTAAGGTTAAAGAAGATACCAAATGAGATATACGAAGTTAATGAGCCAATCAAGTTTTGAAATTACTCCATTATCCTCAAGCTTCCTAAACAATGTATCCTAAAAAAGAAATATGGACAAGAAAAACTAAGTAAAGGAATTGGGTTAAGAAAAGAGAAAAGAAAATAAACTGAAATAATAACAAGAAAGAAACTTGGGTTGCCTCCCAAGAAGCGCTTGTTTAAGGTCATTAGCTCGACCACCTCAATAGACTCATCGAAATCGCGATCTTGCCGGAGTGAGAAACTTTCAGATTTTTCTTCCAATGGTCCATATTATTATGAAGAGAGCTATCATCATAAGAGCAATGTAGTGTATCGTTGCTTTCTTCATTTTCGTCTCCTTAAGAGTCCTTTCTAGCAGTCGGAGACAGTTCAATGTGAGCTTCTAATGTTTATCCTCTTGAAAACATGCACACGCACAAGAAAAACACACCTCCCACATACATGTTAAATAAGTAAGAACTAGAACCATATCATGTTTAGTTAAGCAGTTATGAGAAATAAAGTCACATCTAATAAAATCAATCATAGGTACCTCTATAATGTTTTCTAAAATATCACTAGTGATACTTACTTTGCATTACTGAGAGATACTTGATAGTTCTAAACAAGTAGATGTGACTCCTTCTGGATCTTGTAGTGTCTCTAGCTCTGGTTCAAGTGGAGGTTCTTCTAAAGAAATTGATTCTTGGGACTCTTCCTCTACTACAAAAGCCCCTACACATATATCATCAACCAATTTCATTCTTACACATTCTATAGTATCAACTGGTTGTATGATCAAAGGAGGTGATTCTTGAGATGCTGCTTCTACAACATAGCTCCTTACACTTCCTTCCACAACTTCATCAGTAGCAGGCCAAAGGGAAGGCTCCTCTTGATTATTGACAATAGGAGGTATTGGAATTAGAGCAATGCACTCCTCTATCAGATTCTTTGTTTTATTTGCCCTAAGCTCATTTACATTATCATTATTCATCTCATTTCATTGAGCTTGGGAGACTTTGAAGCTCCCCCATATTTCCCATAATCTATCTTCCAAGGTGTGGGAAGAAGCTTCTATATCTTGTTCCTCAAGCTCATATTCATGTATAATGCCCATCTGAGGGTCCTCCCAAGTTGAGAGTAGAGTTGGTGTTTCAGTGTAAGATGAGTCTACATTGCTACTTTTAATCATTTGCTTCACATCCCCGAGCATTTGAGCTTGATTGGTCAAAGCTTGTTCCGCCATCTTTTCCAATCTATCTTCTTGAGATTGTGGTTGAACTTCCAATGTCGGGCCAAAACAATTCATCCTTCCTTCTTGTTGATTATTTTTGAAAAAAAATTTGGGGATTCCTCTTGCTGGATATTTGAGAATGTGAATTTGAATAGGTCATTTCATTAAACTTTCTTACAAGCTCTTCCAATGATTACACCAGATTATTGATCCTTAAACAAGTTGCAATCGAATGACCCGTTACTTTACAAGTCTCACAATAACCTTGCTCTAGCCTCTAATTGTAATTAGGGAGGGAACCCCACAAGGATGGGTCAAATAATGATGGACAAGTACTTTTCACATGACCTGTTGCAAAACAAACATCACAAAAAATAATATAAGAATTCATGTTTACATTTTGGTTGAACCTATGAATTAGAGCAATCAACTTCTCCTTCAAGGAGTTCATGTCTATCTGAAAGGAAATGAGTTAGAAATAGATAGACATGAAGTAACAAAATTAAAGCAGGAAAGGAAATATAATGCAAAGATGAAAAATAAGGTATAGAGAATAATGAATGAAAAAATGAAAAACAATTAAAGAGATAAAGAATTAAAGAATTGAAGAATTGAAGAATTAAGGAATTGTCTAGACAAACTCTAATACAAACAACTAGATTTAAAACACTCAGTCCTAGGCAATGACACCAAAAACTTGATGTGATGAAAATCGCAAGCGCACGGTCGTCGTCAAGTAATAAAATTTATAAGTCAATATCACGAGGACTGAAGATTAAATACTAGTTGGTTTTACACTTTGAATTTAGATAGACAAAATTGATAAGTGTTTGTTTTGAGATTTTCAACTAAAATGTGAAAGTAAAAGAAAGTAAATTGAGGAAATTCTTAGTTCAGTGAATGTTCTAGGTCATTGGTTTCATTGTAATGGTGAATGTTGTGATATGAATTTACCCTTCCCTAGCTCTCTACTTATATAATTGCAGGACAATCTAATTACTACTGAATACCATCCTGCGACGGTGTATTAGAGTACTTTCCCTGCTAATAACCAAGTATGTTATCAAGTGAAGAAGTAATCTAGAGAGTCCAGGATTTCAATAGAGTACCTCCTATCACAAGGTGTCCCCCAAGTTTACGACTCTAGATTACGTAGGTCACTTGCGTAGCATATGATTAGGGAATGTCCATGAGGTCTAGTGATAGATTTATCTATACATAGAATTATTTTCCCTTAGGAGGTTACATTCCATATATAAGGATAGTTACTTTAGATACTTAACATTAAACAAGTATCCTAAGGTCATGCCGATCTATATCGGAATGCACACTCAAAAGAGGCAACAATTCATGCATCTACTCGATGAAAATTCAGGTTCATGCTCAGATTTAGACACACAACAATGTATCTATTATAGAAATAAGATCTACGCATATAGAAATGTAATCCAAATAGATAAATTCATGTCCATAAAAGAGTCTTCTTACAAGCAATTCATCGAATAGAACATATGAATATAAACTTCATCAAACAAGGGAATTGGAAATTCAATAGAGTTTACAACATCCAGTCATTACAATTACTTCCTACATCCAAGAATAATTTTAATCTACTCTATAATAGCTAAAAATACAATCCAAAGACTCATAATAATAGAAATCTAAGAGAAGGAGGAGGAAATCTTATCCTTTGATGTTGAGTGAAGCCTTTGGATGCAAATCTTGGCGTGCCGACGAGAATGGAGCGGCAGAACGGCCTCGGATCGCCCAGCCTCCGGATGTAAGGATTTGACCTAGATGGTCTCCTTTCATCCACTCAAGCTCCCCCCTTGTGGAGGAGATGAAGTGCCCCTCTTATAGAGGTGAGGCACGAGGTGGCCTTGCCTAAAGACACTGCCAAACTGCCTTCTGGCTAACTAGCCGTGCCATTTGTCACAGTCAGAGCCAAGTTGGTTCTGCCTCTAGTTAACTAGCCGTGCCATTTGGCACTACCAAATATTTCTCTAGTTTCTAGCCGTGCCAAATAGCACGGCCAAAATAAAGTCTTCTTTGTTAGTCCTTCTAGGCCATGCCATTTGGCACGGCCTAATCTTCAAATCTGCATTTCTAGAGGCATGATTGTGCCTCCAGGCACGGCCTCAGCAAATCTAGTTATGGAAAAAGGAATGGGAAGCTCTTGACCATGTCTTTTGGCACGGCCCCTTCAAAAATTGGCTTGAACAAGAGGCATGGCCATGCCTCTAGGCACAGTCATCCCTTGTTTGCTGCTACTTGGATGCACACCCTGGGACACTATCGTGCCTTTGAGGCATAGTTAGGGGCACACACGTGTGAAATCTCATGGTCATGTCTGAAGTGAAGTTGTAGAGCTCAAAGTTATCTTCACTTTGATACTTGGAACGACCCATAACTTCAACCTATAAAAAAGTTATGGCCATTTTACTTTATGTCCATGTAGTAGTCTGAAATCTGGCATGCCCGTGCTTGAAGGCACAGCCGTGCCTTTTGGCCGTGTGAATTTTCCATGAAGCTCCCCATGACCATGTTCCTTATCAAGTCAAGGTCGTGTGGGTGAAATTTTAGCACATTTTTACTTCGTTTGGACCTTGATATGCTCCAAGGAATACGGCAACATCGCTGGACATGATTCTTTATTTTTCTCTTCCGGAGTTGCTCCAAAGTGTATTCTTCATTTGTTTTTGCTCCAAATGGCATCCTTTTCATCCCAAAGTCCATCCATGAAGGAGACATGGCCATGCCTTGGGGCATGGCTAATCTTTCTTCAAATGATCTTCTTTTGCGTGCTTTGAATCCTTTTTTGCTCCAAACTGCTCTTGAAAGTGAAAACATACACCGAGCAGATCTCTTGACGCAAAGTAGTAATTATGCTAAAATATGATAGAAAAGGGTGCAAAATACATAGATCATAGACATGAAATATAAGTAGATGTGCGTCAAATAGTGCAAAATTACATATATAATCTACACGCATCATGTAATAGGAATACTATTGTGAGTGGGCGTTGTGTGTTATGTGCACCACCTTTGTGAAGCTTCCCAAGGAGCTTCCACATGCTGCACGGCCTAAGGCCATGGTTCTTGATGGAAAATTTGGGGACCTGCCTGAGGTCCTCTTGGTGGGGGACAAAGTTGTATTGGTCGATCGACTGCGGACCGCTGGGGCAGGTGCAGGTGTGGTGACTTCCCTTTTCCGGGCAGCTTACGCTTCTTCAACGTTGATGAATTCAGTTTCCCAGTTGATTAGCGGGTCAAAGGTCATTGGATGTCTCCTGGATAAATTGCGAAAAAAATCATTATTAGTGAGTCCCTGAGAAAAGGCACTCACTAAAATCTCTGTGGTGGCCATAGGGATATCCATAGCCACCTGATTGAACCTCTTGATGTATGCCTAGAATGTCTCTTTGGGCCCTTATTTGAGTGAAAAGAGGCTCCAAGGGGTTTTGTGGTAGCGTCAGTTACTGGAGAAGTGGTAGAGAAATACTTTATGGAAGTCCTTGAAGCGGCGAATGGAGTTGTTTGGCAGCCATTTAAATCATCACTAGGCTGCCACGCCGAATGTAGTGAGGAACATTCAGGATTTAACACCGTCTGTAAATTGTTGGAGAAGGGCAACATTATCAAATTTGAGGAGATGATCCTCCAGGGCGGTTGTCCTCGAATGCTCTCCTATATTTAGACTTTGATAGTGCTTTGGCAATGGATCATCCAGCACCCTTTGGGAGAATGGGGTGGCAATTCATTCAAGAGAACTATCACTAGCTACGACTTTTCCTTTGCGTCTGTCTCGGATAGGTGCTTCTCTAGAAGATTCTTGGAGTACTCCTCCTTGGCCCAACTGCTCAGGAGGTGCGCGAAAGAGTGCTCAGGGGTGCTGAATTGGTGAAAGAGGCACAGGAAGCAAACGAGCAAAGTCTTCCTCTTGAAGTCCTCTTTCCCTCTGATGTATTGTCATCAATGTTGTGGGATTTGGTGGTGGTAGTGTACCTCTGATAGCTACTTGTTGTTGTTGCAATGTTTTTGCACTCGAGCCTCAACAATCATCTCGAATTCTTCAAGCGTTAAAGCAACAGTTGTGAGTTTTCCAGCCTCTTCCATCTCGAAGCTTTAGATTCAGGCGAAGATTCCCACAGACGACGCCAAGCATATACACAAAGGATACAGGTAGTTTAAGAATAAGAGTACTCTTTGATAAAAAAAAAATAAAAAAAAATGAACACACATTTACATTTCATGATTTTAAAATTTTAATTAACTTACCTCTCCAAAAAGAATTTGATGACGAGTGCATTAATAAGCTCCACTATTCTTTTCACCGGTTATAACCTCAAGCACCAACACTCTAAAACTAAATACAACATATTTCACTGAAAATATTCCATTCATAGCATATTCTAGAGACATGTATCCACTACATCAAAATATTAATAAATTATAAAATTAATTTAAAATTTTCCTTCTCGAGGTACTGAAAGAGTAATTTAAAAAACTTACTATGTCCTACAATTCTCTTGGTATTTCCTATTGTTTCATCTCCATCGAATAATTTTGCCATGCGAAAGTCAGATATCTTAGGATTAATATCCTTATCGAGAAGAATGTGGCTAGTTTTTAAATCCCTATGTATGATTCTATATCGAGAATCATGGTGAATGAGATGGGTTATGATGGATGGACCCCGAATGTGACATGGCGGTCGAAGTTAAGATGATGTGGCAGTCCTACTTCAAAAAGAGTAACATCCCCTCCTTTGGCCTAGACCAGCTACCTAGTGTTAAGATTCTTAGGTGGAACAGACTAGGGTTTAAGTCAATCGAGGAAAGATGGTCATCCCTTAAGCCGAGCGAATCAAGGAATTTATTGTCCTAAGGGTGGTTAAACCTTGAGGCGTCTAAGATTAAGACTAGCCAGCCTTACGTATTGGCCAGAATGACTAACTCACTCTATAATAGACCAACTATAGAGGGTAGCACGCACGTGTATCCGCCTAGTCTTAAGTTTGGGCGAACATGTATGCTCCGATTGTACAAATATCTTGTCATACAAATATTCGGCCAGAATATGACACAGTGTGTTGTATCTCTATTAGTAACCCCTTATAGGCTTGGGCATATAAAGGGATGACAGGGTTTGCAGTATTTATCCCTATATTATCACCCTCGGGCGAGATTTCAGCAAAATATATGGTATGAGAAGGACTTCTAGGAAGCATGTGGCACTATATTATTTCTTGAGCGAATTTCCAACATGACTAAGACATTATATCATTCTTAAGTGAATGTCTTGAGACTATGCAAAATATAACAAAGCAGCTTAAGAAACGACCAAGATATATTCAGTAGGTATTCCAATCAAGCGGTCGGCATAAGAACCAACCGAGATATAATTAGCAGGTATTCCAATCAAGCAGTCGACTTAAGGGACGACCAAGATATGTTCAGTAGGTATTTCAATCAAGCTGCCAGCTTAAGGACCGGCTGAGATATATTTAGCAGGTATTCCAATTAAGTGGCCAACTTAAGGACCGGCTAAGATATATTCAGCAAATATTCTAATCAAGCGGTCGGCTTAAGGATTGGCCGAGATATACTTATCAAATAACATCATCCCAATAGGGTAGCCGGCTTAAAGATTGATCGAGACCTATTCAATAAGCAACATCATCCTAACAGGGTGGCCAGCTTAAGGACTTATCGGATTATATTCAATCGATAATAGCATCTCAACAAGGCGATCAGTTTAAGGACCTGCCGAATCATGTTCAGTAGATAATATCCCAATAATTTGTCACAATAACAACTCTGTATCAGAGAATATTCTTCTAGAACCTTCTTTAGGGGGCATCGTGTCTCGTATCAATAGACCAATAATAACAGCGCATTCCTTCATCAACCTCGACAATAACAGAAGCTATAAATGATAAAAGAGGTATACATATGGGTAAGAAAAATATTCTTCAAATAATTATAGTGCATTGCCTAACAACCTTTGACACACTTCGCCATCTCATGATTGCGGAAGTTATGTGAGGTGGGATACAAAAGGGGAGTCCTCTCCATAATGAAGGTACACTCACTGACATCTGTAACTCTACTCTTGCTCATACATTCTGACTATTCTTCCATTCGTTCAGACTGGGACTAACTTAAGTGTCAGAGAGTCTTGGCCTAGGACTTCACCCTAGTTTCTAGGCACTAACATTTTGTTAGATCGTCTCCTTATGCACAGGATCAAAGGAGAAGCACTTTTTAGAGAGAAAGGTCTTCTTAACGGTCAATCATTCATCCACTGTGCCTAGTGCGTCATCTCCGTAGGTCTCAAACAAGATCAAATTTGGCGCTGTCAGTGGAAATCTTCACCTAAATCTGAGAATCAGAGATAGAGGCTGGAAAACTCACCACTATTACTTTGACGCAAGAGGACCTAGATCTACTCATCAATGCTTGAGTCCCAAGGGCATTACAACAACAATAATAACAACAACAAGGAGCTCCCGGTGGTGTTTTGTTGCCATCTAATCTTGTTGCTTTAATGACGGCTCACCAGCGGGAAAAAGGAGTACAGGAGGAAGGTCCAACCCATTTGCCTAGGGCATCTCATTCACCAGCTCCACACCACTGAGTTCTTTTCCACGCGCTACTTGAGCATATGGATCAAGAAGAACCTCACCGGGAGTCTTCTAGAGAAGTACTTGAAAGGAGAAGGGGAAAGGCTCTGGCATGATACAGCTCCCCTGAAGAAATTAGTACCTCGTTCACTCAAAGGGTGCTAGAAGATAAGTTACCAAAGCATTATCAGAAATTGGCCATAGGGGAATATTTAGGGTCGACTGACCATGAGGATCATCTTGTCAAATTTGAGCATGTCGCCCTCCTTCACCAATTTACTGATAGAGTGAAGTGTCGGGTATTCCTCACCACCTTTAGTAGTTCCACATAGAGATGGTTTAGGTGACTACCCATTGGATCTATTTGATGTTTCAAGGATTTCCATAAGATTTTCTTCACCACTTTGCAAGCAGCTGACGCTACCAAAAGACTCCCCTGAGTCTTTTCTCACTAAAATAGGGACCTAAGAAGTCACTGAGGTCCTACATTAAAAAAATTCAACCAATGGCTATGGGCGTTCCTTCCGCCACTACCGAAATCCTGATGAACGCCTTCTCCCAAGGACTTGTCAATAATGATTTCTTCAACTCCTTGGTCAGGAGACTCTCGAAGAATTTTGATCATTGTTGGACTGGACAATTGAATTCATCAATGTTGAAGAGGCTCAAGTTGCCTGGAGGAAAGACACTCCTACACCAACACTGGATCCAGTGCTCGAGCATCGAGCACTGCCTGTTCCTCCACCCAGAGGACCCAGAGCAGCTCCTTAACCACTGCATCACGAACCATGACAACAAGCTATGCAATATGTAGGGGTCGAGCAAGAAAGATACCCAGAACCCCTTCAAGAAGCTCCAAGATGGTGGTGCACTCTTCACCAATCGACCACCCATGACATACAGAATTGTTACACACTGGCTAATCGCCAGGGCAGTAATTGGAGATTTTACCTGTGCACTTCGTCGCCTAATCACCAACCCTATCGAAGACCGAATGTCTCACCCAAAGAAATCAGTGTGAGACTAAGTGACAGTAGAGGACGCCGCCACCACCTATCTATCGGACGCCAACTCCTTCTCAAAACTAACCGGAGCTCCCGACTAGACAGGAGGAGAACCGTAATAATGCTGCCCAAGGTAACATCAACATGATAGCAGGAGGTCCAACTAATGGAGACTCCAATAGAGCGAGAAAGTCACACGCTAGGCGATTGGAAATTCATGTCGTCAGGTGCATCATAGAATGGGTGTCCGGGCTAAAAATTAGCTTCGAACCCAAGGATCTAGAGGGGTGAAAATACCCCATGATGATGCATTAACAATTAATTTTGTTATAACTAATTATAATATTTCTCATACTTTTGTTGACACAGGTAGTTCTGTCAACATCATTTTCAAGTAGGTGTTCAAGCAACTACAAATAGACCCAAGTGAGCTCCAACCCATGTTGGCTCCTCTATATGAGTTCACAGGTAATGAGCTTCAACTACTCGGCCAAATAAATTTGACTATATTCCTAGGAGAGGAGCCCCTAATAAGGACACGTCGATCAACCTTCATAGTAGTGGATGCACCCTCAACCTATAATGGCATTTTAGGTCGGCTAGCCTTAAATGAGTTTCGGGTAGTAGTTTCCACCTTCTGTCAAAAAATAAAGTTCCCCGTGGATGATCAAGTCAGGAAGTCAGAGGAGATCAACTAACAGCACGCAAGTGCTATGTTGATATAATAAAGATTGAAGCCCACTCTGCATGGAAGATATAGCGGATGGAAGTCTGCGCCATCCAAGAGGCTTTGCCCACCCTAGTTTATAAAGAAAAGGAGGAAGTACAAATCTGACTAGACTGGTCAGACATTGTTACTCAAGTGGCGTCTAACCTACCCCAGGAACATAAAGAGGAGTTGGTTGTGTGTCTTACACTTAACAACGATGTTCGGTCACCTGAAGAAGTAACCAACGTGTTGTCAATAGTCATAGAGCATGTACTTCATGTACATCTAGATGCTCAGCCAGTGAAGCAAAAGAAACAGGATTTTGAGGCTGAACAGAACAAGATCATCAAAGATGAGGTGGAAAAATTACTAGAGTCGGCCTACATTCGTAAAGTTCAATTTCTGAGTTGACTGGCCAACGTGGTCCTGGTGTCAAAGCCTGGAAACAAATGGTTGGTCTACATCAATTTCAGAGATCTTAATAAGGTCTGCTCAAAAGATTATTATCCATTCCCTTGCGTCGATCAAGTGGTGGATTCCACTTCCAGGTGCGAGTTTATTTGTATGCTAAATACGTACCAGGGATATCGCTAATTCTCACCAAGGTGACCAAAAAAAGGTCAATTTTATAACTGTCGAGGGCTCCTATTGTTATAATCTTATGTCGTTCAGACTGAAGAATGTAAAGGCTACCTACCAATGACTCATGAATAAGGTCTTTCAGAAGTAGATTAGGCGGAACATGGAAGTGTATGTGGATGACATCCTCATTAAGTCCCTTCGAGCAGCCGATCTATGTGGATGTGGAGGAGACTTGCAACACTTTAAAGCAATATGGATTGAAGCTCAACCCCAGCAAGTGCCTATTTAGAGTTAAGAAAGGAAAGTTCCTGTGCTATATTATGACCAAGCAAGGGATTGAGGCTAATCTGAGCAAGGTGCGAGCACTGCAAGATATGACCCCTCCACATAATCTAAAGGAAGCTCAAAGACTACCGACCAAATTACTGCCCTCTCTCATTTCATCTCCTGCATGGCCAATCGAAGCATACCTTTTTTCAAGATACTTCATCGGGCGACTAAATTTCAATGTGATGCCAACTACGATAAAGCTTTTGAGGAGCTAAATAATTACTTGTCAGCCTTGCCTATAATCGCTAAGCCCATAGCGAGCGAGACACTGTGCGTGTATTTGTCAGTTAATGATCATGCGGTCGGGTTAGTATTAGTGAGACAAGATTGGAAGGAGCAACAACTTGTATATTTTTTAAGTTATTTAATGAAAGGAGCCGGGTGTCGTTATACTGCACGCAAGAAGTTAGCCTACGGATTGGTTTTAGCTACCCGAAGGTTACGTTCTTATTTCCTTTCTCATCTGATCATAGTACTAACTAATAGTACTTTAGGTCGGGTACTTGTCAACTCCAAGGCCTCTAGCAGGTTGATCAAGTGGACTACTGAGCTCAGTGAGTATGATATATATTATCAACCTTGAGCAGACATCAAGGCTCAAGCATTAGCAGATTTTCTAACATAGGTTCAAAATCTCAAGCTGGAGGAGGCTTGGAAAATCTATGTGGATGGATCCTCCACTCGTCAAAGCAGTGGGATAGATATTCTTATGATATCCCCCCCCCCCCCCCCCCCACCCCAAGAAGATATAATGTAGTTGTCCATTTGGTTGAATTATCGGGCCACCAACAATGAGATTGAATATGAAGCATTAATAGATGACCTATAAGTTGCAGGACATGTGGGCACCGCTCGGGTTTTAATTTATTCAGACTCACAACTGGTGGCACATTAGTTATCAGGCAATTTTAAAATTAATAACGAGCAGCTTAAGCTCTATATGGAAGCATTCGAGAAAGTTAGAGCGAAATTCCAAAAGGTAATTATCCAGAAGGTTCCCCGATCAGAAAATCAAACGGCGGATGACCTGGCCAAGCTAGCTTCCGCCATCATTCCCTGAAATTTAGACAGGCTGGTAGAGCATACCTTGTTAGTATCTTGCATTGAAAGATAGGTCGGCTTGGAGTTACAGAGTGATTGAAAAATGCTAATCATATTATTTCTATAGTAGGGCAGTTTACCAGGCGAGGGCGAGCAAGCGCGTATGGTTAAGAAGAGAGTTAATCAGTTCACTTTGATTAGTGATCAGCTTTATAAGCAGGCTTTTTCATGTCCTTTGCTCAAGTGCACAGGGTCGGAGGACATACAATACATTTTACAGGAGATGCATCAAGGTTCTTGCGAAAGTCATGCAGACGGACAGTCTCTTGCTGGAAAGGTATTGCTGGCTGGGTATTTTTAGCCCACCCTACAGGTTGATGCTGCCCAATTAGTAAGAACCTGTTTATCTTGTTAGAAGCATTAGAACATTCGTCATCACCCCACGGAGCTGTTGAAAACTTCTATTATCTCTTACCCATTTGATCATTGGGATATAGATATAGTAGGACATTTTCCCTTAGCACTTACTCAAAAAAAAATTTTGCTAGTAACGGTGGATTATTTTTCCAAATGGCTGGAGACCGAGCCATTGGCCAGGAAAACCGAACAGATGGTTATTAAATTCTTATGATAGCATATTATTGATCAGTTCAAGATTCCACATAAATTAGTCTCAGATAATGAAAGGTAATTTCAAGGTAGAAAAATCAAAGAATGGTGTTTAGACTATGGCATTACACAGGCCTTTACATCTGTGGCATAACTTCAAAGTAATAGCTAGGAAGATAGTTCAAGGTCTCAAAACTAAATTAGACCATACTGGAGGAAGTTGGGTTGATGAACTCCCTAGTGAACTATGGGCATATCATACAACCCCTTGGGAAGCGACAGATATAACTCCATTTCATCTAGTTTATGGTGGTAAAGTCGTTGTCCCAGTCGAGATTAGCGTGAAATTTGATCAGAGGTGACTGTATGATGAAGACAATAACGGCTGGTATTTTATGGAGCTCGATCTGATAGAGGACATCAAAGACAAAGTGAAGGCTCGGTTAATGGCGTACCAGCAAAGGATGAGACAAAATTACAATAGAAGAGTTATCTCTCAACTTTTTCAAGTTGGTGTGATCTGGAAGTGGGTCAAGACGATCAGGGATGTAAACAAGCTAGAGCCATAATGGGGAGGACAATTCAAGGTGGTACAAAAGCTCGCCTCTAGCTCCAATTATCTTGAGGATGCAGAAGCAAAAGATTGGACAGACCCTGGAGTGCAAATCATTTACAGCCTTATCAGGCTTATTAAGTATGTCTATAATTTACTCGTGCATTATGTAAAAATTTTTACACTTAATGAGAATGCAGGCAAATTTATCTGAAGATTCTTACAAAATATATATTATAACCTCTGGCTAAAAGACCAAGCAAGTTCCAGACTCCTAAACTATTCGGTTGGGTTATAATCGAGCATGCTCTTGCGACTAAGATAAATCCAGAGCGACTTAAAGAAGAAAATCTTATAAATTCCTGAATCGTTCGATCGGGTTATAAGCGAGCATGCTCTCACAATTCAGATAAATCCAGAGTATCTTAAAGACCAATATCTTATAAATTCCTAAACCATTCAGTACGGTTATAAGAGAACATGCTCTCGCAATTCAGATAAATCCAAAGCGGCTTAAAGACTGAAATCTTATAAATTTCTGAACTATTTGGTCGGGTTATAAACGAGCATGCTCTCACAACTCAGATAAATCCAAACCAGCTTAAAGATTGAAATCTTACAAATTCCTGAACCGTTCGGTTGGATTATAAGCGAGCATGCTTTCATAACTTAGATAAATCCAGAGCAGCTTAAAGACCAAAATCTTATAAAGTCAACCCTGCGCACTTGGTAACAAAGTTAGATCAACAACACATCTAACTTTAATCCACTTATCATTCATCAAAACTCATATTTGATCATCGGTGCCAAATGCACCAACATATAGCTCTCATCTTCATCGATCTGCACAATTCATCGACCTTTGGAGCAAGAATTGCAAGTAAGAAGACCAGCGGCACATAGATAAGCATTTATCTCTTCTCTATCTTGTGTTTTAGACTGTAGGATGCTTAATTTCTTGTCTCTTGATTGTAAATCCTTCTCAATAGAGTAGATCTCTAGATCTAGAATGTAGGAAGTAATTGTGATATTTTAATTGACGTATGAACTATGTTTATGTCATTTCCTTGTTCAATGAAGTGTTTATGTCATATTCTATATGTCCTATGCCTTGTAAGTATTTGATGAAATGTGTAAATGATGTAAACATATTGATGTGATGATTAGTTACCATGTAGAGAAGGTACTTTGGATTGTATGACCGGGGGCCCAGTGACAGAGGGTAACCCTTTAATCGGATTTTTCGAAGTATCACCTTGAATTGAAAACTAATCCTCCACAAGGGATTAGCTAATTAGAGCTTAATGAGTTTTCACCAATTCCATGCTAGGAAGTGATTTATGTAATTTAGATTATATGACTAGGGGCCCTCGGTGACAAAGGGTAACCCTTTGATCGGGCCTTCTACATTACCTTCTCTACTTAGTAGCATTTAATGTCAATGGGGAAAACACTCCGATGAGACCATTGTGGTGTTGCACCGGAACTTCATTAGAATCCCTACAAAAGTATAATCATGGAAGTAAGGAGATGAATAATACATAGGGATATTAATCGACATCATAATAAAATCGAACTCCTATAATCATTCCCCCAAACCAACTCCTCTCTCTTACTCTCTTAACACTCTTTCTCTCCCAACTCTCTCTCTCTCTCATTCTCTCTTGCCTTCAAAGGTAGATCCGCTACCTTAGCGGCCCCCTAGTGCCGGCCCCACGGATATGGAGGGAGGTTCATGCAGGTACATAGGTCATAAACGCATGGCGGGGTAAACCCCAGGTCGTCAGTTCCTGAGAATCAACCCCTGGCCATTATGCCAGAGATACCATGCGCCCACCGTCTGCGCTATGCCCTGGGGGCTTCTCTCTTGCCTTCAAGCTTTTCCTGAACTTCGACCGTCTAGATAACTCACCGAGTGAATTCAATTAGTGCTTAATCAACAGTTTCTGTGGGATCGGTATTTTTATTACTAATGACGTAACCGTGCACTTATGGTAGTGTAACCCTCTTTCTTTCTTAATTGGATGTCATATCCTTTAAAAGAGATGTCTCATCACTATGTATTCATTGTATCTACAAGTCCCATCATTGTATATTTGTTGTATCTATGTAATTATACCCCCCCCCCCCCACCCATGTGCTTGACACTCCACACACAACTATGAGAAAATCAGCAATAGACTTCGGATATTATCCGAAGTAATAGGTAGTTAATTACCGAAGTAGACGCACGTGAAGTAAAAGGGTAAATTTTTTACTTCACCACACGTTACCGAAGTCTATCACCGGTTCAAAATCAACCCGTTTTTGAAGTAAAAAACCTTTATTACTTCATCAAGACCAGTAAAAATACTGAAGTAATTGAGGATATATTACTTCATAGGTTACGTTGTTTGACGAAGTAAAATATGTATATGACTTCAGATTTTTTGAATTTTGATGCAGTAAATATTTTATTTTACTTCCATAGAATTTCACTTAGTCGAAGTACTTATTATTGTATTACTTCATCATAGTATAGAAGTAATAGAGCATATTTTACTACAACAAATAAATTCAAATGTAGCGAAGTAATTTATATGAACTACTTCCCAAATTTGTTCAGTAGTGAAGTAAATAGTTTCTTTAACTACATATTTAAATTTATTGTAGTCTTTTGTGTTGTATTACTCCATCATTTATTTATACCGTTGAAGTAATTGACAATATTTTACTACAATACAATTTTAATTGACCAAAAGAGTATCTGATAATATGTTACTCCAACACAATATTTTTCACAATCAAAATTGAACAAATATATCATAAATATGTATCAAATACAATCCAAAAGTGTATTCATAAAAGACATATTTAACCATAACCCAAAAGTTTTTGTATCCATAAATCTCTAAATACAATCCAAAATTTATATCACAGCCTACACTTAAGCACCTATATAGAAGTAGACGAATTCGCTCCATTCACTTCTGACTTCATCATACTGAGATTGATTGTAATACTTTTTGTTTTTTGATGTTGCAAACTGAAACATAAACAAAAGTTTGAGAGTCAATGTAAAATGATTCAATATTTCATAAAGAAGATATTTTATAAAGAAGAAATTCACCTTTATCTCCAATTAGGGATATTCATCCAAGACTATCTCTTTCATGTACTGCATTACACAATATCCACATTCAACACCACCTTTTTATTTTAGATTACCCTAATCAAATTAAAAATGTCATCAATAAGTCATAATCCAAATAACAAGAATTATTAATTGATGTCTAAATACATAGTCACAATATATATCGTCAATTGTTTAAAATCAGGTCCTTTTGAAATTCCCCTTGATGCATTGTATAACTTGACCCCACTACATTGTAAAAAATAGAAAGTTATTTTATCAGCCTCTAATGAATTTAATGTATATATTCACAATCAACATAATCTACTACCTGCTTGGTCACAATAGTTTGCCAAGCATGATCTCAGTTCCTATTACTCAAAGAGTCCAATAAATATATCAATATTCTTATCTTCATTAATTATAGTCAGGATCCAATGGTATCTGCACAAATAAAAAAATAACATTGACTAGTATGTAGTAGGAATTGATTAATAATTAAAATCTTACCTAGTGTTGTATGGAATGAAGCAAATACTATCTCTGTTTGATGCTCTCAACTGCTCAGCAATATGTTGTGACAATTTACTGCCTTCTTCACCCACACCACATGTTGGTATGTGACCAGGATCCACAAATGAGACATACTCAGCTCTATTTTCTTTCTTCAAGTATTTGTAAAGGTAACTGCAAGATAATGATAAAGTAATGGCAAATCTAAATATACCACATGTAAAATTGATGCAAAAGCATGTGAATGAATATTTCAAACAAAGCATAACATTTGAACAAATGTTGTATTTAAGACATAACATACCCCATGTAAACCAAAATTTGCCTAGCCCCTATCTCTTTCATCTCCTATTTTCTTAGCGACTTCTGCTGTCTCCATATTTGTTATGTTGCCAGATTTGTCCTCACGGGCTTTACGCCAAAGAATCGATCTATCAACTTCCTCATTTTCAGCAATTAATTTTTTTTCTCTCTATAATTCCAAAATTGATCAGTTAAATAATATTAAGTAATTGCTTGAAAATGACAAATAAAATGCTCCATAGCTTACCAATTCAGCCTCCAAATTGATGTAACCCTTGCGAGACATTCGATGATGATATTTATAATGCATTATCCATTTTTTTTGCTTTTCATGAATAACCTACATCGTTATATTCTTGAATTAAGTATGGAAATAATCTGGAAAGCAAAAAATTAACACCATTATGTGAATCGAGACCAAAAAACACTAAAATGTTGAAATAATCTTGAAAGCAAAAGATTAATTATGGAAATAATCTTGAAGCACTCCATGTTAATCATGCATTTCTTTATAACTGGAGCAAGAAAAGAATACTAAAAGGTTGCGACAATGAGGTAGGATATTATTTAACTGCATGTTGTAGCTAAAAGAGATAAAAGTAAAAGAGATAAAAGAGAATTACTAGAATTGACCGGGTCAAATCATTAAATCAAATCAAATTAGTTTTAGGATTATTCTAATAATTCTATTATAATTATTAGAATAATTCTCAGAATAATTTTTAGAATTATTCTGTTATTTATTAATTGGTTAATTGACCGAGTACATGTTTAAATCCTATATATTGTATTGTCTTGAAGGCAAATATCAACAAACAATAAGATTAATGATCACTCTCCTATTTTATCTTCTTTCTATTCTTCTTTTAACATGGTATCAAAGCCATGATCCTTCGTTCCTTCTCTTTCTCTTAATTCTCCCTCACAAATCATCTTCCCTTCCTTTTCTGCCGCCGCCCAAGACAAAAGAGGAGTTTCTTTTTTGAAACCGCAAAACAAGACGACAAAAGGACTTCTCCTTTTGTGCTACCGCCGCTGTCCACCGAACGTCGACCAAACCTCGACGTCGACAACAAGTGGTTGCTCCAGCCAAGGCTTCTATTTCCTCCAAGGGGAATTTCTCCAGGCGAAAGTCCCCCTTTCCGGCGATCTAATCTCTCTACAAGATAAGTTATTTTACTTTAGATGTCAAATACTCAACACTATCAAGGATTCCAAAAACAAAATTCAGTCCGATGTCAAATTTGTCGCATCATTGGCCATACTGGAAATTTATGCCCTAAAAGATTTGATTACTCTCGGGTAAAATGTCAAATTTGTCACATCATTGGTCATCCTGGAAATCTATGCCCTCAAAGATTTGCCTCAAATTTCATTGGTGGTTCTACAGTCTCAAGACAACCATCTATTTCACAAGCATATCCTAAAGCTCTCTCATCTGTGCCTACTTGCGGTAAAACCCCAGAGTTTTCATCTACTGATTGGTATATTGACACTGGAGCAACTCATCATGTCACATCGGATTATAATATCCTTATAGACGTAATGTCATATTATGGCTCAGATACGGTTCAAGTAGGCGATGGCTCAGGTTTGCAAATTGCTAATCTTGGAAACACATATATTCATTTATCTAATCGAACTTTTCACATGTGCAATATCTTTCATGTTCCATCTATCACTAAAAATTTACTTTCTACCCGTCAATTTTGTCTTGATAACAATGTTATTTTTGAGTTTCATTATAATCATTATCTTATAAAAGATAAAGGAACAAATGCTATTGTATTTCATAGGAGAATCAAAAATGGCCTCTACTATCTTCAAAGTTCTTCAATCAAAGCTTTTGTTGGTGAACGCACAAATAAACCAGCTTGGCATGCTCGACTTGGTCATCCTTCTCTTCATATTGTCCAGTCAATCATCAATAGGTATGGTTTACCTACTTCCATTACCTCCTCTCCATCTCATTCATGTAGGGCCTGCATGGAATCTAAAAGTCATAAGCTACCTTTCTATTCATCCGATTATGCTTCTAATTTCCCACTTGAATTAATTCATTCTGATGTTTGGGGCCCTGCACCTGTTTTATCTAACCAAGGTTTCCAATATTATGTTACCTTTATTGATCATTTTAGTAAATATACTTGGCTCTATCCTATGAAAAGAAAATCTTATTTATTGGATATATTCTGTAAATTTCAAAATCAAGTTGAACGATATTTTAATCGTAAAATACTTTCTTTTCATTCTGATTGGGGAGGTGAATATCAAGCTCTCCATCGTCATCTTGTCTCTTGTGGAATTGTTCATCGAGTTTCTTGTCCTCACACTCCGAAACAAAATGGCTCTGCTGAGAGAAAACATAGACACATAGTCGAAACTGCCTTAGCTCTTCTTCATCATGCATCAGTTCCACGTAAATTTTTGGATGAAGCTGTTACCACTGCTGTATATCTCATAAATCGACTCCCTACTCCATTTCTCAATCACAAATGTCCTTTTGAAACACTTTATAATCAAACTCCTAATTATACTTTTCTTCAAATTTTTGGTTGTGCATGTTATCCATGGTTACGCCCCTACTCCAAACACAAACTTGACTCTCGTTCACTACAATGTGTTTTCCTTGGTTACAGCAATTTGCACCATGGTTATCGTTGCTTCCATATACCAAAAGGTCGAATTTATATTTCACGACATGTTACTTTTGATGAGACTCTATTCCCTTTTTCAGTATCTTTTTCGATCTCTCCTCCAGATACAGGTGGCACCTTCTTAATACCACCTAATATTGTCAGAAATGATGGCATCCTAGGTCCTGCTCCGCTCTCTAATAACTCCCCTATACCATCAGAATCACCTCAGGATGCTGCTCCAATCTTGGAAGCCTCGCCGGTCGAAGATAATATGCTCTCTAGTTCTGAATCCTCGGATAATGCAAGTCCGTCATCTACATCACCATGTCAGCCTACTTCCTCATCACCATCAACAAGTGATTCAGATGATAATGCTCCTCATCGTATGCTTCCCATTAGTGACATTTATGAACGTTGCCCACCAAATGCGACTCGATATCCTATTCCACGGGCTCTAGTGGTTTCTTCAAAATCTATTGAACCAACTTGTTTTACGCAAGCAAACAAGGATCCAAATTGGTGTAGTGCAATGGCTACAGAATTTGATGTACTTCTTCACAATGGAACATGGAGTCTAGTTCCACGCACTTCCTCAATGAATGTTGTGGCTCTAAATGGATATTCCGTCTTAAGTATCGAGCTGATGGCTCTCTTGAACGATACAAAGCTCGACTTGTAGCCAAAGGTTTTAGTCAGCAACCAGGTATTTACTTCAATGACACTTTTAGTCCAGTCATCAAGATTACATCTGTCAGACTATTATTATCGATAGCTGTTAGTTCCAATTGGCCTGTACGCCAATTGGGCATCTCAAATGCGTTTCTCCATGGTCATCTTAAGGAAACTGTATTTATGGAGCAACCACCTGGGTTTATTCATCCACAATTCCCATCTCATGTTTGCCAACTTAAGAAATCTTTATATGGTCTTCGACAAGCTCCTCGTGCATGGTTTCATCGACTATCCAATTGGTTACAATCTCAAGGATTTTCTGGATCAAAAACTGACTCGTCTCTATTTCACAAATATAATGATGGGTCTATGATATTTTTTCTTATTTATGTGGATGATATCCTGATAACCGGTAATGATCACAAGGGCATCATAACTTTATTAAGTCTTCTCAATCAAGTATTTCCTACCCAAGATTTGGGCATTGCTCATTTTTTTCTTGGTATTGAGCTTATTCCACATGAGGATGGCTATCTTCTCTCTCAGAGCAAATACATTACTGGACTTCTTCAAAGAGCCAAAATGGATGGAGCACGTCCGGTCTCTACACCAATTGCTATAAACAACTCTCCATCTGCATCCTCTCCTGCTCTGTTTGATCCACAGATTTATCGAAGTATTGTTGGAGCCTTACAATATGTCACTATCACACGCCCTGATATTACTTTTGCAGTAAATTATGCTTGTCAATTCATGCATGCTCCAACTGAACAAAATTGGGATAATGTAAAAAGAATACTTCGCTATCTCAAAGGTACTATTCTACATGATCTTCTTTTATATCGTCAATCGTCTCGAGATTTACATGCCTATAGTGATGCAGATTGGGCAAGTTCTCCTGAAGATAGACGCTCTACTAGTGGATATGCAATATTTCTTGGACGAAATCTTATCTCATGGAATTCGAAGAAGTAACCTACGGTATCTCGTTCAAGTACTGAGGCAGAATATAAAGCTATAGCAAATACAACGTCTGAAATTATTTGGCTTCAATCACTTCTCTCTGAACTTCATCTTGCATCAAATATTGCACCAAAAATTTGGTGCGACAATATTGGAGCAACATATCTCACAGCAAATCCAATCTTTCATGATCGTACAAAGCATGTGGAGATTGATTTTCATTTTGTTCGTGAACGTGTGGCAACTCAACAATTATCCGTCTCTTATATCTCTGCTGAGGATCAAATTGCTGATATCTTTACTAAGCCATTATCCAGACAACGTTTCAACAAGTTAGCAAGCAAACTCAACGTCAAAGATCTCCCGTTAAGTTTGTCGGGGGGTAAAAGAGATAAAAGAGAATTATTAGAATTGACTAGGTCAAATCATTAAATCAAATCAAATTAGTTTTAGGATTATTCTAATAATTCTGTTATAATTATTAGAATAATTCTCAGAATAATTTTTAGAATTATTCTGTTATTTATTAATTGGTTAATTGACCGAGTACTTGTTTAAATCCTATATATTATATTGTCTTGAAGGCAACACTACAAGAAAAAAGTCAAACAACAACGGTTTTTCACCGTTGTCGTAGGCCATTTTGAACTGTTGTTAAAGGTCGTGTTGTTAAAAGGGGTGACAAAAGACAACAGTTTTTAACCGTTGTCTTTGAAGGCAAAGACAACATTTTTTACAACGGTGAAAAACTGTTGTCTTTTCCTTCAAAGACAACAGTTTTTCACCGTTGTCTTTGAGCGTCTACCTTTAATAACAGGGTCTTCAACAACAGTTTTAAACTATCTACGACAACGGTGAAAAACCGTTGTCTTTTTTAGAAAAAAAATATAAAAAAATTAATACACAATTTTCCAATATTATAAATCATTCAAAATACTAAATTTCAAAATAAAATTTAATATACAATTTTCTAACATTCAAAAATAATATCTATAACATTCCGAAGAAATTTCATAAGCAACCAACAAAATACAACAAAGCTATGACCAAGTGATTTTGAAGCAAATTCTCCCCTAGGAAGGCTATCACATTGTTTGCTCACTTCAGCTAAAATTGCATCAACATTGACACCATCTCCAGCAATGACAAGAACTACCTGACTGTCAGGACCATGTTCTGCCTGTAAAATTAGCGATTTTATAAAAGAAGAGCACCAAACCCATGGAACAACTATCCTTATAGCAATTTGAAAGGTTTCATTGTGGATTTTTATCAAGTCTTCAGGTAATAAATTCCAGCTACTGAAAATTACAACAAAAAACATTAATAATACAGGCACAATAGAACAGAAGACTCTGCACCTGAGAGAGTAGATCTGCAGCTATGTGAACTGGATTGGCATGTCTGTCGGCGATGACCAGCACCTCTGAAGGGCCAGCAGGCATATCAATGGAAACCATGGCTTCACTATTCTGCAAATCAGCCAAAGTATTCACCAAGGATCATTCTCTTCGTGATCAACAAAATGAACAGCTATGAGGATTGAACAGAAATTTAACTATTGTAGAGACATATCTCTAATACAATATCTATGAGATATATCCATACCAATTGAACACCTTACTGGGAATCAAAAATGAAGCCACGACACTGGCAAAGGTTATCAGAATTAGGGAGAAACAAATAAATAACACCCAAGTTGATAGGTTAAAGCAAATTTATCTTTTTAAGTGTCAAAAAATTGATGGTAGATGATTTGTGTATTACTTGGGCAATGATGTAGTTGTTTCCACTCCAATCCTGAGTCTAGTTTTAACAGCTCAAAAATGATATTTGCATTCTGTAATACCCCGGTTCTAAGATTATGGTTAAGTATGGCCTAAAAAAGGTTAGATGGTACTATCCATATCACCAAGGTGCACCTTCCTTTTCGGAAGCCCAAACTCAAAGAACTCCAAAGTTAAGCGTGCTTGGCTTGGAGAAATTTGTGGATGGGTGACCTCCTGGGAAGTTTTCCAGGGTGCGTGCGAGTGAGGACAAAGCACGCTGAAAGGACCTCCGGTGGTCTGTGGAGCTAGTCGTCAACCCGATGGGCAATTTAGGTAATGTTCCCGGTTCGGTTCGGGTGGGGTCCGCCCGGGCCGGGGCGTTACAGATGGTATCAGAGCGACCTTGCGACCGTGAGTGCGCCTGTGGCAGGAGCACCCAGGGCACCACCTAGCGAGGGAGATTCTGGGATTTGTGGTTACACAACGAGGACGTTGTGTCTTTAAGTGGGGGTGATTGTAATACCCCGGTTCTAAGATTATGGTTAAGTATGGCCTAAAAAAGGTTAGATGGTACTATCCATATCACCAAGGTGCACCTTCCTTTTCGGAAGCCCAAACTCAAAGAACTCCAAAGTTAAGCGTGCTTGGCTTGGAGAAATTTGTGGATGGGTGACCTCCTGGGAAGTTTTCCAGGGTGCGTGCGAGTGAGGACAAAGCACGCTGAAAGGACCTCCGGTGGTCTGTGGAGCTAGTCGTCAACCCGATGGGCAATTTAGGTAATGTTCCCGGTTCGGTTCGGGTGGGGTCCGCCCGGGCCGGGGCGTTACACATTCACTATTTAGAGGCTATCAATGTCACAATTTTTTAAGCTAAGAACATAAACATTATTATAGTTCCCACTGGCTATGAAACTTTCTTGATAAAATTTGGTTCCTGTGTTTCTGTTAATCACTTTTCCAGGAAATAACAGTACATGAGGTACAGGATTCAATTTTATTCTTAAGGCAGGGATTTAGCTGAATGATTGTTCCTAACAAATCTTATCTGACCTATAGCTCCAAGTTTCTGATTAACTGCAAGGGGAAAAGAGCTAATAGTTTACAGAAGAGCCAACTGATCTGTCATTTCATTCCTGAAAGATCTAGAAAGGAATGGCCATATTATCTGTTACATTTTGATCTTCTTACTTAACATATTATCTTCTTCCAAAAATCACCACAAAACAAGATAATTAATACTACAGATTTGATTTGATTGATCACTACATTTCCAGTACCTCATGACAAGGAAAAAATCATTTGTGCATAGGACTAAAACAAGGTAAGTAGATGTAATCAAATGATAAGAGCAATATTCATAGAAATGTGAGGCTACAGAATTATTATCATACCTGAAGAATCATTTTTGCAGCAGTAACATATTGATTTCCTGGCCCAAAAAATTTTTCAACCTGAAAAAAGCAATTAAAACATAGACGTAAAAGTAAGTGCAATCAATATTACATAATGCTTAAACCAAATGAAGAGGAGTATCAATTAAAAGCTTGACAGAAAACAAAGATTGAGTTAGTAGGGAGATCCTGCACCACAAGAGAATCTCATATAGGTGTATATTTGTTCATGTATGATATGTAGGATTGACACAACAGCTAGAGGAGGGGGTAGTGAATAGCTGATGTCTGAAATACACAAATCAAAATCTTGAGTGCAAAGCTTAATTAAATGTTCGTTACTCAATGGAAATAAAATAAGCAACACTAGCAACACTAACTCCGTTGGTTCAGAACGCCTACATTCCAAATGTTTTTGTACTAACTAAATGAGAGATTCAAATATAGAATGCAACAGAGAAATTTGCACACAATGCTCAGGCAACAAAATCCACCGTAATATAGTATCATATTCATGAAACAAGGCTCATAATGATGAAAAAAGTTATATATATGTATATATATAATTGAAGCATGAGAATAATAGTTTGTGGTCAAGATTGCAAAAATGATGATTTTGTATGCAAGACAGCTCTCCTGTAAAAAAGTTTGTAAAAGTAGAAGATGAGTTAGTGCTAGTGTTCCTAGTTCCTACTCTTTCTAGCCAAGATGCCCACCTATCACTATTAAGTTTCCCAAAATGATAAAGAGATACCACCTCAAAATCAAGCTACATATACAAAGCACAAAATTACAATCCAGATAAAGCAAAGACAGAAGAAACTTGAAAATACTGCCAAACAAGAGATGCAACTTTCAATGGTGAGGGTTTGCAATCAACGTATTAGATGTTTGTAAGGATTACCTTTGGGCAAGATGATGTTCCCCAAGCCATCGCTGAGATCGCCTAAGATAGAATGCATAGATACCATTGTGAGAAAAGACTTGTTGAAGAAAAAAAGAATGAAAAGGGTTAGAAATTGACGAACCTGAGCTCCCCCAGCTTTTAGAATGTGGGTGACGCCAGCTTTCTTTGCACAATATAACACTTCCTGTTGTCACATAATCATGTTAACCTATGTCTTAACATGGAAAACCAGTGTAGGGATAGTGATGATAGATTATTTTTTAAGGCTACCTTGCAAATACTGCCATCACGACCAGGCGGAGTTGCTAGAACAATGGTTTTGCACCCGGCAATCTGTTCAGGCTGGTGCATACATAAATAAATTGAAAGTTAAACCAGATCCTTTTGCCTAAATGTGTCAAAATTCACTATGACTACAACATTGGATATTGTAAACAAGGATACTATACCACCGAGAGCATCAAAGCAGTTGAGGGTAAGACTGCAGTACCCCCTGGAACATAAAGTCCAACAGATGCAATGCACCGTGCTATTCCTTGGTGTGCAGCTTCATAGCAACGGTCCTCATCTCGTCAACGAACGAGCGGTCCCGGGAGGCCTGCCGCTTCTTCGGCATCTCTGCGGTGGTCGCCGTGACGACCATGGTGCACAGGGGCTTCCGGTAGGAGGCCTCTCTCCGGTGATGGTGAGGGAGGGCGAAACGAACCGGACCAGAAAGGGAGGCAAGGATGAGGCGTGCTCAAGCACAGAAAGCTTGGGATTGGGAGATAGGAAGCGTGGAGGAGGCCATACTTATGCTTCTGCCGCTACTCTTCCTCCTCCTGTCCCAGGCTGCTGTTACAGCTACGGGGCAGCAGCAGCAGCAGTGGAGCCAAGGAGCTTGTGCTCCCTTCTCTTGCGGTCTGTTCCACGACATTAGCCACCCATTTCGTCGAACAACTGATCCGCCTCAGTGCGGGGATCGGATGTACGAGCTCACCTGCGACGGCGACAAAGCCACCATCTCCATCGGCTCCACACACTACTTGATCACTCAGCTATCTTACAAAAGCGGCACGATCCGCTTGGTGGATCCGAAGTTTGCGAGCGGAAGCTGTGGCCTCCCTTCCCAATCTTTATCACCCTCCGATCTTTCAAGCTCTGGCTTCGACCATTACCAAAATAGTTGGTGGGCAAGTTTCATGAGTTGTAGGAGAAGAATCGAGGCCCAGAGTTTGTATCAGCTTGTTCCTTGCTTGAGCAACAAAAACAACACTTTTGTCTATGTCGTTGTTGCAGATAAAGGAAATAGTTTGTCGTACCTTTATCCATCATGTCATTTTGTGTCGATG
This sequence comes from Zingiber officinale, assembly GCF_018446385.1. Classification (NCBI taxonomy): domain Eukaryota; kingdom Viridiplantae; phylum Streptophyta; class Magnoliopsida; order Zingiberales; family Zingiberaceae; genus Zingiber; species Zingiber officinale. The sequence continues at coordinate 91,700,125 of NC_056004.1, forward strand.
ATTCCAGCAGCAGAAGTGAAGAGGCACTAGTGAGGAGGCAGCGAAGATGGATGAAAGTCGAGGTGGCGAGGAGGAGGCGCTGGTGAGAAGGAGGCAACAAAGATCGCTGAAAGTCGAGGCGACGAGGAGGAGGCAGTGAAGATGGCTGAAAGTAGAGGCCGCGAGGAGGAGGTGGCGAGGACGAAAGTTGAGGCGACGAAGAGGGCAACGAGGAAGGAGGCAGCGAAGAGGGTGGTGAGGAGGGAGGCGGCGAAGGGGGAGGGGGCGAAGAGGGCGGCGAAGAGGGCGGTGAGGAGGAGGCGGCGAAGAGTAGGGTTTTGGGAAAGAGACAGAAAAAAACAAGGCGTAAACAACACTGACAGAAAAATGACGAAGGAGAAAAAGTGGCGAAAGAAAAAACAATTGCATTCAACAACATTTAATAGACAACAGTTTTTAAAAACCGTTGTCGTAATCCCAAAAAAGCACACATAGACAACAGTTTTAAAAAACTGTTGTCGTATCCTTTAAAAATTGTTGTCGTATCCCCAAAAAAACATAAATAGACAACAGTTTTTAAAAACTGTTGTCATAGGCCAAAAAAATTACTAAAAGACAACAGTTTTTGTTAAAACTGTTGTTAAAAGGCAAAAAGACAACGGTTTGGTATAAAACCGTTGTCGTTTGTGTGTTGTTAAATGTCATTTTTCTTGTAGTGCAAATATCAACAAACAATAAGATTAATGATCACTCTCCTATTTTATCTTCTTTCTATTCTTTTTTAACAGTAGCACTCTGAAGATGTGCGACAATCATCAACCGAGCTCCTTTTACTCAAAAGGAAATGAGTAAACAACTCATCAGCAATTGCAAAACCCAGCTCCTTTATCTAACTTCATATTATAGCTACTGCATGGATTTGTAATATGGGTTTCTTATATGGATAACTTGTAGCTATGTTAATTGTAATAGAAGCAATCAAAACTCCTGCAAGGCTTGAGATTTTAAGCTTCTTCTTTCTATTCTTTTTTAACAGTAGCACTCTGAAGATGTGCGACAATCATCAACCGAGCTCCTTTTACTCAAAAGGAAATGAGTAAACAACTCATCAGCAATTGCAAAACCCAGCTCCTTTATCTAACTTCATATTATAGCTACTGCATGGATTTGTAATATGGGTTTCTTATATGGATAACTTGTAGCTATGTTAATTGTAATAGAAGCAATCAAAACTCCTGCAAGGCTTGAGATTTTAAGCTTCGTCTATATGATTTGGATATTACAAAACAACATGTAAATTCTACAGGAATGATTGCAATGTCGTCCTCTCGGGGCGGTGCGATGATTAAGACATGGGGTGTTGTCACATGAGGTCTTGGGGTCGAAACTCGGCGTGACCGAGCATAACCTCCCCCATGTCTTGGCCATTTGCACTAATGGCTAGTAGTCACTCATGATTTACCTCCTCCGTATTGGCATAGGGACAAATTGGCGGGGGCACTAGAGGCGAGCGAATCGCCTTTTTACCACAGGAATGATTGCAATGTCATCTTATGAGGGTTCTTTGGAAGACGTGCAACTGTTACATTGCATCATCAACTCAGTCATATATCTATCTTAATTTCCTTCACTTTATAAAATATAGTACTAAAATATGTTGGTGTGTGATGCTTACGAGTTTGCTAAGTATACTAGAAGTGGCTATCCTACATCTGGAAGTTGAAGCCATACACCTATTTATATTGTTCATACTAATGTTTAGGTTCTTGCATCAAAGCACTAAATATTGAGATAAAATTTTCATTCTGATAATATAACTGAATATATAAACAGGGAATTTGAAGAGTATTTGATAACACATGGGATCTTGCATCAAAGTACTTGTGTTAATACCTCTGCTTACAATTGCATTTGCTAAAAGAAAAAGTAAACTTTTATTAGAAGTGATAAGATTTCTATTATTTTCTATGAACATACCTAATTTTTGAGAAGTTCTTCTAATTGTTGCATATTTGATAAACCACATGCCACTTTGAGCATTAAAGATATCCACATGATGCAATCCTTCTAATGTTTAAGATGAACATAATCCAATTATACATCGTCTCAATTAACACATAATCCTCGAAGATTTATTAACAACAATTGCTGGTAAATAGTGAATGTTGAAAATAGGATGTCAAATGAAAGTATAAGATTGTCTATTCAATTGAAAGAAGACAATTCATATTAGGCTGCTAATTTGTGAAATATATGGTTCTATTTTTGATATACTTGTGGTTTCTTTAGTTTCTGTCTCCCTATTTATGTTACTTCTTGATGCTATCATATCCATTTGTTGATGTAATAATTCTTCTAAATCTCTTCTACTACTTTTGTAATTCACTTTAGAAGCTTAATACTCATCTACTTGCTATGTGATTAATCCGTTGCAAGTTTTATAATGTGATTAATCCATGAAATAATAGAATCTGCTATCAAGAAATCATTACAGACCCCAAGCAAGATGCCTTAGTTTATATGTATAATTCTTGTCTTGCTCCATCAGGTTTTAGTTCATGATTCATGTCAAAAAAAAAAAGTAACACCAATAAACTAGAGAATAAGACTTGCCTCTTAGGATCGATTAGAGACAATTGGTTAGAAAAGTGCAACAAAGATGAAAGGAAAAAAAATCTAACGGCAAGGCAGAGAGGAAAGGAAAGAAGGGGTCGGAGAGGGAACAAACCTAGAACTGTAGAAAACCTGAAGGGCGGCTGCCAAGTAAAGTAGATTTGTCGCTGGGGGAGTCAAAGGTCGTCGGGTGAAGTCGATTGTTTGCGTCGGGTGAAAAAACAAGCAAAGGGCGCAAGGTGAAAAACCTCGAAGAAGACCTAGAGGGCGCACAACAAAAACACAATAGTTAGGATTGGTTAGAGACAAAGCAACATAGAGGGAAGGGAAAGAAACCTAATGACGAGGCAAGAGGAAAGGAAAGAAGACGTTGAAGAGTGAACAAACCTAGCTCTGTAGAGAGGAAAGGATCTGTGCATTCGGGAGAATAACTCGAAGACCGCCGGCTGGGTGAAGTAGATTTGCTGTCGGGGGAGTCGAAGGTCGCCGGGGGTGAGTAGAAGGCCCCTGGGGGAGTCGAAGGTTGCGTCGGGCGAAAAAACAGGAAGAGGGTGTAGGAAGAAAAAAATGCAAAGAAGATAGAAGAAGACAAAGGGCGCACGGAGGGAAAAAATAAAGTAATTAGGGTTCCCTCGTGGAAAAAAAGGTAAACCGGTTCAGCTAGGAAAATATTTTTAACCAGTTATAACTTATTACTTCAACATTTAGACATATAGTTTAATTTTGTGACTTATTACTTCATCAAATATATATCACGAAGTAAAATATTAGATAAAATTAGAAGTAAAGCCTGTATTTTTTAATCTATGAAGTCTAACATAGTATTTACTATATTAAATTTTGTACCGAAGTTAATTGTAATATATTACTTCATAATTATTGATTGCCGAAGTAAATAGTGGCAAAGTCTAATACAGATCTTCACATCAGCCTGTTGGACTTCATAATTATTATGGTGTTAGCCCATGTAATATGGAGCCTGTTGGACTTCCAGGGCATGGCCCACTAAAACAGGTTGAGTAGTGGAGGTCCCCATGGGATAATACAAGATGTAGAGGAGTATAGGCCCTGGTCTCGAGGTGAGATGATTTGATTATGCGACTGGTCGCCGAGGGTGAGTAGAAGGCCCCTGGGGGAGTCGAAGGTTGCGTCAGGCGAAAAAACAGGAAGAGGGCGTAGGAAGAAAAAAACGCAAAGAAGATAGAAGAAGACAAAGGGCGCACGGAGGGAAAAAATAAAGTAATTAGGGTTCCCTCGTGGAAAAAAAGGTAAACCGGTTCAGCTAGGAAAATATTTTTAACCAGTTATAACTTATTACTTCAACATTTAGACATATAGTTTAATTTTGTGACTTATTACTTCATCAAATATATATCACGAAGTAAAATATTAGATAAAATTAGAAGTAAAGCCTGTATTTTTTAATCTATGAAGTCTAACATAGTATTTACTATATTAAATTTTGTACCGAAGTTAATTGTAATATATTACTTCATAATTATTGATTGCCGAAGTAAATAGTGGCAAAGTCTAATACAGATTTTCACATCGGCCTGTTGGACTTCATAATTATTATGGTGTTAGCCCATGTAATATGGAGCCTGTTGGACTTCCAGGGCATGGCCCACTAAAACAGGTTGAGTAGTGGAGGTCCCCATGGGATAATACAAGATGTAGAGGAGTATAGGCCCTGGTCTCGAGGTGAGATGATTTGATTATGTGACTGTTCATCTATAAGATATTGAGGAGAGTTAAGCCCTTGGAATCGGGATAATTCGATCGGAAAGTGTAGCCTGTTGGAACCAGGGGTTGAAGGGAGCATAGAACTCGGAGTCAGGGGAGTCCAACCAGAGAGTAACTCAGAGCTGGCAGAGTGGAGCACTAAAGCGAAGGGAGCATATATAGCCCTCGAGCTCGAGGGAATCTAACCGGAGAGTAACTATGAGCTGGCAGAAAGGAGGACTAAAGCGAAGGGAGCCTAGCCCTTGGGGTCGGGGGAGTCCACCCAGAGAGTAACTTTAAGCTAGCAAAGCAAGGCACTATGCAAAGAGAGCATAGCCCTCACAGTTAGAGGAATCTGATCGACCGGTTGGTTGTCTTAAAATGACCCAATTGGCTAACTGCTCAGGTTGACCCTAAGAACATTAACCTCCACCCTAGTAAAATGATTGATCTTTTGATCTTACATGGAGGCTCCTGACATTAAAGATATCAGTCGCGCTTCTTCACCATATGGTAGAATTGACAAATCAAGTACGGATTGAAGTCCAATGAAGCCAAGGAAAAATACCTTTTCATGTAATGGCATATTTAATTTTCTAATTTACCTCTCTATAAATAATTATAAAGTTGGTCGTGTGGAGCGTTCAGGATCAGTATATGATTTTTTGTCAAATCAAAGGTAGTGTTCCTTAAAATTCTTTTTATATTAAAAATATGACCAAATTCAAAAGCATAACCTTTTTTTTAATTAAAATCGTAATTAAAAATAATTTTTTATTTATTATCAAAAATGAATGCCATTCCACGTTAAATATTTTATGTTTTTTTAATTATCTTTAGTTTTAAGTCTATTATAATAACTATAAGATCAGTTAGATAATTATAATAATTACGATGATAATAACTACTACGCAATTGTGGTAGTTATAATTATATAGCTATTACTGCTACAGCGTAACATTGGCTAGCTAGTATTAATCAGAAAGAAACGACTATGATATGTAGTTGCCATGATATTGATGTGTCCATCGACGTTGACCAATTGACCTACATTGATAAGAAATAAAATGTTCATATTATAAAAGATATGAATGGTAATTATTACATACAATATTATTAGTTGATCAGAGTTGAATACCGTTATAATATAATATTAAATATTATTGACTAAGATAAAGTATTCATTTGTAACTGTTATAATTAAATTTATTAATTTTGATAAGAATTAAAATGTCTATATTATATTATAATAACTATGAATTATATCTATTATAACACAGTTTAATTATATTGAAAAGAGTTAAAGTGCAGATACTATGAATCCATAATTATTATGAACTGTCAAAAATAAATAATTTTACATAAAAAAGTAATGACGCGGAATGGAACATTATTTGTATAATAAATAAAAACGGACGTCCCTTGACAATTCGATTAAAAAGATGTCCTGCCTTTACCCTATGGCTGTGTTTGGTATGACGTAATCTGTCTTGTAATGTATTTCTGATTACATTACAAGGTAGATTATTTTATTTGTTTCACTTTTAAATTTGTAATGTAATGTAATCTGGATTACAAAATGTAGTGAAGTTTTGTAATCTGGATTAGCGGCGGCGGCGGTCGCCGACCGGCGGCGGCGGCGGCGGTCGCCGACCGGCGGCGGCGGCGGTCGCCGACCGGCGGCGGCGGCGGCGGTCGCCGACCGGCGGCGGCGGCGGGCGGCCAGCGAGGTCGCCGGCAGCGGTGGCGGCAGGTAGCGGCAGTGCCCGGCAAACTTGGCAGCAATCGCCAGCCGCCCCAGCCGCATCGGCGGCAATGTGATCGCCGGCAATGACCGTAAACAATAATCGCCGCCGCTCTGACCATGTGATCAGCGGCGGCCAGCTGGCAACGGCGATCAGCAACCGTAGCAACCATAGCCATCAGCGGCATCGCCAGCAACGTGACTCGTAAACCAATGGATCCGCGGCGTAAAGCAGTGATCGTGACAGTGATCAGCAACCAGCGGCGTGTGATCAATGAACGTAAACCGTGCGATCAGCGACCGTAAACAGCGTATCCGTAATCCACCGTGCGGCAGCAGCCAGGCAATGGCGTAAACCATGATCCGTAAAGCGATCGCCAGCCGCGTGATCGTAAAAACCGATTAACCGGCAGCAATGATCGCCAGGCCGGCCATTGTTGATCGTAGGCCATTGACCGATCGTGGAAACCGCGATGAATGACATTGATCGCCGTGATCGGTGGCCGTAAACCGTATTGATCGCCGACCCGTATTGATCGTAAACGGCCGTGATCGTAAACCGGCCGGCGTGATCGTAAACCGATCAGCCGGCAATGACCGTCGACGGCAGCGTGATCGCCGGCCAGGCAGTGATCGCCCGTGATCGTAAACCGTAATGATCAGCGGCGGCCAGCCGATCGTAAACCGGCCAGCCAGCGTCGGCCGGTAATGATCGTGACCCGCGATCCGGCGTGATCACCGGCAGCCATCGTAAAACCATCGGCCGGCAACAGTGGCGATCGTAAACCGTGGCGATCGAATGATCGTAAACCGGCGGCGAATGATCGCCGACCGGCCAGCAATGATCGTAAACCGACCGTGACGTAAACCGCCGGCGTGATCGCCGGACGTGGAGAACCGCGGCCGTGATCGCCGACCGTGATCCCGGCCGGCCAGCGCCGGCCATCGCCCGCCCGTCGTCGACCGATGCCGGCCGGATCGCCAGCGCGTGACGGGCGCCGCAAAACGGGCTGGCGTGCGGCGCAGCAGCGTGCGCCAGCGGCCGGCGGTGGCCGTCGTCGCCAGTGATCTGCAGGTGATCGTAAAACCGTATTGATCGACCGGCCATGACGGTGATCGTAAAGCTATTGATCGTGACCGGCGGCGCAGATGATCGTAAACCAGTAATGATCGTAAATGTGAGCCGGTGAATCATGATCGGTCAGCCGTAATGATCGCCAATAAACCGTGCGCCGATCGGCCGCGGCGCCGGGCAGCGTCGCCGGCCAGCGATCGGTCCGTGGCCACGGTGATCGTAAGCCGACCGTAGATGCAATCGATCGCCGGAGCGCCGTAGGTGATCGTGCCGTGCTGTGATCGTAAACCGGCATTGATCGCCGGATCAAAGGTCGCCGGAACCGTTGATCCCAGCCGGCCAGCGATCGCGTCGGCAGCCAGTGATCAGCCGACCGGCAAATCGCCGAGCGGCGGCAGCCGATCGCCATGGCAGCGGTGGCAGCCGGCAGCGTGATCGCCCGTATTGATCGTAAACCGTATTGTGCCGATCAAGCCAGCACCGATCGTCAGCCCGTGATCGCGGCGTGATCGTAAACCGGTGATCGTAAACCCGGCAATGATCGGCCGACAGCAATGATCGTAAACCGGCCAGTGATCCGTAAGCCGGTGGCCGAGGCGGATCGGCTGTGGCGCTATGGCGGTGAGGACGATGCGGTCCGCGCCGACACGCTCGACGGCAAGAGCTGGCACGAGCGCCGCCGTGGCATTGACGAGGCGATCGCCGAAACCGCACGCCGCCTGACCGAAATGGCCGGCGTAAACCGCGCCGGCTGATCGACCGTGATGATCACCGGCCCGGTCGGCCGGCCGTCGTCAGCCGAGCCGTGATCGCCGGCATGATCGCCCGACGGCGCAGCGTATTGATCGTAAACGATCGCCGGCCATGATCGGACCGGCAGTGATCGTAAACCGTATTGATCGCGACGATCGGCCGTGATCGTAAGCCGTAATGATCGACCGCCATTGATCGTAAACCGTGATTGCCTATCGTACCGGCATCGGCCGTAACCAATGATCGGCGCGGCATGAGCGTGATCGTAAACCGGTATGATCAGCATCGTGATCGTAAACCGGCCAGTATTGATCGAGGCCGATCAGCCGGCCGGCGTGCGGTCACCGGGCGGCGATAACCGGCCGGCCGATCCGGCCGGTAATGATCGCCGGCCAGGACATGCGATCGGCAAAGGCCGGATAAACCGTATGTGATCGGCCACCGATCGTAAAGCCGCCGATCGTGTATTGCCGATCCCGTCGCCAGCGTGCCGACGCGGTAATCAGCAACGGCAGCCATTTGTGGCGAGCGTGGCCTCGGCCGGCCGGATCGGTCATGGCAGCAGCGCGATCGCCGGCCAGCGGCAATGGCGGCGGCGCAATCGGCGGCAGCCGTAATGGCAGTGATCGGCCGGCGTAGCCAGCGGCGGCGGCCCAGCGGCGGCTCGGCAGCCGGCAGCGGCAGCCAGCAGCAACGTGGCAGCGGCGGCTGCAGCGGCGGCGGCAGCGGCGGCAGCCAGCAGCTCCGGTGAGCAGCCAGCCAGCAGCGATCAGCACCGCTGACCGCTGGCCCAGTTCGTAGCAACCATTGCAGCAGCCTCGGAACCGGCAGCGACAGCGGCGGCGGCCGGCAGCCACCGCGCGGAGAGTTAGGTTCAGCCGGCGCCGCGGGGCTGCCAGCTTCAGCGGCCGGTTTCTTTCTTTATACTACCGGCCGCGGCAACCCGGCCGCGTACGGCGCACCAGGGTACAGCAGTGGCAGCAGCACCACCCCCAGCCGCAGCTTTACTCTGGCGGCGCGTTCCAGCACGTCGGAGCGGCGCAGCCACAGCAGGCGGGCCGCGGAGGCGGCCTCGGCGGTGGGTTGAGCTGCCAGGACTGCGGCAACCAGGCAAAGAAGGACGGCGTGGCCAGCCAGCGTCAGCGGCCGTGCGGCAACAGTCGCGGCCGACAGCGACAGCCAGCGTAACCGCAGCCGTGGCGCCCCGCCGGCCAGCAGCAGCGATCGCCAGCAGCAGCAGCAGCAGTAGCGTGATCGTCGGCCGGCGGACGACGGGCGGCGGCGATGGTCGACGGCGGCGGCGGAGGCCGGTAGCTGCCGCAAGCTCCGGCAGAAGTGCAGCGACCATCAGTAGAGGTCGTAGGACATTTTTGTCATTTTATAATAATACAAATTACATTCCTGATAAAAAATAATATATACCAAACAAAAGAATGTAATCATCCTTTTAATCAAATATTACATACATTACATTTCCAAACATAGTAATGTAATCAAGATTACATTACATTACAAATTTGATTACATTATAAGCTAGATTTCATTACATCTAACCAAACGTAGCCTATAAAATATATTAAACATCTAACTACATATTTTTTTCAAGTATAACAAAAGATCAAACATCTAACCACATATTTTATACTAGTTAAAAAAAAATTAACATAGAGTGTTCGGACAGTATAAGAAAGAGTTGTTTATTAGTGCGACTTCTCTTTGAATGCGAATGGAGAGTTTCCCGTTAAGAACGGTTTATGCAAGTCGTGACGGCATTGATTTGTTGCGCGGCAGTATCCGCACCCCCTTGGGTTGACTACTACATGGGAGTGCACCCTCAACTACGGCACTACCACGCAACATATCGTTATATATAAATCGATCAATCTTTTTCTCTTTCTAATTATCATATCGATAGATTCTACATAAAAAATAATGACAATTTTATTACATTCAGATTCTTTATAATTACAAGATTTTATATTTAATTATTATATCAAATTTATGGATAAAACGAGATCCTTGTTCTAGATGTTTTCTCTGTTTTAGTTCATCCGTTCTTGGAATTCATATGAATAAGAGAAAACTCTAATTTCTATCACTTGGTATTAAAGCCTAGCTCTATTTCTTCTTGTTTTCATGATAATATAGTATATGTTTTTCTTCGATTTATTATTTGTATGCTAGAACGAGAACCTTGACGTAACGATAAAATTATTATTTTGTGACCAAAAGGTCACGGATTCGAATCTTGAAATAACTTTTTACAAAAAGTATAATAAAACTGCGTACAATGGATCCTTCCGTAAGACCCCGCATGGCGGGAACTTCGTACACCAGACTGTCCTTTTTTATTATTTGTACGCTAGATTAAAATTTTCTAATATAACAGAATTTTTTATCATCGAAAATCATATAAGAAAAACTAAGAAAGACTTGCTTTCCTATAATTTTTGTAGTTCTACGAAGAATACAAAGAACGACATAAGAATCGTCACATTTAACTTAATTTTAGGTCAAAACGTGATGCTCAATCGATTGACTTAGTCGACCAATCGATTACTAAGTTAAAATTAGCGAACATAACCTCCCGTAATCAGTTAATTAATCGATTCAGTTGACATCAATCAATTAGTTAATCAATTAAGACAGCGACATCAAATATTAAATTATCTTAATCGATTAAAATTATTTATAATCGATTGTCAGCTTTAAGTTGATTAAGATTATTTTTAATCGATAAAGACTTGCTTTGATCGATTAAGATTTATTTTGATCGATTAAGAATGTTTTCTTCGACTACTGTTTACAATTCTAATTCTGTTTCATGCATGCGAATTCAATAAATTTTTAATGAATTGAAATTTATTTTCAATCGATTAAATTGATTTCTGTGTGCAACACTAATACGAATAAGATTAAATGGTATTAAAAGAATGATTTTAAATTGCATGAAATAATGTTTCATGATGATATCAATTAAAAGGAATTTAATTAATGATTTAAACACAGAACTTAAAGGAAATTTTAGGTTAGATTCTATATTTGATCCATGAGACTATAGTGTTGTAATAAAATATTCAAGTTGTTACTCAGGTACTCAAGTTACGATATATTTATAAAAATCTTTCCTCTAAATGGAGGATGGAACCAAAGGATGTTAGACTTTTGGGCTAATCGTCATATGTACTTCCCGATTTATCCTAGTGGTCAGTAAAAAATTTTCATGAGATCGAACCAATTACCTCAGGGATAGTCAATGAGGCTAATTGGGATTATAATTTTTTTATATATTTGATCATGTAGTCATATATAGTAAATTTTTAAATCAATTATGACAATTAATTGTCATAGTATCAATTGATTAATGAGCTTAATTTTGAGTTATTAAGGTTGATTAAGTGGTTATCTGTTCAGTTAAAATTCCTAGGATTTTCTAGGTATATCTACATAACATGTTACTAAGTTAAACTATCATATTAGCTCAAAGGAATACACCTTAGGTAGGTTTAATGCATTTTATATTGGAAGACATATATTTATATTAAAAGTAATTGACCCAAAGGAATGTTACTTTTATGTCGATATATGCACAAGGTAACCTATAACTATAAAACATAATTTATTTTGTTTAGATTATACACAAAATATGTCAGGCCAAAAGAAGACATATTGCGTGGCGGATTAAAGTTGTTATAAATTATAGACCAATTTATAACTCATATAAAGTATCATATTATGCGCACAATGGGTCAGCCCAAAAGAAGACATATTGTGTGGTCAATTAAACTTTGAGTTATACCATAATATCATTAACAAATAATATGTCAGACCAAAAGAAGACACATTATGTTGTACTTGGTATCTCATAAAAAAATTTTATATACATTTAAAATTTTAGTTTATTTCTATAATTTTATGTTACTTATATATTCTTGGCTTTAGTTAAATCGTAAGTTTAAATAAATTTCTCTCTTTATTTTCAGTGCAATCTATAACTGTCAGCATTAATTACATCCCAACACTGACTAGTTTGAATTTTACAAAATGGAAAAAATATGTGATAGTGGTATTAGGTTGCATGAACTTAGACTATATATTAAGGAATAATCATCTCATACCTCTGACCAATGCCAACACTATAGAGCAAAGGGTTGAATTTTAGGTATGGGAGAAATCAAATTGTGTGAGTCTAAGCATCACGAGGTTGTCCATACAAACACCAATAAAGGGTTCAATAATAGAGGTAAGATATGCTAGGAGTTTCCTGAACCAACTAATAGACTGATTCACCTTAAATGAAAAGGTCGAGACTACTACACTTCTTACGAAGTTGGTAACCATGCGGTACAATGGTAAAGGAAACATAAGGAAGTACATTATAGAGATGTCCAATATAACGACAAGTCTGAAAGCACTAAAACTCGATATGTCTGAGGGTATGTTAGTGCATTTCGTCTTGATGGCTCTGTCTGCATAGTTCACTCCTTTTAAGATATCGTATAATACTCAAAAGGAAAAGTGGGCATTGAATGAGCTCATTGCTCAATACGTGCAAGAGGAGAGGAGACTAAAGATTGAGACATTTGAGAGTGCTCACTTAACATCTGATTCTCAAAGTGCGAGCAAGAAGCGAAAAAGGATCAATAACAAAGGAAAAGAAAAACAAACTGTAAATTCTGGAGTCAATGGTCATAAGGAGCACAAAAAGCAGGATGAGAAATCCACTTGTTTCTTTTGCCAGAAGAAAGGTCATATAAAAAAAGACTGCTTCAAATACGCCAACTGCGTGTAAAGAAGGGTAATATTTCAACTTTATTAGCTCATAAATCAATTTAGCTATTGTACCCACTAACACATGGTGGATAGATATTGATGCTACTACTCACATAAGTATCACTGTGTAAAGATGTCTCAGGAGCCAACTTCCACTTGATGGTGAAAGATACATCTATACAAGAAATAGAAAAAAGAAAATCGAGCTGATTAGTGTTTTTAGGCTTTATTTTGAAACAAATGTCTTTTTAAATTTAGAAAATACATTCTTCTATGTTATGGCATAGGTGTTTAGGACATATATCCAAATAACGCCTAGAAAGGTTAATGTCACATAGAATTTTTGATTCCCTTGACATGTCATACTTTGATGTCTGCATAAAATGTATTAAGAGGAAAACTACTAACAAAAGGAATAAGGGGGTTGACCGTTGTAAGGACGTTTTGGAACTAATATATATAGATATTTGTGGACCATTCCCTAATGCATCTTGGAATTAACACACATATTTTATTAGCTTCATAGATGACTATTCTAGATTTGGTTATCTATACCTTATTCATGAGAAGTCATAATCTTTGGACATGTTCAAAATTTTCAAAGCCGAAGTTGAACTTCATCTAGGCAAGAAAATTAAAATCGTCTGATCTAACCGTAGAGATGAATATTACGATCGATATGTTGGATCGAGCGAAGAACATCCAGGACATTTTGTGAATTACCATGATGAGTGTGAGATTGTAGCTCAATATACCCTGTCTGGTACTCCTAGTCAAAATGTAGCTGAACGTCGCAATCGTACCCTAAAAGAAATGGTAAGAAATATAATAGCTTTCACCTCTCTACCAAAGATTTTGTGGGGTGAGGCACTCAAGATTATAGTTTACCTATTCAATAGAGAACCTAGTAAGACAATAACCAAAACCTCATTCGAGATGTGGATAGGTAGGAAGCCTAGCATTAGGCATTTACACGTCTGGGATTGTCCAGCTGAAGCTAGGCCACAAAAGCCTAATGAAAAGAAACTAAACTTAAGAATGGTTAGCTGTAATTTTATAGGTTACTCTGAGAAGTCAAGAGGATATAAATTTTATAATCCCTTTAATAAATCCTTCTTCGAAACAGCAAATGTCAAGTTCATTAAGGACAGTGAGAGTGATAAGGTCAGGGACGTATCTTTTGAGAAATACGTTGGCAATACTCCTACGGTCACTACTAGTGCGATCAATAGTAGTGTGGTTACCATATCGCACATTATAGGTATCACACTTCCAATGAGCATAGTGAGCCAAGATATTTCTATGACATCTCCAATACAATTGGAGGAACTTGCCACTGAAATTGAAGTATTACCTCATATTGATGAACAAGTACCTCAACCACCTCAAACATAAGTATTTTTAAGGTGATCCACAAGGGAACAGAGAACCACGAATTCTCGTGATTATGTTTATCTCCAAGAGCATGATTTTGTTATATGATTGGAAAGTAATCCTATATCTTTCCAAGAAGTCAAACAATACTCTAACCCTGAAAGGTGGACTAACGTCATGCAAGAAGAGTTGAAGTCTATGGCAGACAATAACGTTTGAGAACTCTTGTTGACAAGGAATTCACTCAGAAAAAATACATTGATTACAATGAGATTTTCTCACATGTGTCGACGAAACTCTCTTAGGGTAATCATAACACTTGTACCTTATTATGATTTGGAACTACATCAAATGGACATACAAATTGCATTTCTCAATAGAACATAGAGAAGTATATATATATATATTTTGCAACTATAGAACTTTGAATCTAAGGACTCAAAGCACCTAATATGTAGATTAAAAAAGTCTATTTATGATTTAAAACAAGCGTCCCGCCAGTGGTACTAAAAATTTAATCAAGTGATTATCTCATTTGGATTTAAAGAGAACCTCGTTGATCAGTACATATATGTCAAATTCAGTAGAAGCAAATTTGTTATATTTATTTTGTACGTCGACGATATATTACTTGCGAGCAATAATAAGGGTATGTTGCATCAAATCAAATTATTTCTATCGGGTAATTTTGAAATGAAAAATCTTAGTGAAGCATCCTTTGTTTTAGGCATACAGAACTGTCATAATCATTCAAGAGGGAGTTTTAGACTTTCACAACAGGTCTATATTGAAAGATACTTATAAGGTATGGTATGTAGAACTGTACCACAGGTGACATACCTGTGTCAAGAGGTGACAAGTTCAACATGTAGCAGTGTCCATGACTTGAACTTGAAATAAAGGAGATGGAATAATTCTCATATGCATCAGCAGTGGAAAGTTTTATGTATGCACAAATTTGTACTCAACCAAATATAACATTTATAGTGGGGATGTTAGTCAGATATGTTAGTAACCCAAGACCGTCACACTAGAAAGTGGTTAAGAAAGTTACGTGGTGTTTATAAAGAACTAAAGAATACATGCTCACGTATCGGAGATCAGATCACTTGGAGGTGATTGGATATTCAGACTCTGATTTTACTGAATGTCTGTAGGAGATCCACTTCGGGCTATATTTTCATGCTTGATGGAGATACTATATCTTGGAAGAACGTCAAGTAGACACTAGTAGGCACTTATACTATAGACGCAGAGTTGGTAACATGCTATGAAACATCCAATCACAGGATTTGGCTACGGAACTTCATCACAGCATTGCAGATCATTGATGGTATTAACAGACTACTAAGGATCTACTGTGATAATAAAACCATAGACTTTTATGCCAAGAACAACCGTAATCCGTCGAAGTCTAAGCACATCGATATCAAGTTTATAGCAGTTAAAGAAAGAGTTTAGAGTCGTCAGATCATAATAGAGAACATTAGCACAGATTCCATATTAGCTGATCTACTCACCAAAGACTTGGTGCTTAAGGTGTTCCATGCACATGTTGTGGATATGAGAGTCCTTATAGAAGAAGAACTCATCTAGTGGGAGTCTGTATTTATTTTATTGCCCTATATTTGATAATAAAGACAAATATTTTGTTTTGATTATTGTACATACTTAAAGTTCAAAATATTCATGAGATTTTGTTGTTTGTTGGACACTCTGAAATACAATATCATGATTTACTATTGTTATTTAGTATTTGACGTTTGTAAATATGATATAGATTCGATTAAGGAATCATAAGATTTAGATCATGATTTGCTATTACAGTTTAGCATACGATATTTGCAAATATGATCAGACTTTTTTGGGTCACTTAGAACCAGTTGGAAATTAATATGTATTGATCACATTTCATGTAATTTCTACTCTACACATTCACATCTTGATCTATTTAATTAATGACATTGGTATTGTAATTACTGTTGGGGCTTATTATGATTATATATAATAGTTATAATCTCTTTAATCTTATACCTATGAAGTTAATTGATCAAATTATTTACAGAAGTATTATGTACCCATAAAGTTTGATATCAACTAAAATTTACTCATATATCTTATGTAAATCACAAATAGTCCAAGTAGAAAATTATTGAATTTTATCTCTATTATATGGGTTTAATTGTAATTTACATATGCTAATCCGAATTGCACTCATTTAAGTGATCTAACTTAAAGTTATTAAGTTTTCATATTATTAGATTTGGATCTCATATGTGTAGAACTCATAACCCACATCCATTATCATCTATAGACTGATAATGAATGTACACTATATAATAAGTTAGTACTCATAGGATTAGAGCATCTTTGAGACATCTCTTCATTCCCCATTGACAAAGAGGATTTGACATTGTCAACCCTAATTTCTCCGGAAGACCAACCTTCTTCTCCTTCTTCTTTCGTAGAATTGTCAGATCAACGAGCTCTACACAAAGAACAATGACAATTCCGCTGCATTCAGGTTCTCCGTAATTACAATATTTCATATTTAATTATTATGACAAGTTTACGGATGAAACTAGATCCTTGTTCTAGATGTTTTCTCTGTTTGAATTCTTATATGTTCTTGGAATTCATATGAGTAGGAGAAAAATACTCTAATTTTTATCATCCGAGAAATACGTTTAAGATGGTACGAACATATACTTAAATAAATTATAAATATTGTAGTTAAAATGAAATTATAATAAATATGCGGAAGAAAAACAAAAAAAATTAATAAAAAAATAAAATAAAAATAAAAAAAGATTTAATTAACAATAATAAAATAAAATAAAATAAAATAAACTTTATTTTTAAAGGACTCTGTCCCCTCCTGGTAATTTATCTTTGAATCTAATAAAGTTTTCCTCATTATGAGAGTTTGAGGGATAAATGTTAATTGAGTACAAATTAACACACAAGGATTATAAACAAAAACAGGGATAAGTACCTGAAAGCTGAACTAGAGGGACTTGAACTCTCTGGCTCTGCTAGATTGTCCTGCATACTTCAATACTGCTCATGAATATTCAAGCACTTTTATGATCAGTATTATCGGTTAGCACAGATTAGCAGTGAGTATGATCAGGCTGCAAGCTAACAATCATGAAGATTTTCAGCTATTAACATAATGCAATTGTTATCACCTAATATAAAATTGATAATGAGTGTGTGATCCAACGAGGGTACGACAAGTTATAGGCTAACATTACTGAAATGAAACAGTACAAACTACACGCGAGAATAACAAAACTCTACAAAAGAAAACCAGATTTGAGCTATGTACCAACAGCATCTAACCAGAACAAAAGATGCATCTCCAAGCGCTGATCCATCTTGTTGAAACTTTGCCTTGACGTTTTTATAAACACTGCTAAAGCTCAGAGTTATTTAATTCTCACAAACCCACCTCGATGTTGGCACACAGTTCAAGTAGTGGCACCAATGGCAATGGTCATTTCCATTCACTCCTGTAAAGAGCATGACTAATCCAACAACAAATCTGCAGAAGAAACAGGCAGTGTGAATTGATTGAATACATAATCTGAGAAATGTCATGCAATATCAGACAAATTTGTACAGGCTACTACGAAGATTTCTCACCCAGCTACTAGCAAAAGCAATGCAATCACCCACAAGATGTATTGGTATGCTTTGTATTTGGATAAAATCTGGGCTGGAAAAGGAAGATCCTCGTGTTCCATCCAACCAAACTGAGGCCGAATTAATAGAACAAAACCTAGGAGGAAACCTGATGAGAAGCCTCCAATATGGGCAAAGTTATCAACGTGAGGAAATAAGCCAATGCCTAGGTTGATCGCAATGATGACCACAAGAGTTAACAGAGCTGCAACCTACTCAAAGAGATTGCATCTATTAGGCCATTGTACCAAACTAAGCTCGACTCTGAGTACAAGTCAGGTAGGAGGGTACATAATTACCCTATTGGAATAAATAGTCCAATTTATGATAAGTTCTGAAACCATTGCTCCAAATAGTCCAAACAAAGCCCCAGAGGCACCAACAGAAATGCCATTCCTCAAGAGCAGAGCAGACAGAACGGCACCACCTAAACCTGATAAAAGATATATGATCCCAATGCGCACTGCAAAGGAGATTTTTTTTGTCAAGATTCTGAAAATTGATATAAAGAGGCCAAATTCAGATTAAAAACAATCTGAACTAGGAATTGAAATGACCTAGATAATTTGGGAGTATAGTTATAGACGTTAATCACAAAAACTTATATAGAACCTTTAAATGTTGAATGCAAAGTTGTTGCTTTGGAATGATTTGATCCAGTTAAGTTAGTAAGAACACATACCGAATCCAAATTGCTGCTCAAGCCGAACTCCAACAAAAAGTAAGCATAACATATTCGCGAGTAAGTGGATGAGTCCTGCATGTAACCAGATACAGGTAACAAGCCTCCAAGCTTGATGCTGATGAACTACCTTGCTCCACTGAAGAGCCCCCAATTTCTCCAAGCTGAAAAGAAGAAGCAGGGCGTCACGAGAATGATCAAGAGACAATCGCAAAAGCTTAACAGAAGAAAACATAATGGCAAAGAGGGTTTTGGCCGAATCAACAAGCGGGCGACCGAGAACAAAATAAAAACCCAAACTTTAACCAGAAACACCGAGGGAGGAGGTGGATTCACGTGGATGCGGAGGGGCCAAAAAGGGGGTTCTCGCGGACGGGCTGGAAGGAGAAGCGGTGGAGGAAGCGAGCGGAGCAGGAGCCGTAGGCCTGGGAGCGAGAGGGGCAGTTGTTCACATACATCTCCACCACGAACACCGCCACGCACGCCGCAAGGACGAGCGGCATCAGCCAGGGCGTCCACCCGCGCTCCTCCCGGTATCCATGAGCTACGCCGCCGCTGCGCTTGCCGGCGCCGCTCCTGTTACCCTCGACGTCGGCCATCAGGGAGGGTGGGTGGCCCTAGCTCGATGCCGAGAGTTTTAAGGCGGAGCTGTAGGTGGAATCCAGCGAGGGTTTGCTTGGCTTCGAAGCGCAATGAGCTGGGGACGTTACCAGCTAGCTCATGAAACAGGAGGCCGAAGCGGCGAGGGTGTAATTGTAATTTAAACTATTCAGTCTGCTCTTTACATTTTACCACTATATCAATTTCTTTCTTTCATTTTACAATTTGAACCTTAATAGACGTTAAATGACTTCTTCGGAATAGTTTAGAGCTTTCCAATTAGTCCTAAATTTACAATTCATCACATTTGTCAAACTTCAAAGGGATGTATATGCCATTAAAAATGTAAGGAGCGATTAAAAGGTGAAAATTTTGAGAAAACTAATTAATTAACTAATTGCCCTTCCCGACCGTCTGTCGTCCCTATTTTATAGTCTTTTAAAAATGTTTATTTTTAAAATTATTTAGTATTTTGAATTGGAAATTTAAATAATTAAAATTTAGTTTAAAAAAATGGAAAATTATCCAAAATCCTCCACCCACTAATATTTGTTTGCTACAACTCCTGGCCTAGCTAATTCTCTTCTACTTTTTAGAACAATAAATAATGTAATCAAAGATTCTTTCCCTCTTAATTTCTAACATCAACTTCTACCCTAAACTGTCGATGACCATGTCAATCGAATTTAGTTGACCTTGAAAGCCAAAATCGAAGAGGTAACCAGACCTTTGAAGTGAAGCAATGCTTTACTTTGTTGAAACAAACGGAAAAATTAGTGAAAAAAAAGAAGAATGTATGATTTTTTTTTTTGTTAGAATTTATGATTTTTTTCCCATTTAGATTACACATTTATGAGTGAGTTTGTGTTTGATCTTTTTTAATTAAATGATTCCATTATATTTGAGATTTAGTTTTCTTATTGGGTTTGTATTTTTTGCTGTCAATTAAAGTGAAGCAGTGCTTTAATTTTTTGTTACCAATTTCATGCCCAATATTTAGGATTTAATTTTCTAATTGAGTTTGTGTTTTATCTAGTTTCATTATGGAGTGGTCATCTAAAAAATCTTTAGAGTACTTGATTATGACAATTCCATGTTCAATTTGTATGATTTAGTACTTGAATCGAATCGATAATTGTTTAACTTTTAGGAATTCTATGGAAATTCCTTAGAGAACAATTATAACTACTTCCTGCTTATTATAATGATTTAGTACTTAAATCTAAAAATGATTCATTTTTTAGGAATTATCTGGAAATTCTTTAGAGTACTCGATTATAACTGTTTCATGATAAATTATAATGGTTTAGTACTTGAATCAAAAAATTGTTAGTTTTTTTAGGAATTTTATGGAAATTCTTTAGAGTACTCTATTATTACTATTTTATGCTCAATTTTTATGGTTTAGCACTTGAATCAAATTATTGTTGAATATTTTGGAATGTTTTGGAATTTTTTTTGTCTTAAACTTTATTTATTAATGAAGCTTTAATCTTCAGTTTTAATATTATTAAATTGAATGTTATGTTTTTATAGATTAGGTCAAAAATGAATTTTAGAAATGGGTCTTACAACCTTACATTATTGGATAGTTATAAGTGCAAGAAGCAGTTGTTTGTTATTTCAATTTTCAGTAACTATAGTTTGATAGATATATTTGTGAGTCTTGGTAAAAAAAAATGTGCAAATATTACTCTCAAATCTATGATTTTATAATATGTAGCTCTGTAACATAAGATGTACGCTACTTTGAATGATGATAATGATGTCCTTAATATGATACATGTTCATATGTATATAAAGCTCAGCTTGATCAATTTAAGGTTAGAGAGTAGAAACGAATATGTCGGAAACCTAAATTTTGGGAGGTAAAATATATTATATCCCTCTTCATATTGTGATTTTGATAATATTTTATATTACATCTAGCACAAGTGCATATGATATCCGACACTACTAATCATACTTATTTTATATTTATTTGTGTTTGATGCATTTTAATAATTTTGTATCAAACTGGTAAAGGTTGAGGAGAAACACACACAATCAACGACTAATGAGGAGATCGAACAGGCTCTATTATCGAATACTATAAATGCTTGGATTACTTGCATCCATAGAGAAGGACAAAATTCAAGAATGCTGCTAATTTTAAAAGATGTGTTAAAAAATATACTATTGCTACAAGACATTTACTTTTGTATAGAAAAAATGACAATGAGAAGGTTATTGCTATTTGTAGTGAAATAAGTTGTAGATGGAGAATTTATATTTCCAAATATAAAATAGATAGTATATTTGGGATCCGAAAATGCAACCTATAGTATACATGTGGTGAGAATAATATACGTAGTAGAAAGCATCTTAAAGCCGGTGCAACTTGGATCACTAATGTGGTAAAAGATAAATTGAGAAGAAAGTCTTCTTATCGCCCTTATACAATTCAGAAAGACTTACAAAATGATTATAGGGTAGAATTAGACTACCGCAAAGTGTGGAAAGACAAGGAGTTAGCGATGCATGATATTCATGGCACAGGGAAGGGATGCTACGATAGGCTAAGATGGTATTATCATATTAATTGAGAAACAAATTTGGTAGTGTTGTTTAGTGCGAGATTGATCCCATAACTAATAAATTTAAACATTTATTCATTTGTTTCCATGCATGTGCAGTTGGTTTTGTTACTAGTTGTAGGCTATTGATTTTTTTGGATAAGACTCACATAAAGAATAAGTATAAAGGTAGTATTCTAGTTGTTATGTCGAAGAATGTCAACGACAATCTTTTCACAATTGCTTATTCTATAGTAGATGTGGAGAATGATGCTATATTGGGAATAATTTTTTTATCATTTGAGAAGTTTCCAACTTTCATGTGAAAGAATTCCATTCAACGATTTCACTTTTTTCTCCGACAGATACCCTAGGATTATGAAGGCAGTTGAGCAACTATGCGCATTATTTGAGGCATTTAGTGGATAATTTTGTGAAGTATGTAAATAATTAATTACTTTTGTAGAGAAATTTTGTATTTTAATTTTTATATTAATACATGTTTTGAATCTGAAATGAATTTTTTTTTTGTCATTCTAGGTGTTGTGAAGTTATCCAAAATATAACAAAAAGCGTCGGTCTTCGATATTCAAGAAAGTTGTGTATACTCCATCTTTGCAAGAGTATGAACAACATATAGACAACATCATAGACTCTATGTCACTTGTCATATACATTCCTAGCAATAAAGTTGGTATATGCTTTGTTTCTTGGTGATTGATAGGGTGTTATGAATACTAATATAGCCGAGTGTTGGAATAATTTGGTGAAACCAGCTCATTATCTCCCTATTGTGGCTATAGTGGACCGCATACGCATGTAAATCATGAACACGATGCACCAACAAAGTTAATCAACATTGGCGATGATCAAGGAATTAAGTCCAAGAAAGGAGAAGATTATTGCTAGTGTTTATCTTAAATCCTGAAATTTAAGAGTGCATCGATCATGTAATTAGAGGTTTGAGGTAGTTGATGGTGAAAAATCATTTACTGTTGATTTAAAGGATAAGATTGGTGCATGTAGAGCTTGCTAGATCAATAAGCTTCCATGCAAGCATACTTGCACTACTATTGAGTCAAAGTCATTGTCGTTGTATGATTTTTACAACAAGTATTCAAAATTATAATGTATCGTCAAGCATACAAAGGAATTATTAATCCAATCCCAACTTTTGACATTAACAAGTCAAATCTTGATGAAGGAAATGTAATCAATACTCTTGATGTGTGCAGTCAACCAGGTCATAAGAGGACTAAGAGGATTCCATCACAAGTTGAAACATGTGTGTCAAAGTGTAGTCATTGTCATATTAAAGGCCACATAGAGGCAGCTGCACAGAAGTTATAAACTAGCTGTTATTGTTTCATTAAAATAGTGTTTCAATGTTTGATTTGTTAGTTTTTTCAATCTTATTCTATATTTTTGTGGATAACCTAATACTCTTTTTTTACACTTCCGTGGGAAAAAGAGATTGCTAGAAGGGGAATCAAGCATGGTTTTACGTTCGAGAAGGCATACACCTCTGAGTGCAGCATCGGTGATTTATGCATTGTTTGATGGTTCTATTTTAAAAATATTGTACAAGATTTGGTTTGTCTCGATGTGTAGTCATTGTAGTATACTATAATCTATTGTGTTTTTGAATGTGGTTGAATGGTGGAAACTTATGGTTTTATTATTTATTCTACAAGCTTGATATTTGATATGTGTTTTTTTTACATTGGTTGAAGTGGTGGGTTTATGAATGGCCAATTCATATCCAATTTCAGCCAGAAACTTGAGTATAAATTTTGATAAATTAGACATATGATATTGCAAAGATAAGTATAAATATTGAGAAATTGGGTATATGATAATCACTAATTAAATGAAACATGGTACCATGAACATGTTGGGTATATTGACAAATTGAATATATGATATGTAAGTATCTCAGGGCAGTTTTAATATGGTCAACAAAGTTCAGTTAGGTCATGTTGTGTTTAATCCTTGTGTCTAAGTGTGCAAGAGCTTAGGAACATAAGAGGTCGAGTGGAAAACGTAGCCAGCAAGAAGAATGACATAGGAAGGGAGTCGATGGGGTCGGTGCATTCGAAAGATGAAGTACTACAGAAGAGTACGCCGGTGGACGAGAAGGACGCGCGTGGCGGTATGAGGGACGAGAAGCCGGAGAGGAAGGCTGCTCGAGAAGAAGACCCGAGTTGGATTCGGGTGAGCTCAAATTTGGATGGCCGGAGCATCACCCAAGTGAACGGAGTGAAAAGAAGTTAACCATTTCCGGATGAGCAGTGCTGAAGGCACACTCAAAGGATTTGAAAGCGCCTTCTGTGAACAATACTGAAGGCGCCTTCAAAGGCTTGGAAGGCACCTTCGATGAATAATATGAAGATGCCTTCCAGCCCTTGAAGGTGTCTTTCGACAACCATTAGCGAAGATAAAGTTTTATCTTTGCACGGATAAAACTTAACCGATTGAAGATGCCTTTAACCCTCTTGAAGGCACCTTCCACCCTCAGATAAGATTTTTCAGGAGCTATCAAAGACCCTGGAGCTAGGAAATATAGAAGAACTGTAACTACAACTCTTGTACTCTTTCCTAGTCTATTTCTTGAGTTGTCAATGTCTGTTAGAGGCTTCTCCACCTACAATGAAGGAAATTTACTAGTGCTCATCACTACCTTAGATTAACAATCATCTAGGTTGTAACCAAGTTAATTTCTTAGCCTCTTCTATTTTTAGTTGTTTAATTTCTTTTGTTATAATTGTGTTACTAATCCGAGGTGGAAGATTGGGAAAGGTTAATTTTTATTTGGCAGGTAATTCACCCCCCCTCTTGCGGGCCCCACTGCGCTAATAATTGGTATCAGAGCCAGAATGCCTTAAAAGGACTAACCACCGACTGAAGCATCGAGACGATGGTCGGACCGAGAATCTACCCATAGAAGTTCGAAGGAGAATTCATGACATAAAAGAAATGCATGGAGGTATTTTTTAAAATAGATTTTGAGATTCTTTTAGTTATAAAATATTTTTGTAGCTCCCAAAGACCCACAAGGAAATGAAAAAGAATAATACAAATGGACCAAGAAGGAGCAAGCAGACTTCATAGCGAACGGACGAGCCGAGTTCCACCCGCTCAGCCTACTTCCACCCTAGGAAGTCAATCATATCGGAGATTACGAATCAGCAAAGGAACTCTGGGAGAAGTTCTTGGAGCTACACGAAGGGACTTCCGAAGCAAAGCTCGCGAGATAAGACCTGCTCCGGAACCAACTGACAAACCTCCGGATGGAAGAAAGCGAAACGATCACCTATCTACACTAGAGGATCAAAAAACTCATCACTGACCTCACAAATCTCAAAGAAAAGGTAACGAATCAAGATTCATTAAGGTACACTTTAAATGTATTTCCTAGGACACCCGAGTGGACCTCTATAGTCGACTTGTTTTATATATCTAAAGACCTCGAAGTTAGTTCATTAGAAAATCTATTTTTCACCTTTGAACTTCATGAATCTAGATGTGCAGAGTTGAAAAATGAGCCTAATCAGAACATTACCCTAAAGGCAAGAATGGACGATTCAGACTCAGAAGCATTAATCGACAAAGATAAAGTGGCGTTATTGGTAAGAAAATTTAATAAGTTTATTAAAACTAATAAATTTAAGTTGCAGACAAAAAAGAACTGTCGAAGCAAAAGGAAGATCTGATGCTACAACTGCAACGAAGGACACATCAAGGATGACTGCCCTAAACTAAAGAAGAAGAAGAAAAACAAGGACAACAGACGAAGCACAAGAACTTGAAAGCCACATGGGATGAATCATCGTCCTCTGAGTCCTAGGTCGAAGCCTATGCCGGACTAGCCCTAATGGCAGACCATCAAAAAGAAGATGAAAGCAGCTGAGAGATGAGCATCGATAAAAGGGGAGGATCATCAAAGGAAAGCTGCGATGAAGGGGGCATCAGAACACAAGGTAAGTGAAGTACGTGCAATATCTCCCAAGCAATCTTTGAATTTATCAAAATGCTTTCTAAAAACATGTACAAATTAGAAAAAGAAAATATAGACTTGAAAACATAATTAGCCCATGCATGTCCACTAGAATTGTTTGATAATTTGAAATTAAAAAATAACAAATTGAAAACACAAATAGAAAAATTGAAAGATAACCATGTATGTTCTAATTACTATCAAAAACTAAGATTTAGAAATTATGGTAAAATCAACTAGTACATTAGAAATCACAAGAGACAAATTAGGAAATTTTCTAAAAATTATGTACCTCCCAAATATTTGGTTAACCTAATAGAACATAATTTATTTTAGGTACCTAAATTTTGTTTAGATAATTAAATAAATTTTTATTTGTATGCTAGAAATTTAATTTACCTGATTTATTCTTGTCGATAAAATCAATCATTTTTGTTAACTTTCTGGTCAAACTTTTTGCTCAAAATTTTACTAGAATTATTGTGAATTATTTTCTGAAAAGTTATTTTTTTAAAAAAGTTTAGAAGATTTTCAGAGTTGAAAAATATTTTTTATTTTCACAAAATTGATTGTTCTAATAAAATAAATCAACTATGTTCATTACTATTTTTTTGTAATGAAAACATTTCTACCGATTATTTATAAACCATGTTAGCTTATTGATAATCTTTGTTAAGTTCCCCTAGAGAAATATTTCAAATTTTCTAAAAATTTTACTTTTTCCCCAAAATTTTTTTAATATGATCAAAAGGGGAGAAATAGGTACAAGTTCAGGGGGAGTTAGGATTTAGAATTTTTACTCATTTTTTTGCAAGCAATTTTTTTTACTTATTTTGCAAGCAAAAGTGAGTTATCACTTTTATTTTATTGTAATTTTTACTCTAACTTGAACTTGGGTTGATGCACATCAAAAAGGAAGAGATTGTAAGTACCCTAAGGTAGTTTTGATGTGATCAACCAAGTTCAGTCAAGTCCTGTTGTGTTAATCATTGTGTCCAAGTGTGCACTAGCTTAGGAACACAAAGAGTCGAGCGGAAGACGTAGCCAGCGACAAGGATGGCATAGGAAGGGAGTTGACAAGCTCGGTGCATCCAAAAAATGAAGTGCAGTGGAAGAGTACATCGACGGACGAGAATGACGCACATAGCAGTCTGAGGGACGAGAAATCGAGGAGGAAGGCTACTCGAGGAGAAGACTGGAATTGGGTTCGAGTGAGCTCAATTCCGGATGGCCAAAGCATCACCTAAGCGAACGAAGTGAAAAGAAATTAACCATTTCTGGATGAACAGTGCTGAAGGCGCCCTCAAAGGCTTTGAAGGCGCCTTCTATGAACAGTACTGAAGACACCTTCAAAGTCTTCGAAGGTGCCTTCCAGCCCTTGAACGTGCCTTCTAACAGCCATTAGCGAAGATAAATTTTTATCTTCGCACGAATAAAACTTAACTGATTGAAGGCGCCTTGAACCCTCTTGAAGGCGTCTTCCACCCTCAGATAAGATTTTTTAAGAGTTATAAAAAAGTCCCTGGAGCTAGGAAATATAGAAGAACTATAACTATAACTCTTGTACTCTTTCCTAGTCTATTTTTTGAGCTGTCAACATCTGTAAGAGGCTTCTCCGCCTACAATGAAGGAGATCTACTAGTGTTCTTCACTGTCTTAGATTAACAATAATCTAAATTGTAACCAAGTTAATTTCTTAGCCTCTTCCATTTTCAGTTGTTCAATTTCTTTTGTTATAATTGTGCTACTAATCCGAGTTGGAAGATTGGGAAAGGTTAATTTTTATTTGGCAGACAATTCACCCCCCTCCCTCCTCTTGCCGGCCCCGCTGTGCTAAGATGATATGTAATGATGTTGTCTCAATAAGCATGTGTTATATAATGCACCATTTCCATTTTGCCATAAAGTTTGGATCTTGGTATCATTCTCAACTTTAGGTACCATTTAATGAAACATGATACCAATTTTAAATTAATGTAACATTAAATCAATTTAGGTATAATTATACAAATTCTCGATACATAGTTACTATAATATGGTATCAATTGTTAACATTTAGGTACAAATTAGCAAAGTCTATGTAAACAAATTAACATAAAATGAGCCCAGCACCTCCATACCTAAATGTTGTTGAATTATACCCAATTAAATTACATACATACTTAAATTTGAATATATTGTACCGAAACAAGTAATGTTATTTAGTAGGGTGCCACAATATTCCAATTAGTACTTAACTTGCATGCAAATGTACCCGATAGTTTATAAATCGTACTGCAATCGTGTATGTGAATCATACTACAATCGTGTACATATATACCTGAATTGAAGTCAATTGTACCTGATTTTTTAAAGCAACGAGACCTATCGAGAGAGTCTCGTTGGATACTTAATTTTTGTACAATTATACCTAAGTAAATTGTACACATACTTGAATTTAGATAGTTCATACCTAACAAAGTGGATTATGTACCTTGGTTAAGTACGTGAAGCAATAAGTTAAGCAATAGTGTCAGTGACCTTAATCTATATTATATGATCAATGAAACAAAGTCATGGGCAAAATACTCACCAACATGTACCTCTTCTCGGATTTAGTTATGGGTGTATACCACAACATGTGATGCCAAACATATATAGCATACATTTTTCTCTTCTACTTATAAAGTATTGACTCTCATATTGGTTCATCCATATTAATGTTATTGTGTTAATACTTTCTCCATAGAAATAATCATCCATAGTGGTTCTATTGACCATAACACATGTTGATTGTGGGGATCACGACATTCTCAATTAGTAATAGTTTGCAAATCATACTACAATCATATACATATGATACGACGGCAAAGGGGGGCCCACCAAGGATGGGTCAAAGATGGGAAGAGCGGCCAACGTGGCGGTCAAAGTCAACATAGCCAGCAGAGCAGGTGGCGAAGGCAGTGCCTTGATACTTCGGTGATCAGAGAAAGGAAACCAGATATTCACAGCTACGACGACCATATAAAGGCTAGTTCGACTATACCGCTTGTCTGGCCAGACAGACAGCGATCTACTGAACCAGGGGACTATAAAGGCTAATCCGACCGGATTGCTTGTTCAGCCGGACGGTGATGATCTACTAAGTCATATGCCCAAGAGGAGAACTACTCCGAGCCAGCGAGCGGGGGAGTCCCGACCGAGCGTCTCCCGCTCGGCCAACAGTGGGACCCCCTGTACATATTATCGTATCTTTTTAAGAGTTTGTGTCGCTAACAACAGAGCATGGTTAGTAGGTAAAGTGTACGATGGAAGGTTCCCACTGTCACATCAGGGATTTGCACGCCCTATTAAAGAACGGTGTCAGAGACACTTTTCTGACTTATTTTCATAGGAAAAATGGAAAAATGTGCATGCACTTTGAGAAACATGCACATACACTACATGGCCACTATATAAAGGGGGTCCATTAACCGACGAAGGTAGGCATTATTTGTGATTACGCTCTTACTACTGCTACAGTTATCTTTTCTCTTCACTATTGTCGGTGACTGACTTGAGCATCGAAGGGCCAACGCCGGGGACTCCTTCCCTAACCTGACACTGACATTCTTAGTTTTGTAAAGTGGAGTAAAGTCTTCACACGTTCAACTTCAAAGCCACATCCTTAGCAGCTCGAAAGAATGAAGTCATTCCTGAGTCAGCAGGCGCCCCTGAATGTTAGTCGGCTTAGACCCATCAACCACCAAAGGGCCCTCGAGTGGGAGCTATTAGTACCTCGTGATAGTTTTGATGTGGTCAACCAAGTTAAGTTAGATCCTGTATATTTGATCCTTGTGTCTAAGTGTGCAGGAGCTTAGGAACACAAGAAATCGAGCAGAAGACATAGCTAGCGAGAATGATAGCATGGGAAGGGAGCCGACGGACTTAGTGCATCCGAGGCATGAGGTGCTGTGGAAGAGTACACTGGTGGATGAGAAGGATGTGCGGAACGTTCGAGAGATGAGAAGCCGAGGAGGAAGCCTGCTCGAGGAGAAAATCGGAAGATGGGTCGGGCTGAGCCTAATTTCAGATGGACGAAATCACCCCGGCAAACGAAGTAGCTGAAGAGCAAAACGGAGCTGCTGGAGGCACCGTCTTGCCTTTCTGGTGGAAGGCGCCTTCAAGCCTTCATGGAAGGTGCCTTCAATCACTTGAAGGCACCTTAAACTGGGCAAAGAGTGGTCATTAGCGAGGATAAAGTCTTATCCTCACTTGCCTCACTGGAGGCACCTTCCAGCTTGGTATCAGAGCCAAGTTCGCCTCAGAAGGACTAACCGTCAACTGAAGCACCGAGATGATGGCCGGACCGAGCATCTGTCCGCCAAAGTTTGAGGGAGAATTCATGTTATGGAAGAAATGCATGGAGGTATTTTTTAAAACTGATTTTGAAATTCTTTTAATAATAAAATATGATTTTATAGCTCCTAAAGACCAACAAAGAAATGAAAAGGAAAAATTCCAATGGACTAAGAAGGAACAAGCAGACTTTGTAGCGAACAGACGAGTCGAGTTCCACCTACTCAGCGTACTTCCACCCCAGGAAGTTAATCAGATCGAAGATTATGAATCAGCAAAGGAACTTTGAGAGAAGTTCCTGGAACTACACGAAGGAACTACTAAAGCAAAGCTCATGAGACAGGACCTGCTCCAGAACCAACTGACAAACCTCCGGAAGGAAGAAAATGAAATAACTGCACATCTGCACTTGAGGATCAAAGAACTCATCACCGGACTCACAAATCTTGGAGAAAAGGTAACGAATCAAGATTTATTAAGGTGTGCTTTAAATGCATTTCCTAGGATACCCAAGTGGACCTCCATAGTCGGCTCCTTTTATATATCTAAATACCTAAAAGTTAGTTCATTAAAAAATCTTTTTTCCACCTTTGAACTTCATGAATCTAGATGTACATAGTTGAAAAAGGAACCTAGTCAGAACATTGCACTGAATGCAAGAACAGACGATCCAGACTCTGAAGCGTCAATTAATGAAGACGAAGAGCCCTCGTAATAATGAGAACATTTAGTAAATTCATTAAATCTAATAAATTTAATAAGTCGCAGGTAAAAAAGCACTTTCATAGCAAAAGAAAGATCTGATGGCATGATATTGTCCACAAAGAGAAGAGCATAATGCTACAACAATATCATGCCCACAGGCAAAAAAATACTTTTAGAGCAAAAGAAAGATCTGATGCTACAACTGTCAAAGAGAAGGGCATATCAAAGACGATTGCCCAGAACTAAAGAAAAAGGACAAGGACAAGGGCAAAAGACCAACAAGATCGAAGCACAAGAGTCTGAAGACCTCATGAGATGAATCATCGTCCTACGAGTCCAAAATTGAAGTCTACGCCAGACTAGCCCTGATGGCAGATCACCAGAGGGACAATGAAAGTTCCTCAAAGATGAGTATCGACGAAGGGCGAGAATCCTCTGAAGAAAGTAGTGACGAAGGGGGAGCATCAGAACACAAGATAAGTGAGGTACATGCACTATCTCCCAAGCAATCTTTTGAGTTTATCAAAATGCTTTCTAAAAATATGTGCAAATTGGAAAAAGAAAATTTTAATTTGAAAAGACAATTATCTAATGCATGCCCACTAGACTTGTTTGATAATCTGAAATTAGAAAACATAAATAGAGAAATTGAAAGATAACCATGCATGCTCTAACTCCTATCAGAAATAAAACTTAGAAATTATGGTAAAATCAATTGGTACACTAGAAATCACTGAGGACAAATTAGAAAACTCCCCAAAAGTTATGTACCAACCAAATTTTTAGTAAATCCAGTAGGTAGGAACCTATACTAAGTTCCAAGATCATGCTTAGATTAAATTGATATTTTTTTACCTAGAAGTCTCAAAAAGAAAATTAAATATTTATTTTCTTTAAAAAGATTTGTCTAGAAGTGATTATTGTTCCAATACCCAAAAAGACCTAGTGTCTCACCACAGTCTGTAAGTCAATTATTGAAATTAATATTTAATTGTCTAACTGTTAAGACGGTTAATGGTTATAAATGTTTTTTAAGATACCCCTAGAAAGGTGTTTCATATTTTTGATGTGATCAAAGGGGGAGATAAGTATAAGTTAAGGGGGAGTAAGAATATTTTTATTCAAATTTTTGCAATTTTGTTAACTTGGTTAATTCTCTATATTGCAAGATTTTTTTACAACTTGTTATTATTCTGTTAGACCCTAACTTTAACTTGGGTTGATGCACATCAAAAAGGGGGAGATTGTTAGTACTCCGTGGTAGTTTTGATATGGTCAACCAAGTTAAGTTAGGTCATATGCATTTGATCCTTATATCTAAGTGTACAGGAATACAAGAAGTCGAGCGGAAGACACAGCTAGCGAGAAGAATGACACGAAAAAGGAGCCGACGGGCTCGATGCATCTGAGGGATGATGTGTTGCGAAAGTGTACACCGGTGGACGAGAAGGATGTGCACGACATTCAAGAGACGAGAAGCCAGGGAGGAAGCCTGCTTGAGGAGAAAATCGAAAGATAGGTCCGGGTGAGCCCAATTCCGGATGGACGAAATCACCCAGACGAACGGAACAGTGGAAGAGCAAAACGGAGCTGTTGGAGCTACTGGAGGTGCATCTAATGCTGACGGACGACGATTCCAATAGGGCGAGGAAATCACACTCCCAGCGATTAGAGATACATGCACGGGGTGTAGTAGGGAGAAAGCCGAGAGACCGGAGATCAGTTTTGGTCTTTGGGACTTAGAGGGGGTGAAGGTTCCTCATGACGACGCCTTGATCATCCAAGCAGCAATAGTTAATTATACTATTCATCATACTTTTGTAGATATAGGCAGTTCGGTGAACATTATATTCAAGAAAGCGTTCGACTAGCTACAAATCGACCGGAGTGAATTGCAGCCCATGACTACTCCTCTATAAGGGTTCACGCACAACGTAGTATTACCAATCGACCAAGCTAGGCTTGTCATATTGCTCGGGGAGGAGCCGCTCAAGCGGACAAGGATCATAAACTTCATCGTGATGGATAGCCCATCCTCCTACAACATTATATTGGGTTGACCGAGATTGAATGAGTTTCGAGTGGTAGTGTCCACCTTCTGCTATAAGATTAAGTTCTCGGTGGATAATTTGGTGGGTGAAGTCAAAGGTGACCAACTGGCTCTTGTCGGTACTACGTCGAGATGGTTAGATCCGAGTCAAGGACCGCTCGAAAGGCACAGTGATTGGAGATAAACATGATTTCTAGAAGAGCCTCCTGCGCTGGTCTACGATGAAAAAGAGGAGGTCCAAATCCACCCCAGCCAACTGAAAGCCACAACTTTCGTTGCGGCTAATCTGACAAATACAAGTCCAAGCTGGTGGCCTGCCTTAGACAAGACCACGATGTGTTTGCTTGGTCAAGTCACAAACTCCTAGGCATCTCACCCAGTGTAGTACAGCACGAGCTACATGTCAGACTGGATGCCCGACTAGTGAAGTAGGGGAAGAGAGACTTCAGCTCAGAGCAGAATCAAATCATCCGAGAGGAAATAGAAAAATTACTGGAGGTCGGCCACATTCACAAAGTCCAATTTCCAAGTTGGTTGGCCAACATGGTGCTGGTCTCCAAGCCGGATAATAAGTGGCGGGTCTGCATCGACTTCCATGACTTGAACAAAGCATGCTCGAAGGATTTCTATCCCTTGTCGTGCATCGATCAAATGGTGGACTCTATGGCAGGTTGCAAGTTGATCTGCATGCTTGATGAGTATCAGGGCTACCATCAAGTTTCACTCTCCAAGAAAGATCAAGAGAAGGTCAGTTTTGTCATAACTGGTGGGACCTATTGTTACACTGTTATGTCGTTCAAATTAAAGAACACCGGTGCCATCTACCAAAGGTTGATGAAGAAGGTGTTCCGGCTATAGATCGATCATAATATGGAGGTATATGTAGACAACATATTAATAAAATTCCTCCAACCAACTAACCTTTGTGCAGACATCGAAGAGACCTACTGAACTTTGAGGACATATGGGATGAAGCTTAAGCCGAGTAAGTGTTTGTTCGGTGCAAAGAGCGGACTCTTCCTCGGTTACATTGTGATCGAGTGGGCGATAGAAGCAAATCCAAGCAAGGTGAAGGCACTGCAGGACATGCTCCCACCCCGTAACTTGAAGGAGGCCCAACCATTGACAGGATGGATCGCTACACTATCAAGATTTATCTCCAAGTCGTCTGATTGGAGCCACCCATTCTTTAAGATTTTGCGCCGAGTGACAAAGTTCCAGTGGGACGCCAAATACGATAAGGCGTTGGTGTTAGGATGTATACTAAAAGCCTAGCTTTTGGTATAAACATTTATCTAGAAATAAAAATCACATTGGTCAATTGTCTACATTTATGATAAATGTAGTTGTTTAATTAATTTATATTATAGATAACATGGTGTGTGGTGTCACACACAGAGGATCATGTTATCAGTACCTTATAAATTATAAACAGTAGCTCACGACCAAGATGGAAAGGAACAAACCATTGGAAGGTCGTAGTGTAATTAGGTATTAGTTTATTTTAACTATATAATTACACTAGTACACTTAGTGTGTATTAAGTAGGATCATTAGAGGTCGTTTCTTTTTACTGACTTTATAAAGAAACAAAGACCTCAGTTATTATGGAAGTGTGTGCTCTTAATCCTAATATAATAACAAGCACATATATTTGATATTTATTTTTTTAATTTATCAATGGGTGAGATTTAGTTCGATAAATCAATAAGCTCAATAAGTTGGGAATGATATCACTTATAGTGTGTGTTGTTGATTATAGAAGGAAATTGTGTCCTAGTGATCTAGGTTGATAATGTCCCCAAGAGGAGCTCATAAGGATTGTCATGTTAAACCCTGCAGGTGGACTTAGTCCGACATGACGATAAGGTTGAGTGGTACTACTCTTGGAACTAAGATATTAATTAAGTGAGTTGTCAGTAACTCATTTAATTAATGGACGTTCGACATCTTAAATACAGGGAGATTAACACACTCATAATAAGAAGGAGCCCAAAATGTAATTTGGGATTGGTGCGGTAGTTCAATAATAGTTCTTTAGTGGAATGAATTATTATTGATGAAATTAAGTTGTGTGTTTGGGGCGAACATGGGAAGCTTAATTTCATCGGGAGACCAAAATCAATTCCTCCTCTCGATCCCTATTGTAGCGTCTTGTATATAGGGATTTATACCCACCACATACCCACTTTTTACCCAACCTATAGGGGTCGGCCAAGCCAAGCTTGAAGCTCAAGCTTAGGG
Organism: Zingiber officinale; assembly: GCF_018446385.1. Taxonomy (NCBI): domain Eukaryota; kingdom Viridiplantae; phylum Streptophyta; class Magnoliopsida; order Zingiberales; family Zingiberaceae; genus Zingiber; species Zingiber officinale. Next base: position 91,734,995 of record NC_056004.1, read on the forward strand.
CTGGCCAAGCCTAAAGGTTGAGCCTTAAGGTGGCCGGCCATAGCTTGGAGCCCAAGCTTAGGTGGCCGGCCAATAGCTTGGAGCCCAAGCTTAGGTGGCCGGCCACATCATATTAAAAAGGGATTTTTATTAAAATTATTTCTTATGTGGATATCATGGTTTTAAAAGAGAGTTTAAAATTTAAATCTTTCCTTTTATAGCTTTCTACAAAAGATTAAGAAAAGATTTGAAATCTTTCCTTATTTGTAGATTAAAAGGTATATTTTATTTTTGAGAAAACTTTCCTTTTTAACCATGTTCATGATTTAAAAGAGAGTTTAAAAATTAAATATTCTCTTTTATTAGTTTCTACAAAAGATTAAGAAAAGATTTGATATCTTTCCTTATTTGTAGATTGAAAGGAGATTTTAATTTTTAGAGATAACTTTCCTTTTTGGAAATTATCCACATGTTTAAAAGAATGATTTTAATTTATAAAATTTCCTTTTTATAATCCACCATGAAGGGAAAAATTATTGGAGAAATTTTTTATAAAATTTCCGGAAGCAAATAAGGAAGTTTTAATTTGTGTTTAAAATTTTATTTGCTTGGAGATTTGGTTGTGGCTGACCATTATAATAATGAAAAGGGAATTGATTTTTAATTAAAAAAAAATTCCTTTTCATGGCAAAAGAATTAAGGAAGTTTTTATTTAAATTTCCTTATTTGCCAAGACCAAGGATTATAAAAGAGGGGGTAGAGGTGCCTTCATGGTGAACAACTCTATTCTATTTCCTCCTCTCTCTTCCTTGGTGTGGCCGGCCATCATCCCCTTCTCTTTTCTCTTCTCTCCATCTTGTGGCCGAACCTCATCTCATCCTTGGAGTCCTTGTGGTGGTCGGATCTTGCTTGGAGAAGAAGGAGAGAAAAGGAGGCGATATTTCTAGCATCCCTTGAAGCTTGGTGGTGGCCGAATCTCTTCATCCTTGGAGGAGCTTTTGGTGGCCGAAACTAGGAAGGAAGAAGAAGGGCTTGGGTGGTTCTCATCTCGGTAGATCGTTGCCCACACAACGTCCGAGATAAGAAGAGGAATATGGTAGAAGATCAAGAGGTTATTTGCTTACAAAGAAAGGTATAACTAGTAATTATTTTCCGCATCATACTAGTTTTCTTTGTATAGTTATTTTTGGAAATACCAAACACAAGAGGCATATGATTCTAGAGTTTTCGGATTTGTTTCGAAGTTGTGTTTTTTTTCTTTTATTTTTCAAATTTGTGATTCGATTGTTCCTTTTGGTTAAACCTAGAGTTATTTAAGAAAATTAAATATTAGCTTTCCTTAAAAGGCTTTGTCTAGGCGGTGGTGGTTGCTCCCATATCCAAGAAGGTCATGTGCCTCGCCATGCAGTCTTGGAAGCTAATTTTAGAAATTAATATTTAATGAAATTAATAACATAGGTGGATTTGAATCAATAGTGTTAAGTTCGGCTTGTGATTCAAATCTAAACCATTAAGAACAGATAAGTTAAATTTGGAATCAATGATGTTAAGTTTCATCTGCGATTCCTAATTTAACTTCTAAAGAACACAATAGGTTATTTAAGGAAAGGTTCGACACTTGTACAAAAAAATTTTGTACAGTGGAACCGGTACGTTTTCTTAGGACTAACCAACAGTTGGAAGAGCTTAAGAAATACCTAACCTCCTTACCTGTACTGGCAAAGCCCATCTCCAGTGAACCACTCTAGATATACTTGTCATCCACAGAATGAGCGGTCGGCTCGACGTTGGTGTGGTAGAATGGCGCTAAATAACATTTCGTAAGTCATATATTGAAAGATTCAAAATCACGCTATACCTGTCTCGAAAAATTAGCGTACGGGCTTGTCATCGCTACTTGGAGGCTTCATCCATACTTCTTCTCACATCTCATAGTGGTGCTGACTAACAGTGCACTGGGAAGAGTCCTCTTTAACTCGATAGCATCCGGGTAGCTGATCAAATAGAGCATCGAGCTAAGCGAATTTGATATATAGTGTCAAGCCTGAATGGCAATCAAGGCCAAGCCTTAGCTGATTTCATCACTGAAGTACAAAACACTGAGCTAGGCGTGTCTTGGAAGATATATATGGATGACTCATCCACCCGGCAAGGCAGCAGAGTAGGCATCCTTTTAATATCACCGCGCAAGGATAGGATGCAGCTGTCTATGCGACTTGACTATCAGGCCATAAATAACGAGGTAGAATATAAGGCATTGATAGTCGACCTGCAAGCAGCTCGACATGTGAGAGCTATAAGAGTTCTCATACACTCGGATTGCTCAGCAACTATTGGGAGTGTTTGAGATAAATAGCGTCCGACTTAAGTTATATGCTGAAGCTTTTGAGAAACTAGAGGCAGGTATCCAGGAAGTGATTATACACAAGGTACCCCGATTGAAAAATCAATATGCAGACGAGTTGGCCATGTTAGAAAGTTCTTTATGTTTGATCATCGTGGATAAGTCAGTCGGGCAGGTTTTGCTAGTGGCACATATCGACAGGATGGCTGGAATGGGCATACCGAGTGACTAGAGGATGCCACTGGTCGACTTCCTCCGATCAGGCACCACACTAGCCGACGGGGATGAAGCTCGATCGTTAAAAAAGAGGGTTGACCAATTCACCCTAATTGGAGATCACTTATATAAGAAAGATTTCTTAAGGTCGCTGCTCAAGTGCATCGAATCGGATGATGTTCAATACATATTGTAAGAAGTTCACCAAGGCTCCTGTGGTAATTATCCAAACGACTGGTCATTGGCTCACAAGATCCTACTGGCTAGATATTTCTAGCCAACATTGTAGGCCGATGCCGCTCGGATGGTGACCACATGAATGTCCTGCCAAAAATATTAGAACATATCGCACCAACCTACTGAAGAACTGAAGGTGTCCACCATGTCCTATCCATTCAACCAGTGGGGCATGGACATCGTTGGACCATTTTCCATGGTGACTGAGCAAAGAAGATTTTTACTTGTAGCAATCGATTATTTCTTAAAATGGTTAGAGGTTGAGCCGCTCGTTAAGATAACTGAGTACATGGTTATAAAATTTATATGGAAAAATATCATGTGTCGGTTTGGCATCCCTCGCAAGCTCATCTCAGACAACGAGAGGTAGTTTGCAAGGCAGAGACTAAGAGAATGGTGTACTAGTTATGACATCTAGCATGCCTTTATGTCAGTGGACTATCCATAGAGTAATGGTCAAGCGAAAGTCACCAATAGAGAAATCCTCAGAGGACTCTGGGCTCGGCTTAACCACGTCGGAGGTAGCTGGGTCGATGAACTCTCGAGCGTACTGTGGATTTCTCTAAAGGGCTTTGGGCTCGGCTTAACCATGCTGGAGACAACTCGATCGATGAACTCTCGAGTGTACTGTGGGCCCAGAGAAACAACCGGCATAACCTCGTTCCACTTGGTGTATGGAGGTGAGGTAGTGGTATCGGTCGAAGTAGGGGTAGAGTCTAACAGGGTGCAACTCTATGACAAGAGAAACCCTGATCAACAACTTATGGAGCTCAACTTAATAGACGAAGTTAGAGATAAGGCCACCATCCAGCTAACGGCCTACTGGTAGACGATGAAGCAAAGTTACAACCGAAGCATGATCCCCAAATCATTCTAGGTCAATGACTTAGTGTAGAAGAGAGTGAAGTTAGTCGACGATGTCACCAAATTAGAGGTGTCATGAGGAGGCCCATACAAGGTCATTTAGAAGCTCAGCTCGGGATCCTACTATTTACAAGATGAGAACGGACGGAATTTAAAGCGGTCTTAGAGCGCTAACTATCTCCAACCTTACCTAGCGAGGTAAAGACTTTGTGAATGCATTCATGTAAACTGGCAAAGTATCTATTTCATTAGTGCAGGGAATAATGAATGAAAAATTGATTAAGTGTCTCAGACTCTTCTGCTGATCGGCCAAGTTAAAAGTCCAACGGTGACTATAACCCTTGTTAAGGACTCCAAAGTCAAGCGGTGACTATAAACCCTTGCGTGCGAGAATAACAGCCCAGCGACGACTTTAAACCCGAGCACAATGAAAATCGATAGTCGAGCGGCGACTATAAACCTTGGATTCAAAGACAAGGATTCATAATCCGAGCAACGACTATAAACCCTTGAACATTGATAATCAAACAGCCGAGCGAGGGCTATAAACCCAAGCGTAACCTAAGAGTAAACTGTAAATAGCCGAGCGGTGGCTATAAACTCGAGCACGATAGCGAATCAACTATCGAGTAGTGACTATAAACCTAACTGTAAATAGCCGAGTGGTAGCTATAAACTCAAGCACGATAGCAAATCAATAGTCGAGTAGCAACTATAAACCCTTGGGCGATAAACTAAAAATAGCCGAGCACCGGCTATAAACTAGAGCACGATAGCAAATCAACAGTTGAGCAGCGACTATAAACCCTTGGGTGATAAGCTGTAAACAGCCGAGCAGCGGCTATAAACTTGAGCACGAGGAGGAATCAATAGTCAAACAGTGATTATAAACACTGGGGTATCAAATAATCAATAGTCGAGCGGCGACTATAAATCCTGGTTTAACAGCCAAGCGGCGACTATAAATCCTAAATTCTAAGTTTGAAGAAAGTATCGAAAGTTGAGCGGCGGCTGTAAAACCTAGCGACCGTCATCGAGACTTTTGAATAAAAATGTAAGTGTCAAAAACTCCCAACCCAACCGGGCGAATCATAACTAAGCAGAGAGGAATCTTCGCATGAAAACACTAAGTGTGGGAGATACTCGACCCGATCGAGCCAAGTGCCCGTTCTTATTTTCTATAATGGGATGTCGCTCGACCAAGGTTCATGGGAGATTAAACTATTGCATGGGGTAACTAAGTTATATAGAAAGAATAAAGAGGATACAAAGCAGGCAAATTCTAAAGTGTTGAATGGGGGTGCATGGATTAGTACTTGGAAAAATTTACAAAGGTTGTTCCTCATTACAAAATGATGGTAGAGAAAAACTATGTTAGATTGGCAACAACATCCTCGAGGAGCGAGGCCACAAGTTCATCCTTTCGAACAGATGTAACGAAGACATCGGTGAATAGGTGGCCGCTATCCTTCAGCTGCTGGATGGTGTCGGCCATGCCGAGATCGAAGAGCCATAGAATCTGATCGAAAAAGATTTGGTTGAAGCCTTCCGAGCAGAGATATTTAACTCGGAAGTCCTCTAGCCGAGCGAGCTCATCCTCTTGAAACTTAGCCAGTTTGGCCTTCAGAGACTTCAACTCAGCGTCTTGATAGATAATTTTTTGTTGCTCCACCGATCGACTCAATAATTCTTGTGCCAAAGCTATTTCAGTCTCCTTAAGCTTCTTATCCAAGGCCTGAGCCTCCAAATTTTCTTCTCTAGGTCCTCTATGGCGCGAAGTTTCTGAGTGTTTGCCAATTTGACCTTGGAGTCAAAATCACGGGCCTGTTTGTTGAGCCACTCGAGCTACTGGGTCTGCTCCTGGCTCTTATTCTTCTCTGCCAACAGCATCTGCTCAAAGCCCACCAGCTGTTCGGAAGACTTTTCTAAATCCTCCTTCAACTGAGCAACCTCAGCGGTGAGCACTTCAATAGCAGCTCGGGATGCACTTGCTAATCTGATTGAAGCCCATAATTGCTTATTTTCATGCTCGAGGAAGGCCAACCTCTGATACATTGTCAAACTCTTCACCCAAAACTACAAGAAGAAAGAATCAGAATGGCATAGTAAAAGCAAATAAAAACTTTTGAGGAAGGTAACTTATAGTAGTGGATTTCTGAGTGAAACTGTCAATCAGCAACCCTGGCAGAATGGTCATCGCCAACCATTGGCATCTGCTCAGGTCTGGTCCAGAGGACCCTAGATGCAGATCGTGTGCTCAGGCGATCGGGGTGTATCATCGTCTAGAAAGCGTCAGGCGTCAATGGGCAAGTGGATCAGAGCTGATATGTGTCTATAGTCGATATAATCAGAGGGCTCTGAAGTCGCCTGGCCCTTGGATTTGGACTTTGAGGAGCGAATGGTGGAAATTGAGGCCGCCAGATCGACCGGTGGTGGGATGAAGGAAATTGGCTGCACTAGAATCCTGTAGGCCGACAGCTCGAGCACTAATGGAGTTTGGTCGAAGGAAGGCAGCGTCGTCAATGTAACTATCCTCTTAGAGACAGTAGAAGACAAACTCTCATCCCGCTTGGACGGGGGTTGGGAAGTAGGCACTTCCATAGGCGCCAATGTTGAGGCTATCAAGCGGGAGGTGCCCTTTGAGAAGAGTCTCTTTCTCCGCTGGCGTCAAAGTAGCGGCTCACTACAGTCTACTGACTCAGTCAGCACCGACTTAGACGGTACGTCAACTGGGACCATGGTGGGTCGCATGGGAGGAAGCTCCCTAGTGGTAGCGGCAGCGCTGCTCCCCGCCACCGACGGTCTAATCAGTGAAACTGCCGACAGGCAGAAGACCGTGGCTCTATAGCTCGACCACCGCATACGCATCCATCTTAGCGTCTGGCAGTTTGCTCTTGCCACTTAGCGTTGCCTTCAATATGACTTCAGCTGCGAAAAAGAAAGAGAAATTAGTTAGATTTAAAGGCAATAAGTAGAAAAAAAAGTTTATCAAGAGAGTCAGGCAGCCGTGAGCGGAGGGGACTTAGCCGAAAAACATATAAAATGCCTTCATGTAGTAGCTTATGTATATGGTACTTCTGATCGGCCAGATGAGCCACGCCTAGAGGTAGGCTGACTCCCAATGATACTTGTGCAAAGCAAGAGGCTTCATCAACTCCATTTGCTAGCTGATCGGGAAAGATGGCCGCGCAGGAAGGCGAATGAAAAAGTAATGATCCTTCCAATGCTTGTTGGAAGAAGGCATTTTATCAAAAAATACAGAGCTCGCTCAGACCTATATAAGAAAAGTACCCGCCTCAGAGAGCATGGGGTAGTAGAAGTAATGAAAATGCATGGGATGAGCGGGATGTCATACAAGCGGAATAAGATTACCATCTCACACAGAAGCCTAAAGGATTTTGGCACTAGCTAGGGCAGAAGAATGTGAAAATATCTACAAACTTTAGAAAAGAAGGGGTGGATCGGGAAGCGCAGACTGGCTAAAAACTGGTCTTTGAAAAAAAGTAAGAAAGTCATTCGACGATGTGTGGGGGCATGCATATGCAGTGGGGATGACTATTTGGTAGTCATCAGGGATACCATAAGTCATCTATATTGGAGTAAGTTCATCACCATTGAAGTCGGATTCCATGGAAGTGTACCACAATCCGGCGACTGGTGGAGGAGGAGGAGAGGAACAGGCCATAGAAAAGCAATGAAAATCAAAGATCGGGATGGGAGAAGGAAAAAAATCTTATTAAGGAAAAAGATCATCGTCGAGGAGCAGAGGAGATGAAATCAGCAAGGGACGGGTGCGAGAATGAAGATGTTGTGGAGTATCGAAAACAAAGAGGAGTAAGGGTTTAAAAACCCTGGGGGATGACCATTCTAGGTCGTCCGATTAAGGGCTTCAAAAAACCAAGCTTCAATCTGGCCATTGAATTCGAAAAGACAACTATGACATTAATCACAGACATCCACCTATCACATCAAATGTGTGGCAGTAGAAAGATGGATACGTGGTACTCTGTTACGGGGAGCATTAATAAGGTTTAATTAAAAGGCATAGGCGGCGTACTCAACATTAATGATTAGAGATTTATATGATTTTTGAGAAATTAGGCTAACATAAGTGGTCGTTAAAAGGTGCTCGCTCGCCCAAGGAGGTGGCAGAAAGTTGAAAAATTATTAAGGGTCGTCCACAAGCATCCCGATAAGACTAAGAACTGGTTGATCAAAGAGATGGCCATAAGGTGGCTTACCGGAGACTAACCATCATCTGTCTCATAGCAAAATGCAACTACAGTAATTATAAAATCTGAGTGGCGACTCTAAATCCAAGCAAAGTCAAGTGACGACTATAAACGCTTGATCAACAGAACTCAAAATCAAGCTGTGACTATAAACCTTTGATCAGTGAAAAATAGCATCGAGTGGTGAAAAGTAATATAGGTTCAACTGGGTGGAAAGGTCACCGAAGATATTACTCATCCAGTCAGTCGGACTTACAGCCTCATTCGACTAGATTTGAGGGAAAGGCTTACGATATGGAGGTAAAGGGGCCCACCAAGGATGAGTCAAAGATGGGAAGAGCGGCTGACGTGGGGGTCAAAGTCAACATAGATGACCGAGCGGGTGGCGAAGGCAGTGCCTTGATACTTCAGCAATTAGAGAAAGGAAACTAGATGTTTACAACTACGACAACCATATAAAGGCTAGTCCGACCAGACCGCTTGTTTGGTCGGATGAAGGGTGATCTACTAAACCAGGAGACTATAAAGACTAGTCCGACCGGATTGCTTGTCCGGTCGAATGGTGATGATCTACTGAGTTATACGCCCAAGAGGAGAACTACTCTGAGCGAGCGAGCGGAGAGTCTCAATCGAGCATCTCTCGCTCAGCCAATAGTGGGACCCCCTGTACAACTCATCATATATTTTTGGGAGTTTGTGTCGCTGACAACAGAGCATGGTCAGTAGATAAAGCGTACAACGGAAGCTTTCCACTGTCACATCAGGGATTTGAATGCCTTGTTAAGGAACAGTGTCAGAGACACTTTCCTGACTTGTCTTTTCATAGGAAAAATGTGAAAACATGCACACGCTTTGAAAAGCATGCATGTATGCTACAAGGCCACTATATAAAGAGGGGTCCATGCACTGATGGAGGTAGGTGTTATTTGTGATTACGCTCTTATTGCTGCTACAGTTCTCTTTGTTCTTAATTGTTGTCGGTGATTGACTTGAGCGTCTAATGGCTAAAACCGGGACCTCTTCCCTAGCCCAACACTGACATTCTTGGTTTTGCAGAGTGGAGCGGAGTCTTCACACATTTAACCGCAAAGCCACATCCCTAGCTAGCTATCTTCATCGCTTTCAGACAGGATCAATATATATACCTGAATTGGAATCAATTGTGTCTGATTCCTTGAAGCAACTAGACCTATCAAGAGGGTCTCATACCTGAATACTTAAATTTTGTACAATTATATCCTATTAAATTACATACATAATTGAATTTGGATATTTTGTACATAATAAAGTGGATTATGTACCTTGAGTAAGTATGTACCTTGATCACATATTCATCCATTTTGATGATGTTGATCAACCTATTGTTGATAATACTCAATTGGATAGAAAATATGCCTTTGAGGCAAGTTTGAGTTGGCTAGTACGGAGCAGAGTTGCTACCATAGGACAAGAGTTCGAATCTCGGCAAAGTCGAGGAAAAAAACCCTCCTTTGCACTAGCCAATTACAGCTTCCCGATTTACCTCCTCACAAATGGTCGTGGGGCTGATCATATGGGGCCACTAAGGTGGCTAATTCCACCTTTTGCTACCATTAATTGGATAAAAAATATACTATATTCTAGTTTAAATAGTATTGAATTTAGGATGAATTATACTTCCATTTAAACTTTTTATACTTATATTTTGCCATATATCTCTAAAAAATGTATGCATAGGTAGTGTGCCCCAAGTTATTGATCCATCTATTATAGATAATGCTCAATTAGATAGAAAATATACTATATTCTAGTTTAAATGGTACTGAATTTAAAAGGAATTATACCTCTATTTGGACTTTTTGTACCTATATTTTATCACGCACCTCTAAGAAATGTGTGCACAGGTAGTGTGCCCCAAGTTATTGATTGACCTATTATAGATAATGCTATATTGGATAGAAAATACACTAGATTTTAGTTAAATGATGATAAATTTATGAGAAATTATACATTCTTTTGGACTTTTTATACCTATATTTGCTACGTACCTCTAAAAAGTGTGTGCATAGGTAGTGTGCCACAGGTTATTGATTGACATATTACAGATAATGACTAATTGGATATAAATATTCTAGATTTTAGTTTAAATGATGTTAAATTTAGAAAGAATTATACCTCCTTATAGACTTTTTATATCTATATTTTGCGACATACCTCTAAAAATGTGTGCATAGGTAGTGTGTCCTAGGTTATTGATCAAACTATTACCGATAGTGTTCAATTAGATAGAAAATATACTAGATTCTAATTTGAATGATACTGAATTTAGGAGGAATTATACCTCCCTTTGAATTTTTTGTACCTATATTTTACCACGTACCTCTCAAAAATGTGTGCACTACCGTGTGCCCAAGGTTGTTGATCAACTTATTTTAGGTAGTGCTCAATTGGACAAAAAAATATACTAGATTATAGTTTACATAGTTCCTGAATTTGTGATGTATTATACTAAATCTTGCACTTTTGTACTTTTTTAGTGCAATATTTTTTCAATAATGAATGTGCACACTAGATATTTTCCAGCTTCATACTTAAAACCAACTATTATAATGAAACATGCAACTGAATAAAAACCAACATTTGTCTATCATCACTCAACCGAATAAAAATCAACAGAATAAAAAACTAAAAAAAAAATCTCTATAGTACTTTCTTGATCACTAAGTCATATGTCTATCATCACTATAAAATAAAAACCAATAGTACAAAACTTCATTTGGGTCCAAAAAAGGCAAAATTCAAACTCTAATTGTACTACATCTATTTTACCATAAGAAGCAAAACATGAGATAAATTAATCAAATGTATTTTTTAACAATCCATTATCATCTGATAATATAGTTAATGCAACATGGGTCTGATAATTGTTCATCTTCATATCATTTTCAAACCTTCAAATATCATCTATGTCACGAGATAGACACTCCACTCACATGCATGCATAGACACCACAATCTAGAGTCGCACCTTGATGATGACACTGTGCACTCGACGCCTCATAATTGCCTAAGGCAAATCCTGAAAGATGAAGCATGTAACCAATCAAAAAACATGCCTACAAAAAAAGGAATGGTTTAATACTTCGATCTTAAGACTTATTAGTGTAGAATATCATCAAATTCATGTAAACTTTAGTCATCCCAACTATATATGAATCATGATTTGAATTCCATAGTCCAAACTTGCCTTCGGATGCTTTAACAACCAATAAATATCAATGCCACCTGTCATTAACTAGGAAAATGTAATATCTACATCTTCTAAATAGATCTTCATTTAGTTCCTGCTGAACTTTATACGTCCTTCTTGTTAGTATTATCCCTAAGAGTCAATTATGAGATGATTAGACTTATTGGGTTATTGGATTAATGGTTAATCCAATATAATAATCTAACCCATTAAGAGGAAAATAAAGAGACGTTTAATCTGAATTAGACTCATTGAGTTACACTCAATTGGATCTAATTATTGGATTGAATCTAATTCGAATAAGATTCATAGAGTCAATTGGGATTGATAAGCTTCAATGAGTGAAACTCATTGGGTGAACTTGAATTCACCAAGGAAGAGGAAAGGTTTTTTATATGATTTGATCATGTAAAAGAAGAAGACTAAAAGGCCCTTCATAGAAGATGAAAAGCCTCTTCATGAAAGATGATTAAGATCAATTCATAAAGGAAGATCAAAAGACACAAGAGGGTTAATATTCATTAATAGAGTTTAATGGATCATTAATCAAAGAAAGACCAAAAGCTAAATGACCTTTGATATTCACTGGATGAGTACAAAAGGTTTGCCTCATTTATTTTCATTAATAGAATTGGTCTTCTTCTCCTTCTTCCTCCTCTTCTTCCTCTTGGTCGATCCTTCCTCATGGTCGAATCACCTTGTGTGGCTAGCACCACAAAGTTGGTTCTTCTCCAGATCGAGAGTTCGTGAGACGAACGGAACATGTTCGTGTGGATACCGTAGAGGTACGACCACTTGATCGCGCTGAGATTTGCATCCAAAGAAAAGTTATTGTCGGGATTATGAAGGGCACGCAACAAAGGTATACTTCTCATGTAAAACTTAGTATATGTAGTTTTATCCTTCACATGGATCTTCTGGGAGAGGATCTACTTAATTTTTCCACTACTCTTTCTGCGTGTTTAGCGCGCTAGATCCCTACAGTGGTATCAGAGCCACTTGTGAACGTATATATTAAATTGTTAGATTTTATATGTGATATAGAAATTACATGAGATATTTACTATGGTTTGTAAGATTATGAGTCCTTTGTTTTGTTGGGACCGAAACAAAGTTGTTGTGAACAAACTAGGTCTCGGCCATACAAAGTTTTCGGCCAAACTAGGTTTCGGCCAAACTATGTCTCGGCCATCTAAAGGTCTCGGCTAAAATACTGTTGTGAACAGCAAGGTTTCGGCCAACACTGTTGTGAACAGTTAGATTTCGGCCAAAAGTTTTGTGGGTAGTAGGGTCTCAGGTATGACAGTAACTCATACAATGAGTATGTAAAATAATTTTACTTCGAGAGCACTGCCCCCTAAAACCCATGCAAGGGGCGTTGCCCCCTTGACCACCACCCGCTAATCGGCTAGCGGGACCGCCGTGGCGTTGCAACTCATAAGTCTTTATTGAAATCATAGTAAATTTTATATCATAAAATATTATAAACGTTATATGATATGGTGCATGAGTATGGCCTTTAACCCCAATGTAATTGGATGTGTGTGTATGTTATAATTCATAATACGACCTGTGTGTCGTGCCTCTCTTTTTTTCATTCTTGTTGTAAATTTAGACTACCCTCGAATATAACTTAAGGTTTCTTTAGATTTTGTAATGTACAAATTAGAAAGAAATTAATCTACTAGACGATGGTGAAAAATGGAGAAGGACAACAACACACGACGACCAAGAAAGCACTTAGAGAAGATGCTTAGACCTAGGTTGACCTTTCAATCTTCTCATTGGCTTGAGAAGTTCGTAGTGATGGGGCCATAACCATATCACGTTAAATTAGCATATATGTTGATGTATACCATGATATGCCATGAATGTATGTGATACATGTGTAGCTATCATAATTAGGTCCTTTTTCATATGCCTACTAAAGTTTGGTACTCACTACTACCTTGATCATTTGTAGTCAGGTTTGCCAATACAAAGTGACTCATTTTATCTTGGTAAAGTGCGACAAGACAATTATGATGTTCGACTATTGGACTTTGGGTGTGACTTAACTAAGTTGAGAACTTAGAGGCATATCTCATACGATGAAATTCAAATTATGCTAGTCTTGGGCGATTAGCCAAAGCTAACTCAAGATGAGTTATAATGTAGATTTCATAAGATGGGCAAATGAACAAATAGTCTTGTTCACCTAAAGATACAAGAGTTACATAGGATGTAATTGGCAAACATGGTCTACCTAAGTTGTACTAAGTCTTGGGCGATTAGCCAAAGCTAACTCAAAAAAAGGTATAATATGGATCTTGTCTAATTGGTATACATTGCCTACCTAATTTATACAAGTCTTGGGCGATTAGCCAAATCTAACTCAAGATGAGGTATAATATGGATCTTGTGCCACTTGAATGTCTTTGCTTTTGGGTTTAGAGCTAGTAGTGACTTCCTCCTACCAAGATTTAGAATTCAGTGGGAGAATCATTTAATTAAAAGGCCTAATTAAATGATCTGTGTATGATACTTTTCTACATTTTATTGTAGACCACCATGTCATCTTGTACGCCAAATACACTCTTTCTATGATCTATCCTGATAAGGACAAGCTCAATGGAGGTAATTTCCTAGACTGGTATAGGAACTTGAGAATAGTTCTTAATTAAGAAAGAAAATTGTACGTCTTAGAGCAATCCATTCCTGAAGCACCCCCCCCCCCCACTACTACCACTAGAGCTGATAGGGATGCTTATAAGGAGCATCAAGATGATGCATTAGATGCATTATGGCTTATGCTCACCACCATGAACTCTGAGCTTCAGAAGCAACATAAGAACATGGATGCTTATGATATGGTTGAACATCTTAGACCACTATATTAAGGATAAGCAAGGCATGAGAGATTTGAGATCTCTAAGGCTCTATTTCAATGCAAAAGGGGCAAAGGCAAATGGAAGCCCAAAGGTAAGGGTAAGACCCAAGTCAAAGGAAAGGACAAGACTCATGCATTGAAACCCAAAGGTGGGGTTGTTAAGGAAGGAACCTGCTTTCATTGTGGTGAGACCAGACACTGGAAGAGGAACTGCAAGTTATACCTAGAGGAACTAAAACGGAAGAGAAGTGAGACATCTGCCTCAGGTATATATGTTATAGAAGTCAACCTATCTATTTCTTCTACATGGGTATCAGATACCGGATGTGCATCTCACATTTGTACTAATATGAAGGAGCTGAGAAATAGTAGATCATTGACAAAGGATAAAGTGGACCTACAAGTTGGTAATGGCATAAGAGTTGCTGCTATAACTGTAGGAACATATTCCTTATCTTTGCCCACTAGGCTTGTTTTAGAACTTGAAGAGTGTTGTTATGTGCCTACCTTGACTAAGAACATTACCTCTATTTCTTGTTTGGACAAGAAATGTTTTTCATTTGTAATAAAAACAAATATTGTTCTATTTATTTCAATGAAATGCTCTACTATAATGCACATCCTGTGAATGCACTCTATGTTCTAGACTTTGACAACCCAATCTATAACATAAATACCAAATAGTTCAAGTCTAATGATTTGAATTAAATATATCTCTAGCATTGTCGCTCAGGTCACATAAATGAGAGTCACATATCAAAACTCCATAAGGATGAACTTTTGGACTCATTTGATTTTGAATCATATGAGGTATGTGAATCTTGTCTTCAAGGTAAGATGACTAAGACTCCATTTAGTGGACACAATGAAAGGCCTAATGATCTATTAGGACTCATACATATTGATGTATGTGACCCTTTCAGAATAGCAGCTAGAGGATTCTATCATTACTTCATTACTTTTACTAATGATCTCAGTAGGTATGACTATATGTATCTGATGAGACACAAGTCAGAATCCTTTGAAAAGTTCAAAGAATTCAACAGTGAAGTATAGAACCAACTTGGTAAGAGTATTAAGATGTTTCGATCAGATTGAGGTGGGGAATACCTTAGCCAAGAGTTTCATGACCATCTCATTGAGTGTGGGATCATATCTCAACTCACTCCATCTGGAACACCACAATGGAATGATGTATCAAAAAGGAGGAATCGTACTTTATTAGATATGGTATGATCGATGATGAGTCAAATAGTCTTCCTACTTCCTTCTGGAAATATGCTCTAGAGACGACCACTTTCACACTTAACCACATTCCATCTAAGATCATCATAAAGACACCATATACGATATGAACTGCGAAGAGTCCCAAGATGTCTTTCATGAAGATTTGGAGTTGTGAGGCTTACGTTCGATGACAAGTCTCAGATAAACTAGGGCCCAAATCAGACAAGTGCTATTTTGTAGGATATCCCAAGGAAACAAAGGAATATTACTTTGATAATCCCACACAAGGCAAAGTGTTTGTTGCCAGAAATGGTGTCTTTCTAGAAAGGGAGTCTATTTCTAAAAAAAAACTAGTGGGAGTAAAGTCAATCTTGAAGAAATTCAAGATACACAAATTAGCACCGACGTTTTGATGGAAATTGAGCAAGAACCACAAGATGTTGTGGATCAGGATTTTGTTACACCACAAGAAGTTATGGAGCAACAACCTGTTCAAGTAGCACACGCTCTACGTAGATCTACTAGGACTTATCGTCAACTTGAGAGATATTCATTTCTCTTATCTGATCATAATAATGTAGTGCTTATTAGTTTTGACGAGCCTATATCTTATTAGAAAGCTGTATAGGGCCCAGATTCTGAGAAATGGCTAGAGGCCATAAGATCTGAAATGGAATCCATGTACACTAACCAAGTATGGACTTTGGTTGATCCACCTGAAGGGATCAAACTCATTGGGCGTAAATGGGTCTTCAAGGTGAAGGCTGACATAGATGGGCATATGCATACCTATAAAGGTAGATTAGTAGCTAAAGGATTCAAAATAATTCATAGTATAGACTATGATGAAACTTTTTCACCAGTTGCAATGCTAAAGTCCATTCGGATCATGCTTGCTATTGTAGCTTACTATGATTATGAGATCTAGTAGATGGATGTCAAAACCATATTTCTTAATAGAAATCTACTCGAGGATGTATACATGACATAGCCTGAGGGTTTTGTCGATCCAGAGCATGCTAAAAAGGTATATAAGTTGCAATGATCCATATATGGATTAAAGAAAGCTTTTAGAAGATGGAATCTTTGATTCAATGATGCAATCAAAGAGTTTGGTTTCATCAAGAATGAAGATGAACCTTCTGTCTTGTTAGTGGAAGCACAATCATCTTTCTCATATTATATGTAGATGATATACTTCTCATTGGAAATGATATTCCTACTCTTCAGTTAGTGGAGACTTGGCTTGGGAATTATTTCTCAATGAAGGACTTAGGTAAAGTAGCTTATATTTTAGGCATCAAGATCTATAGAGATAGATTCAGGAGATGGCTTGGTCTAAACCAGAGTACATATATTGACAAGGTGCTTAAACGTTTTGCCATGCAGAATTCCAAGAAGGAATTCCTACTGATGTCACATAGTGTGAGTCTTTCAAAGACTCAATGCCCTTCTTCTAAGGAAGAAAGGGACCATATGGATCAGATTCCTTATGCATTTGCTATAGGGTCTATCATGTACGTCATGTTTTGTACTCGTCCAGATGCCTCGTATGCGTTAAGCATGACAAGAAGATACCAGTTAGATCCAGGTGAAGGCCACTGGACAACAGTCAAGAATATTCTTAAGTATTTGAGAAGAACTCAAGATTATTTCTTGATCTTTGGAGGTGATGAAGAGCTTGCTGTAAAGGGTTACAGCAGTGCAAGCTTCCAATTGACAAGGGTGATTCTAGATCACATTTAGGGCATGTATTTTACTTAAATGATGGTCTTGGATATTGGATACTACAACGATTCTATCTCATTCGAGGGATCATCAATATATGAGATGTGAGGATATGTAGAGAACCGAACGATGCTAATATTATAGATCCTTTAACCAAGGCTTTGGCACCAAAGAAGCATGATGGTCACACTAGGTCAATGGATATTAGATATTTCAGTGATTGACACTAGTGACATAAGGAGATTGTTAGTGTAAACCCTAAGAGATAATCAAGAGTTGATTGACTTAGGACCTATTGTATCATTTCATTATAAGGCAAAGGTTATGGTTATTATATTTACTTCAGTTCAGTACCGAATAAATAAGTATAATAATGTCCTAGAGTAGAAGGTTCTAATCTACAATATATCAATTAGTTGAATTGATAGTGAGATATTGTAAAGAATGCTACTCTAAACTATTCATAGTCAATCATTAATAAACAAGGACAATATTAATACGTTGAGACTAGCATGTAGGTCAACGGATGACTTAATCTCACAAGTCATGGATATGAGATATCAGGTTGACACATGGGTATATATTAGAGAATATATACTAAATTGACCTACCATGAGATGTTTCATAGATCGTTATATGAGTGTTATAAACATTCTCATATGACTATTGATATGAATAGTCCTTAGACCTGAAGTCACTATGGTTCCCTACATAAGGAGTTGTGTACTTTGATATCGGTAAATGTCACCTGTAACAAGGTGGACCATAAAGTCAATCACTGGGTATGCAATAAATTATGCAGAGGGATGTGAGTGATGTAGATGAAATATATCCCTTCCATATGACAGAAGTGATATCTGTGGACCCCTTAATTAGTAAGACACAAGAATGCATGGTCATACTCAGATGAGTCAATATAAGATATTGAGCTTATTTGTTTGAGTGTGTCTACTTAGAGATCAGTAAACACAAAAATTGATAAGAGGATGACACGGTTTATGCCTCATTGATCAATCTAGATATCAAGGATAGAAGGATTGAGTTATACAAGATAATAGCCACAGGCAGGTTAGGTCAGATCTCAACTTTTTCGTCACTTGGGTCGCAATGATGCATTGTTAGATGTCACTCATTGCTTATGTATCTAAAATGTTGATTTAGATACATTGCCAACGTTATGAGAGTCTAATGGGTCACATACAAAGAACATGTTGGTTTGGAGATGGGTATTTTAGTTTAACTAAACTAATGAGGATTTTAAGATTAATGGGTTAATCAAAAGTGTTGGTGTCATCTTTGTAATGATTGGCACCTCGTGCTAGTGGGAGATTGTTAGTATTAGCCCTAAGAGTCAATTATGAGATGATTAGGCTTATTGGGTTAATGGTTAATCTAATATAATAATTCAACCCATTAAGAGAAAAATAAAGAGATGTTTAATATGAATTAGACTCATTGAGTTAGGCTCAATTGGATCTAATTATTGGATTGAATCTAATTCAAATAAGATTCACAGAGTCAATTGGGATTGATAAGCTTCAATGAGTGAAATTCACTCATTGGGTGAACATGAATTCACCAAGGAAGAGGAAAGGTCTTTTACATGATTTGATCATGTAAAAGAAGAAGACTAAAAGGCCCTTCATAGAAGATGAAAAGCCTCTTCATGAAAGATGATTAAGATCAATTCATGAAGGAAGATCAAAAGACACAAGAGGGTTAATGTCCATTAATAGAGTTTAATGGATACTGAATCAAAGAAAGAACAAAAGCTAAATGACCTTTGATATTCATTGGATGAGTACAAAAGGTTTGTCTCATTCATTTTCATTAAGAGAATTAGTCTTCTTCTCATTCTTCCTCCTCTTCTTCCTCTTGGCTGATCCTTCCTCATGGTCAAATTACCTTGTGTGGCTAGCACCACAAAGTTGGTTCTTCTCCAGATCGAGAGTTCGTGAGACGAAAGGAACATGTTCGTGTGGATATCGTAGAGATGCGACCACTTGATCGCGCTGAGATCTGCATCCAAAGAAAAGTTGCTGTCGGGATTGTCACGCCCCATGACCTAGGCGCGTGACACCGGCATTGCTCACAAATATAAATACTCGAAAACAACAAGCCTCATAAAATGCATACCAAACGAGTAATACTATAATGAAAATATTGTTTTTACAATCCAAAAATGAAAGCGTACAAATAAAGATAACATGAACTAAAAGGACGAATCACTTGGACATAGCTTCATTACCAGCCCCAAAACATCTCTTACTCTTCCTTCTCAACTTGTTCCTCATCTTTTTCTAGGGATGGGAGTAAGGGGGGTGAGTGCTTGGAAAAACACTCAGTAAGTGGGATCGATCAAACATAGCATGATAGAATACAAAATATAGCAAAATATTCGGAATTCATGATGAAAACATATTTCATGAAACATAACAGAAACATAACTTAATCGAAAATATATACTTTTAGCAAGACATTCAAAATTCATGACAAAAACATAACTTAATCAAAAACATAGCACTTAATCAAAAACATAACACTTAATCAGAAACATATCACTTAATCAGAAACATAGCACTGTTAATCATCTTGTTTTCCATGGTCTTACTGATCAACCCCCTATATGTAATTCCTCTAAGGGATGAGATTATATATCGATTATTATTACCCTCCGCATCAAGGCCATAACTTGTCATATCTTATCATGTTTTCAAAAATTTCCTTTTACTGATCAGTCCCCTATATGTAATTTCTCTAAGGGGTGAGGCCATATATCGATTATTATTACCCACTGCATCAGGGTCATATATCGATTTATTATTACCCACCGCATCAGGGTCATAACTTGTTATATCTTATCATATTTTTGGAAATTCCCTTTACCATATCTAACTTGAGTCATAATAGTGCATCTTGGAATAAAAAGAAATGAATTTACAATATAAAATAATGAAATGTAAACATATTCCGTAGCTACACTCGAAACGAAAAGCCCACTTACCTGGCTAGAAATTTCTTCAGTTTTGGACAGAAACTTTACGGAACTTGAACTTGCGCTTGTTAATCAGAACTTAGCTTCAACTCGAGTTCTCAATAGGTGTGAATGATATCACAGACAGATAGACAGATAAGAGTCCCACGTGTGACTCCTCTAGCGGTATCTACGCGCACTAGATCACGAACTTGATATTATCTATTAGGTGCTAGCCTCTTGGATCGACAAAGACTTGGAAGCACTACTGATCTCTTCCGGTGGAAGGTCAATAAAGAAGAAGTTAACGAGGGAGAAATCGAGAGAAGGAATTCCCCTCTTGCATCTTTCCGAGGATGGCTACTTATAGCCTCCAAGGAATACGAAGAGTTAAGGTCTCAATTAATTCATCATTTATGATCTTCATTAATTAAGAAGATGAAGAGTTATAGGCTTCATAAATTCTTCATTTATAACATTCATTATAATGACTCTTCAAATTCTTCATTAATTATCATTATGATGACTCTTCGAATTCTCCATTAATCATCATGATTATGACTATTCGAATTCTCTCTTCTTTGTATCAAATAAATCCATATTAAAAAGGCTAGGTGAAAGGCCACCATACCATTACAACTTAGCACATGAAACATTGGCATAGCTAGAATAAGTCCAAGTTACATAAAAGGATTAACACATGACTTATTATGTTATCATGATCAAAACATAGGTATAAAATTTTAACATATGACTCACTATGTCATCTTATTAGAAAGCAAGGGCTCATTAAATTCTCATGATGAAGATCATAGAAGAAACATATGAGTAACTAGACCCAACATTCGAAATCCCTAAGATCCAAACCTACACATGACACAAAGTAATCATAAACTTAGGTTCAATTTTATGGTATTAAGATTTCTAGGAGTTGAACCTAACTTAACCTTTAAAGGTATGTCCACTAGTGTCCATCACCATGTCCAAAATCGGGTCTTCACATCCCACCCTCCTTATTGGAAGTTTCATCCTTGAAACTTGAGCTTGCTTGATCTTCGAAGAGATATGGGTAATGCTTGCGCATCTTTTCCTCGGGTTCCCAAGTAGCTTCCCTTTCAGTGTGATTGGACCATTGTACTTTGACGTATGGGATGGTTCTTCGTCTAAGTACTTGATCCTTGGTGTCAATAATTTGAATGGGAACTTCTTTATACTTCAATTCTTCATTCAAGTTCCCTTCGACTAGGAGTGGTCCAATTTCCAGAATATGGCTTGGGTCTGCAATGTATCTTCTTAGTTGGGAGACATGAAAGACATTATGATTCTTTAACATATCCGTTGATAATGTCAGTCTGTAAGCTAGCGATCCCAATTTCTCTAGAATCTCGAAAGTCCCTACATATCTAGGATTCAGTTTCCCAGCTTTATTGAATCGAACTACTCCCTTCATTGGTGAAATCTTTATATAGGCCTTATCACCTGTTTTGAATTCCACTGGTCTTCTTTTTAAATCAACCCAACTTTTCTGTCGATCTTGAGCAGCCTTGAGTCATTCCTTAATGACAGTCACTATTTCTACCATGGTTTGGATTAGCTCCGGTCTAGTGATAGCTTTTTCTCCTACTTCATCCCAATATAGAGGTGACAGACACTTGCGCCCATATAGAGTCTCGTATGGGGTCATTCCAATGCTGCTATGATAATTGTTATTATAGGCAAACTCGATTAAGGGCAGGTGCTTACTGCAGTTACTACTGAAGTCCAAAGCACATGCTCTTAGCATGTCTTCGAGTGTTTGTATTGTCCTCTCAGTTTGGCCATCAGTCTGAGGGTGATAAGCTGTGCTGAGAGTGATGCCAAAACTATCTTGCTCATGCTCTTTCGACTTAATGCATCAACTACCTTGTTTGCTTTGCCTAGGTGGTAGTTTATTATTAAGTCATAATCCTTTAAGAGCTCAACCCATCGTCGTTGCCTCATGTTTAATTCTTTCTATGTAATCAGATACTTGAGACTCTGATGATCTGTAAACACTTCGCATCTAGCACCATATAGGTAGTATCTCCAAATTTTTAGCGTGAATACTACTGCAACTAATTCGAGGTCATGGCTTTGGATAGTTTTGCCCGTACGATTTCAGTTATCGTGAAGCATAAACAATAACCCTTCCCTCTTGCATGAGGACGCACCCCAGACCTCCTTTTGATGCATCACTATAAATAGTGAAATCCTTATCCTCTGTGGGTAGTACTAGTACTGGTGTAGATACAAGCCTTTTCTTCAAGGTTACAAAACTCTTCTCACATTCTTCACTCTAGTTAAATTTGGAGTTCTTTTGTGTGAGCTTGGTGACAGGTATAGCTATCGAGGAAAATCCTTCAACGAATTTTCGATAATAGCCGACTAGCCCTAAAAAGCTTTGAATCTCTGTTACTGTTTTTGGTCTTGGCCAATCTAAAATTGCTTCCACTTTCTTGGGGTGTATAGAAACGCTTGCTTCAGAGATTATGTGACCCAATAAGGTGACGCTTTTTAACTAAAATTCACACTTCTTGAATTTGACATATAGTTCCTTATCTCTCAATGTCTGGAGGGTAAGGCGAAGGTGCTCTTTGTGGTCTTCTTCACTAGGTGAATATACGAGGATGTCGTCGATAAACACCACCACAAATTTATCAAGATATGGTCTGAACACTCTATTTATGAGATCCATGAATGCTGTCGGGACATTGGTTAACCCGAATGGCATTACCATGAACTCGTAGTGTCCATACCTGGTTCTGAAAGCTGTCTTTGGTATATCTTCGGCCTTAACCTTCAGCTAGTGATAGGTTTACCTTAAATCAAGTTTGGAGAACACTGTAGCTCCTTTAAGTTGGTCGAAGAGGTCGTCTATCCTTGGAAGGGGGTACCTATTCTTGATTGTGATTTTATTCAATTCTCGATAATCGATACACAATCTCATACTCCCGTCTTTCTTCTTCATAAATAAAACTGGGGCTCCCCACGGAGATGCGCTGGGTCTGATTTGCCTTTTTTTTTGTGTGTAACAACTCTTGAAGTTGTTCTTTTAGTTCTTTGAGTTCCGTTGGGGCCATCCGGTAGGGTGCCTTTGATATTAGCGCTGCACTTGGTGCCAAATGAATTTCAAAGTCTACTTCACGGTCTAGAACTGTGTCAGGTAGTTCCTCAGGAAATACATTTTGGAAGTCTTGAACGACTGAAATTTCTTCTAGCCTAGCCTCAATCTTCTCTTCCACCTCACTTATCATAGCTAGATAGATTCCATCACCACTCCTCATAGCTTTCCAAGTCTAAGATGCGGACAGGAATAATCTCTTTTCCTTGGCCTTGCCATGGTAGATGATTTTTTTTCTTGGCTTGAAGTCCAAAGTTTGACATTCTTCCTATGGCAATTCACTAATGTGTGGTTCTTAGCCAACCAATCCATTCCAAGAATGGCATCGAACTCAACCATGTTTAGTTGAATCAGATCAGCTTCTAATGTATGACTACCAATACTGACCTGACAGCTTCGAAGCAACTTATGAGTTTCGATGACCTTATTAATGGGCGTAGCTACTCTATATGGTTCACTAAGTATTTTAGCTTTGACTTATAACTTCATAGTGAATCTTTTAGATATAAAAGAATGAGTGACACCACAGTCAAACAATACATAGGCAGGTATTTTGTTGATTAGAATGGTACCTACCACCACATCGCTTGTATCTTCCGTCTCTTCCTAAGTCATAGCGAACACACGAGCATTGGGATTATTCTCCTTTGGTTTATTCAGGACTGCAAAAGAATTTGATACCGCCCCTTGTTTCTTGGGTTCAGGACAATTTGCAATTCGGTGCCCCCATCTTCCCACAGTTGAAGCAGGCACCAGAGATCCTACGACATTCTCTAAGATGTATGAAGTTACAAGTAGGGCATGACTTAATGCTTTGGGAGGGCAAAGTGAAAGAGGGTCCTTTGGATGTGCCACTTGATAGGTTGGGATGTTTTAACCTTTGTTCACTTGGGGTTGCTAAGCCTTAGAGGGTGGCTGTTACGATGGTAGTGATGGTCATTAAATCTTCTCGGCTGAGGCTAACTCCTAGGGGAGGGTTTGCATCTTCATTGTTATTGTGGTTGGCGTAGTTGGGGTTACGATTGTTCCAGACGAGTTTATCGACCATTTTCTAAAATTGAATGAGCGATGGCTCATGATAGTTTAAAGATAATTGCTTAAGTAATGATGAAATTAGATTTTTACTTTCCTACAAGAAGATATAGGCAACCGAAAACCTTCCTGAAACGGCAAAAACATGATTTCGGAGGTCTAAACGATGGAATTCAGTAGAAAAATGGCATGCATCACAATGATGGGATCGTGATTTTTGCTAGTTAGCCATTTCAGAGGGTACTAGTCAAATGTCGAAAATCCAACTTCGTTAGATTTGCATACAAATGTCTCAATCGGATTAGAACCTGGCTCTGATATCACTTCAATGTCACGCCTCGTGACCTAGGCCCGTGACATCGGCGTTGCTCACGAATATAAATACTCGAAAACAACAAGCCTTATAAAGTGCATACTAAACCAGTAATACTATAATGGAAATATTGTCTTTACAATCCAAAAACGAAAGCGTACAAATAAAGATAACATGAACTAAAAGGACGAATCACTTGGACATGGCTTCATTACTAGCCCCAAAACATCTCTTGCTCCTCCTTCTCAACTTGTTCTTCATCTTTATCTGGGGATGGGAGTAAGGGGGTGAGTGCTTGGAAAACACTCAGTAAGTGGGATCAATCGAACATAGCATGACAGAATACAAAATATAGCAAAATATTCGGAATTCATGATGAAAACATATTTCATGAAACATGACAGAAACATAACTTAATCGAAAACATATACTTTTAGCAAGACATTCAAAATTTATGACAAAAACATAACTTAATCAAAAACATAGCACTTAATCAAAAACATATCACTTAATCAAAAACATAGCACTGTTAATCATCTTGTTTTCCATGGTCTTACTGATCAATCCCCTATATGTAATTCCTCTAAGGGGTGAGGTCATATATCAATTATTATTACACACCGCATCAAGGCCATAACTTGTCATATCTTATCATATTTTCAAAAATTTCCTTTTACTAATCAGTCCCCTATATGTAATTCCTCTAAGGGGTGAGGCCATATATCGGTTATTATTACCCACCGCATTAGGGTCATATATCAGTTATTATTACCCACCGCATTAGGGTCATATATCGGTTATTATTACCCACCGCATCATGGTCATAAATTGTCATATCTTATCATATTTTCAGAAATTCCCTTTACCATATCTAACTTGAGTCATAACAGTGCATCTTGGAATAAAAAGAAATGAATTTGTAATATAAAATAATGAAATGTAAACATATTTCGTAGCTACACTCGAAACGAAAAGCCCACTTACCTGGCCAAAAATTTCTTCGATTTTGGACAAGAACTTTACGGAACTTGAACTTGCACTTGTTAATCGGAACTTGGCTTCAACTCGAGTTCTCGATAGGTGTGAATGATATCACAGACAAATAGACAGATAAGAGCCTCACTTGTGACTCCTCTAATGATATCTACGTGCACTAGATCACGAACTTGATATGATTCGTTAGGTGCTAGCCTCTTGGATCGGCAAGGACTTGGAAGCACTACCAATCTCTTCTTGTGGAAGGTCAATAAAGAAGAAGTTGACGAGGGAGAAATCGAGAGAAGGAATTCCCCTCTTGCATCTTTCTAAGGATGGCTACTTATAGCCTCCAAGGAATACAAAGAGTTAAGCTCTCAATTAATTCATCATTTATGATCTTCATTAATTAAGAAGATGAAGAGTTATAGGCTACATAAATTCTTCATTTATAACCTTCATTATGATGACTCTTCAAATTCTTCATTAATTATCATTATGATGACTCTTCGAATTCTCCATTAATCATAATGATTATGGCTATTCGAATTCTCTCTTCTTTGTATCAAATAAATCCATATTAAAAAGGCTAGGTGAAAGGTCACCATACCATTACAACTTAGCACATGAAACATTGGCATAGCTAGAATAAGTCCAAGTTACATAAAAGGATTAACACATGACTTTTTATGTTATCATGATCAAAACATAAGTATAAAATTTTAACATATGACTCACTATGTCATCTTGTTAGAAAGCAAGAAAAAAATTTAAAACATATAAAATTAATATGTGACTCATTAAATTCTCATGATGAAGATCATAGAAGAAACATATGAGTAACTAAACCCAACATTCGAAATCCCTAAGATCCAAACCTACACATGACACAAAGTAATCATAAACTTGGGTTCAATTTTATGGTATTAAGATTTCTAGGAGTTGAACCTAACTTAACCTTTAAAGGTATGCCCACTAGTGTCCATCACCATGTCCAAAATCGGGTCTTCACAGGGACTGCGAAGGGCACGCAAAAAAGGTATACTTTTCATGTAAAACTTAGTATATGTACTTTTATCCTTCACATGGATCTTCTGGGAGAGGATCTAGTTAATTTTTCCACTACGCTTTTTGCGTGTTTAGCGCGCTAGATCCCTACACTTCTCAACATCTACGATAGAATTTACCTATGTGACAACATATTTAGTAATATAAGCTAAAATCCATACATGATTAGTAATAATATATAATAACACATATAAACAATTAGACTTGAAAATAATGAATCAGAGATTTATGCTCCATCTACCTATTTTTTTTCCTTTCCTCTTGCATTTTGGTGTTGAGCTAGGCTGAATCACAAACATCGATGCCTTTCTTTTCGCCACACGATCATCTCTAGTCCTCACAGTATCCACAATAGAAGATTGAAAAAGGCTAATCTTCTCTGCTTTTGAAGCAACAACGTCACTACCAGAAATGTGCTCTTCACTTGAACCACTATCGAAATCAACTCCAAACACATAATTGTTTTCTACTTCCAATCTATCATCATTGTATCTCTCATCAGTTGAAGCATTCCCCAAATCGGATCCTACCAATCCTGTGTTTTCTTTTTCCAATTGAGAAATAATATTTTTTTTATCATCAAATTAACATTATCATCAAAGTTAGCAATTGACCCGACATTCCCTTCCACATTCAACTCAAACAACCCAGCAAGTTCATTCTCACCACCGACTTCAACCTCAACATTCTTATTCTCTTGAAAAATAAAATTATCATTCTCACCATCTAAATCTTCACTAACTTTTTTCGCCTCCTCATCATTACTTTTATCTGCATCACTTGGTTCAATCATCCTCTTCATATTAGTAAACCCAGAACATCTCACACAACATGCCACTTGAAAAATAAGAGTGATGTAGTAAAAGTATCTTATCATCATTATTTAACATAATAATTTTCTTATTTCTATATTTACTGAAGAACCTCTTTGCTTGCCACTTAATAATATTTTCTCATCTGAAAATGGTACTATATTCAACATCTTTTCATAATTATAAATAACTTCACTTCTATAATCATATTTACAAAAAAAATATACTAAAAATATAACAATTTACCCTACTGAAATCAATACATGTAAATAATCTCTCAGCAACATCACATTTTTTCAAAATCTTACTCCATTCCTAGCAAAACAACTGGGGGAAATAACATAAAGAGTGTGCATGTCCAAATGAAAGAATTCGTTCATATAATCATGCCTGAATAGATAAAGAGATTAATATAATCATATGAAACGTATCACAATCGCACTTCAAAAACTAAAAATTCACCATCAAGCCAATAGTATAATTATCTACATACATTTTACATCCAACCTTTCCTTTGTCATTACCGGTATATAAGATAATTTGGTGGTACGAAAATCTGTATGTTGCATCTCCCCGTAAGTAATCAAAGATCCTTGTTAGGTTATCAATGTTGGATATAATTAATCAAGGAGTGAAATAATTATTAACATGAAAAATAACACGGTTAAATAGAAGACAAATAAATAACCTAACAAAATAATCCACTTCAAAATCCTTTTTTGATCCAGCTAATAAACACATATTATCATGAATCGTGGTCTTATTTATGTTGCTAATTTTTCCTTGAAATTGCCAAACAATAAATTTGGACTCCATGCTCACATCCAGATCAATTAGTTGCCCCACAAGGACCAACACAAGGACGATGCTAAACTCAATCGATGTGCATGGAATTATAATGTTATCACCAAATAAGAAAAAATGAGAAGATAACTACTGAAATTTCTTTAAAGCTAAATTAATTCTGATACTACTAATAGGCATCTCAAAATCTTGAGTCATGGAGCAAGTGCTTTTAATTCTCTCTTTTTGCTTATTGTTAGTTAGAGCCCTAGAGCCAATCATTTGATGATTGTTGTATGGACTCGTTGTATCATATTCTTGTATATATAAATAAAGGCATTTATTTTTTGTTATTATACTTACTTGTATTGGTACCAAATAACTAAGTATAATAGCGTCCTTGAGTAGAAGGTTCTTACCTATATCAATCGGTTAGTTGAATCGATAGTGAGATGATATAGGGAACACTACTCTTAATCATTCCTAGTCAAGTATTAGCATTCAGGGACAATGTTAATGCAACGAGACTAGCATGTAGGTCAACTCGATGACTTGATCTCACAAGTCATGGATATAGAGATATCAAGTTGACACATGGGTATGCATTGGAGAATGTATACTAAATGAACCGCCATGAGAAAGTATCATGGATCGTTATATGAGTGTCATATACTTTCTCATGTGGCTATTAGTATGACTGTTAGTCCTTGGACCTGAAGTCACCATAGTTCCCTACATAAGGAGTTACATACTTTGACTTCGTCAAACGTCACCCGTAACTGGGTGGACTATAAAGGCGATTACTCGGTAAGTAACAAATTATGCGGAGGGATGTGAGTGATGTAGATGGGATCTATCCCTCCTATATGACGGGAGTGACATCGATATTCTTGATAGAGTGAGACCACTAAGTGCATAGTCATGCCCAAATGAGTCAATATGAGATGTTGAGCTCATTTGATTGAGTGAGTCTACTTGGAGTTAAAAATTTAGACTGATTAGAGGATGACATGGTCTATGCCTCATCTTGATCAATCTAGATGTCAATGATAGAAGGACACTTGTCATATATTGTGAAGAGTCACAATTAGTAGTCACAAGGTGATGTTGGATCTCAACATTCTTATAACTTGGGTAGTAATGATGTGTTGCTAGATACCGCTCATTACTTATGCTTCTAAATGAGTTTAGGAGCATTGCCAACGTTATAAGAACCTATAGGGTCACACAAAAAGGGCAATTAGATGGAGATTAGGTTCATTTGATGAACCTAAAGGATTAGGTCCATGTGATGAACCAAATTGGATTAAGAGTAATCCAAATTAGGCTAATTGAGTTGGACTCAATTTGGTTCATGTGTTAGATGAGTCTAATTTGGACTTAGACTCATTGAATCAATTTAATTCAATGAATAGAGATTCATTAAATTAAAATTGACTTGAACTAATGGTTATATTAGATCAACCATGAGAGAGAAGTGGTCAAGTTTGACTTGACTTGAGAGGAAGATGAAGGGTCAAGTTTGACTTGACCATTTGCCACCTCATTGGTGAGTTGGCAAAGAGTGGGCCAATGATGATGCTCCACATCATCATGATTGCTTAATTGGGATGCCACCTCATGGGAGTTACCAAGAGTTGTGACTCTTGGTATCCCATGGAGATAAAACTCCCTCTTAATGTGGTCGGCCACACTAATTCATTGTGTGAGTTTTATTTTTGTGTAACTCTCATCTTCTTCCTCAAGCTCTCTCTTCTCTCCCTCTCCTCCACCTTGGCCGAACCATTCATAGGTGCTAGCACACCTTTTTATTTGGTTTCTCCATCTCTTGCTTGTGTGGATACACATAGAGGAGTATCTACTTTGATACTCTTGAGATCCGGCAAACCTTAGACGAGCGGGATTAAGCGAAGGGCTTCGCATCAAGGGTAAAGCTCTTCTCCTTTGTAGATCTAATTTAGATCTAGGTTAGATACTCGTACTTGAAGTTTTACGCAAATTTTATTTCTTCGCAGGGATCCGGTGGCGGGGTTTCGGGGTTTCCGCAAAGCAAAAATCGGTTTTTGCGGCCCGAAAAACCCAACAGTGGTATCAGAGCCACGTGCGAAGCGCGTACGAGTTTTATTTTGAATTTTATGAAATTCTACAGATCTGTAAGTTTCTGTGTTTTTATGATTTTTATAGATTTTATGGGTAATTTTCTCGTAGAAGCGAAGCACAAGTGTTTAGACACTTGTAGGCTTCGACTACCGAGAAAATATTTCCGAAATGGCAAGGTTTCGCCCCAATTCATTTTGGGACATCGGACTAAGGCACTGTAGGATCACTTAGGAGCACTCGCGATGGTTATATCGCGGGTAGGGGTGCTGCCCCTGACCTTGCAAGGGGTTTCGTTCCGCGATTGCGCCCGAAAATCGCTAAACGGGACCGCCGGGAATTTTTACTCATAAAAATTGTAAGAAAAATTATAGAAATTTATAGAAATTACATAATTTAGAATTATGTATTATTTTGTGATGGTCATGGCCCAAAATACCCAATTTAATTGGATATTGTGTGTTGTAATTCATAATACGGCCTGCGTGCCGTCATGTAATTGTGCGTGTTGTATATTTGATATGCGACCTGCGCGTCGTGCCTTTCTATTTATTTATTCCTATTATAAATAGTTTAGACTCGAATGTAACTCGAGTTTCACTTTTGTAATGTACAAAATGGAGCGGTGGAAAGTCCACTCGAGATGGAGTTACGAGGAGGGCGCGAGCAACACAAGGTGATCAAAGGAAGGAGCTTGAGAAGCTGTTGACCTTAGGTTGACCATCCGATCTTCTCATTGGCTTGAGAAGATCGTAGTAGGGACATGACTAATCACAAAATATTTAATTAATTGCTTGTGTGTGTATATGTGATGCATGCTAGATTAGTAATTAATTAGTGCTTTAACGATTAGATTAGATCTAAGTCGCGCACATGATGCACCTCTACGATTAGATTAGATCTAAATCGAGTATATGATATGCATCGTCAATTAGATTAGATCTCAATCGCGTCAACTCGAAATGCCTACCATGCCGTGATACCCATCACTACCTCGATCACATGTTGTTGTTGAATCTGCCAAAGCAGAGCAACGCATACTATCTTGGTAGGGTGCGGAGGGACAATCTTGGTCCCGCCTATCAACACATGGGTGAGTACAACTCAATTAGATTGAGTAACTAATTAACTCAATTGGATCGAGTTTAACTATAGGCATTTTACAATGGTTGGTAGATAGGTCAAAATCGCGTTTATATTAACTCTTAGGTGTATTAGCCAAAGCTAACTCGAGTTTTAATATAAATGCGGATCTTGATCCTATAAACAAGAGTTGCATAGAGATGTAATTGGTAATTAGTTACCTACCGATCATACTAACTCTTGGGCGATTTAGCCAAAGCTAACTCAGGGCATAGTATGATGTGGATCTTGTCCCACATGAATTATAGAATTCAGTGGGAGCATCATTTAATTAAAGGCCTAATTAGATGATTAAATGGAATATGATATTTATTTTCCTGCATTTTTCTGTTGTAGATAACCATGACGTCAAATACGAACTCTTTCTCCCTGCGTTCCGTCCTTGAGAAGGACAAGCTCAACGGAGCTAATTTCCTGGATTGGTACAGAAATCTGAGAATAGTTCTCACTCAAGAAAGAAAACTGTACGTCCTGGAGCAGCCCATTCCCGAGGCACCTCCTGCCACTGTCACACGAGCTGATCGTGATGCTTACAAGAAGCATCAAGATGACGCATTAGATGTGTCCTGTCTCACGCTCACGACCATGAACTCTGAGCTTCAGAAGCAACATGAGTTGATGGGCGCTTATGATATGGTTGAGCATCTTCGTCAATTATATCAAGGACAAGCGAGGCACGAGAGATTCGAGATCTCTAAGGCACTGTTTCAGTGCAAGATGCAAGATGGGACTCCCGTAGGACCATATGTACTCAAAATGACTGGGTATATAGAAAACCTACAGAGGTTGGGATTCCTGCTTGGCCAAGAGCTGGCCACTGACCTGATCTTGCAATCCTTGCCGGATAGCTATAGTCAATTCGTTCTAAATTATGATATAAACGAAATTGACAAGCCACTGCTCGAGCTGCTTAGCATGTTAAGAACTGCTGAGCTCAACCTTAAGAAGGTTAAGCCCAACTCTATTCTGATGGTTCAGAAACACAAGGGCAAGGGCAAGCCCAAAGGCAAGGGAAAGTCCCAAGCCAAGGGCAAAGGCAAGGCACTGAAACCCAAAGGAGGGGTCACCAAGGATGCTACCTGCTTCCACTGCGGTCAGACCGGGCACTGGAAGAGGAACTGTAAAATCTACCTGGAAGATCTTAAGAAGAAGAGAAGTAAGACTTCCACTTCAAGTATATATGTTATAGAAGTCAATCTATCTATTTCTTCATCATGGGTATTAGATACCGGATGTGCTTCTCACATTTGTACTAATGTGCAGGCGCTGAGAAATAGAAGGGCATTGATGAAGGGCGAGGTGGACCTATGCGTAGGCAATGTAGCACGGGTTGATGCTGTTGCTGTAGGAACTTATCATCTATCTCTGCCTTCTGGGCTTGTATTAGAATTAGATGAAAATTGTTATGTGTCTGCTTTAACTAAAAACATAATTTTAGTTTCTTGTTTGGACAAGAAAGGTTTTTCATTTACAATAAAGAACAAATGTTGTTCAGTTTATTTAAATGATATGTTCTATTGTAGTGCACCTCTGATGAACGGACTATATATTCTAGACCTTGAAAACCCTATCTATAACATAAGTACCAAGAGGTTCAAGTCAAATGACATGAACCAAACCTATATCTGGCACTGTCGCTTAGGTCATATAAATGACAAACGCTTATCCTAGCTCCATAAAGATGGTTTGCTGGACTCATTTGATTTTGAATCATATGAGACATGCGAGTCATGCCTTCTAGGCAAGATGAACAAGACTCCCTTTAGTGGACACAGTGAGAGAGCGACCGACTTGTTAGGTTTTATACATAGTGATGTATGTGGCCCTTTCAATGTCACTGCTAGAGATGGTTATAGGTACTTCATTACATTTACTGATGACTTTAGTAGATATGGTTATGTGTACCTGATGACACATAAGTCAGAATCCTTTGAAAAGTTCAAAGAATTCAAGAATGAAGTACAAAACCAGCTTGGCAAAAGTATTAAGTTAGATCGAGGTGGTGAATACCTTAGCCATGAGTTTCGTGACTATCTAGCTGAGTGTGAGATTCTATCTCAACTCACTCCTCCTGGAACACCACAGTGGAATGGTGTATCCGAAAGGAGGAATCGTACCTTATTAGATATTGTACGATCTATGATGAGTCACATAGATCTTCATATGTATCTTTGGGACTATGCTCTAGACACAGCAGCCTTCATTCTCAACCGAGTTCCATCCAAGGCTGTAATAAAGACACCATATAGGATATGGACTGGGAGAGATGCCCAGGTGTCTTTTATGAGGATTTGAGATTGTGAGGCTTACGTTCGACATCAAGTCTCAGACAAACTGGGACCCAAATTCGACAAGTGCTATTTCATTGGATATCCCAAGGAAACGAAGGGATATTACTTCTACATTCCCAGTCAACACAAGATAGTTGTGGCTAAGACTGGGGCATTTCTAGAAAGGGATTTTGTTTCTAGAAAGACTAGTGGGAGTACGTTCGATCTTGAAGAAGTTCAAGATATGGACCATAGCACAGAAGCCTCGATGGAAGTTGAACTGGAACCACAAAGTGTTGTGGATGATGTTGTTCCACAAGGAGTTGAGGAACAATAACCAGTTCAAGTAGACCTACCTCTTTGCAGATCTGATAGGGTACCTCGTCAGCCTGAGAGATACTCATTTCTCTTGTCTGATCATGATGACGTTGTGCTCATTGAGGATGAGCCTACCTCCTATCAGGAAGCTGTGATGAGACCAGATTCCAAGAAATGGCTAGAGGCTATGAGATCCGAGATAGAATCCATGTAAACTAACCAAGTATGAACTTTGGTTGATCCACCTGAAGGGGTCAAACTCATTGGGTGTAAGTGGGTCTTTAAGAGAAAGACTGACATGGATGGACTTATTTATAAAGGCCGCTTGGTAGCTAAAGGTTTCAAGCAAATTCATAGTATTGACTATGATGAAACCTTTTCTCCAGTAGCGATGTTTAAATCCATTCGGATCATGCTTGCTATTGCAGCGTACCACGATTATGAGATCTGGCAGATGGATGTCAAAACCGCGTTTCTGAATGGAAACTTGCTCGAGGATGTGTACATGACACACCCTGAGGGTTTTGTAGATCCACAGCATACTGGCAGAGTATGCAAGCTGCATAGGTCCATTTATGGACTAAAGCAAGTTTCTCGGAGCTAGAATCTTCGATTCGATGATGCAATCAAATAGTTTGGTTTCATCAAGAATGAAGATGAACCTTGTGTCTACAAGAAGGTTGTAGGGAACACAGTTGTCTTCCTTATATTGTATGTGGATGACATACTACTCATTGGGAAAGACATCCCTTTGCTGTAGTCTGTCAAGACTTGGCTAGGAACTTGTTTCTCAATTAAGAACTTAGGTGAAACATCCCGCATTCTTGGCATACAGATCTATAGAGATAGATCTACGAGATTGCTTGGCCTAAGTCAGAGTACATACATTGACAAGGTATTACTTCGGTTTGCCATGTAGAACTCCAAGAAGGGATTTCTGCCGATGTCACATGGTGTGAGTCTTTCGAAAACTCAAGGCCCCTCTTTTAGAGAGGAGAGAGACCGCATGGATCAGATCCCTTATGCTTCAGCCATAGGATCTATCATGTACGTCATGCTATGTACTCGTCCTGATGTCTCATATGCTTTGAGCATGACAAGCAGATACTAGTCAGATCCAGGTGAAAGTCACTGGATAGCAGTCAAAAATATTCTTAAGTACTTAAGAAGGACTAAAGAATATTTCTTGATATATGGAGGCGATGACCAACTAGCTGTAAAGGGTTACAGTGATGTTAGCTTCCAAACTGATCAGGATGATTATCGATCACAGTCAGGGTTCATGTTTTGCATAAATGGTGATGTTGTGAGCTGGAAGAGTTCGAAGTAGGACATAGTAGTTGATTCTACAACAGAGGCCGAGTATATTGCTGCATCAGAAGCAGCAAAGGAGATAGTTTGGATCCGCAAGTTCATTACTGAGCTTGGGGTGCTTCCTAGCATAGCTAATCTCATAGAGCTCTATTGTGACAACAATAGAGCAATAGCACAGGCTAAGGAACCTCGCTCACACTAGCGGACCAAACACATACTACGACGCTTCCATCTCATTCGAGAGATCATCGATAGAGAAGATATGAAGATTTGAAGAGTACCCACTGAGGCTAACATCGCAGATCCCTTAACCAAGGCTTTGGCACAGAGAAAGCATGATAGTCACACTAGGTCATTAGGCCTTAGAGCCTACACTGATTGGCACTAGTGCTAGTGGGAGATTGTTAGTTAGAGCCCTAGAGCCAATCATTTGATGATTATTGTATGGACTCGTTGTATCATATTCTTGTATATATAAATAAAGGCATTTGTTTTTTGTTATTATACTTACTTGTATTGGTGCCAAATAACTAAGTATAATAGCGTCCTTGAGTAGAAGGTTCTTACCTATATCAATCGGTTAGTTGAATCGATAGTGAGATGATATAGGGAACACTACTCTTAATCATTCCTAGTCAAGTATTAGCATTCAGGGACAATGTTAATGCAACGAGACTAGCATGTAGGTCAACTCGATGACTTGATCTCACAAGTCATGGATATAGAGATATCAAGTTGACACATGGGTATGCATTGGAGAATGTATACTGAATGACCCGCTATGAGAAAGTATCATGGATCGTTATATGAGTGTCATATACTTTCTCATGTGGCTATTAGTATAACTATTAGTCCTTGGACCTGAAGCACCATGGTTCCCTACATAAGGAGTTACATACTTTGGCTTCATCAAACGTCACCCGTAACTGGGTGGAGTATAAAGGCGATTACTCGGTATGTAACAAATTATGCGGAGGGATGTGAGTGATGTAGATGGGATCTATCCTTCCTATATGACGGGAGTGACATCGATATTCTTGATAGAGTGAGACCACTAAGTGCATGGGCATGCCCAAATGAGTCAATATGAGATGTTGAGCTCATTTGATTGAGTGAGTCTACTTGGAGTTAAAAATTTAGATTAATTAGAGGATGACACGGTCTATGCCTCATCTTGATCAATCTAGATGTCAAGGATAGAAGGACACTTGTCATATATTGTGAAGAGTCACAATTAGTAGTCACAAGGTGATGTTGGATCTCAACATTCTTATAACTTGGGTAGTAATGATGTGTTGCTAGATACCGCTCATTACTTATGCTTCTAAATGGGTTTAGGAGCATTGTCAACGTTATAAGAACCTATAGGGTCACACAAAAAGGGCAATTAGATGGAGATTAGGTTCATTTGATGAACCTAAAGGATTAGGTCCATGTGATGAACCAAATTGGATTAAGAGTAATCCAAATTAGGCTAATTGAGTTGGACTCAATTTGGTTCATGTGTTAGATGAGTCTAATTTGGACTTAGACTCATTGAATCAATTTAATTCAATGAATAGAGATTCATTAAATTAAAATTGACTTGAACCAATGGTTATATTAGATCAACCATGGGAGAGAAGTGGTCAAGTTTGACTTGACTTGAGAGGAAGATGAAGGGTCAAGTTTGACTTGACCATTTGCCACCTCATTGGTGAGTTGGCAAAGAGTGGGCCAATGATGATGCTCCACATCATCATGATTGCTTAAGTGGGATGCCACCTCATGGGAGTTACCAAGAGTTGTGACTCTTGGTATCCCATGGAGATAAAACTCCCTCTTAATGTGGCAGGCCACACTAATTCATTGTGTGAGTTTTATTTTTGTGTAACTCTCATCTTCTTCCTCAAGCTCTCTCTTCTCTCCCTCTCCTCCACCTTGGTCGAACCATTCATAGGTGCTAGCACACCTTTTTGTTTGGTTTCTCCATCTCTTGCTTGTGTGGATACACATAGAGGAGTATCTACTTTGATACTCTCGAGATTCGGCGAACCTTGGACTAGCGGGGTTAAGCGAAGGGCTTCGCATCAAGGGTAAAGCTCTTCTCCTTTGTAGATCTAGTTTAGATCTAGGTTAGAAACTCGTACTCGAAGTTTTACGCAAATTTTATTTCTTCGCACGGATCCGATGGCGGGGTTTCGGGGTTTCCGCAACGAAAAAAGTGTTTTTTATAGTCCGAAAAACCTAACACTTATTACCCAAATTCAGTAACACTTCATTCAATACATCTCTAAAATATGTTGTTGAACCATGTAAATAAGATGGTTTGCTGCTTTTACTCTTTCCCTCATCTTCTTTTACTTTCTTACCCTTATCATTTTCCACGAATTTCTCCTTAACCTTCTCCATAGTGCTCCCCGTAATCTTCTTTAATTTTAGAGTTTTCTTTCACATTTTGAAATAAAAATAAAATTAATAATTTAATGAAAATAAATTAATTTATCAATCATACCATCAAGAACAAACAATATAAAATTAGACATTAAACAACTTAAATTTAGTATATTGTTCAGTTTATTAATAATTACTATAGATTAATCATATATCTCATTCAATCAAAGAAAATCAAATATAAACATATTCATAAAATTATAATCAGAAATCTATAATTTAATATCATTCAAACTAAGACCATCCACATCAGTATCCTCATCCAAAATCTAAAATTTAGGGTAAAAGAACTACTTTATTAAATTTAGA
This sequence comes from Zingiber officinale, assembly GCF_018446385.1. Lineage (NCBI taxonomy): Eukaryota > Viridiplantae > Streptophyta > Magnoliopsida > Zingiberales > Zingiberaceae > Zingiber > Zingiber officinale. The sequence goes on from NC_056004.1 coordinate 91,772,899, forward strand.
TATCTATTTCCCACTGCATGATACATCAGCTTCCCTATAATTTGTCATATGTTTATTTTTTTATTATTTTTTCTCTTTCCTTTATATTTTTTATTATTAGAGGGAGGAAAGAGATAGAGGAGAGTGAAATTTTTTATTAATAGAGGAAGGAGAGAGAAATTTTTTATTATTTAAGGGAGGAGAGAGAAATAATATTTTAATGTTTAGGGAATGAAATCCATTCTCTAAATTTAAAGAATTACTATTCATAAAATGTATATTTAGGGAATGAGTAGGGTACCTGATGTGGATTTTTTTTTAATACAAAATGTAAAATTTAAAGTAAAAATATAGGGACAACGTTGAGGTAACGTTAAGGTAACACTAAAATAAGCGCGGATAATTGAAGCAAACTATATTCGGTTGAATGTTGTATGGCAAAGAATGTAACGGTTTTATCGGCTCAACGTTAAGGTAACGTTTGTGTTCAGTGGAGCTGTTATAAACAAGGAAGTAGCTGATCCGATCCTCATGTTCCTGCCCAGCAAACCCTTTGCCCTATCGACGCCAAAACACAGGGATTCTGCAGCCTCTCTCTGCGGAATTCGTGGGAATCGATAGAACTCGAGGGATCGATTTCGTCGTAGAAACCCGGTAATTCTGGTTCCTTTTGTGAGCGCAGAGCGCTTTCTTCTTCGCACGTATTTCCTTGTAGTTCACCTACTATTGTTTATTATTATTATTATTATTATTATTTTACTTTTGATAAGGAGCTAGGTTTTGGTGGATTCTGCTCGATATGCTGCTTTAATGCTCTCTATTTGGTTGAGCGCAGTTTGCTTAGGAGTTCAGAGATAGGAACATGTCTAACGAGAATCCTACTGAGATGAAAGAGGAGGTTCCAGAGGTAAGATTGCTCCTTGCCTTTTTTTTTTTTTTTTCCTGTACTTGTTTGTTCTATGCACTTGATGTCAGCCGGTTTTACATTTGCTCATGTGCATTTCGGGCAATTTGCCAAATTTTGTGTCAATGGATGTTTTTTCTCCCTGGTCATGTTGCTGCTGTTTGGTGATCGGCTAGGCCTACTTGTTTTACTTGTCTTTCAGCGTTCATGGTTGATAGTTGGAAGTTTGATACTGTAAATTTGGGGGAAAGAGGATATTATGATGCAAGCCATTGATAAATAACCACTCTATGGGTATTTATAGACTCTTGATAAAACCCTAAATTTTGAATTAGTAATATGAGACTAAACTCACTAGACTAATAACCCTATTAATCTGAAAGCTCTAACATTCCTCCTTGAAGCTGGAGGATGTATATTATCTATGTCTAACTTGTTACATGGATTTAAAAAGCACTCACGAATAAAACATAGATTATGCACAACAATGAAATAAGAAGCATGATGCTCCACTTAGGCGAAGTCAGACTTGACAAAATAATAGACCATACAGCCAATGCATTGTCAATCTTAGATCAAGATACAACCAATAATGTCTCTGGCATCAAATCAAGATATAACCTCAAGAACTAATCTTTCTAGCGGGTTTATTCTTTTTGAAGCGACAATTACATTAGCACGCAATAGATTGAGGGAAAAAGAAAGTGCTCGAGTGTCTTGTAGGAGTGATAGGTTGAAAGATAGACCCTATGCTAGACTTATCAACATTGGAATAGGACATTTTGTTTGTTTATGTCTTCACTAGCTTTAGGTGACACATATGTAACACACAGAGCTAATGTTACTGGTTAGTGTTACGTGTTGAAGAAAGGCTTGCAGTCACATGTGGGAGAAGCTGTGGCAGAGGTTGTGCTCAAGTGTGGGGTTGGAAGGAGGACATGAAATAACTACTTAGATTAATGTTGTTGCTTGATTACTATGTGCACTACTGAATGGCAGCAGATAATTGTTTGACGCTGCTGCCTGTGACAAGAGAAGCAATGGCTACAATGTGCTTCACGGATGAGGAAACAAAGGGAGAACAGTTTTCTGTTCCACGGAACTGTTGGAGGACAAGTACTGGTGGATGCAAGGCTTCTCTGCTTGTGGATGCACATGGACATGCAGCTTTAGGGCATTTGTGGATGGCTTCTCATTGATTATTTGAAGGGGAGCCTTAGCGTTACGGTAAAATTGTTGCTTTATGACCAAAAGATCACGGATTCGAATCTTGGAAACAGCCTCTTGCAAAAAAGTAAGGTAAGACTGCGTACAATGAATCCTTTCCCGGGACCTCACATAGCCGAAACTTTGTGCACCAGACTGCCCTTTTTTTTTCTCATTGATTATTTCCACCCAAGTATGCCTAAGTATGCGCGACTCTTTGGAGGGTATAGTGGATCACTGATGGATGCTAGTTGATTACTATCAAGGTACTTGTGGGCAAGGTTTAAAATTTCGACATGTGCCGAGGTTTCGGTCATGGACCGGAACAATACGGTTTCGGTACCGTATCGTGCCGTGCCGATATAGTTTCGGTATTTTTTAAATATAAAATATATTAATTAAAAAATAAAATATTTAACATAAATATTTTAAAAATAAACAATATAAAAAATAATCTTTTAAAAAAGGAAAAGATGTGAAATAGATAAATAAATAAATAAAAATTTTATTATAATTTTAAAATTAAAATAAATGAAATATAAAATTAATTAGATAATTTTATTAGGATTTAATAAAGTCTTTTTATATTATCTCCATCATAGCTATGAGTTAATTAAAATATTTAACCTAAGTTTAATTAAAAAAATCATAAATCCAACACCACTCGTGAGCTCGTGCGACTTCAGCGTTGCCGCGGGGTTGCACAGCCCCTCAACCATGGTCGGGATCGCGTGACTCCTTTGGCACGACTGCGGTGGTCGTGCGACCCCTCTGCAGGGTTGCATGACGCCTCCACGACTGCAGCGGAAGGGTTATGTGACTCCTCCGTTGTTGTTGCGGGCTCGAGCGATCCCTTCACTGCTGCCACAGGGTCGCGCAACACGTTGCAGTTGTTGTGGATCTGGTGCCGGGGTCGTGCCGGTGTCAGTCACCCAGCGGAACGAGATGTTTCGCCTATTTCAATCGTCTTGGCACGACACTTTAAACCATGCTTGTGGGAGAAGTCAACATGGGCCATATTCAAGATTAAAGAAAAGGATGAGCTTTCCACTTGAATCTCCCCTCACTTGCTTTGGCTTTTTGTGACAGGCAGGGATAGAGAGAGGATTGAGAGATGGAGGGGTGAATACTTTTTCTGAAAACCTAACCCTGGATGGGGCTTTGGTACCATGTAGAGTTTGGAGAAAAGTAGAATATTGCATTACATATCATTAATGAATTAATGGTGTAATGGGTATATATAGACATGATAAAATCTTAAATCTAGAGCCATTAACGCAGGACTAAACCCTTTAGACCACTAACCCTATTAATCTAACACCTTTAAGAGATATTTCATTGAACAACTTTAGCAAGTTTGGATACATTTGTAGGACGATAATTTGTTTTCATTTTTGTCCTTGATTTTCAGATTTGTTGCTTCTCTGGACTAATATTGATTGCATTTGTCTTGAATGTTTTATTTATATTTATATTTAATATGTTTCTGGTTGATTGCTTAGTTGGCTCCCTTTGATCCAACCAAGAAGAAGAAAAAGAAGAAGGTAGCTATTCAAGATCCTGCTGAGGAGGTAGAAAAGCTAGCTGAGAAAACTGAAAGCTTAGCAGGTATGATTTTTAGGATCCATCTCTGATCATTCAAAGTAGCTTTATTTTATTAGACTTTAGTACAGTATTTAACTTTCATTGATTAAGCTTAAAGGTTCAAACATCTTCTAGCTGACACTGGTATACTGTTCCAGTTGATGAGATAAGTGGACCTAGTTTTGTGGGAATGAGGAAGAAAAAGAAGAAACCTGTTAGTAAATGCTTTGTTGCCTGACTCTCATACTTTTGTCCAAGTTCTATGCTGATTCTATTGCATAATGCCATTACTTTTTGTTATTTCAGGTTGAAACAAATTTTTTGAATGAAGATGATGGAGATGCTGGAGAAGAACCCAATGGTAGGACACTTCAGCGTAGATTATGTTGCTTCCATTTAAATGATAATATGAAGAGTTCAAAGCTGTTAGCAGTTGATAAAGCAGTCAATTATATCGCCACTCATTTGTAATCAGACACATTGCTTCCACAATTATTTAGGTGATCAGATTGGAGAGGACGAGCTAGGCGAGGGTATTGTGTTAGGAGTTGTTCAATACCCATGGGAAGGAACAGATCGTGATTATAAGTATGAAGAGGTATGATGAACCTTACCTTGAAGATTAAGTTCAAGGACTGTGCCTTCTGTGGTAGTGCAGATCATTTGATTTTTTTTATTATTTTATTTTCTTGCTTCTGTCATTCTTTTATGTTGCACTCTTATTATAATCTTGTATCAACATTTCCACAGTAGTTTTTAGAGGATTGTTTATTTATATCAAAGGTGCTTAATATATTAAGATGCTAACATCTTGAACCGAGAGAACTTACATGAATGTTGAACTTTTAAGATTGACATGTTGTAAATAAAACAGTGTAGTAGTGTTTGGTTGTCCGAGACTCTTGGTTTCTGAAAGACTAAACCATGGTATGTTATTAGTGGACAAGGTATGTACTAAATGGAATTTCTCAAAATGTTCTTTTTTTATGGTTTATCTAAATTATAATTTAATGGCATAAAATCTGCTAACAATGTAATGCAAACGTTGAAGGCATATTCAATGGCTGCTTGGCTTCAAGCTGAGGTAATGAATATTTATTTTCTAGCCTATATGGTTATGCTATATTGAAGTAAGAAATTTATCAAGTATCTTGTCAATAATTGCTTCCCATCTTTGATGAGGAAACAGTACAAGTCCTAACTAATTTGATGATTGACCAGACTTGTTCATATCAGTATATGGTGTGGTTTGTTCAGCTGTAGTGGCTGGTGTGAACTTAAAAAGAGATGGTTAAATATAGTATCCTGTTTGACTTAATACATATCATTATGACCATGCCATTCAATACCTATGACGAAGTTTTATTGCAGATTGAATTTTTTTGGTTGGAAAAGAATAAGAATAGCAGTTATCTAGATATTTCATATTATCTAGACAATATTAGTTGCATGATTATGCTATTTACAAGATGAAAACTACAGTTTGGCTGTAGGTTTTGATAATTTTGGTTTATGATGATTTTCACAAGCTTGACTAGTTGCAAGCCTCCTAAGGCACTAACAGACTGCATGATGGATGATGAATTTGTAAAAAAAAAATATTTGTAAAAGTTACTGATAGACTAGAACAGAAAGTTTCTGCATGGAGTCTTTAATTTGGAGATCTATTATCTTACTAAGATAGTCAGCATGACATTATTGCTAATGGAAATAATTTGTGGCACACAGACTTCAATATCCCATATTGGCGTATGTCGAGATCTCTTATTGAAGTTGACGAGTTTTCTTGTTATCATGAATTCAGAATTGCACACCCTAAGTTAACAAATAACTACAAACTTATTACTAAATTTGATAGGTTAACGACTTATACCAAAAGCTTAAGCTATTTTGAAAGAACTGATATCATTATCCATATAAAATAATATAATATGCATTTAAATCCATTCCCATATGTGTGATTGGATACCATTGGGTTTTCATTCCTAAACCCAAAACATGAATTAATTATGCAAATATTGCTTAAATATTACTAATATGCAAGATTCAGACCCATGCCATGTTGAAGTCTATGAAAATCCATTCCATCTCAAAATATCTAGGCATTTGGGAGGAGACACCCTCCTTTATATCAAGTTGTGCCAGGCCATGGGATTTGAAACGGTGCCTATTAATGTTTAAACTTTAAAGTAAGTGTACCTTGTTCAGATATCTTTGGTTTCAGCATACGTTTTTTTTATTGGCAAGTCTTTTACTACTTAGCTATTATAACGGGACACACATTGCCCCAATTGTGCTCATTATGCAGCATTGATTAACATACACAGGAATGCTGAATCTTCTAAATCGAATTCTTCATGGGATAAATGTTGTCTCGAATTGTCTGGCATGTGTTGACTTTCTGCTTCAGTTTTTATGCCGGTTCTTGTAATACATTAAGATATTGTGCATTGCTTTTCCTGACTGTCTATCTTGCATACTATTTTCTAAAATTCTTATCTTGTACAGCAACAGAAATTGTTTCATCGACCATTAAAACGCTGTTCTATTGTTGATCATCCAGTTGCTAGGTAGGGTATTTAATATACTACGGGAGAATAATCCAGATCTTGCTGGAGATAGGCGTAGGACGGTGATGAGGCCTCCGCAAGTCCTGAGAGAAGGAACCAAGAAAACTGTGTTTGTTAATTTTATGGACCTCTGCAAAACGTATTTACTTTTCTCTTCCTTTTATAGCCTTTGCAATCCTTTTGTATCCTCTATTTAGTTTGTTTCATTCACTTGTTGGTATGAATCTGGATTATGGTTCACTTATTAAAGATGGCTATTAAGTTTTATTTACTTGATGTTTTATTTTTCCCCATTTGGATTATAAAAACATAGCTATTTGCTAATCTGTAAGGTTTCAAAAAATGAATGCAGGTGCCATGCTGTGGACCAATTGGACAGTGAATAGACAATATGCAGAGGCATATAATGTCTTATTAATAATTATTAAAAAAATATTTATCGACAAAAAAGACTTTGTTCGTGTACAAAAAGTATATTAATTAACAAATCTTATTTATTCTGTCACTATTTCACATAGAAAAATATATGCTGATCATACAATGCATAAGACATGAAACATAACTATCAGTCTTAGTCAAATTTAGAATCAATGATATATAATACAAGCAACATGCATATAATTAATATTTCAAGTCTTTATCACAAGTGTTTATGTTAACATGAGTTACAAACCATTAAATAGGGTTTTTAGCAAAACATGATTCTTCAATCTGCAAGTGCCAAAACTTAGAGGAAGTATCACGAACATAATCAATGATGTTCATTATATTTCTTTGTGAAAAGCAAGACAGTTGAACACTTGGCAGGCACAACCATATTTTGCCAAGTTAAGTGCCAGTGTTCAGGAGGGATTTGCAGCCCATCCTTCACATCTGAGACCAATAAGAAAAGGAAGTGCTACATCATTTAACCCCTACTATCTATCCATGTCTTTTGAAATGCTATCTTTGGCACAGAATTATGCTTTACCCAATCATGTTTCCATGCCTTCCAAAGGTCATCACAGACTGGAAGTGATATGGATGATAAGAAAGATGTCTACTTTTTTGTCACTAGGTGAAAGTTAGGACATTTAGACATTTAGAGTTCAGAAGGTATAGAATATAGTTTTGCACTCTCCCAGAAATAAAGGACACAATTATAATGAATGATGTTCCATTTGTTTCTCTGTGAAAACCAAAGCATTTAGACATCCAGTGGCACTGAACATGTTTTATAAAAGGATGATTCTGCTTGGAGTTGTTATTTTTTTTACTCCCCTTTATGAGTTGTGCTAAGTTGCCCTGTCAGTAGTTGTATTATTTTGCTTTGTTATTTGTTTTTTACTTTATGAGTTGTGCTAAGTTGCCATGTTGGTAGCTGTACTATTTCGCTTCTCGGATTAAAATCTCTCCATGAGCACTGTGTTTAAAGATCTGGCTAGCTGTCATTTGTTGACTCCGGCACTGTTGGCATTCAACTCTGGCAAGGTTCAATAGCTGGATAGATTATGGTTAGGTCATGGGTGGCATCTAGTGAATGGGTGAGGAAAGTTAAGGGCGGAAGAAAAAATTGAAAATGGGCCTTAATGGGGACTTCTGGACTTCCAGAAAGTTGGAGCCTTTAGTAGGCTTCTTAAAAAGGGGCCTTTTCCCATTATTAATTATTAATATTACATATCTTGATATTATATAATCTAAATATAATTAGATACATAACTACTTTTAATAATTTGATACTATTAATATGATTATGTAATCTGATATTATATGATGCATTATATTCTCTGATATTTTAGTTAATTAAGTATTTAATGGATGGGGGTATTCCAAAACCACTGCAGACTACTAATACGTTCGAAATTGGTACTGAAATCAAATTTTTTAACCTTGTTATTATAATCTCTAACCTTCTTGCTATTATTGTTATTGTAACTATCCTCAGTTGATGAGTCATGATAAAATAAGAAGAGTTGGAACATAGGATACTCATATTCGCAAATATGAAGCTTATTATTTTCAAGCTTTAGCACAATGATTATGGGCTTTCTTCATAATGAACATTAACCACTACGACAATTCGTGCAACTAAACTGTTTAACCTTTTTGGCTAGTCATGCATGAAGTGTTCATTTATTTTATCTAGTGGCATGGCAATATTTTAATGTCTCAGTTGGTGAAGTGGAATTGTTTATATGCAAAATAGTCATAGACAATTGTGGTGAATGTAGGGAGATGATTGCTCATTTTTTTTGAAGGGGAGTCTTGACTCAACAGTAAAGTTGCTATCATGTGATCTCTAGTCACAAGTTTGAATCGCATAAACAGCCTCTTGTAAGGCTGCGTATAATAGATCTAATGTGGTTCAACCCTTTTCTGGGATCCCGCATTGGCGGGAGCTTTGTGCATTGGCTGCTCTTTAATAGTATTTGCAGTTCTGATTAATTGGTCATTCACTTTGATTTCTATATTTCCAATGATGTCCAAATATAATAATTTGGCTTGTTTGGTCATGATGTTCTGTTCTGAATACCAATTGTTTTAATTAGCTTGGAAGGTAGGTTTTCTTTGTAGCCTTAAAGAATGGTTGCTTCAAGTAGGACAGTTTACTGTTTTAAATCAATATAAGCTCTGTTGTAATGGAAAAAAATGAGCATTTTATTGGACTGATACTAGATATGAAGAATTGTAAAAAGTGTTTGCACACATAAGGAGGGATTTTATATTTTATATACAGGATGCACAGGCAACCAGAGCATGTGATGAATTTCTTGCTCGCTGAAATGGGAACTAGTGGTTCCCTTGATGGACAGCAGAGGCTGGTGATTAAGGGAAGATTTGCTCCAAAGAATTTTGAGGGTATCCTAAGAAGATATATCAGTAAGTTAACTACACAAATTCCATCAACAGCGGTCCTGTTTCTTGTTGAACCTGGTCTTCTAAATTTTGAACTGTTCAAACATCAGTAACTTAACTGAATTTTGGTGCAATTATTTTATATTGTTATATTTGTATTTGTGTACACATGTTGACAGAGCAGACGCATTAGTGTACATGAAATGCAGATGCCCTCAGAAATTAATTGAGCGAATACACTTTCTTCTAGTTTCAGTTATGTATTTTGTGCAACCTTAGAGGGAAATGCTGAGTAAATATTTAGAGAAATCACAATGAGTTATCTAGCAATGTGTCCAGACAGAAAATTTGAGGACCAAATTTCTGAAATTATGCTAGTGTTTTGTCTTGGTGAATTGAAATAGTTTATATCTTCATATTTTCCTATCGGTTCCCAAGATAAGAAAACATCTCAGAACCCAGAAAACATGGGGGAAGTCTCATACAAATCTTGTACTTTAATCATTCAACAGAATGAATGGATTACTATATTTCACCATGATTCCAATTCACGCAGATGAATATGTTATATGTAATGGTTGCAAAAGTCCAGACACAATTCTCTCCAAGGAAAATCGTCTATTCTTTCTTCGATGTGAGCAGGTGAGCACTTCATTTAGTACCAACATTCTACATTGTCAATTGCATTCAATCTTTGTTATTTGTTTTTGTAGCGGTAATGGTCAACCAATATGATGCTACACTATATTCCATGTCTCTAATTTTTGCGCCTGTTATCCTTGAATATGATGTTGATTATTTTTTGTTTCATACCAGTCTGTTTCATCGTTTGATATTGAAAAGCTTTATTAAAAATTGTTCTCTTAGTCAGTCTCTATGATGACTCATACTGCATTTAATAAATGGCCCAAGAGTGGATGTTTAAAATGTAGAAGAATTCCTGGAGTGCTGTTTTGATGTCTTGTCCTCTTGATCCTAAATAAATTTTACTACTATTGAATGTTCAAATCCTTTGTATTTTTGACTTAAAAAGAGTAATGACACATTAAAAGATGACCTTTAACTTTTATAGTTAGGCAAGTCCAATTGATTAGACTTGATGGCTCAATGATAGAAAAAAAGTTCAAAAGAAAATTACAGTTAATTCAAATTCGAAGTGATTTAAAAGATCTGAATGTTACTAATGATATCACGTCTCTGGTCAGCATGAGCAACAGCTACTCTGTTTTACTTTTGTTTATTGTCGGGGAATGCAGTGCAATCCTTTCTTATTGTCAGTCTATCTCACATTTGATTCTGGGATACACTCATATTGACTTGATTATGTTTATTAAAACTGCAGTGTGGTTCTTCGCGGTCAGTAGCACCCATCAAAGCTGGTTTTGTGGCTCGAGTTGGCCGTCGTAAAGCTGGAACATGATCAGAATGATCTCCATCTCAATAATGCCTACTCGTCAACCATTTCAAGAGGCTCTGCTTTGTTGTTCGTTTACTTGATCGCTGCACTTTTTAAAACAGTTTTGTGTCGTGCGAATCTTTTGTTGAGAAAAGTTGTTGCTCCTACTTCTACATTCTGTTTCTGCCTTCTTTATCGTCCTGTTGTCTGCTTTTGATAGCTTGTGTCCTTATTCTGGCGGTATTGAGTTCAAGATGGGGCTTGCTTGTGCTGATAATGCCACATTTGTATCATAAAAATCAGCCAACAGATACCTCTTTATGGTATTAAAATTTTATTTTATTTTATTTTTATCAAAATGGTTATGGACTAAAAGATTACTTTTATTTCCAAATTATGAGGATTGTTATATCTCACTAATATTGTTTCTACTACTTTCAAATAATTTTTTGGCACTCGAGTAGTATTGAATTTTATTTTTTTTTCAAGGCCGTAAATAGGGCTTTGTGTAACATATTTTATTGAAAGGAATACTTTTATGAAAGTATAGTAATGCTTATAATAAAATTAAAGTCATACGTAATTGTGTTTTAAATTAAAGTACAGTTATAATTTTTTATAAAAAAAATCAAAAATATTTTAATTGAGGTATATTTTTCTTGGCAAGACTAAGGGTACTTGAATTCTTTAAAATTAAGGTTTTAAATGAAGTGAATAGTTGTGAACATTTGACTTGGAGTTTGTTTATATTAATTAAATGAGTCAGTTTAAATAATTTATTATATATATATATATATATAAAGCTCCGTAGAAGTTATTTAGCAGTAGTAAATTTTATACCATAATTTTGAAATTAGTATTAGAACTAAATAGTAAACAATAGACAGTAAATAAGAAGGTAATAAATAGTAAATAGCAGACAATAAATAATAAATAGTAGAATAATAAAGTTTTTCAATAATTGTAACAATAGAATCAAATAGCAGTAGTAGTAAGTTTTAACAGTAGAACAAAGTAAGTTAATGAAAGTAGTAATGAAGCGGTAAATTTTATACCCTTTATATATATATATATATATATATATATATATATATATATATATATATTATGTCTTATATTTTTCTGGGTCGTTTTTTCAGAAAGCTTCACTTGTTCAGGATCTCACCGGTTAACAGTTACCTCAGTTTATGCGTAAGACTTTGAATAAGATACTCTTCTTACTTAACCCACACAGGTCTTGTAGGATTTGGTTATTCTTAATACAGTTATTGTTCACCTATCAGTTACTAAAATAAGAACTGAGGGAAAAAAATGAGGAAAAGATAGACATAATAGAGTTCAAATAAAAACTAGTATGGATCTTATTTACGGCGAAATTGAGAAAATACAGACTAAAATTTAGACTTTTACATCCAGGAAAGACAACTTACAAAATACTTGAGGACACTGAAAGCACACACTTAGTTCCATTAATAATTTGTGCATATATAGAAATGTCTTGAATTTGTGGACTAGGAATCTCCTGAGTTTGTGAGCTAGCTGGGTTTGTCATCAGTATTGTTATTTTTAATAAAGTGCTAATAAAAAAATAAGCATCTGTTGGATCGTAAACGTTCGATAGAGGGGGGGGGGGATGAATATTAATTAAAAAAATCGAGAGTGAGTACATAGCGGAAAGAATAAATAAAAGGATGACACAAGTAATTTTTTACTTGGTTCGGAGCCTGTGTTGACTCCTACTCCAAGGCCCGCACACAAGAGTGCTTTCGATGGGCAATCACCAATAATTCGAAATGTGAATTACAAAACAAGTACAGAAATTATTAGAGAATGAAAGAACCGACAATAAAAAATTAAAAGCAAACTAGCAAATTTTCGGAGAGCTTTCGCATCGTCGCAGGAGCGTAGAAGAGTGTTGGATCGAGACGCGCTAGAGGGGGGGAGGTGAATAGCGCTCGCGGCTATTTCGTTCGTATCGGAATCGTAAAAAGCGTAAGAGCTAATGCAGCGGAATAAAAATCAACACACAAAGACACAAGAGATTTTTACTTCGTTCGGAGCCTAAGGCGACTCCTACTCGAAGGCCCGCGATCTTTGATCGCTTCCAGTGGGCAACAACTATAAGCTCGATTATTACAAACTAAGTATTACAAGAAATGCGATAAAAGAAATCTATACCGACGACGAAAAGAGAAATCTTGGAGCTCTGGGTCGTCGGAGACTTGTAGCAGCACTTCCGGGAGTCTTTCAGAGCAGCACGTTGAAGAGAGAAGACTTGGAATTTGTTGTCCTGAGCTGCTGGTCGAACCCCCTTTATAAATAGTGTTCAAGGCGCCTTAAACAAGCTCCAAGGCACCTTAAACGAGAATTTTATCCCGATCTGCTCGCTGTGATAACCCTTTGACTGCCGCGACCTTAAGGCGCCTTCAAACCATTCAAGGCGCCTCCAAGCTGTCTAAGGCGCCTTCAACCCATCCAAGGCGCCTTAAGCCTGCTCCTCGCACCAGCTCAGGATTTTGAACCCGAGGCGCCTCCAAGCCTCATGGAGGCGCCTCGGATACTGTTCATCCGAGGCAAATCTTCATTATTTTGTACCTGCAAGACATGTTACTCCCAAACAACATCCTGCACCACAAAGTTAGCACAAAATAACAGTATGGATAATAAAGAATGTTTAAGACAGTCTCCGGACTGTCCGGGTCTGACTTCGGATTTCTGACCGGAAATCCTAGGTCGACCCGACGCCTACTGTTCCCTCTACGGGGAACGCGTCCTCACCTACTCCACTCAGGAGATTTACCTGTTGCCAGTGCGATCCTCCAGATCGACTGGACTTTTGCTCAGCACTCGATGCTTCCGGACTTTCTGCTGGACATCCGCTTCCCGGCTAGTCCAGTCTTTCACCTGGTTCGTGACACCAGGACTTTCCACCTAGGGTTACCACCCCCTAGGACTTTTTGCCTGAAGTTATCGACCTGCCAAGACTTTTCCGCATAGGGTTACCACCCCCTATGACCTAGGGTTACCACCCCCTAGGGTTTTTCCCTTTGCCTAACCGCAGCTAGGACTTTCCTGAAATCCTCAAGTAGACTTGTTAGAATACAAAACACCTTAACTTTGAATCATTTGCCATTATCAAAACACGAGTTCGATCGTCGGATGCTTCCCGCACCAACAATCTCCCCCTTTTTGATTATAGCAACTCAAATTCTAAGTTAAGTAAACAAGCGAATAGATAACCATTTTTAACACAGGAAAATTTGCTAAGTATAGATGAACACATTAACCAAAGCTAACCAAAGCAAGTTTGCTAAAATAAACTATATGCTCCCCCTTAACTATTGCTCCCCCTTAACTGATGCTCCCTTCTTCTTCTTTTTTATTAATTTAAATTTGAATTTTATATTTGCATGTTTGCTACTCTCCCCCTTTGTCATATATCAAAAATAATAGACTTTTGAATAACTAGATACTTAACATTCATTTCTGAGGGTAATAACTTAAGTTAAAAAAAACTGCAGGCATTTACAATGTTAGATTTCAAAGTTAGCTAGGCTTAACAAGGATTTGAACATTAAGATTGTAACTTAGCTTAGCTCTTTACAAGTATGGAATTTGAAAACTTAGGTTAATAGTAAACTTAAGTTTGAACAATATTTAAATTTGGTTTAGGTTATTCATTCAAATTCAGTTGGTCCTTACGTCCAAGCATGAGTCATATTGATTAACTTACTGGGTATCAGAGCCCTAAAAAAAAATATGCTTAAGCAGAAAACTGAATGTCCTTTTACCAACTGTCTAACCTTTAGCTACTTGCTGACTGCCTATAGGGCAATAGTTTTCACATGGTTAGTCAAGTCAAGTTGATTTGGTCCAGTTAGATTTGACTAGAGCTGGAAGACTCAACTTGATTAATGTATATTGCGTATTTAACGTCCAGACTCATATCGATGCACAGATATAAGCATTCTTGAGTCCAGGCTGTACCCTATGCATCTCACGCCGTTCTAAGTTTTTCAATTACAATCAAGGTAGACCTAGGTGTTTGTGAGATGCTCTGGCTTAACTCTAGGGGAACATGGTTTCTAGGGGAAATGCTTAGACTAATTCCAGAATTTTGAAAAATCTAGGAAATTGGGAATTTTGAAATTTATTTTTCCTAGAATTTGAAGAATGATACTAACAACAAGATAAGACACCTACTCTACCCAACACATTCCTATTTGCCTTCTAAGTGCAGTGAACTCAAGTTCAGGTAGGGGTTTTGTAAAGATGTCAGCTAGGTTTGATTTGGACTCAACATGGTTGAGTGCAATTTCACCTTTAGCTACGTGATCCCTTACAAAATGGTATTTTACCTCTATGTGTTTAGTCCTAGAATGGTGAATAGGATTTTTGGTTAGATTAATTGAGCTGATATTATCAATGAAGATTTTTGTATGTTTATATTCTAGTTGATAGTCTTTTAATGTATGCATCATCCATAATAACTGAGATGCATATTCTCCTAGGGCTATGTATTCAGCTTCTGTAGTGGATAGAGCAACACAATGTTGCTTTCTGCTTGACTAACTTACTAGGCACTGACCTAGAATCTGGCAGCTACCACTTGTACTTTTCCTATCTAATTTGCACCCAGCATAGTCTGAATCAGAATAGCCATAAAGGTCAAAGGTGCAAGTTCTTGGATACCAGAGTCCTACATTTAAAGTTCCTTTAATATACCTAAGTATTCTTTTAACATATGTTAGGTGTGACTCTTTTGCACAGGATTGGTATCTTGCACACATACCTACTGCAAACAATATGTCGGGTCGACTTGCAGTTAGATAAAGTAAACTACCTATTGCACTCATGTAGTATTTTGGGTCAACTGGTTTTCCTTCAGGGTCAGAGTCAATGTTTATGTTGGTTGCCATTGGAGCATTTATAATTTTTGAATTTTCCATACAGAATTTTTTAACTAACTCCTTAGCATATTTAGTTTGATAAATGTAGATTCCATCTTTGGTTTGTTTTATTTATAAGCCTAAGAAAAAGTTGAGTTCCCCAACCATACTCATTTCAAATTCACTTTCCATTAATTTGACAAATTCTTTTAAGAATTTTGAATTAGTTGAGCCAAAGATTATGTCGTCAACATAGATTTGGGCTATAAAGATGTCTTTTTCTATAGTTTTCACGAATAGAGTCGGATCGATTTGTCCTTGGTTAAAGTCTTTGGATATTAAGTAATTAGATAATCTTTCATACCATGCTCTAGGGGCTTGTTTTAGTCCATATAATGCCTTTTTTAATTTAAATACATGGTTAGGGTAGTCTATGTCTTCAAACCCTGGAGGTTGGCTTACGTAGACCTCTTCCTTGATAAAACCATTTTAAAAGGCTGACTTAACGTCCATTTGGTACAATTTGAACCCTTTATTTGCTGCATAGGCTACTAACATTCTAATGGACTCGAGTCTAGCTACCAGAGCATAGGTTTCATCATAGTCTAAGCCTTCGACTTGACTAAACCCTTTGGCTACTAGCCTAGCTTTGTTTCTTATTATATCACCGTGATCTTCCAACTTGTTCCTAAAAGCCCATTTGGTGTCTATTATTGATTTATCTATGGGTTTAGGTACAAGGTCCCAGACTTGGTTTCTCTCAAATTGTGCTAATTCTTCCTGCATTGCAATGATCCAGTCTGGATCAGGTAGGGCTTCTTCTATAGTCTTAGGTTCAATTTTAGAAATAAGGGCAATCTGACTAAGGTTTCTATAGGATGATCTAGTTCTGACTCCTACGTTTGGGTCACCCAAAATTTGGTCAGGTGGGTGAGAGGTACTTACTCTAGTTGGTCTTATCTGTGGGTCAGAAACTGGTTCTTCTGGCTTATTAAGATTAGGTTGGATTTCATCATCTTCTATAGCTCTTGGATTAATGTCAATATTTTCATTCATATAAGATAAGCTGTTTTCTTCATCAAATATTACATTAGTTGTTTCTTCAACCTTCAAGGTATTTTGATTATATACTCTAAAGGCCCTACTGGTAGAGGAGTATCCTAAGAATATTCCTTGGTGAGACTTGGGTGTAAATTTTCCTAAATAATCTTTAGTATTTAAAATGTGAACTTTACACCCAAATACTTTTAGATAATTTAGATTGGGAATTTTATGATAGTAGAGTTCATATGGTGTTTTATTCTGAGATTTGTTAATTAAAATTCTGTTTTGAATATAATTTGCAGTATTTATCGCTTCAGCCCAAAATTGATGATTTAAATGATATTCGTTTAACATAGTCCTAGCGGCTTCTTGTAATGTTCTGTTTTTACGTTCCACTAGACCATTTTGTTGAGGGGTTCTAGGACATGAAAATTCATGTTGGTATCCATTTATTTTACAAAATTGGGTAAACCTATGATTTTCAAATTCCCCTCCGTGATCACTTCTTATTCTTTTAATTTTAGTATCTTTTTCATTTTCCGTTAATTTGCAAAAATTACTAAATATTTCATAGGTTTCATCTTTTGTTTTTAGAAATTTTACCCATGTGTACCTAGAGTAGTCATCAATTATTACTAAGCAATATTGGTTCTTGCTTAGTGATTTGGCTCCATGTGAATCAAATAAGTCAAGGTGAAGGAGCTCAAGTACGGTGTTAGTTCTTTCTAGGTTGGTTGACTTGTGGGTTGACTTGGTTTGTTTTCCTTTTTGATACGCATCACAGATTGAGTTTTCAATAAATTTTAATTTGGGCAAGCCTCTAACTAGACCATTTTGACTCATTTTTTATATGAGTCTTGTGTGCGTGTGACCCAGTCTTCTGTGCCATAGTTGGATTTCCTCTTGTTGTGTCAAGAGACACTTATTGAGGATACAGATAAGTCAATTGTGTAGATGTTATTCTTCCTAAGTCCCTTAAGTCTAATCTCAGGGTTTTCGATGTTTTTAACTAGACATCCAGATTTATCAAAATTGACTAGATATCCGCTGTCACATAATTGACTTATACTTAGTAAATTAAAGTTAAAATTCTCAACCAATAGAACATTTCGAATAATGAAATCGGAACTAAGTTCAATATTACCTTTTTCGATTACTTTAAGTTTACCGTCGTTGCTTAATGCAACTGATCCTAACTTCTTGTACTTGAGTTTAGTAAACTTCAACTTATCTCCAGTCATATGTCTGGAGCATCCACTATCCAACATCCATTGATCTAATTCCTACACATGAAGTAGTTTGAATTGGTTTTTAATGGATTAAAGATAGCTTCAATTGAAGTAGACTCCTTAGATTTTCTATCTTACTCAATTGTATTCGAAGTAATTTAGCAAACGCTCAATCATATGGTTATTAACGTTTTGAAATCTAAGTTTTTTAAAATAATTTTAAAATTTAAGTTTTTAAAATAATTTTGAATTTTAAGTTTTTAAAATAATTTTGAAATTTAAGTTTTTAAAATAATTTTGAATTTTAAGTTTTTAAAATAATTTTGAAATTTAAGTTTTTAAAATAATTTTGAATTTTAAGTTTTTAAAATAATTTTGAATTTTAAGTTTTTAAAATAATTTTGAAATTTAAGATTTTAAAATAATTTTGAAATTTAAGATTTTCAAATAATTTTGAATTTTAAGTTTTTAAAATAATTTTGAAATTTATGATTTTAAAATAATTTTGAAATTTAAGTTTTTAAAATAATTTTGAAATTTAAGATTTTAAAATAATTTTGAAATTTAAGTTTTTAAAATAATTTTGAATTTTAAGATTTTAAAATAATTTTGAAATTTAAGTTTTTAAAATAATTTTGAAATTTAAGATTTTAAAATAATTTTGAAATTTAAGTTTTTAAAATAATTTTGAAATTTAAGTTTTTAAAATAATTTTGAATTTTAAGTTTTTAAAATAATTTTGAATTTTAAGTTTTTAAAATAATTTTGAACTTTAAGTTTTTAAAATAATTTTGAATTTTAAGTTTTAAAATAATTTTGAAATTTAAGTTTTTAAAATAATTTTGAAATTTAAGTTTTCAAAATAATTTTGAAATTTAAGATTTTAAAATAATTTTGAAATTTAAGTTTTTAAAATAATTTTGAATTTTAAGATTTTAAAATAATTTTGAAATTTAAGTTTTTAAAATAATTTTGAAATTTAAGATTTTAAAATAATTTTGAATTTTAAGTTTTTAAAATAATTTTGAATTTTAAGTTTTTAAAATAATTTTGAAACTTAAGTTTTTAAAATAATTTTGAAATTTAAGTTTTTAAAATAATTTTGAATTTTAAGTTTTTAAAATAATTTTGAAATTTAAGTTTTTAAAATAATTTTAAAATTTAAGTTTTTAAAATAATTTTGAAATTTAATTTCTTAGTCATCTCACCCGATCTAAATTGTCAATCAGGGAATCCTATAATTGTTGTGAGATGAATTATTGTTGAGTTTAATAATCTGGTTTAACTTTGTGTTAGATTCAGGTTTAGCTTTGGGTTCAACAAGTAAGCATTCTTTGGATAAACTTCTGGGCTATGGTGAGTCACAAGGAGCTCATTAAAGTAACCATGCCTTCGAGGTTTTCCAAATAGTCCTACCCATTGAACTTAATACTAAACCTTGGTCTAACTAGTTGGGATCCATTTAAGGGTAGCTTCGGTCAGTTCCACTTGGCCAAATGCACCAGGTCGAAGTCATATCTTCCTAGACATGCGATGCCCAAGTTTCCCTAACGTACTATCATCCAAAATCTTCACCGGTACTGTGGTTCAAGTTAAACTTAGCCTATTTTTAGACTAGCCTTAATTACCCTACCGGGTAATCTACTCTTGTTTTACCCATTTCGGGTAAATTAGGTTCAGTTACCCTGTCGGGTAGTTTAGTTGGAGGTGTCGGGTAGTTTAGTTGGATGTGCCAGCTAGTTTGGATCCACCATCTATTTTTGAATTTATGATTTAATTTTGAATTTTTAATTTGATTTTGAATTTAGAGTTTTATAATTTAATTTCTAATTTGATTTTGAATTTTGAATTTATAATTTATAATTTATAATTTAATTTCGAATTTTAATTTGATTTTGAATTTAGAGTTTTATAATTTAATTTCTAATTTGATTTTAAATTTTGAATTTAGAATTTAGAATTTATAATTTAATTTCTAATTTCTAATTTGATTTTGAATTTATAATTTAATTTCGAATTTTAATTTGATTTTGAATTTAGAATTTATAATTTAATTTCGAATTTTAATTTGATTTTGAATTTTAAATTTTTAAGATCGTTTTCCTTTTAGCTTTCCCTGGATCATAGCCTTGATATGGTCTATCGAGGTAGTGTATTTGATCCTTCGAAACCCAGTATTGGCCAAATCCAACTTGATTGATCAATTTGAATTTGGGGACCCATGCTTGGACTGATTTACTACTTTGTTTGTTTATTAAGGATAAGTAAGATCTATATTTCTTTTTACTTTTATATCTCAGCCCAGTTTTGTTGTAGACGGCTCTTTGTGTCCCAAGAATTAGGTCCAAATTCTTGGATCCCAGAGAAAACCGTTCTAAAGTATTTTTTAAATCTTTTACCTGATTTTTCAAACTAGAATTTTCTTCCTCAAGTTTTTGAACTTGAGTTGAATTTCCAGTTTGAACTTGATCAGGTAAGGAATTAGTGTTTGTCACTTCTTTAAGGACAGCTACTTCCTTTAGAAGTGATTTAATCCTAAGGTTTGACTTAGCTAGTTTGTGAAGTAAGTAATTAACTAAATTATTAAGCCTTGGAATACTTACAGTGGAGTCTGGCCCTTCTGAAACGGATGCGGATCCGTGGCTTTGCTCGGACTCGACTTCTGACTCGCTCTCGCTCTCGATGATCTGGTCCCGGGCCATCAGTGCGAGTAGACTTGTTTGATCAAGTTCATCGTCGTCGTCCTCCGAAGAAGATTCGTCCCAGGTTGCCTTCAGGGCCTTCTTTCTTCTTTGCTTTTTGGCCTCCTTTTGGTTGGGACAGTTGGTATGCCCTTTCTGGTTGCACCCGTAACAAGTGACTTCGAACTTTACCTTTGAGTTCGGTTGGGCCTCCTTGGATTGAACTGCCTTCTTCAGATCTTTCTTGTTGAAGCCCTTCTTCTTCTTGTAGAGCTTCTTCACAAGATTCATGAGTTCGATGGTCGGTTCATCTTCTGAGTCGGGTTCCTCTTCTGATTCCGATTCAATTTTTCGTCGTACTCTTGATTCCCGTGTTCGACTCGTAACTGCAACCAAAGCAATACCCTTCTCGGGTGGCTGTGCATTAGTTTGTTCATGAAGTTCAAATTCAGAAAATAACTTGTCTAACTTTAAAGAAGATAAGTCTTTGGAGACCTTGTAGGCATCTACCATTGATGCCCACAATGTACTCCTTGGAAACGAATTTAATGCGTACCTTATGACGTCCCGATTTTCGACTCTCTGCCCAATTGCATGAAGAGAGTTGAGAATGTCCTAGATGCGCGCGTGAAGCTGGCTCGCCGTCTCACCTTCCTGCATTTTTAAATTATACAATTTATTAAATAATAAATCTCTTTTACTTACTTTTGTGTCAGTGGTGCCCTCGTGGAGTTCGATCAGCTTCTCCCAGAGTTCTTTTGCGGTTGAAAAGGGACCAACTCTGTTGAGCTCCTCCTTGGTAAGACCGCACTGGATGGTGCAAGTAGCTTTGGCGTCGACTTCCACCTTTTTGATAAAGGCTGGCTCCCAGTTCTCACAGGATGTAGGCTTACCGTCTGTATCAGTTGGTAGTTGTAGTCCTGTCTTGACTATCATCCAGGTGTCGAACTGGATCTTCAGATATATCTCCATTCGCCCCTTCCAATATCCGAAGTCTTCTCCGGAAATAGTGGGGGACGAACAGTGCTATATCCTTCTTGTTGAGTCATTTAGACCTAAACAAACAAAAACAAAAAGATCTATTCCAAGACTGAGTCTTGGATTAGTAGTGCGGGAGGAAGAAGAAAAAATAACGAGCTCAAGTGGTATTGACCAACTTAGAGCAACACTGATTAGAAAAGAATTAGAATTTTAGCTAATTTCTAATTAACTCCGAAACAAAATACCACGAAAAAAAACTGTTTTGAATGGTGGTTTCACCAATTCAAAACAACCCCGCTCTGATACCAATTGTTGGATCGAGACGCGCTAGAGGGGGGGTGAATAGTGCTCGCGGCTATTTCGTTCGTATCGGAATCGTAAAAAGCGTAAGAGTTAATGCAGCGGAATAAAAATCAACACACAAAGACACAAGAGATTTTTACTTCGTTCGGAGCCTAAGGCGACTCCTACTCGAAGGCCCGCGATCCTTGATCGCTTCCGGTGGGCAACAACTATAAGCTCGATTATTACAAACTAAGTATTACAAGAAATGCGATAAAAGAAATCTATACCGACGATGAAAAGAGAAATCTTGGAGCTCTGGGTCGTCGGAGACTTGTAGTAGCACTTCCGGGAGTCTTTCGGAGCAGCACGTTGAAGAGAGAAGACTTGGAATTTGTTGTCCTGAGCTGCTGGTCGAACCCCCTTTATAAATAGTGTTCAAGGCGCCTTAAACAAGCTCCAAGGCGCCTTAAACGAGAATTTTATCCCGATCTGCTCGCTGTGATAACCCTTTGACTGTCGCGACCTGAAGGCGCCTTCAAACCATTCAAGGCGCCTCCAAGCTGTCTAAGGCGCCTTCAACCCATCCAAGGCGCCTTAAGCCTGCTCCTCGCGCCAGCTCAGGATTTTGAACCCGAGGCGCCTCCAAGCCTCATGGAGGCGCCTCGGATACTGTTCATCCGAGGCAAATCTTCGTTATTTTGTACCTGCAAGACATGTTAGTCCCAAACAACATCCTGCACCACAAAGTTAGCACAAAATAACAGTATGGATAATAAAGAATGTTTAAGACAGTCTCCGGACTGTCCGGGTCTGACTTCGAATTTCCGACCGGAAATCCTTGGTCGACCCGACGCCTACTGTTCCCTCTACGGGGAACGCGTCCTCACCTACTCCACTCAGGAGATTTACCTGTTGCCAGTGCGATCCTCCAGATCGACTGGACTTTTGCTCAGCACTCGATGCTTCCGGACTTTCTGTTGGACATCCGCTTCCCGGCTAGTCCAGTCTTTCACCTGGTTCGCAGCACCAGGACTTTCCACCTAGGGTTACCACCCCCTAGGACTTTTTGCCTGAAGTCATCGACCTGCCAAGACTTTTTCGCATAGGGTTACCACCCCCTACGGTTTTTCCCTTTGCCTAACCGCAGCTAGGACTTTCCTGAAATCCTCAAGTAGACTTGTTAGAATACAAAACACCTTAACTTTGAATCCTTTGCCATTATCAAAACACGAGTTCGATCGTCGGATGCTTCCCGTACCAACAAAGAGTAGATCGTGAGTTGTTGTTTCTGACTCCAGCCTTGAGCCTCCTTATATATGAGGTTCGGGGTGCCTGAAACCTTCAGGACGCCCTGGATGTGACGTAGCCGAGCCAATCAGTGAGCTCCACTTGGCGAGGCGACGTTGGGATAGAATTTCGCCTCCTGAGCGCTCGGATCCCTCCCAGGCGCCCGGAACCATCCTGGGCGCTCGGACCCCAGTTTTCCAGCAGCTTCCTTCCTGCAAAAAAACGTTAGTCCGGAGGAAAACATATGATGTATATACCCTGCAAAACAAGATGTTAGCACAGTTTAAGTTCAACAAGTAGATTATAACTTAGATTCTGTCTCTCCAAGACCGGAATCTAATCAAGATCTCGACTTAGAGTTCTGAAATGGTTCTAAGTCGGATCGGCGCCTAAGTTCCCTTCCCGGGAACGCGTCCTCATAGTCACTCCCCTCCAGTGACTTACCTTCACTTACCTGCCAGACGTCCGGTCAGCCCTTTGACCCGTCTGGGCTTCGTGCCAGCTATCCGGTCAGCCCGTCGACCTAGCTGGACTTCGTGTCAAACGTTCGGTCAGCCCGTCGACCCGTTTGGACTTCGTGCCAGCTATCAGATCGGTCCGTCGACCTAGCTGGGCTTCGTGCCAGACATCAGGTCAGCCCATCGACCTGTCTGGACTTCTTCTGTACACTCGATCAGAGTGTTAGATAACAACGAAACTAACTTAACCTATCTTGTCATTCATCAAAACTTGAGTTAGACCGTTAGTGCTAACCGCACCAACAATCTCTCCCTTTTTGATGGAATGACAATCTGGTTAAGTTAGTGATAAATATGCAAGTAAAAAAATAAGCATAAGGTTTTTAAGTTTGGCTTTTAAATTGTGTTCTGATTCTTTTCTGTTTGTTTAACTAACTTAACCATCTAACCCTCCCCCTTTGGCATTCATCAAAAGCATAGAATAGCAAGTTAAGAAAAATGCAAGGTAAAAAGAAATGTAAGTCAGATTATCTTGGGGGAGTATAACATAGAAAATGATTTAAGTTTTTAACTTTTCCAAAAAATAGTTACTTCTTGGGGGAGTATAAGATAGAAAATGATTTAAGTTTTTAACTTTTCCAAAAAATAGCTACTTCTTTTTTTTTAAATAACATAGTTGACTTTTAGAAAGATAACTGTAATTTTAACTTAATCTTTCGAAAAGAGTTTTTGTGATTTGAAAACATAATTTGCAAATATAGCATAAGAAAAATTAAGGTTAAGTCTAATTTTCAAATCAAGTTTTCAAAACTTTAAGACTCAGTTTGTAAAATCCAACTTTCAAAACGAATTTTTGAAACTAAGTAAAATCTGTTTTCAAATCTAAGTTTGTATCCTCTAATTTTCAAAGTATATTTTCAAAAGCCAAGTTTCTATTTTAATATAATTCTCAAAACAAGGTAAAAAAATCGAAGTTACAAAACTGAATAAAGCTTAAAATCAACTTTTCAAATATAAGTTTAGAAGGTCTAAATATCAAAACTGAGTTTTAAAAAAAAATATGATTTTCAAAAACTGAAGAATCCAATTTTCAAAAATAACTTTTTAAAACTAAGTTTGGAAGGTGTAAATCAGAAACCAAGTTTAGAAGTTGTATTTTTCAAAATTGAATATAAAAAGTTTAAAAACATAAAACTAATTTTTAAACAAATTTGAAAAATTCAAAATTAACACTTAGGTTTTGTTTAAAAAATATTTTTCAAAAGTTGAACATAATTAACCTCCCCTTGAACCTGACATTACAAAATTTGTCTAACCGGTTAGCTACTCACTGACTATTAGAGGATAGCAGCTTTCACTTGGTTAGTCAAGTTAAGTCTAAGCATCAGGTAGTGTTTGACTAAACTAAATGACTTAGCTTGATTAATATCTGTTTGGTATTTAACGCTCAGACTTATATCGATGCACTAGCATAAGTATCTTAAGTCAAGGTAATTTGCCTATGCATCTCACCCGTTTCTATGTTTGACAATCACAAACAAGGGAATCCTAGGGTGTTGGTGAGATGTTCAAGTACTAGCCCTAGACATGCTTTCTAAGGGATTACTCTAGTTTAAGGCTAAAACTGATTTTGAAATTTTAAAAATAGGAGATTTTGAAAACATAAAAGCATTTTACCTTAGAATTTGAAAATATCCATTTTTTTAAAACAATTTTTAACATTCCTAGTCTATTAGGCACATTCCTAATTTTCTACGTAGATTGCTAAACTCACTTTCAGGGAGGGGTTTAGTAAATATGTCAGCTAAATTAGACTTTGACTCAATGTACTTGAGTTCAATGTTTCCTTTAGTGACATGATCCCTGATAAAGTGATGTCTAATTTCAATGTGTTTGGTTCTGGAATGATGCACTGGATTTTTTGTTAAATTAATTGAGCTAATATTGTCAATTAATACTTTTACATTTGTAAGGTTCAAGTTAAAATCTTTTAAAGTGTGCATCATCCATAATAGTTGTGCAACGCATTCTCCTATGACTATATATTCTGACTCAGTTGTAGATAGAGCAATACAGTGTTGCTTTATACTAAACCAGCTAACAAGTGATGGACCTAGTAGTTGACATCCACCGCTTGTGCTTTTACGGTCTAATTTGCATCCAGTATAATCTAAGTCAGAGTACCCTATTAATTCAAAATTATTAGTTCTAGGATACCAAATACCTACATTGTTGTTCCTTTAAGGTATCTAAAGATTCTTTTGACTTGAGTCATATGTGATTCTTTAGCATAGGTTTGGTATCTAGCATACATACTAACTGCAAATAGGATATCGGGTCGACTTGCAGTTAAGTACAGTAGGCTACCTATGACACTCTTATAGTATTTTAAGTCAACTGGTTTTCCATTGACGTTGTCATCTAGGATTGTATTTACTGTCATAGGTGTTTTTATTTCTTTAGTGTTTTTCATTCCAAATTTTTTAAGTAATTCTTTAGTGTATTTTTGTTGATAAATATAATAGTCTTCATTTGTTTGTTTGATTTGTAATCCTAAAAAGTAAGTTAATTTGCCTACTAGACTCATTTCAAATTCTTGTTCCATTAAATTTGTAAATTCATCTAAAAATTCTAAGTTAGTTGAACCAAAAATTATATCATCTACATAGTTTTGCGCTATAAAAATATCCTCTTTTATTAGCTTAACGAATAGGGTTGGGTCAATTTGACCTTGGTCGAACCCTTTGGATATTAGGTAAGAGGTGAGTCTTTCATACCATGCCCTAGGTGCTTACTTTAGTCCATATAAAGTTTTCTTTAATTTAAATACATAGTCAGGATATTCTAGACTTTCAAACCCAGATGGTTGTCCTACGTAGACTTCTTCTTTTATTAATCCATTTAGAAATACTGACTTGACGTCCATTTGATATATAGTCTAAACCCTTTATGGGTCGCATAGCTGAGTAACATTCTAATGGACTCTAGTCTAGGTACTGGGGCATAGGTTTCATCATAGTCAAGTCCTTCAACTTGACTAAACCCCTTAGCGACTAGCCTAGCCTTATTTCTAGTGATTTTGCCAGTTTCACTTAGTTTATTCCTAAATACCCATTTTGTTTCTATTACTTTTTTATTTTTGGGTGGTGGTACCAAGTCCCAAACCTCATTTCGCTCAAATTGAGCTAGTTCCTCCTGCATAGCTATGGCCTAGTCTGGGTCAAGTAAAGATTCAGTTATGGTCTTAGGTTCGATTTTTGAAATTAAAGAAATTTGACTTAGGTTCCGAAAGGATGACCTAATCTATACCCTTAGATCTGGATCACCAATTATCTGATCAGTTGGATGATTTGGGTTTACTCTTATGGTTCTAAGAGGTTGGTTTTCTTGAGTTCTTTCTTCGTCTTCATGATTTAAGTCTTGATTGGTTCCTTCTTGATTACTACTGCTTTGAATGAACTCAATTGGCTGAAGTTGGGTTTGATCTAAGTTTGGCTTGGATTCCTCAAATTTTACATTGGTGGTTTCTTCAATTCTTAATGTAACCTTATTATAAATTCTGTATCCCCTACTGTTGAGTGAATATCCTATAAAAATTTCATTTTCTACTTTAGAACTAAATTTTCCTAAATGTTCCCTTGTGTTTAAGATGAAGGCTGGGCACCCAAATACTTTAAAATATTTTATATTGGGTTGTTTATTATAATAAACTTCGAAAAAGGTTCTATTATGTACTTTATTTAGGGTTGTTCTATTTTGCACGTAGCAAGCTGTACTAACAACTTCTATCCAAAAATATTTGGGAAGATTATATTCATTTAACATAGTTCTAGATGCTTCAAGTAACATTCTATTTTTTCTTTCCACGATTCCATTTTGTTGAGGTGCTTTAGGACACAAAAATTCGTGATGATACCTATTTTCAAGAAAAAATTTATTAAAATTATGATTTTTAAATTCTCCCCCATTATCACTTCTAATTCTCTTAATTTTAAGATCTTTTTCGTTTTCAACTTGTTTACAGAAGTTTATAAAAGTTTCAAAAGTTTCATCCTTATTTTTTAAGAATTTTACCCAAGTAAACCTAGAGAAGTCATCTATTATTACTAGACAATATAAACTGTCGTTTATTGATTTGACCCCGTGGGAGTCGAACAGGTCTAGATGTAAAAGTTTTAGTATTGAATTAGTTTGAGATTGATTAATTAGTTTGTGGGTAGATTTTGTTTGTTTGCCTTGTTGACAAGCATTACATATGGTTGAGTCTAAGTTAGGTAATTTTGGTAAGCCTCTAACTAATCCATTTAGTTTGCTTATGTTTCTGAAATTCGTGTGTGATATTCTTCTATTTCATAACCATGTTTCTTCTTTTTGTGTTAAATAACACTTAATTGAAGAAGTGGTTAAGTTAATTGCATAGATGTTGTCTTTTCTAAATCCTTTTAGACTTATTTTAGGATTATCTAGGTGCTTGATTAGACATTCTGAAGATAAGAACCAAACCTTATACCTAGTATCACACAATTGACTGATACGTAGGAGATTATACTTGAAATTTTCAACAAGTAAGAATTTGTGATAATGAAGTCAGATTTTAGCTCAATGTTACTGATCCCGTCTGAGAAGCTGGACAAGACGGAGATCCGGTGAAAAGAAACCCACCGCTGATGAAGAGCAATGCCTAGAAATTTGATCTCGTCTGAGAAGCTGGACAAGACAGAGATCCGGTGAAAAGAAACTCACCGTTGATGAAGAGCAATGCCTAGAGAACGCCGATCCGAGAAACCCAAAGCGGATCAGGAAAAATAGAGTAACCGAATGCCTTCCTTGCACGAAGATCCGATGACGAGAGAGAAACCCAATCAAAGAGACACCCCTATTCGAAGCTCCCGAGACCTCCTGCACACAAGAGTCCAGCCAACACTATCGTCAATGACCTAAGATCGGGGTGGGAATCCCTGGCTAGGCCCTCCGACGCTCAAGTTAGTGATCTCTCTCGGTGTGGAAGAAGGAAGAAGAAGATGAGCAGTAGCCGGGAATTAGGGTTCTGAATGTGCGCAATGATGTGAACTTACCTAGCCAACGGAGAGGATTCCCCTTTTTATACCACTTCATATAACCTCCGTAGTCATGAAGTGGACCCCGGTTTGTTAGAGTTTGTTATGAGATGACGTCAGCTGCGTACTTGTGGTGAATGACTTTTGAGGAATCTTTCTTGTACCCCAGATGTACCTTCTTTGTCATTTAGCACCTGCAAAACAATCTAAAAACATATTTCCCGCCAAAATATATAATGTCTATCACATAGTCACATATTGCAGATATCTTCATTAATTATCTTATCTTAAATATTTACCTCTATCCTATCTCATGAGTTCCTTTGAAGTGTTTTATCGTTTCTTCTAGTCCCTCTTGCTTTTATTATATCATGGATAGCTCAATATACCCATGTTCCTTGTATCGGTTGAAATTAGTCATGACTCTATTTAGTTAATGATTATTATTCCTCATGGGGCTTCTGTCCGCGCCCTTCTATGTGAATTATCCTAAATAACACTAGGCTATATTTTATTAAGTGTCTTTCCAAGGTATTGGTCAATCGGCCGGTCTTGACTTTTCTTCTCAAAGACATGTTTAAATCGATATTGGCATGCCTCCTTAAAGACGTATCCCGGCCGATATTGGTCTTCCTCCTTGGGAGCATATCTCGGTCGATACTGACCTACCTCTTTTCAAGGTATATCCCGGCCGATATTAGCCTACCTCCTTTGAGTTATATACTAACTGATATGGATCTTCCTCCTTGGAAGCATATTTCGGTCGATACAAACCTACCTCTTTTTGAGGTATATTCCGGCCGATATTAGCCTACCTCCTTTGAGTTATATGCTAACTGATATGGATCTTCCTTCTTGGAGGCATATTTCGGTCGATACAACCCTACCTCTTTTTGAGGTATATCCCGGCCGATATTAACCTACCTCCTTTGAGTTATATGCTAACTGATATGGATCTTCCTCCTTGGAGGCATATTTCGGTCGATACAGACCTACCTCTTTTTGAGGTATATCCCGGCCGATATTAGCCTACCTCATTTGAGTTATATGCTAACTGATGTGGATCTTCCTTCTTGGAGGCATATTTCGGTCGATACAACCCTACCTCTTTTTGAGGTATATCTCGGCCGATATTAACCTACCTCCTTTGAGTTATATGCTAACTGATATAGATCTTCCTCCTTGGAGGCATATTTCGGTTGATACAAACCTACCTCTTTTTGAGATATATCCCGGCCGATATTAGCCTACCTCCTTTGAGTTATATGCTAACTGATATGGATCTTCCTTCTTGGAGGCATATTTCGGTCGATACAGACCTACCTCTTTTCAAGGTATATCCCGGCCGATATTAGCCTACCTCCTTTGAGTTATATGCTAACTGATATGGATCTTCCTTCTTGGAGGCATATTTCGGTCGATACAAACCTACCTCTTTTTGAGGTATATCCCGGCCGATATTAACCTACCTCCCTTGTTTGGTTGTATCCTTTCTCCTTCTTATCGGGGACCTATGAAACCCAACCCATATCACTAGCCTTCCCATCAAGTCTAGTCGAAGGAGGTGTAGACGACTGACTAGACATAAGTCTGATTTTGTCTTTTCCTACCCGTGACTCTGCTCCAGATATTGAAATGACCTCACAGATTTTGTGTACAACTATCTGATGAAACTAAGTATAGCGATCCCGTGAACCCCAGTACAGTGATTCCTTGAGTCTTTTGATCCTTTAAATAGGGTTACAACCTTCTCTTTGTTCACCACCCATCTTAGTTCTTTTCCTTCCTTGCTAACTCTCATTGCTAAGGTTATGGTCTTGGATCCTCCTCTTTGGAGGCGACTTTTGTCGGACAAGGCGAGATCTATATATGAGTTTATTCAAGTTTTTGCTTCGGCTAACTCTAGGGTTCAAAGGATTGTCTTAAGAGATGAAGCTTCATAGTCCTGAGTTTTCATCCAAAGATGCCAAGGTTCTGAAGGCTCAAGAAACTTCAGAGAAATTTTCACCACTCATGGAGATCCAACTAAATAGCCCATGGATGTCGCGAGAAGGGCACAACACATATTACCAACGGGCTAAGTTGGGTGGCTCTAGTTGCAGAACTCCAGGGCTTGAGAGGGGAAGTGGCTTTTTCATTTACTTTTCCATCATGGTCTGAGTAGATCCTTCCCCTTCCCCTTGCCCTTGAGTCTTTCTGCTTTGTTGCTTTCTTCGTCCCAGGCAAAATATTGCCACTTATGCGCCTTGACAAACCTGGGCGAAGTAAAATGTTTCCCTCTCTGCTCCATGGTAAGTTTGAATCCAGTGGGACTGAAATTTTTCAAGAGCTTATGTTTGTAATTTTTGTTATCTATCTGAGGTTTACTGTTCTGAGGGAAAATGTAATGTTATGTACTTGATCAGATTCTAACTGTAAAAATAAACTTTTGTATTGAATTAAGTGATTCTATTGAATCCTTCTTTAATTTATAAGAATAAAGGTGATGTTATATTCATTACCCCTTCGTATATCCTATGTGTCATTTCTCATGGCTGAGGCTATCTTAACTGTTGGAATACTTCTATATTATAGCTAATGTTGTACCAACCAATATTGTTTCGTTGATTATAAACAATGTTATTTAAATCAATATTATACTTATCTAGCATAACCAAAGTTATATCGGCCAATATAAAATTATTTTGATCAATACTAGTTTGCATCTTATAAGGATGTTAATTTAAAATCTGTTATTCGCTTAAATCTCCATCCTTAAATATTTTTGTCCTTAGCCTGGTCTTAGTCAAAATTCAGTCCTTTTCACTTTATTATGTCCAGTTAATTACGTCTCCTTTCGAAACTTCCTGTTTGGTGATTGGCTTTTCTTCAGGTAAGAGAATGTTATAAGCGTACAACGAGGCGTTACCAACCCCAGCGTGATCTGATCTGTCACATCCAGTATAAATGTTTTTTATGATGATAGGACACATATTTTCTCTGGCCGCCACGTCACGTAAGCCTTTGCCTTTTTCCTGTGATCCTCAGTGTTTGCTGAGATAAAAATGTTTTGATCTGACGACGGTTGTGTGTTTTTCAAACCCTAAACCCTTCGTCTCCTTTTCAACTTTGTCCCTTCTTTTCTCTCCCTTAGAGTTCTTTTCTTGCTGCAGTCTTCGACCAAACCCCATGCTCACCATTTCTCGACGATCTTCCTTCTAGTTTTCAGTAAGTAATCTGTTGTTTTGCTAGCCGATATTCTTGTCCATGGTTGAGGAAGTAATTGCCCCTTGGTACGTCCACATGTCTTCTTCTTTTGATAAAAATGCTAGGCTAACCATCCGTCGTCAGTATGAAATTCCCCGGGAGTACAGCATCATAATCCCAAAACCGAATGATCGTCCTCACCATCCCCCTGCTAACTGCGTGACCTTTTTCAAAGACCAATTAATAGGAGGTTTAAGGTTTCCCATTCCTCCTTTCTTGATCGAAATAAGCCAGTATTTCGATATTCCTTTGCAACAATTTGCCCCCAATGCATTTCGTTATCTGTGTGGTACTTACATGCTATTTCGTTTGCAAGATATTCCTCCTACTCCTCAAAATTTCTTCATGTTTTCTTATCCCAAGTGCTCAGAACCTGGTGTTTTCTTATTTCAATCGCGAACTAAAATGGTTCTTTTTGAGGATATGCCCTCGTCTCTCAAAGCTTGGAAATCCCATTTTTTCTTCATAAAGTTTCCAGGACCCATTCCTTGGTCTCATGCCTGGAAATCCTTCTTGCCCCTCTTGCCCGACGTCAAGGAGTTTCATCTTCATCCCTCTTTTCCTATTTATTGTGAGAAGTTGTTAAGTCATCGACTTTCTATCCCCAAGTGGCTGAGAGTTGATCTTCTATACCTATTTGGTTTAAGCCCCGTCAAACCTGATACTCAAGTCCCTTTAGGTAATACCTTGTTTCTTTCTTCTTGCTTTGAACTAACGAAACTATTTTTCTTTTCTATGTAGTGGAGAGCTTTTATGACACTTTGATTGATGAAGAACTTCGTCTGGAAGAGGACGTAATTTGTGCCAAAGAAGCCGAACTTCTGGCTGCTATTATTCCTCCCCCTTCAATTGAAGAGCCGGCTCCTTTAGCTGAAGCATCCAGCTCTTTGGGGGTTCTTGAAGCTCTTGAGGCTCCTGAAGGTCCTTCTGCAGAGATCCTTGCCATTTCTTTACCCGCTGTTACCTCACCAGTGGCTGTTGCTACTTCCTCATCTTCCCCTCTTCCCATCATTGAACTTACGTCCTCTGGCAGCCCCAATAAATCAATAGCTGAACTTGTTACCGACAAACGCCCGGGGCGCAAACTTACCAGAATTCCTCCATCAAAAAGGACGCTTATCCTTCCGGCTAATGAACAAGTTTCAGAAGATTTTGTTCCTGCTGACCCTCCTTCTGATGAGCCCATGTTGGCCGAACTCTACCCTTCTCTTAGTTTTCCTACTTCACCCTTCTCTAATGCCAGTACTTCTGGTGATGTCTCTTTCACTTTTCCCCTATCTATTCCAACTTCTGGATCTTTACCCTCCTCACCTTCTTCTTATTTGGTCTTTGCTCCTCCCTCTGTCCCTACTTTCTCTTTTTCTGCTGGTTCTTCCACTATTCCTGTCCTCCCCATATTGCTAGGAGGTTTCTTCGCTGGTGATTGGGATGAAGTTCGTCCCATTTTTGAAGAACTCAATACTTCTGAAGCAATTGACCGTTTCTCCCATAAGGAGAATCAGGTATGTTTACTAATGTCTATTCTCTACTTCTTAGTGGTTATCTCCTGACCTTTTATTATATTTCTAGCGATGGATAGAAAATATGGGCTTATCTCGACTGATGTACAATTTATACAATGAGAACAAGAAACTAAGGTCCGAGAATGATAAACTGAGACAACATGTTACTGAGTTGTCTTCTGCCGCGTTTTCTGCCATTGCCCAGAAGCAACTTGAAGCTCAGATTGAAAGTCTTCAAGCACAATTCAAATCGGCTACGAATCTCAACCAAGAATTGACTTCCAAAATTGGCGAGCTAAAGGCTAATTATGAAGCAGAATTGGCTGAAAAACTTAAAGTCTTGCAGCTAAAGGAAGATGAAACAACCTCCTTGAACACCTCCCTTAATTTAGTTAAGACCGAGGTTTCTATCAAAGAGAATGAACTGAAGACTTCCCAAACGGCTTTGGTGGTCTACAAGGAGAATGAAGATACTCGTTACAAAGAATGGGTCACCGCCATGATTGAATCTCCTGAATTCAATAGGTCGATCGTGAAGTCCATCTTATCAGCCTTTACTGCGGGAGCTAAAGGGGCGATTGAACAATTACGGGAGGAGAGCTACTTATCTCGTGACCCTCCTCCTAATTTCCTAAATCGTCGCAGACTCATTGAGAACAAACCCCCTGATCTATACCCTCAGCTGACTTTAGTTTGACTTAAATTCCAATTCTTGTAAAAAAAAAGGGGGCATCAAAACTCTGTGATGATAATCTGACAAACTTATGTAATGCTGATTAAACCCTTTTCATTGTAAATTTCACTCTTTCTCACGACAGTCATCTGTTTTGTTTAAATATGTCAAATGTTGCTTAGCGGATCATCATATAACCTCACCTAACAGATTATTATGTTCTAGATTGTTTCCTCATAACCGGACGGTATATAT
This sequence comes from Zingiber officinale, assembly GCF_018446385.1. Lineage (NCBI taxonomy): Eukaryota > Viridiplantae > Streptophyta > Magnoliopsida > Zingiberales > Zingiberaceae > Zingiber > Zingiber officinale. Next base: position 91,806,960 of record NC_056004.1, read on the forward strand.
CAAGGTTGATAAGTACCGCCCGATATTTCATAGATTAGTTATGTCTTGCCCGACTTAGCACAGTTCTATCATGATATTCCCAATATTGGTCGATTTATCTTACTTGATTGATTTACACGTATATCTTCATATGTTATTTTACGTATTAGTCACATCTCATATGATTTTGTCATAGTGTATATTATTTAACTTATTGTGATAAGCTTTTGGTCGACATATTTGGGTGGTCTTTGTCTCGGCCGATCTATCAGAACCGCCCGATTCATATCTATGGACCTCATCTGGTAGTCTATAACCAAGTTCTGTCTGCTAACTGATATCTTGCACTCAACTTTTGCCTTACTTTATTACACCAATAACCTGAACTTATAATTACTGGACTAATTTTTCTCTATATCCGTCAAGCTTTCTTAGGAATTGTTTCTAGGGGAAACTTCACACATCTTTCGAGGAAGATTACTTAACTTTATCTCTTTCTCTTGATTTTATCCTTTAATATTATCACTCATTTATGACGATTGGAATTCTAAGTACCTTTTATTTCCTTCTTTCCTTTTGTTGTTTCTGTTTGGGGGTTTTAGCATAGGGCCAAAAGAAAAACAAAGGTTTTACGAAGTTTTCTTCCGCTTTCCCCCATTTCTCTTCATCTTCCTTGATTCCTCTTCCTTTTATTGTCTCTTTATGGCAATTTCCCCTCCTGCATGGTTTCTCTCATGCACTTCCGACCTTATAGATACAGAAGAAGTGGATTTAAAAGCGACCTATGGTTTTCCTTCTTATATAACTCGTCCCGCTCCTCATGAGGGTCCGCATCTTCCTCCTTTAGGGTGTATTTCTATCTTCCGAGATCAAGTCCTACAAGGTTTTCGATTTCCTCTTCACTCTTTTTTCTGTAATGTTAGCCTCTATTTTAATATTCCACTCAACCAGTTTGTCCCTCAATCTTTTTCTATTCTTATGGGTTTTATTGGGGTATCCAAACTGTTAGATTTTCCCTTGTCTCCCCATCTTTTTCATCACTTCTTCATTCCTCGTCGAGTAGATGTTGGTATTTTCAAATTCCAATCTCGTCCTAAGGCTATTCTGTTCAACTGAATTCCTCCTCAAGGGGAATGACTGTTAGAGTGTATACTAAAAGCCTAGCTTTTGGTATGAACATTTATCTAGAAATAAGAATCACATTGGTCAAATGTCTACATTTATGATAAATGTAGTTGCTCAATTAATTTATATTGTAGATAACATGGTGTGTGGTGTCACACACAGAAGATTATGTTATCGGTTCCTTATAAATTATAAACAGTAGCTCACGACCATGATGGAAAGGAACAAACCATTGGAAGGTCGTAGTGTAATTAGGTGTTAGTTTATCTTAACTATATAATTACACTAGTACACTTAGAGTGTATTGAGTAGGACCATTTGAGGTCATTTCTTTTATACTGACTTTATAAAGAAACAAAGACCTCGGTTATTATGGAAGTGTGTGCTCTTAATCCTAATATAATAACAAGCACATATATTTGATATTTATTTCTTTAATTTATCAATGGGTGAGATTTAGTTCGATGAATCAATAAGCTCGATAAGTTGGGAAATGATATCACTTATAGTGTGTGTTGTTGATTATAGAAGGAAACTGTGTCCTAGTAATCTAGGTTGAGAATGTCCCCAAGAGGAGCTCATAAGGATTGTCATGTTAAACCATGCAGGTGGACTTAGTCCGACATGACGATGAAGTTGAGTGGTACTACTCTTGGAGCTAGATATTAATTAAGTGAGTTGTCAGTAACTTACTTAATTAGTGGACATTTGTTATCTTAAACACAGGGAGACTAACACACTCATAATAAGAAGGAGCCCAAAATGTAATTTGGGATTGGTGCGGTAGTTCAATAATAGTTCTCTAGTGGAATGAATTATTATTGATAAAATTAAGTTGTGTGTTCGGGGCGAGCACGGGATGCTTAATTTTATCGGGAGACCAAAACCAATTCCTCCTCTCGGTCTCTATCGTAGCCTCTTAATTATAGAGTACTATACCCACCTATACCCACCTTCTTACCCATCCTATAGGGGCCGGCCAAGCTAGCTTGGAGACCAAGCTAGGGCCGGCCATGGGTATGTTCATGGGTGAATTCATGTGGCCGTCCCTATTAAAATAAAAAGGAATTTTAATTTTAAATTTTTTCTTATGTGGATAATATAATTTAAAAGAGAGTTTAAAAATTTAAATCCTTCCTTTTATAAGATTCTACAAAAGATTAAGAGAAGAGTTAAAATCTCTTTCCTTATTTGTAGATTAAAAGGTTGATTTTAATTTTGGTAAAAACTTTCCTTTTAATTATATTCATGATTTAAAAGAAAGTTTAAAAATTAAAAATTCTCTTTTATTAGTTTCTACAAAAGATTAAGAAAAGATTTAATATCTTTCCTTATTTGTAGATTGAAAGGAGATTTTAATTTTTAGAGATAACTTTCCTTTTTGGAAATTATCCACATGTTTAAAAGAAAGATTTTAATTTATAAAATTTCTTTTTATTAACCAATCATAAAGGGATTAAAATTATTGGAGAAATTTTTATAAATTTCTAGAAACAAATTAGGAAGTTTTAATTTTTGTTTTAATTAAAACTCTCTTTGTTTTGGGGAGAAGAGTGGCCGGCCATTATAATTTGAAAAGAGAAAATTATTTTAATTAAATAAATTTTCCTTTTCAATGGCAAAAGAATTAAGGAAGTTTTTATTAAATTTTCCTTATTTGTCAAGACCAAGGGTTATAAAAGAGGGGGTAGAGGAGGCTTCAAGGCTAACGACTCTATTCTATTTTTCCTCTCTTTTCTCCTTGGGTGTGGCCGGCCCTTTCTTTCCTCTCCTCTCCTTTGTGTGGCCGAAACCTTCTCATGGTGGAGATAGCTTTGGTGGCCGGATCTAAGAAGGAGAAGAAGGAGAGAAAAGAAGCCTCTTTTCTAGCATCCCTTGGAGCATGGTGGTGGTGGCCGAACCTCTTCATCCTAGGAGAAGTTTTGATAGCCGAAACTTGTAAGGAAGAAGAAGGTGCTTGGTGGCTCTCATCTCGGAAGATCGTTGCCCACACAACGTCCGAGGTTAGAAGAGGAATACGGTAGAAGATCAAGAGGTCTTTCTAAAAGGTATAACTAGTAATTTTTGTTTCCGCATCATACTAGTTATTTTTGGAAATAATACTAAATACAAGAGGCATACGATTCTAGAGTTTCGAATTTGTTTTCGATATAGTGTTCTTTTGTTTTTCTTTCCCTTGTGATTTGATTGTTCTTTTCGGTTAACCTAAAGTTATTTTAGGAAATTAAATATTAGCTTTCCATAAAAGGTTTTGTCTAGTCGGTGGTGGTTGCTCCCATATCCAAGAAGGCCATGTGCCTCGCCACGTCAGTACTGGGAACCAATTATGGAAATTAATATTTAATGGAATTAATAACTTAAGGTGATTTGGGTCGAACGTGTTAAGTTCCGCAGGAGACCCAAGTCAAAACCTAAAAGAACGAATAGATTAAGTTTTGGATCAAACGTGTTAAGTTCCGCAGGCGATCCAAAATTTAATTTAAAAGAACACATGGTAGCTAGGAAAAGGTTCAGACCTTTGTACAAAATTTTTGTACAGTGGAACCTCTAGGTTTTCCGAGTAGCAACCAACAATGACATCACAATTTTTTCTATATGCGTCTCCCTTCTCCTCCTCCATTTCTCATCCAATGGATACATGATTTACCTCCACTTCCTAGCACCCAGGATCTTCTTAACGATCCCCTTGTTGCTTCTGCCCTACCTAAACTGAGAGGAGCGAAATTCAGCTTGCCGCATCTAATTGTGGAGGGTTTAATGTTTCCTTTCGAGATAGGCAATATTGACACCCCTTTGGATATCTTTTGGTATGTATAAATATTTTGATCCATATTTATGGATTAATACATCTCTTTTATAATGGTGTCTAATTCCTGTGTTTGAGCTGATGTTCTTCTTCCAGCCTTTATGTACAAGAATCCTGCTATGACTAAGTCCTTTGTCAATAATCTTGGAGAAGAATGGTTGCGTTCCCGCCGGGCTAATCCTAATTTCTCCACCTTGGGTTTGTTATCTGAAGAGGAACAACGGGCAGAGGCTGTCGCAGCCATGGAGGAGGAAGAAGAAGAACCTTTTGTTGCCTTAGTTAAAAAGCCAAAGCTTACTGAGGCTTCTCCCTTTAGTGATTTCTTTGGTACTTTTGTGCAAGCTCCTCTTGTCCCAGCGCCCATTTCTCTCGAGAGAGGTAAGGCACCGATAACTCCTACCCATATTATCTCTAATCATTCTCTTAGGATGATGAGGCCCGGTCTACTTATCCCATCTTCTTCTATTGTTTCAGCTCCTTCTGCTTCTGCTTCTGAGATGGTCATTATCCCTTCTGTGTCTTCTGCATCTCTCGCATTGGCCTTGCCTCCTTTGGTTTCTAGGCCCCGGGCAAAACGGACGCCTTGCCGAAGATCTTCACCAAGTGTTAGTCCTTCAACTGTTAGTGTTCCCATAATTGAATCAGCCTCTCTCGCATTGTTACCCTCTATTCCATCTAGTTCTTCTTCTGCTTCTATTATTTCTACTGTTTCTTTTCCTTCCATTGCATCTTCTTCTTCTCTACCTCCTTCTTCATCCATTCCCCGCCCTTTATTTAAACAGGCTATGGGTTTGCCCTCTCAACTTGGACAACCCTCTGATCCACCTAGCTATGGTTCTTTACAACTACAAGGCCTATTGGCCGAATCTTAGCTACAAGGCCAAGAACAGCTAAGAGGCCTTAGCCTTCCACATCGGGCCGACCGTCATAGTCGTCAGGCAGTAACTGTAAGTGTTTCTAGTCATATGTTGTCAACTTTGTATCCTCATCTTTAACTATATCATCCTTTTGTTTAGTTCCTTGCCTCAAGTCTGTATATCGACCAGTTACTTATGGCTAAGGACCAGGAGAACAACAAATTAAAAGCTCAGCTGGAGACATTGAAGGCTACTTTACCTTCTTCTAATAGTGACCTGGTTCAGTTGCAAGAGAAAGTGGCCTTACAAAGTCAACAATTGGGGACCTTGAAATAAGAATTGGAGGAGTCCCAGTAATTATTGAAAGATAAAGAGCTTGCAAGAAGAACTTTGGAATTACAGGTGGATCGACTACATTCTGGTCTTCGACTGGAGATTGCTTTAAAAGAGAAAGCTCTATTAGATGCTTCTCAAAAAAGTCTTATTTTAGAGAAAGTAGAGAAGCTTCATAATGCCTGTCTTTCTGACCAAGCTCAAGACCTAGCCTCTCATGATTTCATTATCCTACAGGAACAAGAGCAAAGGAAAGCTCAAGATGTTGAATTGTCACTGCTCCAGAAGGAATTGGAACAGCTTAAATCAGAAAAGGATGCTTTAAAAGATCCAAATACAAAACTGCAAGCTGATTTTCAAAACTATAAGGAGCAAGAGAAGAGTCGATGGGAAGAGTGGTGTCTGGCTTATTTAAAGTCTTCAGCGTTTGCCCAAGAATTTGTCCGTAGGATAGTGGGTGCTTTAAATCATTCTGTATCGGGAGTTCTTCGACAATTAAGAGAGGGTGGTTATCTACCCAAGGAACCTCCCCCCTCTTTCATAAGTCGACGCAGGCTTAATGAAGAACTACCCGCCGATTTAAAAGGTCCTTTTCTAGATGTCTAAAAAGATTGTTCATAAAAGACTTGTAATGGAAAAAACTGGTAATGAAAAGAAGTGTAATCAAAGCTTGGTAATTAAGTGCTTGCGATGTATAGGAAATTTTGGATACTCACCTGTTTCTCTATTGTGCTGATTTGAGAATGCCCCTTTTGAAATGCTTTCGAGCATTAAGTATAAACTTTATTCGAGAATTCCTTGCTCATCTTTTGAAGTTAAGCCTTGTCTTGATGAATCCTCCTGCATATAACATCTGGTGTGCTTCATGTTTCAAAAGAATGAATAATCCCGAGTGAGTTTAGATAAGGAACTATATAAAACTCCTGAGTTCCGAGCTGAGTATGATACTCCGGGCGATTTTTAGATAAGGATTTTCACATGAATGGGCTTCCAGATGGAAACTGTGCCATATGTATAGAATCTCCCTTCTAATCTAGTATAAAATGTCAACCGATTTTGTGAATAAATCCATATAGCTCTGTATTCAACATGCCAATATAATCCCGGTTAATTATGCTCTGAAGTCTCTGGTTCCTCCCATGAAGACTCGTCCGAGTTACTTCATGAGATTCCCCAAGCGACTATATTTTATGATGGTTTAAAGTCTCCGGTTTCTCCCATGAAGACCCGTCCGAGTTACTTCATGAGATTCCCCGATTGACTATGTACCGTGATAGTTTAAAGTCTCCAGTTCCTTCCATGAATACCCGTCCGAGTTACTTCATGAGATTCCCCGATCGACTATGTTTTGTGATGGTTTAGATTCTCCGGTTCCTCCCATGAAGACCCGTCCGAGTTACTTCATGAGATTCCCCGATCGACTATGTTTTGTGATGGTTTAAAGTCTCTGGTTCCTCCCATGAAGACCCGTCCGAGTTACTTCATGAGATTCCCCGATCGACTATGTTCTGTGATAGTTTAAAGTCTCCGGTTCCTTCCATGAAGACTCATCCGAGTTACTTCATGAGATTTCCCGATCGACTATGTTTTGTGATGGTTTAGAGTCTCTGGTTCCTCCCATGAAGACCCGTCCGAGTTACTTCATGAGATTTCCCGATCGACTATGTTCCGTGATAGTTTAAAGTCTCCGGTTCCTTCCATGAAGACCCGTTCGAGTTACTTCATGAGATTTCCCGATCGACTATGTTTTGTGATGGTTTAGAGTCTCCGGTTCCTCCCATGAAGACCCGTCCGAGTTACTTCATGAGATTTCCCGATCGACTATGTTCCGTGATAGTTTAAAGTCTCCGGTTCCTTCCATGAAGACCCGTCCGAGTTACTTCATGAGATTTCCCCATCGACTATGTTTTGTGATGGTTTAGAGTCTCCGGTTCCTCCCATGAAGACCCGTCCAAGTTACTTCATGAGATTTCCCGATCGACTATGTTTTGTGATGGTTTAGAGTCTCCGGTTCCTCCCATGAAGACCCGTCCGAGTTACTTCATGAGATTTTCCGATCGACTATGTTCCGTGATAGTTTAAAGTCTCCGGTTCCTTCCATGAAGACCCGTCTGAGTTACTTCATGAGATTTCCCCATCGAATATGTTTTGTGATGGTTTAGAGTCTCCGGTTCCTCCCATGAAGACCCGTCTGAGTTACTTCATGAGATTTCTCGATCGACTATGTTTTGTGATGGTTTAGAGTCTCCGGTTCCTCCCATGAAGACCCGTCCGAGTTACTTCATGAGATTTCCCGATCGACTATGTTCTATTGTAGAATTATGATTGCACTAACCTTATGATAATTAAAATTTCTGGATTCCTCAGGGGGGGCCGAATAAGTCTTTAAGATTCCCTACTGTTGATTGCTCGAACATATATTATAAAAGTTCTGCTAATACTGGTCAATCTGTATGAGCCACATTTATTTTTGTGGCGGTATTCGCCTTGCATTGCGTTTATTGAAAGAAATGGAGTACATAAACTGTAAGAATACTTGTCTTCTTTTCATTGGAAACTTACTTCAGATAATTATGGTTTGTTCCCTTTGACATATTTTTAAGTAGCATGATCTTTGTTAAATCCGGTAAGGTTGTAAATGATTTGCACTCCAGGGATGTTCCAGAATTCTTCCTTCAGCGTCTTGGAGATAATATGAGCCTGATGTGAGCTTTTCTACCACTTTGTAGGGTCCACCCCATTGTGGTGCCAACTTACTAACAACCCCGACAGGTTTAATACGTTTTCATACTAAATCTCCTACTTGGAAAAATCTGGGGATGACCCTTTTGTTGTAATTTTGTCTCATTCTTTATCGGTATGATACGAGACGAGCAGCAGCTTTATCTCTGATTTCTTCTATCAAGTCCAGCTCCATGAGTCGTCGACCCTCATTGTCTGCATCATATAATTGCCTTCTATCAAATTCTATTCCCACCTCAATGGGAATTATTGCTTCTCTCCCATAAACTAATTGAAAAGGAGTGATTCCTGTAGCTTCTCGAGGTGTAGTACGATATGCCCAAAGAACGCTGGGTAATTCATCTACCCAGCTACCTCCGATATGATCCAGTTTGGTTTTTAAACCTCTTATAATCTCTCTATTGGTTACTTCTGCTTGACCATTACTTTGAGGATAAGCCACAGAGGTAAAAGCTTGAGTAATACCATAACTTTTGCACCAAGCTAGAATTCTATCCCCTTGAAATTGCCTTCCATTATCAGAGACTAATTTATAAGGAATGCCAAATCTGCATATGATATTTTTCCATAGAAATTTAATAACTGCATCTTCAGTAATCCGGGCAAGTGGTTCTGCTTCTACCCATTTGGAAAAATAATCTACTGCCACCAATAAAAACCTTCTTTGTGCAGTTGTCATAGGAAATGGGCCTACTATGTCCATGCCCCATTGATCAAAGGGACATGAGACTATAGAGGTTTTCAACAACTGTGTGGGATGATGCGAAATATTTTGATGTTTCTGGCAGGACATACAAGTTCTTACCAATTTGTTGGCGTCTTCGTGTAGAGTAGGCCAGAAATATCCTGCTAATAAGATTTTATGGGCCAAGGATCTCCCTCCTATATGACTACAACATGAACCTTGATGAACTTCCTGTAAGATAAATTGTATATCTTCTGTACCAATACACTTGAGCAAAGGTCTAGAAAAAGCTCTTTTATATAACTGCTCTCCTACCATCGTGTATTGAGCAGCTCTCTTTTTAAATACCCTTGCCTGTTCTGTATTACTGGGAAGAATACCTTGCTGTAAATACAATATGATTTGAGCCCTCCAGTCACCTTGAATTTCTGTTTCAGCCTGTCTTTCGATACAGGATATCAACAGGGTTTGTTCTACGGGCCGATCTAGGCTCCACGGTACTATAGCAGAGGCCAGCTTAGCCAATTCATCTGCTACCTGATTCTCAGATCGAGGAACCTTTTGTATAGTTACTTCTTGAAACTGAGATTTCAACTTATCAAATGCCTCAGCATGTAACCAGAGTCTGTCATTATTAATTTCAAAATTACCTGATAGTTGTTGGGCTGCCAATTGAGAATCAGAATAGATGAGGACTCGAGCTGCCCCTATATGCCAAGCGGCCTGCAATCCTGCTATCAAGGCTTCATATTCTGCTTCATTGTTAGTAGCTCTATAATTCAATCTGATAGAGAGTTGAAGTCTGTCTTCCCTTGGAGATATAAGAAGAACACCAATTCCGCTACCTTGTCTGGTTGAGGAGCCATCTACATAAACTTTCCAAATGTTTTCTTCCTCAGGGCCTTGAACTTCTATAATGAAGTCTGCTAGAGCTTGTGCTTTGATGGCCGAGCGAGGTTGATATTGAATGTCATATTCTCCAAGTTCAGTTGTCCATTTGATCAGCCGACCTGATGCCTCTGGGTTGAGTAACACCCGTCCGAGAGTACTGTTGGTTAATACAATAATTTCATGCGCTAAGAAATATGGGCGCAACCTCCGAGCGGTCAAGACTAATGCATAAGCTAATTTCTCTAGTGTAGTATATCTACACTCATCTCCTTTTAATAAATGGCTAGAAAAATATACAGGTTGTTGCTCTTTTCCTTCTTGTCTGACTAATACAGAGCCTACAATGTTTTCATTAGCCGACAAATATACCCAAAGAGTCTCTCCTACTATAGGCTTAGCTAATACAGGGAGAGTAGACAAATAATCTTTCAACTCTTGGAAAGTCTTATCACATTCCGCATTCCACTGAAATTTATTAGCCTTTCTGAGTATTTTAAAGAAATGAAAACTATGATCGGCCGACCTTGAAATAAACCTAGACAAGGTTGTAATCCGGTCGGTCAATCTTTGAGCTTCTCTCATGTTACGTGGTGGCTCCATGTTCTGAAGTGCCTTGACTTTGCTCGGGTTGGCTTCTATTCCCCGTTCGGACACCATATATCCTAGGAATTTTCCTCCTTTCGTGCCGAATAAACATTTGCTCGGATTTAACTTGAGCCCATATTGTCTCAATGTCATGCAGGTCTCCTCTACATCCCTGCATAGATCAGCAGCTTGAAGAGACTTAATTAAGATATCATCTACATATACTTCCATATTTCTACCAATCTGCTTCTGGAAGACCTTATTCATGAGCCTTTAATAAGTTGCTCCTGCATTTTTTAGTCCGAAGGGCATAACATTATAACAATAAGTACCTTCAGATGTTATAAAACTAACCTTTTCTTGATCTTCTTTAGCTAGGGGAACCTGATGATAGCCTTGATAAGCGTCTAGCATAGAGATGTACTCGCATCCAGCAGTGGAGTCTACCAATTGATGGATCCTGGGTAATGGATAATAATCTTTTGGGCAAGCCTTGTTGAGATCCTGAAAATCAATGCACACTCGCCATTTGTTTCCCGGCTTAGAGACTAACACCACATTAGCTAACCGGCTAGGGAATTGTACCTCCCTGATATAACCAGCCTCCATAAGTTTAGTTATTTCTTCTTTGATGATTTGGTTCTGTTCCACGCTAAAATTCCTCTTTCTTTGCATGACTGGGCGAGCATCCGGGAAGACATGTAAGGCATGTTCCATGACTGCAGGAGAAATGCCCGAGACTTCTTTAGGCGTCCAGGCAAACACATCATTATTCTTCCTTAAGCACTGTACCAGTTCGGCTTTCAAAGTGGGATCAAGATCAGCCGCAATATATGTAATAGCTTCAGGCCGACTGGTCTAGATCTAAACTTCTTCCTTTTCTTCATAAACCAAAACAGGCTGCTTCTCCTGAATGACATTAACTTCCATTCTTTGAATCTTTGGGACAGCGTTAGCTTCAGCCCGAATTATTTTTACGTAACATTTTCGGGCTGTCTTCTGATCCCCTCGCACCTCCCCGACTTGATCATCCACAAGAAATTTAATTTTCCGACAAAAAGTAGAAACGACCGCCCTAAACTCGTTTAGGGCAGGTCGACCCAGTATCACATTATAAGAGGATGGAGCGTCTACTACCATGAAATAAGATCTCCTTGTTCTCATCAGAGGCTCCTCTCTTAGAGATATGGCCAACTTTATTTGACCCAGGGGTTGTACTTCATTGCCTGTGAACCCATATAGAGGTGTGACCATCTGCTGAAGTTCACTCGGGTCAATTTATAGTTGATCAAAAGCCTTCTTGAATATAATATTGACAGAACTGCCCGTGTCTATGAAGGTACGAGAAATGGTGTAGTTGGCTATCACGGCTTTGATAATTAGGGCATCGTCATGGGGTATTTCTACCCCTTCAAGATCTCTAGGCCCAAAACTTATCTCCAGACCGGCCGCTCGTTCCATGCTACACCCCACGGCATGAATTTCCAATCTTCGAGCGTGCGCTTTTCTGGCCCTATTAGAATCCCCATCAGTGGGACCACCTGCAATCATATTGATATTGCCCCGAGCAGCATTACTCCTGTTTTCTTCCTGCCGAGTCGTCATAGCTTCAGAAGGTGCTTTCTCTGACACTTGGCTGGTACCGGTTGGGACTGGCAGTGCATCTTGCCGAGGTTCGACTGGGCGATATTCTAATTTGAGAGGGCTCTACTACCTGGGGTACTGCTGCCGATAATAGTTTTGCCTCTGATATCGCTCCCTATTAGCTCGTTTATTTCTTAAAACAAAACAGTCTTCAGTATGATGACTGCTAGTTTTATGATAAGTGCACCATCTCCTTGGTGCTTCTGGCTGTATCTCCATGTGATGTACGGCTTGTGGACGATATTCTGGTTGTCGGTGAGGTGTATGAGTTGCTCTAGGCCCTCTGGGCGGAGAAACAGGAGCCAGAGTTTTCTCCTTAACCTGGATAGGAGAAGAGGTAACACCCTCCTTCCTACGAGCAGCTTGAGCTTCTTCCACATTAATGAATTTGGTAGCACGCTCAATCAATGAATCAAAATTAGCAGGAGGATTTCTTACTAAATCTTTAAAGAAATCGTTATCATTTAAACCTTGAGAGAAAGCGCTTACTAATATTTCAGTGGTAGCATTAGGTACATCAATAGCTACCTGATTGAACCTTTTGATGTACGCTCGGATGGACTCTTTGGATGCTTGCTTAATTGAAAATAGACTCCAAGGAGTCTTATGATACCTCTTATTGCTGGAAAAATGATGTAGAAAAACTTTCTTGAAGTCTTTAAATTTTCGAATAGACTTCTCTGGCAATCTTTTGAACCAGCGTTGTGCGGCTCCTCCGAGGGTAGTAAGAAACATCCGACACTTCACCCCGTCAGAGAATTGTTATAATAATGCTACGTTCTCGAATTTCAACAGATGATCTTCTGGGTCTGTTGTTCCAGTGTACTCACCGATCTGAAGATTTTGATACCGCTTAGGAAGCGGATCATCCAATACACTCTGAGAGAATGGGGAGATGACTTTCTCTGGTGAGCTATCGCTAGTTATCATTTTGATCTTATGCTTTTCTTTGTCTGGTGCCTCGCCAGAGGATTCTTGGAACATGAGCCTCCTACCCCCCTGCTCCATGGGAGTGCGAAGGAAGGCTCGTGGACGTCTTGTCGGAGAAACAGCAGCTGGAGGAAAATACGCATGTTCCTCCTCTTCCAGTTCCTTTCCTTTTCGATGCTCAGTAGTTGAAATCACCGGATTATGAGCCGTTGGTAGAGTAGCTCCAGTGTGAGCTTGAAGTTATTGTTGTTGTTGTTGTAAGGCTTTTTGTACGTGAGAATTGATGAGGAAATCCAGATCCTCTCGACTAATGGTGAGTAGGCTTGATTTTCTGGCTTCTTCCATCTTGTAGTCTCAAATCCAGGTGAAGTTCCCACAGACGGCGCCAAATTTGATCTCGTCTGAGAAGCTGGACAAGACAGAGATCCGGTGAAAAGAAAACCCACCGCTGATGAAGAGCAATGCCTAGAAATTTGATCCCATCTGAGAAGCTGGACAAGACGGAGATCCTGTGAAAAGAAACCCATCGCTAATGAAGAGCAATGCCTAGAGAACGCTGATCCGAGAAACCCAAAGCGGATCAGGAAAAATAGAGTAACCGAATGCCTTCCTTGCACGAAGATCCGATGACGAGAGAGAAACCCAATCAAAGAGACACCCCTATTCGAAGCTCCCGAGACCTCCTGCACACAAGAGACCAGCCAACACTATCGTCAGTGACCTAAGACCGGGGTGGGAATCCCTGGCTAAGCCCTCCGACGCTCAAGTCAGTGATCTCTCTCGGTGTGGAAGAAGGAAGAAGAAGATGAACAGTAGCCGGGAATTAGGGTTCTGAATGTGCGCAATGATGTGAACTCACCTAGCCAACGGAGAGGATTCCCCTTTTTATACCACTTCATATAACCTCCGTAGTCATGAAATGAACCCTGGTTTGTTAGATTTTGTTATGAGATGACGTCAGTTGCGTACTTGTGGTGAATGACTTTTAAGGAATCTTTCTTGTACCCCAGATGTACCTTCTTTGTCGTTTAGCACCTGCAAAACAATCTAAAAACATATTTCCCGCCAAAATATATAATGCCTATCATATAGTCACATATTGCAGATATCTTCATTACTTATCTTATCTGAAATATTTACCTCTATCCTATCTCATGAGTTCCTTTGAAGTGTTTTATCGTTTCTTCTAGTCCCTCTTGCTTTTATTATATCATGGATAGCTCAAGATACCCCTGTTCCTTATATCGGTTGAAGTTAGTCATGACTCTATTTAGTTAATGATTATTATTTCTCATGGGGCTTCTGTCCGCGCCCTTCTATGTGAATTATCCTAAATAACACTAGGCTATATTTTATTAAGTGTCTTTCCAAGGTATTGGTCAACCGGCCGGTCTTGGCTTTTCTTCTCACAGGCATGTTTAAATCGATATTGTCCTGCCTCCTTAAAGACGTATCCCGACCGATATTGGTCTTCCTCCTTGGGAACATATCTCGGTCGATACAGACCTACCTCTTTTCAAGGTATATCCCGGCCGATATTAGCCTACCTCCTTTGAGTTATATACTAACTGATATGGATCTTCCTCCTTGGAAGCATATTTCGGTCAATACAAACCTACCTCTTTTTGAGGTATATCCCGGCCGATATCAGCCTACCTCCTTTGAGTTATATGCTAACTGATATGGATCTTCCTTCTTGGAGGCATATTTCGGTCGATACAACCCTACCTCTTTTTGAGGTATATCCCGGCCGATATTAACCTACCTCCTTTGAGTTATATGCTAACTGATATGGATCTTCCTCCTTGGAGGCATATTTCGGTCGATACAGACCTACCTCTTTTTGAGGTATATCCCGGCCGATATTAGCATACCTCCTTTGAGTTATATGCTAACTGATATGGATCTTCCTTCTTGGAGACATATTTCGGTCGATACAACTCTACCTCTTTTTGAGGTATATCCCGGCCGATATTAACCTACCTCCTTTGAGTTATATGCTAACTGATATGGATCTTCCTCCTTGGAGGCATATTTCGGTCGATACAAACCTACCTCTTTTTGAGGTATATCCCGACCGATATTAGCCTACCTCCTTTGAGTTATATGCTAACTGATATGGGTCTTCCTTCTTGGAGGCATATTTCGGTCGATACAGACCTACCTCTTTTCAAGGTATATCCCGGCCGATATTAGCCTACCTCCTTTGAGTTATATGCTAACTGATATGGATCTTTCTTCTTGGAGGCATATTTCGGTCGATACAAACCTACCTCTTTTTGAGGTATATCCCGGTCGACATTAACCTACCTCCCTTGTTTGGTTGTATCCTTTCTCCTTCTTACCAGGGACCTATGAAACCTAACCCATATCAGTTACCTATACCAATTACCTTGAGTTTGCCATTGTTTCCAAAGATAACTGTCCCTAAGCTTTTGTAAGTAAGTTGGGTAAATTTGGTGTGATCTCCAGTCATGTGTTTGGAACAACCACTGTCCAAAATCCACTTGATTTTCTACAATAGGTAGGAACTAGAATTAGTCTAAATTTAGGCTGATAAAATTTTAAGGTTAGTTTTAACATAAACCTTAAGTTAATTAAAGATTTTAAAAGATTTTTTTTAAATAATTTTAATGTTTTTTTTAAATTTAAAAAAAAATTTAAAAGAATTTTTAAAGTAATTTTTAAAGTTTTTAAAAGAATTTTTTAAAAATAATTTTAAAGTTTTTAAAATAATTTTAAAGTTTTTAAAATAATTTTTAAAGTTTTTAAAAGGATTTTTAAAGTTTTTTTTAAAAAAATTAAAATAATTTTTAAAGTTAATAAAATAATTTTTTAAAATAATTTTTAAAGTTTTTAAAAGAATTTTAGAGTTTTTTAAAAAAAAATTAAAATAATTTTTAAAGTTAATTTAATTTAATTTATAATTGAGTCCTTAGTCATCTCACCCGATCTAGTTTTTAGTCAGGGAATCCTATAATTTTGTGAGATGAATTAGGTTTAATTTTAGGGTTTGGTTTAACTTTGTGTTAGATTCAGATTTAGCTTTGAGTCCAACAAATAGGCATTCTCTAGATAAACTTCTGGGCTATGGTGAGTCACTTGGACATCATTAGAGTAACCATGCCTTCGAGGTTTTCCAAATAGTCCTATCCATTGGACTTAGTACAAAATTTTGATCTAACTAGTTAGGATCCATAAAGGATAGCTTCGGTCAGTTCCACTTAGCCAAATGCACCAGGTCGAAGCCATATCTTCCTAGACATGCATAGACTGAGCTTCCCTAACGTACTATCATCCAAAACTTCACCAGTACCATAGGTCAAGTTAAACTTGGTCTCTTTCTAATTAGCCCTTATTATCCTGCCGGGTAGGTTGGTTTAGGTTACCCTGTCAGGTAAGTTAGTTTTGGAGGTGCTAGCTATTTTGGAGTCTCCCCCTAAATTATTGACCTTTAATTTTTGGTTCTTGGTTTATGTCTGTTCTTTTTGTAGTTGTAATTTACTTGATGATATTCTAAGTCTTGGTGTGGCTTAAAATATTTAGATTTTGAATTTGTTGTTCTAGGTTTGTATTTTAATTTTTTATTTGATTTATTTGGTTTTATATAATGTATTTTTTCTTTGGGTATGTAGTATTGGTTAAGTCCTACTTGAGTGGTTAAGCACACTTTCGGAACCCAAGCTTTACTTGATTGTTTGTGTTGGGTTATTAACGATTTAAACGTTTTATTCGAACTTGACTTGTAGCCAAGTCCGATTTTGTTGTAGGTTGCTTTTTGATTATTTAAAATTAGATCTAAATTCTTAGATCTAGTTGTAAATTTTTCTAACATTTCTTTTAATTTGTTAATTTCTATTTTTAGTAATAAATTTTCCTCCTCAAGTGTCGGGTCTTGAGTTGGATTTGAATTTTTGATTTGTTCCTTGAGATTTTGATTTTCTTCAAGGAGCAATTTATTTTCTTTTTCTAGTTTAACTAATTTACTATTCAAGCACGAGATAATTTGAAAAAAAATTATTTAAAATAAAATTTACCTCGTCGGGACCTTCGGAAACGAGTACAGACTCGTGGCTCGATTCGGGTTCGGACCCGTCTTCTGATTCTTCGTCCAATTCTTCTTCGAGGGCCATCAGCGCGAGGTGGCTCTGGTGCTTCTGATCTTCGGCCTCCGATTCATCTGAAGAGTCGTCCCACGTCGCTTTGATAGCCTTCTTCTTGGATGCTTTTGTCTTGTCGCTTTTTAGTTTTGGGCACTCGTTCTTGTAGTGTCCCTTCTTATTGCATCCGAATTAAGCACGTTACGTTCTTTGGTTCGGGGGAGTTGATCTTCTGCAGGTCCTTCCTGCTGAAGCTGTTCTTTCTCCTCGTGAACATCTTCCTTACCAGGTTCACCAGGTACCCTTCATCTTCAGGCTCCTAATCAGACTCTTCTTCGAGTTCAGGCTTGTTTTTAGATCTCTCTTTGGAAGAACCTACAAACAGAGCTACACCTTTCTTGGTCCCGGCGTTAGTTTGCTCACGCAATTCTAATTCACAGAAAAGTTCATCTAATTTTAATTTGGATAGATTTTTAGAGATTTTGTAGGCATCCACGATAGATGCCCATAAATTATTGCGTGGAAAGGCGTTCAAGGCATACCTTATTAAGTCTCTGTTTTCCATTTGATGTCCTATTACGTGGAGACCGTTAATGATGTCCTTAATCCTCGTGTGAAGCTGACTTGCCGATTCTCCTTCCTGCATTTTAATGTTAAATAACTTATTTAATAACAAGCCGCGTTTCGTTACCTTTGCGTCGCTTGTTCCTTCGTGTAGCTCGATCAACTTGTCCCAAAGTTCTTTCGCATTCTGGTGAGATCCTACCTGATTCAGCTCTTCCTTCGTCAGCCCGCATTGCAACGTGTTGAGGGCTTTGAATTCCGTTAAAGCTTTCTTCTTCATATCTGGAGTCCACTGTTCTGGGTCCAGTGGGATTCCGGAGTTGTCGACCGGCGTCTTGTAGCCTCTTGTGATTTTGAACCATTGGTCGAAGTCTGTCTTCAGGTAGACTTCCATCCACTCTTCCAGTATGTAAAGTCATCCCCGTTGAACAGGGGAGGACGTACTATGTTGAAGCCTTCAAGTAGAGACATCCTGCACACAAGTAAAGAAAAAGACAAACAAAGTCCCAAGACTAGGTCTTAGATTTGTAGTGCGGCATTAAAATAGAAATGAACTGAAAAACTGATTTGGTGTTGCACCGAATCAGATTAATAGCAACGAAAAGAATTCCCAAAAAGGTAATACTACTAGTTTGGGATAAAGACGAAAAATTGAAAATCGAAAAAGAAGAAAAAAAATTACACCCCCTGTCTGATTGGTGGTTGCACCAAATCAAAGCGGTACCTGCTCTGATACCACTTGTTGGATCGTAAGCGTTCGATAGAGAGGGGGTGAATATCGATTAAAAAATTTGAGAGTGAGTACGCAGCGGAAAGAATAAACAAAAGGATGACACAAGTAATTTTTTACTTGGTTCGGAGTCTGTGTCGACTCCTACTCTAAGGCCCGCACACAAGGTGCTTTCGATGGGCAATCACCAATAATTCGAAATGTGAATTACAAAACAAGTACAGAAATTATTAGAGAATGAAAGAACCGACAATAAAAAATTAAAAGCAAACTAGCAAATTATCGGAGAGCTTTCACAGCGTCACAGGAGCGCAGAAGAGTAGATCATGAGTTGTTGTTTCTGACTCCAGCCTTGACCCTCCTTATATATGAGGTTTGGGGCGCCTGGAACCTTCAGGGCGCCCTGGATGTGATGTAGCCGAGCTAATCAGTGAGCTCCACTTGGCGAGGAGACGTTGGGATAGAATTTTGCCTCCCGAGCGATCGGATCCCTCCCAGACGCCCCGAACCATCCCGGGAGCCCGGACCTATACCGGGCGCCCGGACCCCAGTTTTCCAGCAGCTTCTTTCCTGCACGAAAATGTTAGTCCGGAGGCAAACATATGATGTATATACCCTGTAAAACAAGATGTTAGCACAGTTTAAGTTCAACAAGTAGAGTATAATTTAGATTCCGTCTCTCCAAGACCGGAATCTAGTCAAGATCTCGACTTAGAGTTTCGAAATGGTTCTAAGTCGGATCGATACCTAAGTTCCCTTCCCGGGAATGTGTCCTCACAGTCACTCTCCTCCAGTGACTTACCTTCACTTACCTGCAGACGTCCAGTCAACCCTTCGACCCATCTAGGCCGATCATCCCGTTGACCTAGCTGGACTTCGTGCCAAATGTCCGGTCAGCCTGTCGACCCATTTGGACTTCGTGCCAGCTATCTGATCGGCCCGTCGACCTATCTAGGCTTCGTGCCAGACATCAGGTCAGCCCGTCGACCTGTCTGGACTTATCCTGCACACTCGATCAAAGTGTTAGATAACAATGAAACTAACTTAACCTATTTTGTCATTAATCAAAACTTGAGTTAGACTGTTAGTGCTAACCGCACCAACAGCATCAAGTTGGGCTCTGGCAGCATTAAAAGCCTCTTCAATTGAATAATATCCTTTAAAGAAAGGATGTTCTAGACCTTGTATGGCCAAATTTGTTTCTTCCCAAGTAGCATATACCCTAGCTTGTGGTCCAGAGAAGACGACATAACAAGAGAATTTCTTGTCTGCTGGCTTCTGTATAGTTGTTAGGAAATAATTTGTTAATAACTGCTATCTTATGTCCAGAACTGCCAGGAATGGTTAGAATATGCCAAATGTTATCAATAAGACAATGTTGTATTTGGTCTAACTTGTCTCTAAATATAGAGTGGAACTGATTCTTCATGTTGTGTGAACTGTTGTAATTCTTGATTTCCAAACCTTAATATTTTAGTAGCAAATGATATTCGTACCTTCCTTGGTCTATCCATTATCTGAAAGAAAGGAGGTTTAGTGTAATAAATGGGATAAAGTATTAGATAAGGAATTGTTAATTCCTTTTATATATATATTCTCAATGAATGTGTAATCCTTTATTAATAATGGTATCATTGAATTTTAACTATCTTTTAGTACTTAATCCTTTTCATAATTCTTTAGTTTGTTGACTGTATTTGACTATAGCTTCACAGTATGTTCTAATAATAATTTCTTTCTTATTGAAAATGAATAATCTGAAGGCTTCTAGACAATAAATAACAGCTAATATTTCAAAATCTAGTGAAGTTAAATGTCCTTTTTCTTGAAATTTTCCAGAGGCATACCTGCATAAGGTTTCAATAGTTTTAGGGTCATATTTTGAAGTTTTTCTAAATAAAATACCTCCCCATCCCGTTTCATATCCATCTGTTTCAATAACTAAGTAGTCAGAATCAAGTGGGAGTGTTAGCATGGAAATTGTTTTCACTAACTGTTTAATTTATTGTACAAGTGTTATATCTTGTTGATTAAAATATTTTTGTCCAGTTAAGGAGGTCTTATTGTATAAGGGGCTGCTAATGTTTCCTATATCTTTTAGATAAGGTCTTACATAATTGAGGAGTCCTAAGAAAGCTCTTAGAGCTTTTGTATCATCCATTTTATCTGGAAAAGTAAGGATTTTAGCAGAGATATGCAGTTGAAGGGCTATTTGTCCCTGACCTATTTCAGCTCCTAAGAAATCAATATGAGTAGTTTCTATTGTCATTTTCTTTCGAGAAATAATAAGACCATGTTTTTCAAAGAAGTTAACAATAATATATAGATGGGCATAATGTTCTTATTTAGTTTTAGAGAAAACTAAAATATCATCTATATATACACATGTGAAAAGGGAAACATCTCAAAAAATATCATCCATTTTCCTTTGAAATATTTGAGGGGCTACTTTAAGACCAAAAGGCATAACAAGCCACTCAAAATGGCCCTCGGGGCAGGAAAAAGATGTCCATTCAACGGAATCAAGATGCATTTTGACTTCTCAAAATCCTGATTTCATGTCAAATTTAGAATACCATTTCGAGTTTTAAATTTTATTTAAGAGTTGGTCTTTGTCAAGAATTTTATAACCATCTTCATGACAGTTATCATTAAGTCTCTTATAGTTAAATATCATTCTAGATTGACCATGTTTTTGTTCCGATCCTTTATTAACTATAAAGCTAGACTTCGGTGTCTAGATGTGAATCTTTGAATGGCTCCTAAAGTTAATAGTTGATTAATGTGCATTTTACATTCTTCAGTTTCCCAATTTGTATATTTTAAGTCTTGAGCTTTAATTGTAAGGTCTAGGTTTAGTATTGATAGTTTGCATTAGACTTTGTCTCAGTCCCAATATTTAGTAGGATTGTCTCCAATAATTTCTAGTTTTTTTAATCTAGAAATAAGAGAATCTTAATCAGGTTTATGAGTGTTTATTATTTAAAGTAACTGTTTTGGGAGTATGAAATCCGATGGGATCCAGGTATCATCAAGATTAATTATAGGGCTTGACCAGCCAAGTGAGTCTAGTTTTCCTGATCTTGGTAATCGGAAAGAGCTATGGCACAAGTTTGTCTACTATTAGGTTGTGGTTGCTTACTTGGTTGTTTACATGCATTTTTAGAAGAACATTGACAAGATAAGGAGTTATCCATATCATCAGGCGACATAGTTTCTATGAGTGGTTTGGTAGTTAAGGGATGGACAATAGATGGATAGTCTGAGACTATTGGTGATACTATGGGTGAGGAAAAGAAAAGAGCAAAATCTTTGGTTAGAAGGAAAGCTCTATATGGTGCTAAAAGGAAATTTAAGCCTAAGATTAAGTGAATATTAGGATGTAATAATGGTTTAATCCAAAGTTTGGAGAGTGAGAGTGGTGTGCTATATTTGTCATGGTTGTCTTAAAACCACAGATGGATATTAGTGGCAAATTGTGTGCAAGCTAATTGTTGACCATCAAATTGTGTACTTAGTAATGGCTGTGATGTAGTTTTTATAAAAGTTTTTGGCAAGACTGAAAGAAGTGTATTTTCATCTATTGTAGAGTTAGTGGCTCCGCTGTCTAGAAAGGCATGTAGTATCAACTCATGGCCATGGATATTAACCAGGCATTTAACTCTTATGTCTAGAGTCATTCTTGTATTACAGATACTAGAGGCTTTTATAAAGACTAGATCTTTATCTATTATCTCTCCTAGTGTAAGTTGTAAGCTTTTGCCTTTATCAGGAGTAGCCTGAGAAGCAAGTGGAGGAAGGTTTTCTTTCATTTTTTTATCTAGGGTATCTAGTTTTATTTCCAATCTATTAATACGAGTTTCTAATACAAAAACTCTTGTTTCTAATAAAAAATTTCGAGTACCTCCTTTAGATAGTTGCCTTATAGGTATTGTAATAGAGAATAATTGTTGAAGACAAAGATTACATGCTTGTTTTCTACATAACTTGCAGGTACCTTGATAATAACTACAAAAGAAATAAGAAATGTTATCAGTTCCTATCTTTAGTATCCAATCATGTGGACAGTTAAGTTCTTCTGTAGTTTTAGTACTAAGTTATTTAAACATTAGATTTGTATAATTGTATCTATTAGAGTTGTATCCGGCAATTCATACCATAATTCTTCTAAATTATCTAGAGTATCTAAGGGTATGTAATTTTAGAGTCCACGATGAAGGTTATATTGCTGGTATGAAGGCTGCAAAAATGAATTTACAAGACTATAGTTAGAAGAAGGAATAACTTCTTCCACATCGTCTACAGAAATAATAGAGTAGATGGAGGATGTATCAGAAACATCTGATTGTACTTCTACTAAATCAAGGTTTGTGCAGGTAACTAGTTTTGCTTCTCTTATATATAAATTCTTCTTATTAGGGCATGCAAAAGATAAATGTCCTGGTTCATTATAGGCAAAACATGTAATGGTATTACCATATGTTTTCATTGGTTTAAACTTTTGCACATGTTTTTCCTTATTTAGATATGGTTTCTTTTCTCTACTTTTTCTAACATAGTATGTTTTTCGGGGTTTTACTACTTTGGGTCTTGATATCGATGGTCTAGGGATTCTTGATGAATGGTTGTTATGAGTTATTCTTGATCTAGGTTGAGTGAGACCATATTGTTGAGGAGTATATATCTGTCTACGAAATCCATATTGTCGATTTTTAAGTTGCTTTGTATGTGGATATAGGTATATTTTTCTTTAAGTATGGAAATAATGTGTTGGATTCTTACTCCAATGTTATCATATTGTGGTGCTACATTCATATCTGTCCAAGCTTTATGTATTTCTTTTCCTAAGTCTCCTAGAAGTTTGTTAAAGAGTCTTTCTCCTAATTTTGGGTTACAATAGTTTCCTGAGACTGACGTTAATGCTAGGAAGTCATTACAAAAAGGTTTAATCCAATTCCAGCTAAAGAGCTGTAATTGTTCTAAGTCTCTCATAGCTTCTCTTTGTCTTATATCTAATCCAGTATTCGCATCTCTAGCAGTAAATAACCTATAAATGTGCAGCAAAAATTTAGTATGTTATTTCCTTATGAGGTCATCCTTGCTACTTCCTGGGATAAGTAGTTTTATAGTCTTCCCATGCTATCCTGGCAACATCACCTAGGTAATTTTCTCCTATTCTTATCATGGCTTCACCTGTTTCTATGTCTAGTTCATGTCGAGCTTGATAATCTCTTTTTACAGAGACTATCCATTGTTCTAAATGTTGGTGCAATATCCCTTAGGTCAAGGTTGACTGGGTTGACCAAGCTTGAGTCTTGGTCATAGTTTCGATGTTTGACAATACATGTAGACACATGGACAATGCAGGTGCAGTTGTTCATATGGGGAGATTCTGATCAGTCAAGTAGGTCAAAAGTGACCGGATACCTGACTGGAAAGTCCTAGTGAGTGAAGCTAGGTAGAAGGAAATCCTGGTGAGTGAAGTCAGGTGAAAGTCCTAGTGAGTGAAGCTAGGCAGAAGGAAATCCTGGTGAGTGAAGTCAGGTGAAAGTCCTAGTGAGTGAAGCTAGGCAGAAGGAAATCCTGGTGAGTAAAGCCAGGTGAAAGTCCTAGTGAGTGAAGCTAGGCAGATGGAAAACCCTAGTGAGTGAAGCTAGGTGAAAGCCCTGGTGAGTGAAGCCAGGCAAGGGAAAATCCAGATGGATCAAGGATGATCAGACATCTGGTGTTGGGAAGTCCAAGTAGGTCAAAGGATTGACTGGATACTTGGCACGAAGAGAAAAGTCCAAGTGGGTCAAAGGGATTGACCGGACACTTGGTGGGGAGTTCTGGCAGGTCAAGGGAGTGACCAGATGCTAGGTATGATGTACCAACAGGTCAAGGTTGACCGGATGTTGGTTTGAGAGGCTTGGGACTTGGTTTGGGCAAAAACCAAGAGCTGGATCGATCAGTGGATCGATCCAGGCCTTTCTTAGCGAACAGAGAGCCTCTGAATCGATCAGTGGATCGATCCAGATGTCCCAATCGATCAGCCGATCGATTGGGACGCTGCTGCTTCGCGCGATAAGCGCTGGATCGATCCGTGGATCGATCCAGGCATTTTTCCAGAGCACAGAGGCGCTCTGGATCGATCCAAAGCCTCCCGATCGATGGGAGTTTTCAATCGACGGATCCGACCGGCCGATTTGAGCCGGTGCGTCTCCTTGACTCTTCCCGATTCATCTCAGATCTCTCGTCAGCTCCTCCACAGCTCTCTCAAAGCTCAGATCGCCAGTTCTTAAAGGATCTTGGAGGTTTTCCAAGTCAAGAGGCGGATCAAAGGCAAGGAGAAAAGTTAGGGTTAGGGTTTTCTACGCTTATTGTAAGCTTGTGCTTGTATTCTTGTATCCCTTCCTTTTCTTTTGTACTGAGAGTCTTGTAGGGCTTCTCCGCCTTCGGTAGTTACCGAAAAGGAGGTTTTTATTAGTGGAGGGTGCGTGAGTAGGTGTGGATCCTTGGACTAGTCACCTCTTGTGAGGTGGATACCAAGTAAACCAACCTTGTTAGCGTTGTGTGATTTGTTTCTGTATTTTCCGCTACACATCTTCGAAGAAACAAGCAACGACGAGCATCTAGCACGCGACGAGCTATTCACCCCCCTCTCTAGCTACTTTTCGGTCCTAACACTAAATAGGTATCATAAAGTTGTGGATCATCACATTCTCCAATATTGAATAAGACTGAATTTTTGTCAAAGTAAGTAATTTCAGGTGGTCTCCTTTTTCCTATTATTCTCAACAAAGGATTATTATTAGTATAGGGAGTAATCTTTGTTCTTGGAGGATGTCCTTCTCCATAATCCATAGTTCTCATAGTGCTTTCAGGGTATCTGACTTGTAAAGGTTGTGTCCTGAAATTACTAGTGTTATTATATTCGACTGGATTCATTAGGTTTACTGTTGAGAAGTAATCTTGCTTTTTAGCTAATATATTATGGTCTTCATCAAAATATAACATCTAGTCAAGTTCTAATTTATGATGTAAAAGGTCAAAAGCTTCTAATTATTTTAAATTTTCTTTAGTGAAATAGGTAGTTATTTCAAATGGGATGTAAACATATTCATTTAAGTTTTCATAAAATAAATAGTTATTCTCACTATTATGGCATGTATGATATGGCAGTATACTATATTCTATATTCATTAAGTTCATATTAGTTTGATTTTCTTTATGATCTTCTTCTTGTGATATTGAGGGTTTGTAATTATGAAATCTTACTATGGAGCTACTATGTTTATTTTTATAAATAATGGATTCCATTGGTTGTAAAGTTTATGGTTTAGTACTTAATTCTATATTAAGAGTCCAATCTAATCCAGCAAGTAGAGTAGATGAAAAGTCCTTAGGTTTGTGGAAGTAAATGCCTTTTGTAGTAAGGGTTTCAATAATATTAGTAATTTGGACTTTAAAGCTATTGTGAATATTTGTCATTGTTTTTCCTAGAAAAATTATGTCTATTTAGATATTATGTCTTTGAAAATCTCTATACTCTCTAGCTTAAATTGAAATTTTAATATGTTCTATAAAGTCTGGAATAATCATATTGAAGTTTTGACAGAAGTATGTAATTCCTAAATTGCTATTCATACCAACTTCAATGAGTCCAATAACGACTTTATCATTGTCAGAAAATCTTAAGTCGTAAAGGACTAAAAATACCTTGGCTCCTATGCACTTTCTAGTAAGTCCTCTTAGGCCAAACACAATTAGTCCTAAATGTATGTAGTCATGTTTTCTTTGCAAAAGTATCCGTGCAGATTCTTCAGTCATAAGGGTAAATATCTCTTCACCTCCGTCTGGTAGATGAAATGGTTGTGCCCTATGATGTCTACAGAGTGATGTGGACAAGGATAGTAGTCCTTAATTATATATTCTTCTTGGATTTAAGGTATTTAATTGTTCATTAAAAAAAGTGTTTAGATTATGTTCAATATAAATAAGTTCCTCTAATTGCTACGTGGCAATATTTGTCGATGATCTTCTGGGTATCATAGATAAGTTGCTATTTGGTTGTCTTAAAGTTTGTAATAGTCCAGAAAAACTTTTAGTTTGTGTTTTTGTTTGTAGATCCATTAGAAATGAGGTCATGTGTCTTGTATGTAAGAAATTTATAAGTAGTAGGTGATTGTCGGGTAATTATTTTTCCTAAACATAATTTACCAAGATCTTTATTTATGTTTTCTAGGACTTCTTTTAGATCGTTTGTGTGGGCATTGTTATCAATATGATTTTCAAGGGTAAGAAGTTGGGTTTCTAAGACCGTGAGCCTATAATGTAAAGAAGTAAGTAGTGCTAATATGGTGTTATTTTGTTGTACTAGTATTTGATCTCCTTGGCTTACTAGAGCAGTGTTATTGTAACCAATGTCTTTATTTTTAACAAATTGTTGAGAGAAATCAATAGTTTCTTCATAATATGTGTTTTTAAATTGTATCTTGTTCATAAAGTTTAAGGTCCTAGAGGGTTTTTAGAGGCTCTTATACCAAAATTTTTAAAGCTTCGTAGAAATTATTTAGCAGTAGCAGTAAATAATAGACAGCAGACGGTAAATAGTAAATAGTAGAACAGTGAATAATAAGCAGCAAACAGTAAATAGTAAATAGCAAATAGTAGAACAGTAAAGTGTTGGTGCTGGAAGCATCCGACGATCGAACTCGTGTTTTGATAATGGCAAAAGAATTCAAAGTTAAGATGTTTTGTAGTCTAACAAGTCTACTTGAGGATTTCAGGAAAGTCCTAGCTACGGTTAGGCAAAAGGTAAAACCCTAGGGGGTGGTAACCTTAGGTCATAGGGGGTGGTAACCCTATGCGGAAAGTCTTGGTAGGTCGATGTCTTCAGGAAAAAGTCCTAGGGGGTGGTAACCCTAGGTGGAAAGTCCTGGTGTCGCGAACCAGGTGAAAGACTGGACTAGCCGGGGAAGCGGATGTCCAGCAGAAAGTCTGGGAGCATCGAGTGCTGAGCAAAAGTCCAGTCGATCTGGAGGATCGTACTGGCAACAGGTAAATCTCCTGAGTGGAGTAGGTGAGGACGCGTTCCCCGTAGAGGGAACAGTAGGCGTCGGGTCAATCTGAAGTCAGACTCGGACAGTCCGGAGACTGTCTATACTTCATTTATCATGTTTATTGTGCTAACTTTGTGTTGCAGGATAGTGTTTGGGACTAACGGATCTTGCAGGAGCAAAGGAGCAACCTAAAGCCTCGGATGAACAGTGTCTGAGGCGCCTCCATGGAGCTTGGAGCTGGCTGCGAAGCACCACTGGAGGTAGAAGGCGCCTTGGAAGGTGCCTTGAGAGGGCTATAAGGCGCCTTGAGAGGATGAAGTTCGACCAGATCAGATGTTATCCACGCGGAAGACCAGGCAGCATGGAGGTGCCTTGAACAGCCTTCAAGGCGCCTTGAACACCCTTTATAAGGGGGTTTCGACCAGCACTTCAAAGAATCAAGTTCTGAGCTTTCCTTTTTCAACGTGATGCTAACAAAGTCATTCCGAAGTGCTGCTGCAACATTCCGACGACCCGGAGCTTCGTTTTTCTCTTCTTTAAGTTGTCGGTACAAAGTTATTCTAATTGTTGTTACATTTGTAATTTGTAATTCTTATCGAGCTTATAGTTGTTGCCCACCGGAAGCGATCAAGGATCGCGGGCCTTCGAGTAGGAGTCGCCTTAGGCTCCGAACGAAGTAAATCCCTTTGTGTCTTTGTCTTTATTTTATTCCGCTGCGTTTTAATTACTCTGATAATTTCCGATAATCGTACGAAATAGCCACGAGCGCTATTCACCCCCCCCCTCTAGCGCGGTCTCGATCCAACAATTGGTATCAGAGCGGGGTCGTCTTGAATCAGTGCAACCACTATTCTAGACAATTTTTTTCGTGGTTTTTGTTCGGAGTCGATTAGAATTTAGCCTCATAGCTATATTCTAATTCTTTTCAAATCGGTGTTGCTCAAAGTTGGTCAATACCACTTGGGCTCGTTTTTTTTTCTTTTCACTTCCCGCTCTACTAATCCAAGACTCAGTCTTGGAATAGATCTTGTTGTTTCTATTTTTTTTAGAGCTAAATGGCCCAACAAGAAGGATATAGCACCGTTCGTCCCCCACTATTTTCCGGAGAAGATTTCGGATATTGGAAGGGGCGAATGGAGATATATCTGAAGATCCAGTTTGACACCTCGATGATCGTCAAGACAGGACTACAACTACCAACTGATACGGACGGTAAGCCTACATCCTGTGAGAACTGGGAGCCAGCCTTCATCAAAAAGGTGGAAGCCGACACCAAAGCTACCTGCACCATCCAGTGCGGGCTTACCAAAGAAGAGCTCAACAGAGTCGGTCCATTCTCCTCCGCAAAGGAACTATGGAAGAAA
Source organism: Zingiber officinale (assembly GCF_018446385.1). Classification (NCBI taxonomy): domain Eukaryota; kingdom Viridiplantae; phylum Streptophyta; class Magnoliopsida; order Zingiberales; family Zingiberaceae; genus Zingiber; species Zingiber officinale. Next base: position 91,835,336 of record NC_056004.1, read on the forward strand.
CTGATCGAACTTCACGAGGGCACCTCGGAAACCAAGGTAAGTAAGCGTGATTTGTTACTTAATAAACTATACAATTTGAAAATGCAGGAAGGCGAGACGGCAAGTTCTTTACACGCTCGAATTCAAGATATCCTGAATTCCCTTCATGGAATCGGGCAGAAGGTAGAAAACAGAGATATAATAAGGTATGCACTTAACTCATTTCCTAGGAGTACATTGTGGGCATCAATGGTAGATGCCTACAAAGTCTCTAAGGATTTGTCATCCTTAAAATTAGACGAGTTATTTAGCGAATTTGAACTCCATGAACAAACTAATACACAGCCATCCGAGAAAGGTATTGCTTTGGTTGCAGGTACGAGTCGAACACGGGAATCAAGAGTACGGCGAAAAATTGAATCGGAATCAGAAGACGAACCCGACTCAGAAGATGAACTGACCAGCGAACTAGTGAATCTCGTGAAGAAGCTCTACAAAAAGAAAAAGGGCTTCAACAAGAAAGATCTAAAGAAGGCAGTCCAATCCAAGGAGGCCCAACAGAACTCAAAGGTAAAGTTCGAAGTCACTTGCTACGGGTGCAACCAGAAGGGGCATATAAAAGCCAACTGCCCCAACCAAAAGGAAGCCAAGAAGCAAAGAAGAAAGAAGGTCCTAAAGGCAACCTGGGATGAATCTTCTTCGGAGGACGAAGACGACGAACTCGACCAAATGAGTTTGCTCGCATTGATGGCCCGGGACCAAATCATCGAATCCGAGAGCGAGTCAGAAGCCGATTCCGAGCAAAGCCACGGATCCGCATCCGTTTCCGAAGGGCCAGACTCCGCTGTAAGTATTTCGAGGCTTAATAATTTAGTCAATTATTTACTTCGCAAATTAGCCAAGTCAAATCTTAAGATAAAGTCACTTCTAAAGGAAGTAGCTATCCTTAAAGGAGTGACTAACTCAAAACACTTACCTGATCAAGTTCAAACTGAAGATTCAACTCAAGTTCAACAACTTGAGGAAGAAAATTCAAGTTTAAAAAATCAGGTAAAAGACTTAAAAAATACATTAGAACGGTTTTCTTTGGGTTCCAAGAATCTGGACCTAATTCTTGGGACACAAAGAGCCGTCTACAACAGAACTGGGCTAGGATATAAAAGTAAGAAGAAATATAAATCTTATTTATCCCTAATAAACAAACAAAGTAGTAAATCAGTCCAAGCATGGGTCCCCAAGTCCAAATTGATCAATCAAGTTGAACTTGGCCAATACTGGGTTCCGAAGGATCAAATATACTACCTCGACAGACCATATCGAGGCCGTGATCCAGGGAAAGCTAAATTGAAAACGATCTTCAAAATTCGAAATTAAATTAAATTAAAAATTCAAAATTAAATTTTAAATCTAAATTCAAAATTCGAAATTAAATTAAAAATTCAAAATTAAATTTTAAATCTAAATTAAAAATTCAACATTAAATTTTGAATCTAAATTCATAATTTGAAATTAAATTCAAAATTCAAAATTAAATTTTAAATCTAAATTCAAAATTTGAAATTAAATAAAAAATTCAAAATTAAATTTTAAATCTAAAAAATTCGAAATTAAGTTATAAATTCAAAATTGAAAAATAGATGGAGGATCCAAACTAGCTAGCACCTCCAACTGAATTACCCGACAGGGTAACTGAACCTAATTTACCCGGAATGGGTAGAACAAGAATAGATTACCCGACAGGGTAATTAAGGTCAGATTAAAACGGGATAAGTTTAACTTGAACCACAGTACTGGTGAAGTTTTTGGATGATAGTACGTTAGGGAAGCTTGGGCATCGCATGTCTAGGAAGATATGGCTTCGACCTGGTGCATTTGGCCAAGTGGAACTGACCGAAGCTACCCTTAAATGGATCCTAACTAGTTAGACCAAGGATTAGTATTAAGTTCAATGGGTAGAACTATTTGGAAAACCTCGAAGGCATGGTTACTTTAATGAGTTCCTTGTGACTCACCATAGCCCAGAAGTTTATCCAAAGAATGCTTACTTGTTGAACCCAAAGCTAAACCTGAATCTAACATAAAGTTAAACCAAACCCTTAAATTGAACCTCAATTCATCTCACAAAAATTATAGGATTCCCTGATTGAAAACTTAGATCGGGTGAGATGACTAAGAAATTTAGAAATTCAAAATTAAATTACTATGATTCTATAATTAAATTCTTAATTAATATTATTCTTTCAAATGAAATTAATTTCAAAATTTATTTAAAAATCATTTCAAAATCTTAATTTCAAAATCCTTTTATTTCAAAACTTCATTTCAAAATTATTTAAAAAATATTTTAAGAAATCATTTAAAATTTATTTGAAAAATCTTTATAAAATCATTTCAAAATCTTTAAAACTTAAATTTCAAAACTATTTTAACTTAAATTTTAAAATTATTTTAACTTAAATTTCAAAATTGTTTTAAAAACTTAAATTTCAAAATTATTTTAACTTAAATTTCAAAATTATTTTTAAATTTCAAAATTGTTTTAAAAACTTAAATTTCAAAATTGTTTTAAAAACTCAAATTTCAAAATTATTTTAACTTAAATTTCAAAATTGTTTTAAAAACTTAAATTTCAAAATTATTTTAAAACTTAAATTTCAAAATTATTTTTAAATTTCAAAATTGTTTTAAAAACTTAAATTTCAAAATTATTTTAACTTAAATTTCAAAATTATTTGTTTTAAAAACTTAAATTTCAAAATTATTTTAACTTAAATTTCAAAATTATTTTTAAATTTCAAAATTATTTTAAAAACTTAAATTTCAAAATTATTTTTAAATTTCAAAATTGTTTTAAAAACTTAAATTTCAAAATTGTTTTAAAAACTTAAATTTCAAAATTATTTTAAAACTTAAATTTCAAAATTATTTTAAAACTTAAATTTCAAAATTGTTTTAAAAACTTAAATTTCAAAATTATTTGAAAAACTTAAAATTATCTTTATTCTGATCAAAATTGCTGAATTACTTAGAAAATCCTAGGAGTATACTTCAATTAAGCTATCTTTAAATCCATTAAGAACCAATTCAAACTACTTCATGTGTAGGAATTGGAACAATGGATGTTGGATAGTGGATGCTCTAGACATATGACTGGAGATAAGTTGAAGTTTACTAAACTCAAGTACAAGAAGTTAGGATCAGTTGCATTCGGCAACGACGATAAACTTAAAGTAATCAGAAAAGGTAATATTGAACTTAGTTCCGATTTCATTATTCGAAATGTTTTATTGGTTGAAAATTTTAACTTTAATTTACTAAGTATAAGTCAATTATGTGACAGCGGATATCTAGTCAATTTTGACAAATCTGGTTGTCTAGTTAAAAACATCGAAAACCCTGAAATTAGGCTTAAGGGACTTAGGAAGAATAACATCTACACAATAGACTTGTCATTATCCTCAATAAAGTGTCTATTAACACAACAAGAGGAAACTCAACTGTGGCACAGAAGGCTGGGTCACACTCACACCAGACTCATTTCAAAAATGAGTCACAATGGTCTAGTTAGAGGTTTGCCCAGATTAAAATTCATTGAACACTCAATCTATGATGCATGTCAAAAAGGAAAACAAACCAAGTCAATCCACAAAACAACCAACCTCGAAAGAACTAACACCATACTCGAGCTCCTTCATATTGATTTATTTGACTCACATGGAGCCAAGTCACTAAGCAAGAATCAATATTGCTTAGTAATAATTGATGACTACTCTAGGTACACATGGGTAAAATTCCTAAAAACAAAAGATGAAACTTATGAAATCTTTAGTAACTTTTGCAAATTAACAGAAAATGAAAAAGATACGAAAATTAAAAGAATAAGAAGTGATCACGGGGGAGAATTTGAAAATCATAGGTTTATCGAATTTTGTAAAATAAATGGATACCAACATGAATTTTCATGTCCTAGAACCCCCCCAACAAAATGGACTAGTAGAACGTAAAAATAGAACACTACAAGAAGCCGCTAGGACAATGTTAAACGAATATAAGTTAAGTCATCAATTTTGGGCTGAAGCAATAAATACTGCAAATTATATTCAAAATAGAATTTTAATAAACAAATATCACAATAAAACACCGTATGAACTCTACTATCACAAAATTCCTAACCTAAACTATTTAAAAGTATTTGGTTGTAAAGTCCACATTTTAAATACTAAAGATTACTTAGGAAAATTTACACCCAAGTCTAACCAAGGAATATTTTTAGGTTACTCCTCAACTAGTAGAGCCTTTAGAGTATATAATCAAAACACCTTGAAAGTTGAAGAAACAACTAATGTCATATTCGATGAAGAAAACAATTTACCTAATATAACTGACAATGTCGACATTCTTCCAAGAGCTATAGAAGATGATGAAATCCAACCTAATCTTAATGAGGCAGAAGAACCAGTACCTGAACCACAACCAAGACCAACTAGAGTAAGTACTTCTCACCCACCTGACCAAATTCTGGGTGACCCAAACCTAGGAGTCAGAACTAGATCATCCCATAGAAACCTTAGTCAGATTGCCCTAATTTCCAAAATTGAACCTAAAACTATAGATGAAGCTCTTCCTGACCCAGACTGGATCATTGCAATGCAAGAAGAATTAGCACAATTTGAGAGAAACCAAGTCTGGGACCTTGTTCCTAAACCCATAGATAAATCAATAATAGACACCAAATGGGTTTTTAGGAACAAGTTGGATGATCACGGTGATATAATAAGAAACAAAGCAAGGTTAGTAGCCAAAGGGTTTAGTCAAGTCGAAGGCTTAGACTATGATGAAACCTATGCTCCAGTAGCTAGACTTGAGTCCATTAGGATGTTATTAGCCTATGCAGCAAATAAAGGATTCAAATTGTACCAAATGGACGTTAAGTCGCCCTTTTTAAATGGTTTTATCAAGGAAGAGGTCTACGTAAGCCAACCTCCAGGATTTGAAGACATAGACTACCCTAATCACGTATTTAAATTAAAAAAGGCACTATATGGACTAAAACAAGCCCCTAGAGCATGGTATGAAAGATTATCTAATTACTTAATATCCAAAGAATTTAAACAAGGACAAATTGATCCTACTTTGTTCGTGAAAACTATAAGAAAAGACATTTTTATAGCCCAAATCTATGTTAACAACATAATCTTTGGCTCAACTAATTCAAAATTCTTAAAAGAATTTGTCAAACTAATGGAAAGTGAATTTGAAATGAGCACGGTTGGAGAACTTAATTTCTTCTTAGGCTTACAAATTAAACAAACTAAAGATGGAATCTACATTTATCAAACTAAATATGCTAAAGAATTAATTAAAAAATTTGGTATGGAAAATTCAAAAATTATAAATACCCCAATGGCAACCAACATAAACATTGACTCTGACCCTGAAGGAAAACTAGTTGACCCAAAATACTATAGAAGTGTCATAGGTAGTTTACTTTATCTAACTGCAAGTCGACCTGACATACTGTTTGCAGTAGGTATGTGCGCAAGATACCAATCCTATGCAAAAGAGTCACACCTAACATATGTTAAAAGAATACTTAGGTATATTAAAGGAACTCTAAATGTAGGACTTTGGTATTTAAGAACTTGCACCTTTGACCTTTATGGCTATTCTGATTCAGACTATGCTGGGTGCAAGCTAGATAGGAAAAGTACAAGTGGTAGCTGCCAAATTCTAGGTCAGTGCCTAGTAAGTTGGTCAGGCAGAAAGCAACATTGTGTTGCTTTATCCACTACAGAAGCTGAATACATAGCTCTAGGAGAATGTGCATCTCAACTTCTGTGGATGATGCATACACTAAAAGACTATCAACTAGACTATAAAAATACTAAAATCTTTATTGATAATATCAGCTCGATTAATCTGACCAAAAATCCTATTCATCATTCTAGGACTAAACACATAGAGGTAAAACACCACTTTGTAAGGGACCATGTAGCTAAAGGTGAAATTGCACTCAACCATGTTGAGTCTAAATCAAACCTAGCTGACATCTTTACAAAACCCTTACCTGAACTTGAGTTCAGTGGACTTAGAAGGCAAATAGGAATGTGTTGGGTAGAATAGATATCTTACCATTATTTCTATTACTGTGTTTCAAATTCTAGGAAAAATAGTTTTCAAAACTCCAATTTTTATTAGAATGTTCAAAATTTGGAAATTAGCCTAGACTTTCCCCCTAGAAATCATGTTCCCCTAGACTTAAGCCAGAGCATCTCACAAACACCTAGGTTTACTTTGATTGTGATTGAAAAACATATAACGGCGTGAGATATATAGGGTATAGCCTGGACTCAAGAATGCTTATATCTGTGCATCAATATGAGTCTGGGCGTTAAATACGCAATATATATTAATCAAGTTAAGTCCTCCAGCTCTAGCCAAGTCTAACTGGACCAAAATAACTTAACTTGACTAACCAAGTGAGAGCTATTGTCCTGTAGACAATGAGCAAGTAACTAAAGGTTAGACAGTTGGTAAAGGATACTCAATTTTCTAGTCAAGAATGTTTTGATCTTTAGGGCTCTGATACCTTATAAATCAATCTAGTGAACATGACTTATGCTTGGACTTAAGAAGCAACTGAACTTAAATGAACAACCTTGTCCTAAAACCTAAAACTTTATAGAAACTAAGTTCCAATTGACATTAACTTTCAAACCCTGGAACTTAGCTAACCTGTTGACCTTAGTAAAAACTTGTAACTCAATCAAATATCTATTATTGCCCATTTTTTTTTATATATGGCAAAGGGGGAGAGTAGCAAAAATGTAAACAAAAAGTCAAGGGGGAGCAAAAGTCAAAGGGGAGCAAAAGTTAAGGGGGAGCATATAAGGCAAATTTGCTTTAGTTACTTTGTATATCTATACTTAGCAAATTTGCATGTGTTAAAAATGTCTATCTATTTGTTTGTTTACTTAACTTTGAATTTAAGTTGCCATAATCAAAAATGGGGAGATTGTTGGTGCGGGAAGCATCCGACGATCGAACTCGTGTTTTGATAATGGCAAAAGAATTCAAAGTTAAGATGTTTTGTAGTCTAACAAGTCTACTTGAGGATTTCAGGAAAGTCCTAGCTACGGTTAGGCAAAGGGTAAAACCCTAGGGGGTGGTAACCCTAGGTCATAGGGGGTGGTAACCCTATGCGGAAAGTCTTGGTAGGTCGATGTCTTCAGGCAAAAGTCCTAGGGGGTGGTAAACTTAGGTGGAAAGTCCTGGTGTCGCGAACCAGGTGAAAGATTGGACTAGCCGGGGAAGCGGAAAAGTCCGGAGCATCGAGTGTCGAGCAAAAGTCCATCGATCCGGAGGATCGCATGGCAACATGTAAATCTCCCGAGTGGAGTAGGTGAGGACGCGTTCCCGTAGAGGAACAGTAGGCGTCGAGTCGACCTCCGGTTGGAAACCGAAGTCAGACTTGACAGTCCGGAGACTGCCTATACTTCATTTATCATGTTTATTGTGCTAACTTTGTGTTGCAGGATAGTGTTTGGGACTAACGTATCTTGCAGTGCAAAGGAGCAACCTAAAGCCCCGGATGTCCGAGGCTGGAGCTGGCTTCGAAGCACCACTGGAGGCGCCTTGAAGCAGGCAGAAGGCGCCTTGAGAGGGCTATAAGGCGCCTTGAGAGGATGAAGTTCGACCAGATCAGATGTTATCCACGCGGAAGACCAGGTAGCATGGAGGCGCCTTGAATAGCCTTCAAGGCGCCTTGAACACCCTTTATAGAGCTTTCCTTTTTCAACGTGCTGCTAACAAAGTCATTCCGAAGTGCTGCTGCAACATTCCGACGACCCGGAGCTTCGTTTTTCTCTTCTTTAAGTTGTCGGTACAAAGTTATTCTAATTGTTGTTACATTTGTAATTTGTAATTCTTATCGAGCTTATAGTTGTTGCCCACCGGAAGCGATCAAGGATCGCAGGCCTTCGAGTAGGAGTCGCCTTAGGCTCCGAACGAAGTAAATCCCTTTGTGTCTTTGTCTTTATTTTATTCCGCTGTGTTTTAATTACTCTGATAATTTTTCGATAATCGTACGAAATAGCCACGAGCGCTATTCACCCCCCCCCTCTAGCGCGGTCTCGATCCAACATAAAGTTTTTCAATAATCGTAGCAATAGAACCAAATAACAGTAGCAGTAGAACAAAGTTAATGACAGTAGTATTGAAGCGGTAAATTTTATACTCTTTTTTTATATATACTGTCTTATGCTTTTCTTGGTCATTTTTCTAGGGAGTCGCACCTGTTCAAGATCTCACCGGTCAATCGTTGCCCCGGCTTATGCATAAGACTTTGGGTAAGATATCTTTCTTACTTAGCCCACATAGGTCTTATAGAGTTTAATTATTCCTGATACAGTTACTATTCACCTATCGGTTACTAAGATAAGGACTGAGGAAAAAATCGAGGAAAAGATAAACAAAATAGAGTTCAAATAAAAACTAGTATGAATCTTATTTATGACGAAGTTGAGAAAATACAGACAGTATTTACAGACGAAAATTTAGACTTTTACATCTTTTTACATGCAGGAAAGACAACTTACAAAATACTCGAGGGCACTTGTTCATAAAGTGCATGTGTGTGTTAATATTTGTAAATTATGTTAATCAATAAAAATTTTATCAATATATCAAATAAATAAATAAATTTTTAAAAGTATTAAATAAATTTATATTATTAAGTTTAATAATCAATCAGATAAATTTAAAATGTAAAAATTTTAAATAAATTAAAATTGAGAGTTTAATAATAAACAAATGAATTAAATTTAAATCAAATTCAAGTTTATACAAAAGAAATTAAATTAAACTTGAATAATCATTTTCATTTTAAGTTTAAAATAATCCAATTCCTTTATCAAATAAATTAAAATATTATAAAATTTAACTCAATTATTTTATCAAATAAATTTAAAATACTATAAAATTTAACTCGACTTTATTTGTTTACCGTCCTACTTAAAATTGAGATCTTGATAATGTTTATCCAAATTATACTTTCTCAATTTCTTAAATGGTTTTCTTTATTCATTGCCAGATTATCCTCAATTATTTCTTAAAAGTTGGATGTGTACAGCTGAAAAGGTTCAGAAAAGGCATCGTTAGCATCCAGAATGAGCGAGGTCTTGTCATCTTCCATGGTTATCCTGTCTCTCTCTTCATCATTCCGAAGCACCATAAGAACTTGCTTCGAGTTTGAGTTCGTTCTATCCACTCTGATTTTCCTTCTTCTGAGTATCCACCATTGAAGAAGGAAGCCTTCTCGATTTCAGGTAAGCAAAAAGTTCCATCTTTTATACTGAAATGAATTCCAATAATCTGAATAGATTTGACAGAAATTAATCTTTGACCGTTTTAATGTTTATAAAGATATATCTCCGCACAAAAGATGGTGAAAAACCTCTTCGTATTAATTTTATCCAGGAGTATATTCTGAATCTCTAATTTCCATATACTTTTTCTGGCATTTTAATGAACCGCATGTGCAGATTTCGGGATTTCCCATTTTAGGTACCTAATTTTCATAACGATAATTCTTCTTGGCCAGAATCTGGCCAGCTAGAATTTTTTATCCTCCAATTAGAATGCATGTATGTACACGCATGTAATTAATGTACATATATGATATTACTAAAATACCCATATGTACACTTGCATGTTTTAATACTAACTGACAAGATTCTGACCATTTAGTATTACCCTTTTCATAATACCAAGATTATGCAGTGCATTTCCATTATACCCCCATTCTCCTTCTTTCATTAAATAATTACATGTATTTGCGTGCGTATCTTTAAAATTTTGTTCTACCTAGTAAAAAAAAAAATTTTAGTATTCTCAATTTACATTATTAAATTTAAATATAACGACATAGAGAATTTTTAGAATTATATTAGTTTTGATTAAAAATTGAAATTAGTTGTTTGATATAGAGAACTCGGAATCATTTTAACCAAAATTAATATATTTCTTTTAAAAGTCTTTTTTAATATATTTATGCTCTCATATATGAATTTAACCGCGTAAATTGAAAATGGTTAATTTTTTAATAAGTAAAAATTTAGAGATATGCATCTAAATCCATGTAATTATTTGGTAAAGAAGAAGGGGTATAATGGGAATGCACTATATGATTTTAATATTATGAAAGTTAGGTAGCAAAATAAGAAATGTAATCGAAACTTGCATGAGCTGTTCAGTATGTCTAGGGATGTAAATGAGTCAAATCGAGTTAAATAGTATTAAGTTCGAGCTCGACTCGTTTAAGTTATATTCGGGCTCGAGTTCGACTCGAACTTGAATCGAACTTTTATCACAAGGCTTGAGTTCGGTTCGCTTTAGAATTACTAAACTCGCGAACAGTTCGAGCTCGACTCCTTATTAGCTCGATTATCATAGCTAACAAGTCTAACTCGTTAAGCAAGGTCGAGCTCGTTTTTGAGCTTATTTTAGAGCTCGTTTTAAGGCTCATTTTACAGGCTTGTTAAGCGAGCTCGAAAACTCATTTGAATAAATATTCAACAAACCTAACAACTAAAATAATATAAACTAATACATCATTGAACATCCTAAACTACTACATTAAATTTCCAAACTCAACACACCATTGAACATATTCGCGAGCCCTTTAATCGAGCCAAACTCGAGCTCGAGTTCACGAGCTTATGAACGAACATGCTCTCGAGCCTTTTAAATGGGCCAAACTCAAGCCCGATTTCACGAGCCTATAAACAAAAATGTTCTCGAGCCCTTTAAATGAGCCGAGCTCGAGCCCTTTAAACGAGCCGAGCTTGAGCTCGAGCTGAGCTTGTGAGCCTATAAATGAACATGTTCGTGAGCTTACGAGCCGAATATTCTTAAGCTTGAGCTCGGCTCGATAAAACTATCGAGCTCGAAATCGAGCTTGAACTCAGCTCGATAAGCTAAACGAACGAATTCGAACGAATTTTTTATCGAAGCAAGCTCTGAATAGCTCACGAACCGTTTAATTCATTTACATCCCTAAATATATCCTGTCCTCAATGTTATAATTCATGTGTGAAAGTGTTTTGGTGCTTGAATAGTGTGAAACGTGAATTATGAGGTCGACTATAGCACTTAGTTCTGACTAAGCTTCCCTTGGTCTATATATTTTTTGATGAAGACGTTCACCTGTTTGCTATTGTTTTGGTCAACCGGCATGTGAACACATGCTAATAAATCCTACACTTGTGTGTGAAATCTAGACGAAGACTTGTGTGTGAAATGTAGACGAAGATGCATGTCGGCATGAAATAAATATGTCGATGACTTATTTAGTGTTGGTTTTCAGTAATAATTATGTGTTTAGTTTTAGGATAGGAAAATATGATTAATCTGTAGGGAAAATATGAATGAAAAAAGTGATAGATGGAAAGAGACTTCATTGTGTTCAATATGGATGGGATATTGGTCCCACATGAAAGGGTATTTTTAACTCACTTGAGTGCATTGTGGTGATGAGGTTGTAAAGATATATAATACTTGTGCTCATACGGGTGTAGATTCAAGGCCTAAATTACATTAAATCTAAGTGACTCTTATGGGAACACGACTTGTGCGCGTCAAATATAGGAATGGTCGAGGTAGAATTTTCTCAAGCGGATCAATCTATATTTTGCCACTTGACATAGTTTGTTCATGTATATATAATGAATACATTAATGTGTTAGATATGAAATTTTTGGGTATTAATGGCGAATCTGTAATTGCCTAGACAGAAACGATAGTCATTACTCGGTCATTCAATATTACTTAAGATAAGAGCTCCTATATACATCCTCCAGTAGAAAAGTAGATATAGAAGCACATAACTCCATTCATCTTCATTTCCTCTCGTTTCTTTCTCTCTACCGTGCATTTTGATCAGCAATCTTTTTGGTAATAACATTTGGATACATGCTTAGTTAATCATGAACAACTCATGCTCGGTTGTATACATGATTGTACCATTATATCTTGGAAAATAAATATCCATCTTAACCTCGAAGTACCACTGGGGGACGAATCTATTTTAAGAAAACTAATCGAACATAAATCTCGACTTCTCTCCTTCTCGACTTGACACTCGACGCAGTCAACACTCGACATTGGGCATATTGGTCTCATGATAAATTATATACCTAAAATATTAATGTAAGACTAAAGCTACAATACTATAATAATCCTAATGATTAACACTCTTTTTTAAACTGAGCATAATAAACTTTTATTAAACACAGATAAAACTAAACAAAGGTTTAAGAATTGTTGATGATACAATCAAAATCTCCTCCTCCGCTACCTCAAACATGCTTTTTTGTCTCAATACTTTAATAATGGTTCACATTGGTAGAGCCTCCGCTTTTGACGATCCTGCTATCCTCCTTCAACCTTGTTATCCACGGCCTTTGGTCCTCCTTCGATCTTTAGGGTTCCGCTATCTCTTTATGCAATCGGTGCACCTTTTAAGTTGTTGACCTAGACAACAAATCGAACATCAGTGAGTAGGGGCCAGCATTGTCGACTTTGCCCTTCCAATGCTTAAGTTAGCAACAGGATGGATGAAAGAAGTGCCTCCTTCTAGGACAGGGCTTAAGCTGTAAAAGATGGGCCTTCGATGGAGAATAAAATTTTATATTGAAGTCGTTGAAGAGCCATTGTGAATAAGATAAAGTGCATAGCTAGAGGTGCCCAGACCCACTCCAAGTACCTAGAGATGTCATGTTAGCCAATGGTCAAATTTGAACACAGAGCTATAAAAGAAGAGCTTGTTCTCTTATTCGAGAGACACACTTTGTAATCTTTCTAGTTTCGAATTTTTGTACTCTCAACGTTGTAAGAGGCTTCTCCACCTTTAACAAAAGATATCTTTCTATTGGAGTTTTCACTGTCTTGGATTAGCAACCTCCTCAGTTGCAAACCTAATAAACTCAAAGCATCTTTTTTATTTAATTTATGTTTTTATTTCTCACTAACTAACTTGTGTTTATTGCTAACCTGAAAAACAATAGAAGTTTTAAATTCTTTATTTCATAGCAATTCCCCCCTCTTGACAGCCACACTAGGACCAGCACTCTCGCTGCTTCTTCTTGAAGTTGAAGAGACTCAGAGGAGTTGGAGGATATTTCTTAGAACTCGAGTAGTGCCACAAAAACAAGGTTGGAAAGTCATCAAACGATGGGAACCTTGGCGTAGAGTATCAAACCATTATTGTGCTGGCCCGATGAAGGTTGTGATGAAAACCTTGCACTTTCACACCATTAGGAAGTTGGTGGAGGAGGACTACATTTTTGAAATGGCAAAGATGTTCTTTGGGATCAATGGTGTCATTGTATTCATGCATCTGCGGAGGCCTAAAGTTGGTTGGCAACACTTTATCTAAGATGGCAGCCGAGAATGGCATCTCTCGGGCCGCCGCCCTCCCTACCAGCGGTTGGACCAGGGTCACTAGCAGAGCTTGATTAATTCATTTGACTGGACTAGCAGGCCTTCGTCGAGGGTGAGACATGGATGTTGGTGCACCGATCCAACAATGGACACCACACCTTTTGAGCTCTACACCATAAGCTCAGCTATTGGAGTCATCCCCACTGACTCTCCTACTCCTTCGAGGAGAGGTGCAGCCAGGTCACACTAGATTGCTTTGTTAACCTGAGCTTAAATGAACTGTGCTAGCTGCCCCCACAGGATGCCCCCCCCCCCCCCCATAGGCTTTTGTTGGAATTGAAGAAAAATGGAGGGGAGCGGAGGAGAAGAAGAAGAAGAAGCTCCCAAAGCTCAAGATCACCCTCCCTTTCGAACTTTAGTTGCTTTTAATATCCATGAAACCTAGTTTCCCGTGCCCCCTTACTCATGTCACATCATCCTTATGCAGAATGGGTAAGAGACCATTCCGGCGTCAGGCGATCATACCTAGGTGTCGAGACATGCCTTGACATGCCCCGTTTTCTTCCCGCCACAAACAATCAAGGACCAATCCTTAGGTGCCAAGAAGCAGCCTGTCTTCTCAGGTGTGGGACACCTCATGGTCTAGAAAATGCCTTTCTAAGTTTGACCTTTAGTTGACCATCACAACCCCCATGAGAGTCAGGGGAGACAACAAAATTGAAGGAATAGGTGGCATGGGAGGAAACGCCCTCCCAGATGGCTCCTGTGTCCAGCTTAGCAAGGTTCCCTAACGAACTGTTAACAAGCAAGGTACCATTGGAGATAGTAAATCGAGGGTCTCCTGGCATACTTTTATCCCCTTGGGATGGGCAGTTGGCTAGTGCATGGGGTGTTTCCATCATGAGATTTGGAGGTCAATTCCTGACTAGTAGCTAGGTTCCTGCCCTCCTCCATTCACTGGTCACTTCTGGGCTAGTAGCCACCCGTGATTTACCTCCGTTCATATAACTTAGGGGTGGGCTGTGAGGAGCGCTTGGGACGAGTTATCACCTTTAGACACCATCATTGAAGACGGTAATTAGCACTCGACACTCTCCTTCTCGACTCGACACTCAGCATAATTAGCACTCGACACTTGGCGCTGTCAACACTCGACACTCGGCATATTAGTCTCATGATAAATTATATACCTAAAATATTAATGTAAGACTAAAGCTACAATACTATAATAATCCTAATGATTAACACTCTTTTTTAAACTGAGCATAATAAACTTTTATTAAACACAGATAAAACTAAACAAAGGTTTAAGAATTGTTGATGGAGCATGCAATAATTGAGATTTGATGCAGTCAAAATCTCCTCCTCCACTGCCCTGAACATGTTTTTTTTGTCTCAATACTTTAATAATGGTTCACATTGGTAGAATCTCCGCTTCCGACGATCCTGCTATTTTCCTTCAACCTTGTTATCCATGGCCCTTGGTCCTCCCTCGATCTTTAGGGTTCCACTATCTCTATATGCAAACGACGCACCTTTTAAGTTGTTGACCTGGACCACAAATTGAACATCAATGAGTAGGGGCCAACATTGTTGGCTTTGTCCTTTGATGCTTAAGTTAGCAACAGGATGGATGAAAGAAGTGCCTCCTTCGAGGAGAGGGCTTAAGTTGTAAAAGATGGGCCTTCGGTGGAGAATAAAATTTTATACTGAAGTCGTTGAAGAGTCATTGTGAATAAGATAAAGTGCACCGCTAAGGGCGCCCAGACCCACTCCAAGCACCTGGAGATGCCACGTTAGCCAATGGTCAAATCTGAACAGAGAGCTATAAAAGGAGACCTTGTTCTCCTATTTAAGAGAGACACTTTGTAATCTTTCTAGTTTCGAATTTTTGTACTCTCAATGTTGTAAAAGACTTCTCCACCTTTAACAAAAGATATCTTTCTATTGGAGCTTTAACTACCTTAGATTAGCAACCTCCCCGGTTGCAAATCAAGTAAACTCAGAGCCCTTTTTTATTTAATTTATGTTTTTATTTCTCACTAACTAACATGTGTTTATTGCTAACCTAAAAAATAATAGAAGTTTTAAATTCTTTATTTCATAGCAATTCCCCCCTCTTGAAAGCCACACTAGGACCAGCACTCTCGCTGCTTCTTCTGGAAGTTGAAGAGACTCAAAGGAGTTGGAGGATATTTCTTAGAACTCGAGAAGTGCCACAAAAACAAGGTTAGAAAGTCATCAAACAATGGGAACCTTGTCTTCAAGTGTCAAACTATTATTGTGCTGGCCCGATGAGGGTTGTGATGAAAACCCTACACTTTCACACCATTAGGAAGTTGGTGGAGGAGGACTACATTTTTGAAATGGAAAAGATGTTCTTCGAGATCAATGGTGTCATTGTATTCGTGCACCTGTGGAGGCCTAAAGCTGGTTGGCAAGACTTTATCTAAGATGGCATGCAAGAATGGCATCTCTTGGCCCGCCGCCCGTCACTAGCAGAGCTTGACTAATTCATTTGACTAGCAGGCCTTTGTACGGGGTGAGACATGGATGTTCACTCACCGATCCAACAATGGACACCACACCTTTTGAGCTCTACACCATAGACTCAGCTACCAGAGTCATCCCCACCGACTCTCCTACTCCTTCAAGGGGAGGTGCGGCCAGGTCACACTAGATTGCTTTGTTAACCTGAGCTTAAATGAACTGTGCTAGCTGCCCCACAGGATGGGCCCCCCCCCCCACCAACATCTCCTCCACTGCTTGGGGAGCTAGTGGCATCGGCTGCTCAGACCTTTCCCTCCGCAACTCAACCATTATTCTCTTGGTGCTCACCATCCTCACGCCTCAGTGCTCCATTCCCACAGACAGAGTCAGAAATAATGCAGTCAGAATCTCCTCCACTGCCCCTAGACCTTCTTTTCTGTCATAACATTTCAATAAGGATTCACACTAGTAGAGCCTCTACTTCCAATGATTCCACTATCCTCCTTCAACCTTCTTATCCGTGGCATTGGGTCCTCTTTTGATCTTTAGGGGTCCATTATCTCTGTATGCAACCTAGCGCACCTTCAAGATATTGACCTAGACAGCAATCGAACACCGATGAGTAGGGGTTGGCATTGTCGACTTTACCCCTCTAATGATTAAGTCTGCAACAGGATGAATGGAAGAAGTGCATCTTCGACAAGAGGGATTAAGCTATAAAAGATGAGCCTTCGACTGGGAAGGGCCTTAGCTAGTCGTGGGTTGGGGCGCCTTCCATTAGAGGATAGGCTTTTGTTGGAATTGAAGAAAAATGGAGGGGAGCAGAGAAGAAGAAGATAAAGAAGACGAAGCTCCCACAGCTCAAGATCACCCTCCCTTTCAAACTTTGGTTGCTTTTAATATCCATGAAACCTAGTTTCCCGTGCCCCCTTACCCATGTCACATCATCCTTATGCAGTATGGGCAAGAGACCATTCCGGCGTCAAGCGATCATACCTGGGTGTCAGAGACATGCCTTGACATACCCCGCTTTCTTCCCACCACAAACAATCAAGGACCAATCCCTAGGTGCCGAGAAGCAGCCTCTCTTCTCAGGTGTGGGATACCTCATGGTCTAGAAAATGTCTTTCTAAGTTTGACCTTCAGTTGACCATCACAACCCCCATGAGAGTCAGGGGAGACAACACAATTAAAGGAATAGGTGGCATGGGAGGAAACGTCCTCCCGGATGACTCCTGTGTCCAGCTTGGCAAGGTCCCCTAACGAACTATTAACAAGCAAGGTACCATTAGAGATAGTAAATCGAGGTCCCCTGGCATACTTTTATCCCCTTGGGATGAGCAGTTGGCTAGTGCATGGGGTGTTTTCACCATGAGGGTTGGAGGTCAATTCCTGACTAGTAGTTAGGTTCCTGTCCTCCTCCATTCACTGGTCACTGCTGGGCTAGTAGCCATCCGTGATTTACCTCCTTTAATATAACCTAGGTACAAGTTGTGAGGAACGCATGGAATGAGTTATCACCTTTAGCCGCCACCATTGAAGACGGTAAAAGAGGGTAGTCGAAGGGGAGGAGCCCAAAAGAGATATTCTTATAAGGGATGCTCTTGTTGGCCTGGGTAGCGGTCGCGGACGTTCCTTAGTGGGGATGCTCCTGTGTCAACCATAAGTTGTAGAGAGCGAAAACTAGTTAGAGTTTACCCAAGAAAGTACCCTTATTGTCGGATGGTTTCGAGGATATGTCCAATGGGATTGTTCTCAATCCCTTACTTATAGAATTTGTTAGGACTTAGCCTTCCCAGGGATGTACTCAACAGTGTTGTTCTAAAATTTTCACCTTCAAAGTTTGTGAGGACTTAGTCTTTCCAGTGATGTACCCAATAAAGTTGTTCTCATTCTCTTGTCTTCAAAGTCCGTGAGGACTTAGGAGATCTAGCGATGTATATGACGGAGTTGTTCCCATCTCTTTCTTTCAGAGAGTCCGTGAGAACTTAGGTTTTCTGGAGATGTACTCAATGGAATTGTTCCTAATCTCTCACCTTCAGAGTCCTTGAGAACTTGGGCTTTCTGGGAAAATATCCAATAGAGTTGTTCCTAATCTTTCACCTTCAGAATCCGTGAGGACTTTAAACTGCATCTTCATCTCCAAATCATGTATGCTTACGGTCAGAGTCATGGGGCAAACCAAGATTAAATGAGCTTTTTAATCTCAAATCAACTCCTAACTACATTAATATCGTGCTGGAAGTTGATTTATATATTTTAAGGTGGGATGGTTTTCTGTCCTTATTGAAGTTGCATCTGGACATATACCTGCCCATCTTGTTTGTTTTTCTAATCATTGACCGATAACACACCGGTTTCACATGGCATTCGAGTACTTCCAAGCATTCAATCAATCATCTCACCCACTCAGTTATCTCTTTAATCCCTTTATTTAACATCCCCTCCCAACTCTATTTTCATCATTATTGTTCCTACTTTCCTGCTGGAAGTAAGTTCGTTCGTATCTTCACAAATATTTCCCAGAAAACTTTGCTCTTTTAATGCTCATTGTCACACAAGTTTATTTACTCATTGGATACGATACTTCAATTGTCTGCAGCATCTCCGATCTCTCTTGATCAGGCTACAAACAATTCAGAGATAAAAGATGAAGCGCATGGTATCCAAAAAATCTCACTCTTGGTGGTGGGACAGCCACATCAGTCGCAGGAACTCAAAATGGCTCGAGGAAAATCTTGAGAGTAAGATCTTTACTTATTTTTTATATGATGAGAATTCTTCGACCAATTTGATCATCCATCCATGCCTGCAGAGATGGATGGAAGTGTTAAACAAATGCTTAAACTGATCGAAGAGGAAGGGGAATCCTTTGCGAAGAAGGCCGAGATGTATTACCAAAGGCGCCCTGAGTTGATCTCCTTTGTTGAGGATTTCTACCGCATGTATCGTGCTCTCGCTGAGCGTTATGATCAAGTCACTGGAGATCTCCGCAAGAACATCGAATCCGAACTCAGATCTCAAGGTTCGGGAAGTGGAAGAAGTTCGGACATGTCGAGGAAGGGGAGTGAGGGATCAGATTCATCATCATCTGAACCTGATTCAGAATCGGAGTTCGATGCCATTGATGTGAACAGTGACAAAGCTTCCCTGAGGCTTCAACACAGAGTGCATGAACTAGAAACAGAGCTTTCCGAGTTGAAGGAAAAACTCGAGGCAAAAGAGAAGAGTGACCATGACGCTGATGAAATGGAGATTGTGAACCTTAAACAGAAGCTCGAGGAAGCTAACAATAATTTGCAAATGAAGGAGACTGAGCTCGGTTTGGCGGAGAAGAAGACTGCTGAATTGGAGGAGCGAGTCGAGTTTCTGAAGGGAGCAGCTGCTGCAGCTGCTGAGAAGTTTCAAACTGACTTGTTGAACGAGGCTTTGGCGATCGAAGAATATGAAAATGAGTTAGCTAATGAAAGGGAAAAGTTCTTGAAGGAGAAGTCTAGCCTCGAAGAACAGATTCTCCAACTCGAAAATGCTAACATGGATAGAGTGAAGCACATTTCTGAGCTTGATGAGGGAATTGTTTCTTTAAAAGCAACAGTCGGGATGCTCACAGCTGACAAAGTTGCTCTCACTGGTGAACTTAAATGTCGGCACGACCGAGTTATCGAAATGGAGCAGCAATTTCATCAGCTCCAAATGGAATATGCAAACTTGAACAAGGAGAAAGAAGAACTCAATGAAGAGGTGGACAGACAGAAGATTGTGATCTCTGATGTTGCCGAGCGGAAGAGGGAAGCAATTAGACAACTCTGCTTCTCGATTGAGCATTATCGCGACAACTATTGTCGTCTTCTTGGATTGCTCCAAAATCACAAGCGATCGGCCACGGTAGCAAATTGATCAGCTTTTCTCAGGTCAGGTTGAGAAAATCCTGTCTTGTGAGTTGCTATCTTCTGATATTGTGTTGCTCCTAAATCTATTCTGAAGTTGTGTATCATATTGTGGTTAAATGGACCGGTTGGATGAGGATTTTGTATGTAAGAATATTGAGTTGATCCAAAGCTTTGCCTCGTGAACTATATTTAAAAGCATATCCTTGTGTTTACATTGTAATCACTCTTTTGATTGCTCAAACATCAATTAAGAATAGATTTGATTGCCCAATCGATATGCTTGTGTGTCGAACATGTTGGTGCAGCAGGGTCGGCAAGAGGAGGGTGAATTGTCTGAAAAATCAAAGTATATCCTCCTCAAGACTTTCAACTCAAAAATGCAACACTAAACAAACAAAATAAGCAGAAATAAAAAGGAGACTAGAAATTAACTTGGTTACAACCAAGACGGTTGTTAATCTAAGGCGGTTGAACAACTCCACTAGAATATCTTCTTCACTGTAGGCGGAGAAGCATTTTTAACACACTTAGAACGCTTAGAGGTTGCTAGGAATGATTACAGAGTTGATTGCTTGAATGAATGATTATTTTCTAACTCCAGTGGTCTTTATATAACTCCTGAAAATCTTATCTCGAGAGTTCAAGGCGCCTCCAATAGTCTTGAGGGCGCCTCCAATAGTCTTGAGGGCGCCTCCAACCAAGTCAAGCGAATAAAACTCTATCCGCGCTCAAACGGTTGAGTTGACCAGCTTGGAGGCGTCTCAAGCAGTGTTGAAGGCGCCTCCATTGTTGAAAGTGCCCTCAACACTTGTTGGAGGCGCCTCTAAGGTTGAGGACAGCACAGGAGCCTCCATTGCTTCATTGAGGGTGCCTTCAGCTAGCGTTCCAGCTCCTTTACACTTCCTTTTGGCTTCCAATGCTCCGATAGCTTGGGTGATTGCGGCCAACCGGAATAGAGCTCACCCGAACTCAATTCCCGGCTTTTTCCTCGAGTAATCTTCCGTCCCGGCTTTATGTCCCTCGAACGTCGCGCACGTTCTTCTCGTCCACCGATGTACTCTTCCGCAGCTCTCTCGTCCTTCGGACGCATTGAGCCCGTCGGCTCCCTTCCCGTGCCGTCCTTCTCGCTAGCTGTGTCTTCCGCTCGACTTCCTACGCTCCTAAGCTCCTGCACACTTAGACACAGAGATCAAAAACAAACAGGACCTAACTAACTTGGTTGATTACATCAAAACAACCACGGGGTCCAACAGAACATAAGCTTGCGAGATAGGCTAGGCACCATGTAACACCCCTAGAAAGCCTAGATAAGAAAATAAGGGTAATGAGAGTACGAATGAAAAGAAGATGTAAATATTCTATATTAAGATGGATTTAGATGATTAAAACTTTATGAAAGAAAAATAAAGTTGAGAATATAATCATCTATGCATGATTTAAAATGTATGGAATTAATGTAGACAAAAGGAAGAAATATGAGATAATATGTACATGTATGAAATATTTATGCATAATGCATAATATGGAAATATACGAATTATTATGTACAAAAGAAAATAAAATGTTAGAAGAGAGATTGAACCTTGGACCTCTTGTAAGGAACATGTATAGGATACCAAAGGGATAGGAGAATTATTGATAAGGAGAGAAAGGATTAAGTAGTTAAGAATAAGAAAGGATTCTTTTTACTTAAAAGAAAAAGGAAGTAAAAAGAAATAAAAATATACATAACCAAGTTTTGAACCTTGGTTCTCTTGTGGATGCATGCATGTATTAACCAAGTGGGATAGGAGAGAATATTGTAAGAGGAGAGATAGGAATTTTAATTAAAGGAGAAAAAAGAGAGAGATTAAGGGAAAGAAAAGAGAGAACTCAAGAGGCATATCTCTAGAATATTCTTGTCATTTAAGGGGAGAAATGAATAGGGAGGATGAATCAAGTCAAGTTCCCTCCCCTCCTTTTAGTATAAATAGGCATGGAGGGGGGCTTCAACTTCATCCTCAACCCACTCATCCTCCTCTCCTCCCTTTGTGCCGAGACCTCCCTCTCCCCCCTCTTTTCTTCTTGTTGCCGAGCAACACAAGAGGAAGGAAGCTCCTCTTCCTCCTCACTCCCTCCCTCTTCTTTCTTTCTTGTTGTTGCCGAGCAACACAAAGAGGAAGAAGCCTCTTCTTCCTCCCCTCTCCACCAAAAGACCTAGCCACTCCTCTCCTCCATTGGTGCCGAGCAAACAAGCAAGGAAGAAAGGTCCCCAAGCAAGTTCTCAAACCTAGGAAACTTAAGCGAAGAAGGTAAGCTTCCCCTCACCTGTGGTACAAGGCTTTTATGTGATTTTCGGATTTATAAGGATTAGAAAACCTAGGAAAGAATTTAAGAAAATTCGGCTAAAGAAAAGGTTTTCAAATCTAGGATGATTTAAACAAGACCTCATTTCATGATAAGATTTTCTATGCTATGTAGAAGGATTCATTTCCATGATTTTATATTGATATGATGTATGATCAGAGGAGTATCTAACCTTAGGATTTCAACCAAAAATATTTTAAAGAGGTGAGTAAGATTATTGTCTAACCGAACTAGTGCAAGGTTCCTTCTATGAAATGCTATACATAATGTTATGTAATATGCCATGATATGTGATAGCATAGGAAATGCTAAACATAATGAGGAGAAAATGAAATTATGTTATAAGCCATGATATGTGATAGCATAAGAAATGCTATACATAATGTTATGTAATATGCCATGATATGTGATAGCATAGGAAATGCTAAACATAATGAGGAGAAAATGAAATTATGTTATATGCCATGATATGTGATAGCATAGGAAATGCTAAACATAATGAGGAGAAAATGAAATTATGTTATATGCCATGATATGTGATAGCATAGGAAATGCTATACATAATATTATGTAATATGCCATGATATGTGATAGCATAAGGAAATGCTATACATAATGAAAAGAAATGAAGTTATGTTATGATATGTGATAGCATAGAAAATGCCATACATAATGAAAAGAAATGATGAAAAAGAATAAATGCATGAAAGATTGTTAAGGACATGATATGATAGTTATGCATGATAAGTTATTTTTATGGTTTGTACCAAGGGTGGGCTCCGTAAACGCCCCGGGGTCGATGGAGTAAGACTCGGGCCTCGTCAGTAATGGGCCTTTGAGTGCCCTAGGTCGATGGAGTAAGACTCGGGCCTAGTATGTATAAATGGTAGGGCTCAAGACTTGCTACCTTGGACCTACGCATTATGTATGTGGTACAAACCGGGATCCCCTCTAATGATGATATGAATTTCAAGTACTTATAAGTATAAGCTTTCAAATTCATGATGCATTGCCTATATATGTGCTTGAATTATCTGATGATTAGATATAATGTCATGATATGAATATGATACCCTTGTATGTCGTATGCTTATGATACTACGCATGATATTAATATACGATGATTTTCGGTTTTAGTGAGTAGGAAAGGAACTTACTGAGCCATGAGTGCTCACAGCTTACTTTCCTTGTACCGCAGATAAAGAAGCTGGATGAGCTAGAGGAGCAACAGGAGGAGCAGATAGTGATGTGTGTGATGGTGGCTCGGCAAAGAACGATCCGGACAAATTAATATGATTAGTTATAAGTTCAATATATGCACATTTGAACAAATCAGAATATGTGATATTATGCTTAATAAATTAAATTCTTTAAATTTTTTATTCTTCCGCTGCCATAGTATAACTGAAGCATGTACGTAAGTAGTATAAGAACGTAGCGCCGCCTTTGGTTGGGTAAGAAGGGCGGGCGTTACACACCAAATTTTGCCAAAGCCGCACCCGGCCTAAGCCCTATTATGACTCAGTCCAAGCACAGCCAGACCCAATTGTCACTTCCACGTTTCAGCTTCTTATCGAACAAAAACGTTGCTCAGGAGAACTTCTGCATAAGTGAGATAACACCACTGGAACACTGACCTGCTGCAGCTTTCCAATTCGTTCTGTATGAAACGAGATGCAAACTCAGTGCTTGGTAACCATGCATCTAAGCACCAGATTACACGAGGTGCTGAGAAAAACACCCCATGAAGACTTCTGCACCATGGTAATATAGAAGCAGATATCAAATGTAAGCAAAGTCACTGCATCTAGGCCAAATCACGTGTCACAAATGATAGACTCAATTAACCTTATTGACTAACCCTGGATTGACTCAATTAATCTTATTGACTAATCCTGGAGTGACTGATCCAGTCCTATAAAATTATTTCACCAACCACCAGATTGAATCGGGAAGTACTCACCACAGACAATCAAGAAATCCAGTATCCTTTGATTGCACGCCCCGTTTCACACAGCATGATGAAGGTGCTTTAAACACAGTAAACTGAAGATTGCAAGATGTGTTCTAGAATCTAGAGTTGCAACATATTGTATAAAATCAAATACATCAAATGATTAACAGACAAGCACCCTTGAAATATGGTCTCAAATTGATATTAGATATTATGATAAAGTCGGCATGATTAGCATTCTTGTATGACACTGGAATTAGCAAGTGAATGATAGGATTAGAACAAATGCAGAGCATCCCTAATTAGACAATTCAACTTCACATTATCTCAATTTAAAAAAAAAAATGTAATAGTGTCAGTTGTCTGAGAGAGGATGAATATGAATACAGCCAAAAACCATATACTTCTACTGTCAGCAAAGAATGTTACAACCTTACAGGAACGCAAGCCCTTAAATGGAGCCAGACAGCTGGTAAAAAATATAAGCCAATAATCTAAACTGTCAAAATTCTATGACCCTGAGGAGCTCCGATCAATTCTTTGAGCACCTAATTTTGCTGTAGCTGGTTTGGTGCCTCTACCTCTGCCCAGAGACAAAGGTTTCGCTCTGGTAGTTGGAGGTGGAGCAGCAATAGCTGCCCATGGATCATTGTCATCTAAAGAAGCTGTCGTCTTCTTATTTAGGGGTTTTGAAGTTGATTTTGGTGGTGCCACTGCAATGGAACCCCACAAATTGTCATCTTGTTGTGCAGCTGATTTCGTATTTAGAGAATTTGATGCAGTTCTTGATTCTGGAACTGCATCAGCGCCCCATAGATCATCATCTGCTTCTTTTGATGATTTACTTGCAACTTTGGGTGGCAAGGAACTAGTACCTGAAAACAAAATAAAATAAACAAATCTCTCCCATATGTCATCTGAAACAATTGCAAAAAATTGAAAGTGTGGTCAAAAGACATGGAAAAAAGTAATACAATAATCACAGGATTTTAATAGATATACAGATTTAGCCATCATATTTCAGCAATCATTTCTCTGCCAGTCGGGTCACCAAGTCAGATGACTTGCACCCACTACATTCCAGTCACTATCATTAAATGGTACAGGAGATTAAGGATCCTTGTACTTTGAGAGAAAAGTGGAAAAAAGAAAAAAATGGATTTTTTTAGCTGTAGTTGCAAGGGGGGAGAAAAGGAAGAATAGAAAGAATGAAATTCTTCCCTTGTATTAGTCTTAACCTAATGAAAAGAAGAAAAGTATGCAACCTTTTGACATTTGCTGACTGAATTATGACTGGTTGCCAAAATCAATAAGCAAATGATCCTTTTACTTTGAGAGAAAAGTGAGAAAAGGAAAAAAAAATTGAGAAAAAAAAATTGAACAGATGCTATTCTGTGTTATAGTTAGAAGGAAAGAAAAAGGAGAATGGAAATTCTTCCCTTAAATTCATCATGAACCCAAAGAAGAGAAGGTGAAAAAAAAATGCAACCTTTTGATATTTACTTAACTGATTCATGACTGCTTTGAAAAATCACTAAGCAATTTGATCTATTGACCACAACAGACAGGTATGAAAGTAAAACAATCTAATCAAGGCATCAGCATTGCAAGAAGAATCTGTGGCCAGTGCTGAATCATCTGCAAGTCATGCAAATCATGGTCACTTTGAAATTCTACAAAATCAACTTGAGAGATTTATCCACTCCAATAACCAAACTTTTATCCCACTAAGTGAGAGTTGACTATATAGATCCTCCTACGTCATTGAGCTCAATCAGCTACTATATCCTTTATATTTAAATAAATTTTATCGTAGTTTATCAGCTGAAAGCCAGATGGGATTTTTTTCCACTCGATTTAACCAAGAAAAATCTGTAGACAATACTTACTCTGTGCCTTTTGATGCACCACTGGCCGTTGTTGAGCAGCTTGTATGCTTGCTAGTGAAGGAAGTTTCTTTTCCTCAAGCGGTTCAATGTCATCCCATCCTTCTTTGTCATTATCATGGTCCTCATGGAGAAGCCCACTATCAACTTCTCCCCAACCACCATCTGTTGATGTTGGAGATGAGGGTCTAGGTTGATCAGAGACATTTGCAAAAGAGCTCACATCTGCAAATGCAAAACATAGGGGACATATTTCAGGTAATAATTTAAAATCAAGATGACACTACTTCTGTTTTAGCTATAAATAGGCCTAGCCTCCCATTATTCAGATAGGTACGAGTGATAAAAGAATCTTTCTGCAGTAGAATAACTTTTATCATCATATTTCCTCAACTAATTCCTGTTTCAATCAGCACAAGCTTTCCCAGAGGTATACTGAAATATGAAATAGAATGACTGATAAACAGATATGAAGAACAACTTTTCTTTGAACAAGTCATTTGGATATGATCAGAGAGAGTACAGTATCAAACATAAAAAAAAAGTTAACTAGTGGATTATTAGTCCACCAAATTTTGTTTGTTCTATAATAGGAGCCCCCATTTTAAAAAGCACAAAAACAACAAGACATGAAGTCTACATCTTGGACTGTGATCCTCGGTTTCCTAAAATTACACACACCACTTATACTAAATAGCACAGTGGTGGTGATAGAAAGCAATCACGACGGTCACTGTTACTACTGATGGTGATAAAACAAAATCCATCACAAGAGTCGTCCTTACTGTAATGTGCAACAAATTTCTCTGCTTTTGGTGTTTATTCAATTTTCTCAAGTACTTTATTACGTGATTGTGTTGGATCTCTCTTGAGTCCTGAGGAAGATAATTTTGAACCATCATAGTTTGGTTGACTTCATGATCAGAGTGTTGTCTATTTAGGGGTATGCAAATGCATTGTGTTATTCGGATATATTTTATCAATATTCATGCATCGTGTCACTATTCTCAGACTGCATGCATCCATCACTTTTATACAATTATATCTAAGTATGGAGTTATTTGTTATTTATTGTTGAGTTCGTTATTTCACTTGTTTCCATTGACCTAAGAAGAAACCTGTTGTTCTGTGTATGTGTTGTGTGTTGTGGAACTGTCCTAAGTGAGATGGCCTCTCATATAGGGTAAAGCAGCTTCTAGAATGTGGCAGGCACTTTTTTTTTATTTTAGCATGGTCAAAAGGCTAATAAATGCTTCAGTTAAGCGATGTGAAACTATGATAAACATGCATATCAACGAAGAAGATGAAGACCAAAAAAGACTTGGTTAGTAACAATAAAACAAGATAAAATTTATTTAAATATAGATGATGATATAATAGGAGATAGAGCTCAATGGCGTAAAAGAATTCATACAGCCGACCCCACCTAATGGGAAAAGGCTTGGTTGTTATTGTTGTTGTATAGTCAAAAGGCTACAATGACATAATTTTAGTTGACTACTTGTGTAGTGATTATGTTGTGACTAGCTACGAATATGTATTTCATCCTTCTAAAGGGCATGGCAAATTCAGGTTGCAAGAAAATTTTGCCAATTACTGAGAATTCTACAGTTGACAATAGGGAGACCAGATCTCCTAGTCCACAAAAAAGTGAACCAAGAGATGGTCCACTACCAATTACGGCCGGATCTTGGCCACTATCTAGCCGCAATTGGTTGTGATCCCTTACCCATCCCCATCAGGTTATAGTTTGGGTCGGAGCGGGCGGCCGAAGGCCGCCGGAAGTGGGCAAGTGTCCAGGTTGTCGGGCGATAAGTAGGAGGCGGCCTCCGACCGCCCGCTCCGACCCAAACTATAACCTAGTGGGGATGGTGAACCCAGAGCAGGATCGCAACCAATTGCGGCCATATCCCATTTATGATCCGCCCGCAATTGGGAGTGGTCCACTTTTTTGTGGACTAGGAGATTTGCTCCCGACAATAGGGTATGAGTGACCACCTCTTAAGATTGTAAATAATAATTGACTGACAAAATTCTTAGTCAACTATGATTGGTATTGTATATGTTCCGCAAGTTATTAAAAAAATCCCAAAATAATGGCAATTGGTTTAGCACAAGTACTTGGATTTCCATTTGGTTCAAACCAAACCAATTGAATCAAATCAAGATTTTCTTTTTTTATTTTTTTTTAACATTAAAGAACCAAACTAAACCAACATGTAAACTGAATTGCAATTGAAACAAAATTATTGGTTTTGTTCAGTTGAACCGAATTTGCAATTAAATAGCATGTTTTTTATTTAAATATTGAATTATAACTTTTTATGAGACAAAATTTTTATTCTAAACAATAATATATTAAATTAAGTTGTCATACCGTGTCTTTTTCAGAAAAAAGTTTAAAAAACCTTGAGTTATTTGAAATAAGACTCCATGATAAATATTCTTTTATTATTTGGAAAACAAAATTTGGGTTTTCAAATAGCATAACTAACACCAAAACAAATTTTAATATGCTTCAATTAATACAACAGAAAAGTAAATGATTTGGTAAAGAACAAAACCAAACCAAATTCTCTATTTGGTTCTGATCAGTTTTTCAGTTTGAACGGCCTAACATATATCCCTACAAATACTTCTGATGTTTCAGAAATGTGTGTTGATGATATGCTGATTATTTCCAACAAATTACAAAGATATTAACACAAGGGTTAAGCAATCATATAACCAAGGTAAAATAGATAAGAGAAAAGTACCAGAGCTACTAGTTGAAGTTGCCAGAACTGGCACCGTACTAGCATTTGCTGATGTAAGGGAACCATGTTCAGATGCTTTCCCCTTTGATGTTAAGGAACTCATAGCCCATCTGCATAAGTTTGTTCAAAATTATTGTCTCGGTAGAAGAATACTTGAATACCAGCAAGAAATATATGATCGATCTAATAAACATCACATGCAGATGCACATGTTACTTTATGCATGCCTCCTGATAATAGAAATTGATCATTGTACAAGCAATAATGAGAATCAGGATAAGGATGGTGGTAAGATTGCTCTGCATGATCATCAGGCAGATTACAGAATACTATGATGCTTCTCCAATTATGTTGTATGGCAGTATAACAAAATGAGAAAAATGTATTTCAATCAGAAGGCAACTTCCAAATACCTCAAATCAATGAAAAATATGTAACCTTATAGCAAATCTTGTTCAAGCAATCAGTTATTAATTTAATAAATAGACAAGAAAACAGTCATGATCTTAGAGAAAATCTAGGGCCAATAACTCACCCCAGTAAACTAGAATTGCCGCTCACTGAAGGTATTCCAGAAAGTCCACTCTCATTTGTATCCCCTGTGACAAGCTACAGAAAAGAAAAGACATCTTAAAGCTGAAGCTGAAGTTTAACATTAATACAAAGCACCAGGTTATCACTAAACATTAACTCATCATGCTTGCTGATGCATAAAAAAGTCCTACAATAGCAAATAACATGCAGCAAAAATATGTAACTTTGGAAATAAATAGTAGGATGCAAAGAGTGAAAAGTGATCCATGCCATGATCCTCGTGTAATAAACACCCAATGCACATGGAAAACAGATCCATGTACCAAGAATGTGCCTGTGACAGATACATAACTCATTACCAAGTACAACCCTACGCCAGATTTTATTTGTACATATCGTGTAGAAGAATTAAGACAAAAGGATGATCATGCAAGTGAGATAGTTTAGCAATTTATCAATCATTTTATGCTCGCTGCTTATCATATTTTGACTGTAAAACTTGATCAACCCCATCAAGAATCAACTGGACCAACTAGGCATGTTGTGACTGTATGTTTGAAACATTTATTTTAAAGATAAGGCCTCCTAACATATGCAACAGATTCATGAAAACCAAAAGAAGCAAATTTTAAGAGCATTTTGTCCACCAGCACACACCTTTTCATGATGTTGTTTTGCAATAAGCATAAACTGATCAATAGCTTCAAATGCTTTTGTCCTCACCTCACTGAAGCAAACCAAACAATTAAAGTGAAATTAATTTTTTAAGGTAATCAGATTTCATTCATAGAATTACAATTATGAAGAAAGGGTCTTCTTTCTGTGTATTTTCCTGTTAAAAATCAGCTCTATTGAACATACTGTACAAAACAATTTCATCTAGTAATTCATGTTTGTCAAGCCTATTTGAAACAAGAAATATACAAAGAGGAACAAGCGAGCATAGTTGAATTAAAAAGAAATCAGTGTAAAATACAAATTCAAAATCTTGCAGGTCAAAAATGTAGAACAAGCTGTTTAATTGTTTTAGTTTTTGTTATAAATAGTAGTTAAGCTTGCATGAATATTCAGCAGTTCGTGAACATGTTGCATTAAAGGATTTTTGTTGCATGTAAAAATGACACTAAACAATAAGCATATCAATAATTGGAGCAGACTGAGGCATATCTTTTCGCTGAATCTTAAAAGAATCAACCAGTGTCAATAGCAACAGAGAAAGCTTCAAGATCAAATGAAAGGAATTTTTTTTCAAACAACTATCCTCAACTTTTAAATCATGACTAGAATATATTTGTTGAGGTTGACCTAATGACCACTTATCCCATAAACTAGAACTTTTGGCCAAAAAAAAAAAAATATCAATCTACATATTTATAGCCTCAAGAGCAGCTACCCTAGGAGGGGCCCTATTAATCAACAATTCCTAAAGAGGATACCCAAGTTGAGTTTTCCCCAAAAAAGGCACCCTCCCCCACTTAATGGATGAAAATACCTTCAACTTCTTCCTCCTTTCCTATTCCTTCCTGCTCGTACCAATCCTCTTCTTCCTCCTTGCTCCTGCCACTCTTATCATCAATAATGTTCTTCGAACCATCATCAGTCTCTTTGCTACCAACAGAGGATTTTGAGACGTAGAGGGAACCCAAGAGCAGGCAGGAGTTGAAGTAGTTGGAATGGCAGCAGCAACAGGAAGGAGGAAGAGGAAGAGGAATAAATTCTGTAACCTCAATCTCCCTGATGTGGGAGGGAAAAGTAGACTTGAATGGATCAAGCTCTACAAGTAATAAATCAACTCAATTCCACATATTAGGATTCACATACAGAACCTCTTGCTCAGATATAGAACTATAATTGACTAGGTGACAACTCATCCAAAATCCTGAGTTATTAGGAACTTAATCAAATTTATACATTCTAAACAATACAAAGTAGCATTTATGAATATTACACCAAAGGTTTAAAATTTCGACCCGTGCCGAAGTTTCGATCCAGACCGAAACGATACAGTTTCAATATCGTATCGTACCGTGTCGATACTGTTTCAGTATTTTTTTAATTTATATATAGTAATTATTAGATATATATGTTTACTGTATATAATTGAAAAATAAGTTGTATATTAATTTTATATAAATTCTCAATTATTGAACAATTTAATATTGTTAGAAAAAATAATTAAATATAATTCTTTAAAAAAAAATTGATCTATCAATAACTTTAATTAAAATTGATAGATCATAATATGTTACTTTACTAATACCAAAAGGAGTGGCGTGAATCAGATGGAAACATTGGTTCTTGCAATATTCTGCTTAGGTCAACTCCATAGTTCTCCAATGCCCAGATTAAATAATCATCCCATGACATGTAATATTGATATTGATTTCTCCACATGTCCATCAGCGTGTCTCAATTCATTACTAAATGTTGGATTTGACCTGGCACTACTGAAATCGGAACGGGTACAGGTGCAAGCATGGGATAAGGATAAGGATAAGTATATGTCCACAAGTTCTAGTATGATGGATTATTATATGATGCATCAAAGTTATAATAAGAAGGTAGTGAGCCAGATGAACTTCGACCAGAATCAATCTCAGCTAAACTCCCTCGCATATTTTGATAATTATGAGCTTTCTTTTGTTTGTCACCCTTGTATCGATGTTGAAATTGAATAGCGCTACTTCTAGCTCCATGATCATAATCTTGAGTTGCATGTGTGTAATCTATCTCACATGTCCATGGCTCCGGTGCTAGAGTAGGGGGAACATAATTTTTACCACTAGATGTATCACCACTATCATCACTTCCATAAGTACTTGCACTGCTATCAACATCACTATCCTCATTTCAAACTTCTCGTTGAATTACAGTGTCAGAAGGTGATGATATTTCATCACTGTCATCATATTCTTGCTCATCAATTGCATCAAGTGGATTTTCTCTAATTCTCAATTGACCCCTTCCCGTAAAAGTAGGAGGTTTACTTTTTTCTTTCTTTTTAGTAAAAATTGCAGGAGCTTTGCCTTTGCTTTTGCATTTATCTATGGATTTTAGTTGGATTTGGGGTTGGAATGTTTGAGAATGTCTAGACCGAGATCCAGAAAATAAAAATTCTTGATCAAAAGCTTCATCATCATCTTGTTCCTCACAAATATCTCCTCTAGCTTGTATTTTTCCAATCTGTTGAGTAAGAAATTGAGATGGTCTTGGTGGGTCTCCTGCTTCATCAAGTAATGGATTCTCAGCCTCAACAACGCTCCATCAATCCATCATTGGATCATTCTCAGTTTAAACAAATCCAATATCAAATGGGTCTACATCACCATACTCTAATTCTTCATTCCCTTCTGTTATTGTACTTAGTTGAAGACGCATATTATAATGAACGTAGACCATTTTCTCCAAGCGACGATAAAAAAGACGATTTCGTACTTTTGTATGAATGAGGGAGAAAGTTGACCAATTTCTTTCACAACCACTTGAAGACATTGTAGAGAATTTGTACTGCATTTTTTTCAAATTTAGAGTTGATTCTCCATATTGTAACCGTCACTCAGTTGTAAGATAAATAAGAACAAAATTAAAATAGTACTTATATTTGTTGACAATCATTAGTAATAATTTTTACTATATTTACCTACATCCATTTTATATCTGCGTAACGCTGCAATAGGATCGCTAAAAAGAATCATATGCCTCTCGAAATAATCAACTTTCATTAATAGTCTCAGCAATTAATTATCCATTTGTATGTAGTCTTAATATTACATGTCTGAGAGTCACTAATAAATCATCATTTGTTCCAAGATTATAACGGTATTGATATGCCGGATTGAGATAATAACCTACAATAATTAAACATATATAATTATTAATAACAATATTAAAAATTCTTTATCATTAAAAAATGCGTACCAACCAAATGAATATATTTTTCCATTTGATTATCCCATCTTGTAGTGATTATATCAATGTAATGTTGATACTTGATTGGCGATTGTAAATGCCTCTTAATTTCCTCTTTGCTTCATGAATTAGGCGGAAAACGTTGCTCATTTGTGGCTTCTTGTTTGTATCAACTTTACGTAGAACAACGTACAATAGTTCTACTGCTATAAGAATATAATATAGTCCCAAAATCTGAAAAATATAATAATTTTTGCACCTCCTTAGCTTCTGTCATATAAGAATATCGAGATGCTTCTCAATCCTCAAAAGAGAACATGGCCTCCAATCTAACTTTTTTTTTATTCAACGATTTTAACAAGAGAAAGTAAGTCGCAAACCTAGTCACTCCTGATCGCAGAATCTCCCCATTAATAAATTTGCTCATTAATCCATGAACTCAATGATAATTATAGAGGAATTTTGTTAATGATTGACCTTTTTTCACTATCTTCTTCACTATATCGAGTTTACCGATATCTGCCATCATTAAATAGATACAGTGTGTTGCGCATGTGTCCAAAATAATGTTTGATACTTTTGCCCCAATAACTCTCCATCCCTTTTAAAGTTAGCACCATTATCAGTAACCACCTATATTATATGTCATGCACCTATCTCTTGAACTACACTATCCATCAAACGATATATGTAGGATACATCATGATAGTCTGTAGTTGCATCAATAGATTTATGAAATATCACCTTTCTATCGCAATATAGTAGAAAGTTGATAATGCTCATCCGTGTAGGTCCTCTCCAGCCATCACACATCAACGTAACCCCATATAAGCTTCATTGCTTCTTGCATGATAAGATCTAAGTCTTGATCTCCTCCACTTGTTCATCTAAATATGGACCGGCAATTTCATATGCAATCAGAGGTTGAATACTAGGACTAGATTTTTGGATATTGGACACCATGTTACGGTAGTATGTGTTGTTTGTTGCATTAGGGGAATATGATTAAAATGAAAAAATTTAGCGATACTTTTATCAATTGATTTCTTCTTCTCTTTTGAATATGTGTCATCAATCCTATCCTATTAGTTAGCTTGGTCTAGGAATGCTAGCAGCAATATCAACTACACGTCTTCGTCCCATAGAAGAAAAAAACGATCAATACCACCTTGTGTTAAAGTAATACAAACACTTGCACTTCTTTCTAATGTTGTTGCAGTAGTTGAGCCACTTCCACTAGCATCAGAGCTACTTCTATGTCGCATATTTTGCTCATAGTCATATTGAGTTCGAGAAGCACTGAGAGCTGCTAAAAAGTCTTCATCATTTGGAACTTCACCATGACCTTCAAATTCATCATACATTAGTTCTTTAGAACTCCGGCTATCAACAAGTTCACATTGGCGTCGTTGGTTATACTTTAATGCTTTTTTGTCATCAAGTTCCTCTTTCATTGCACGACGAACTTCTTGAGAAACTTTTGGACAATTAGAAACATCCGGATATCCACCAGCAAGATGCTTTAGGCGTGTTACCACATCGCCACGTCCAATCATATCGCAATGCAAACATTGCCAATGGAATAAATTTTCTAATCGATGTACATGTCTCCAAGCTGGATCATGAGATTATTGTTTTGGTGTCATACCTATGCATTATAAAAAAAATTAAGAATAATACACATTTCCAAGTAATGGTCATCATTTTATAACATCAAGAATGTATTTATCATTGTAAACTTATAAATTAAGTATATAAACTATAAAGAGCAACATCTGTGACAATCTTCTAAGAATATTATTTCAACTTTCTAAATTTAGAATGATTAGCATTGCACAAGATTATAAATGTTTTATTAAGAATCATAAACTTAAAAGCATACTTTTATCAAAACTTCTAAAATAAAGGACATGTCATATTTCCTAGAAAGATCAACTAAAGACATTCTAAGACAAAAATATATGTGACAGATCAAACATTCTAAGACAAAAATATATATTTCATAGTTCCAGGAAACAAAAATCTTAAAAGTAAAAAAGTTAAATATGTTAATATTTATGAATCCAAATTTCAAATTAATTCTAAGATAAAAAAATATTATCTATATTAAATATATAAATTAACACAAAGATGTTACTTTACATATAATAATTATACAAATTAATTATTTATTCATTTAATTAATTATTAATTTAAATAATATAAATTTTAAATACTAAAAAAATATCAAATAAATAGTAAAATAGTAAAAAACATAAAATAATAAAAATATCAGAATATAAATTAAATTTTTATAGAATTTTGTAAATTTTTTAGAATATTAGAATATAAATCTGAATTATTATGATTTTTTTTAGAATTTTTAAAAAAAAATTAAAATAAAAAATATTAGAATATAAATCTGAATTTTTATAATTTTTTAAAAAAATTTAAACGAAATTTAAAATAATAAAAAAATATTAGAATATAAATCAGATTTATTATAATTTTTTAAAAAAAATTAAATACAATTTAAAATATTAAAAAATTATTTTTCAGAATATTAATTAAAATTTTAATTTTAAATATATTTTTTATATATTTTATTGGGATAATTTAATTAGGGTTTATAAAAGTCTATTTGGAATATCACACATACATGGGAATTGTATAAATTAATTAAATCTAAATATAATTTTCTTATGGCAACAACCACGAGCAGCTGGGGGTTCGGGACGCCTCCAGCGCCAAAAGTGTTACGGGACGTCTCCAGCGCTGTCGGAGGCGTCCGACAATGATTCCGGGACTGTCGGAGGAGTCTGGCGGCAATTCCAGCACTGAAGGCGTCGTGGGATGCTTCCGGCACCTCCGGTGCCATCGGTGGCATCCAGCGACTCCTCCAACGCGGCTTGCGACGCATTCGAGACAGGGACGTCGGTGAATAGGGGAAATCATACCTCCGAAGGGGTCGCCTCTCGCTACTCGCATCGCCGCTGCCACGTCACTGCTCGCCTTGCCGCTGCCACCTCGCCACTGCTGATCGAACGCTCTCTGGTGCCTCTTTATAGGTTTTTTTTACCTTCTACCGTGCGGGATTAATCGATCGCGATAGAAGGAATCGATTCGATTCCTTCTATCGCTCGATTAATCGATCACGACAGCGTGCTTTCGCGATGCGTGCGTGATGCACACCGAAATCATCGCGCACCGAGTGCCGGTTTTGCCAAGGCGACGGAACGGTAAAAATCGTCCATGCCGCCCGGCACAGAACGACATTCTTTTCCTTGATTACACCCATAATGATTTAGCTAAATATAAAAGATGTACAATGAGTATCATGAGGGATCATATTAGTGGTTAAGGATCTGTAGTTGAAAGAGGATGAGTCAGTTATACGCTTCATGTTTCAGGTATGGCTAATATAACTTTAAACTTAGTCTCAGATCAATACACTAGCACATATCGTCCTATTTTCATGCAATTTGCATTCTATCAATCTGATGATTTTGTTCTTTGAGAAACTTGAACAACAAGAATATACAATTATATATGATTATCATCATTGGAGGGAGTACCAAAGTGACCAACGAACAAGTGAACAAACAAATGGAGTCCATGTGCATTGCAGAACATGGAAATCAACTAGAAAAAGTGTTAATGAGCTCACCCATCAGGATCAATTGTCAGAACAACCAGATTAGGAAGGATACGTGTGGCAATCTCTGTCATTTCATAGTATTGAACAGTCGCATTCAAAGCCATAATTCCTGTCACACATAACCAAGTATAAGATTGTATATGAACAAATTATGGCTCTGTAACTTGCAAATGCATCCATCTTATTAATCTGGTAAAACAGCCAATGAATTCTAGAATAACTAAAGACAAAATGATACTAAGACAGATACAAAGACATAAACCTCTGTAAAAATTCACATGCCTGCAGCTCGAGCTGGAGAAAAAGTATCCCTCAAAGCACGAACAGTAAATGCATTAATTAGCACTCTCTTTCTTGTCTGCATTAAGCATGACATTTTTTTTAGTGCCCATTGTTAATGAACCTATAAGCACATGAAATCGCAAATAGCTGCTGCAATATAAACTTATTAGCATAAAAGTGATTCTAAAACTCTTAAGTAATTGTCATTTAAATAGCATGTGATGCATTTTGTCAAAATATTAAGTGACAACCAAACAGAACTGGTTAAAAGCAAAGAAAAAGGGTCAGGATAAACCGCATCATTTAGGTAGCTAGCAATATTTCCCAGCAGGATTGTAGTATTCGTTCGAATAGCAGGTTCTTCATCCACCTGCCAACAAGATTGTCATGTAGTTAATCCAGATTATCAAGCAAAAAAATCTCCAACTGAACATGATTTGCCATGATATGTCTCTACATCCTAAAAACAAATTCAAAGATACCTGTAATTTGGACAGATACTTCAACAAAGATCCTGACATAGTACGCTGAGACAACTGCAATGAGATTAATGATTTATAGGTTAGGAACAATCAAACTCTCAAACAGATAGGACAAACATGAAACTGTCTGTATTTTATGCAGCAAATTTTGTCAATAGAAAAATGAAAACATCATATTATAACGTGAACAGTGATAAAAAAAAGGTCCAATTTCTGATAGACATTTTATATGACACAGGGAGCAAGTGTGTCAAATTAATTTCT
This sequence comes from Zingiber officinale, assembly GCF_018446385.1. NCBI lineage: Eukaryota > Viridiplantae > Streptophyta > Magnoliopsida > Zingiberales > Zingiberaceae > Zingiber > Zingiber officinale. The sequence continues at coordinate 91,873,185 of NC_056004.1, forward strand.
TTGGAGAGGATAAATTAGCAACCACGCACATGTAGTAGAAAGATCAAGCCAGAAGCATATGTGCATGCATTAGAAGATTAACTTGATTCAATTTCTGGTGCTTGACAAGGCACTCACACAATAGATGGACGACTAACTTGGGAAATATTACTATCACTTTCACTTTTTCATTTGTCTCTTAGTCTGATCATCTCCAATCTTTAGCCATACATCAGTAAGATACCAACCTAAACAGAGCCCTCCTCGCTAAGATTATGCAGATCTAGATGATATCTACATGTGAGTAGATTAAACTTAGGAAAGGTGTCAATCAACGTCAGTAGCATGCCAGACTGTGCCCACAAAAGACATTCACCAATCTGCTGACCATGAAAAATATGATTATCCTGAATAACAGTATGCCTTATTAGGGGAGAGTTTTCATATCTGAGTCAAAATATTAGTTATGAAAGAAAAAGAATATGAAGTAACAATAATAAGCACTACAAGGAAAAACAACATATGAAACTATAGCATGCAAGAATATGATATCGTATGCAATAACTTAGGAGATCCAACTTTCAGAGACTACAAAAACAAATTTTAAGGGTTGAAGGATAACTTCCATCCACCTTTGGTGCTAAAACTAGCATGGACTTCAATGTCAATTCACGTAGGAATGCAGAAGTATCAGCAAAACCATTTGCAACATGAGGAAAAACCTGTAAAGTACAACCACAATTAATTAGCATATACTGACAGTTTAGAACATTGCTTTCCATTAGAAGAATTCAAAACTTTCTGTGATATGTAACATTGATATTGGAAACGCACTTGCTCATCAACAATCTGTGAGGACAATGACTCTCCAAATTGATCTACGTGTTGCAGAAGTGCAACTCGAATGGCTCTATCATTTGAGGAGAACAGCTTCACAATGGTTGGTAATACCTGCATAATAGTAGAAATTTAACAATCTATTTTAATTAGAGAATGATGGTGAAATCAAAGAGATGAAATTGGTATATTGACCTTCATATTGAACTCTTCAGCTGAAAGCCACGAACCCATTTTCAGCAATGCAGTTAAGGCAGGAGCAGCAGCTGAACCAAATTCCAAGGCAGAAGACAACAACGGAAGCAACTAGAGTATACAATCAAAAGGCAAGGTTAACCTTTTGCAGGCATCATAAGGTTAGTTAATATAAAATGAACAAATGAGGGTGCAGAATTCAGGAACCTTCTTCAACACAATTTGGCGAGGAAGCTGTTCAGCTAGGTTTGGAAGCTTACGGAAAAAAGAATCTTTCTCAACACTGTCTTTTAAGTTTAGAATCTCCATGAATTGAATAGTCTCCACCAACTTATTATGAAAATATTCTAACAAGTAATAATTATTGGGTCAGACTTTGTTTCCTTTTCCCTTTTAAAGAGAAAGGCCTTAAATAACATCTAACAAAGCTCATAATACAATAAATAAATGTAACAGATTGTACAAGTGAAGATTGTCGTTAGGAATAATAACAATATAAAGGTGTATTCCTGTGGATGACAATAGTTAGTTTTTCCCTACAGATCCCATGAAAGTTGTACAGTTTTCCAAAATGCTATTACCTCATTATTGGGGCTGATGATTGCAACTTCTGCAACTTAGCCCCCTGAAACAGATAAGTATACAATCCAAGTCCTTGCATATGGCTTACATAACAACCTTCTAAATCAAAACATTTTTTTAGAAGGCTTTGTTAGCATGCCAAATTTAGGGAAACAATCTCATTTAATTGATATGCACGTACATGATACTAGAATGAGCATCTACAAAATATATTCATTTACTATTAAAAAGTACACAAATAATATGAAAGAATAAGTAGTATCTAAATTTTTTTAGCCAACTATCTATATTTTATATATATTTTTCAAGCTCTTGCTGACACAAAGTGGTTTACCCAAGAACATTTTCTTGCCAGTCATGTTTTATTAATTTATATTTCATAATTTATTATATATAATGAGTTTTAAAACTAAATAAAAATATATACACAGTCACTAGTAAATCTATAATGTCCAAAAGTCTAATTGAGTAATACACATTCACATGGCTAGTAAATCTATGTCCTATAATAGGTCCAAGAATTTTCAAAAATTACCTTATTTCATACTAGAAAGTCAAACATGTTTATCAAATATAATGAAAAATGAAATAAGAGTCTGTCAAAAATTACCATATTTCATTTTTATTGGCCAAACTATTAGTAACTTTTCACTTTTCATCATGTTTTTCTTTCCTGCAAATTGTTTTCCCCAAAAAAAAACAATTTCTTGGCACCTATTTTCAAACTATTCATTTTTATTTGAATAAGGTTAGCATTTAATTGCTAAAATTCTTCATACAGAGACACTGATATGAGATTTTAGAGAGTATAAAACAATATAACCTAGTCCATTATTGTACAATGTTATCTATTTTTAAACTAATATGGTTAGATAGTAAATGAAAATTTTGGTTGGCAGGAAATTTTTTTGGAAAAACATTGCAAGAAAAAGAAGTTAAACAGAACATGACAAAGAATATTTCAAGTAACATGAAAATTAACAGTTAAACACTGTAGGAATGTTACATAAAGTACATGTTACACTATCAAAAATGTCAAAAATTCTAGGCAGACTTGAATAAATTACAGCACAGGTGTGTCAGCGAGGGAAGAATGACAGATTAATAAGAAAGAGGCCTAACATCTAGCTGTTCGTATCTAGCAAATACAAAAACTATATTTTGGTGATTCTATGTTCTTCCAGGAGTAGTAAAACTGAATCTCTCTAAAATGGAAACTTCTATTTAAGCACTGAATTTGAGATTATAGTAGATGTTAATCCTAAAAGACAGGTAATAAAAACTAGAAAAGGAACTCACCACTGTTGTCAATAAGCTTTGATGGATTCAATCTGCGAGATGGTGTGGAACTCAAAAGCCTCTGGTAATCTGGAAGGAGAGACTTCACGACGAAAAAGACAAATTACACATGTTATAGTACTCTTTCAATAGTAGCTTAACATTTAAATATAAAGAACAACAAATAACCTTTTCTAGTTGTTTACTAAGCCTCCATCCATACAAAAATATAATAGATTGTAAGTAAGCATTTTCAAAATGACAATGCAGCAATTAGTTTGTTGAAGGAACAAGCATAAAGAGAATGAAACTTATCAATGCTAACCTTTGGAATGAAAGAGGTGTTTCGAAGTTCCTCTGTTTTGGATAATTTTGTGCCAGAAAAAATCTCATAAATCAAACACCCTGGAAAGGGGATGATAAGTTATCATACCAAAATTTCAGAGCTAAGCAAACTTAAATCAAATGCAGATCCACAGAATATGCACTAACATAGGCCATTGCAACTGGAACTTCACACACTTAAATATCTGACAAGCATTAACAAAACCATATCAGTATTACCCAAGTGAAAACATGCATTGATAATATAACCATCAACTTGATGGTGTTTCAACTTAGGCCACTTTAACCAATGTAATGAACATCGTTTGCTGGTGATAGGGTGAGGAGTAGTAGACAGTCAGGATACAACAAATATTGCAGTCTCACTCATGGATAATAAGCATCATGCAAGAATGCAACCTACAGGGATGTCAACACAATCAAATCAATTGAGTAGTAATCAAGCCTTGTCTTCAATTTACATTAACTATTGGCATTGCATGTGTGCAACCAATTCATTCACATGCTAAACTAAACCTTTTAAATTTCACAATTAACTCGAACAGGCAATCCTAGAACATGGAAGATTATTATCCAGACTTCTTCATTTTTTGAATTTCAATAATGTAGCACTTATAGAGATGTGAAAGTATTTTGAGTCTACAGTAACCATAGGAAGATAGTTTAATGAATCCATTCATTGAATATTTGTCATAAGTTTTAACGTTGGCCGGCAACCTAACGCAACCCTCCTCCTTTATCCAGGCTTGGGACCGGCCATGACCGGTCGTCACTAATAATCTAAGATTTGGAGCATGGAACATAGGAACTCTCACTGGTAAATCAATGGAGGTAGTAGATATGATGATTATGAGAAGAATTAGTATTTTGTGTGTACAAGAGATAAAATGGGTAGGCGAGAAGACAAAGATGATAGAGAACTCGGGTTTTAAGTTATGGTACACTGGAAAGAGTAAAGCAAGAAATGGAAGTGGGTATTATTGTAGATAGTTTGTTAAAGAATGAAGTTGTAGGAGTAGTTAGAAAAGGGGATAGAATTATAGCCCTTAAGATAACAGTGGCGAAAAAAACTATGAACATAATTAGCGTATATGCACAACAAGTAGAATTAGATGAAGCTACCAAATTAAGGTTTTGGGAGAACTTAGATGAAATATTAAAAAATATTCCACCAAATGAAATGATTTTAATAGGAGGTGATCTAAATGGGCATGTCAGAGTGAAAAATGAGGAATATGAGAGGGTACATGGGAGTTATCGATTTGGAACGAGAAATGAAGAAGGGAAAACTATATTAGATTTCGCGATAGCATATGACCTTATATTAGCTAATACGTTTTTTAAGAAAAAAGAACACTTAGTCACATTCAAAAGTGGAAATAATAAATCGCAAATTGACTTTCTTATGGTTAGGAAAAAGGATAGAAAGATTTGTAAAGATTGCAAAGTCATCCCTGGAGAAAGCTTAACTACCCAACATAGGCTAGTAATGTTGTATATACGCCTCAAACATAGTATCAATAGAAAGAAAATATATACGATTCCTAAAATTAAGTAGTGGAAGTTAAAGGATGGGAAGCAAAATATATTTAAGGAGAAGGTAGAAGTACAAGCATTAGGTGAAATATACGATGACTCTAATACAACATGGGATAAGATGTATCAAAGTTGAAAATAGTAACTAAGAGTGTACTCGGTGAGTCAAAGGGGCATGCACCACTAAGGAATCTTGGTGGTGGAATGAGAAAATACAAGAGAAAGTGAAGGAAAAACGAATAGCTTATAAGGAATTATATATTTATAAGAACGAGAAAAACTTAAAAAAATATACAATAGCCAAGAAAGAAGCTAAGATAGTAGTGAGTGAAGCAAAAAATGAAACTTTTGAATGATTATATTAAAAATTGGATAAAAAAAAGGGGAAAGAGATATTTATAGAATAGCTAAAGTGAGAGAAAGGAAAACAAAAGATCTTAGCCAAATAAAATGTATTAAAAATGAATGTAATAGGGTATTAGTAAACGATGAAGAAATAAAAGAGTGGTGGAAGAGACATTTTCATTAACTTTTTAATGAAAGTTTAGGTGACCAACTTAACTTAGGTAATTTAAGTAGGTCAAATGAACATAGAAATTTTAATTTTTATCGTAGAATTCAAATTTCAGAAGTAAACAAACTTTAAATGAGATGCACAATGGAAAATCCGTTGGACCAAATGATATTTCGATAGAGGTATAGAAGTGCCTAGGGAAACAAAGTATTGAATAGCTTACAAAATTATTTAACATGATATTGAAAACGAAAAAATATCTAATCAATGGAAGATAAGCACTCTAGTTCCCTTATATAAGAACAAGGGAGACAGACGCAATTGTGCAACTATAGGGGTATTAAACTAATGAGTCATACTATGAAACTTTAGGAAAAAGTAATAGAAAAAAAATTAAGGAAGGAGACAACAGTGACCGAAAATCAATTTGGATTCATGCCTAGAAGGTCGACAATAGAAGTTATACATCTTCTTAGACAATTAATTGAAAAATATCGAGAGCAAAAACAAGATCTACACATGGTATTCATTGACTTAGAAAAAACTTATGATAGAGTCCCAAGAGAAATTATATGGAAAATTCTAGAAAAGAGAGGTGTTAGCGTAACATATATTAAACTAATTAAGGATATGGACGAGGATGTAACGACCAGAGTAAAAACTTCAGGCAGAGTAACTGAAGCATTTCCAATAAAGATAGGGTTACATCAAGGATTAGCTCTAAGTCCCTATCTTTTTACACTAATTATGGATGAACAGCGCACATTCAAGATACAGTACCGTGGTGCATGTTGTTTGTAGATGATATTATTTTGATTCAAGACACCGTACCATGGTGCATGTTATTTGCAGATAATATTATTTTGGTAGATGAAACACGTGAAGGAGTAAATGCTAAACTAGAATCTTGGCGAAGAACAGTAAAAGGGAAAGATTTTAAGCTTAGTAGATTAAAGACAGAATACATGAAATTTAAGTTTAGCAATATTAGAAGTAATGAGATAATTGTTAAGATAGGAGAGGACGAGTTGCCCGGAACCGAGAGATTTAAATATTTAAGATCAGTTTTGCAAAACGATGGAGGGATTGAGAGAGATGTCTTATATAGAATACAAGCAGGATGGTTGAAATGGAGGGGAGCGTTGAGTGTTTTATGTAACCGTAAAGTACCTCTTAAACTTAAAGGTAAGTTCTATAAAATCGCAATTAGACCTGTTATGTTATATGGAGCTGAATGTTGGGCTATGACTCGAGCACATAAGCAGAAGATGAGAGTTGCAGAGATGAGGATATTAAGATGGATGTGTGGACATACGAGGATGGGCAAAATAAGAAATGAGAGCATTAGAGAGAAAGTCGGAGTTGCATCTATTGAGGAAAAACTCCGAGAGATACGTTTAAGATGGTACGGACATGTACTTAAACGACCAATAAATGCTTCAGTTAGGTGATGTGAAACTATGATAAACATGTATATCAAACAAGGAAGAGGAAGACCAAAAAAGCCTTGGTTAGTAACAATAAAATAAGATAAAATTTATTTAAATATAAATGATGATATAGTAGGAGATAGAGCTTAATGGCGTAAAATGATTCATACAGCCGACCTCACCTAGTGGAAAAAAACTTAGCTGTTGTTGTTGTTGTTGTAGTAACCATAGGAAGATGCAATAGGTATACTTAGATGCATGTGATTCATCAACTATCGGCTTCATTTATCTAGCCTTCTATCATGATTCTACTTTAAACTAAATCAAAGTGGGTAGATCCTTTTAGGTTCCATGACTTGAGATCTTAAGATCGGACATCCTCACGTTTGCCAGTGGTAACTAAATTAAGGGGGTGTTTGGTTTAGGGGAATAGGAGTGGGGAATGGGAATGGGAATCATTGATTGTCATTGTTAATGTTTGGATTATAGGAATAAGAATACAAATAAGTGAATGAATCTTTGAAATTGGGTAATAACTCATTCCCATGTGTCTCCCCTTCAATGAGTCATTACCCTATTTTCATCAATCAAAATATTTCCTTATTTCAAAAATACCCTTGACCTAAAACTAAAATTTTCTCCCTTAATATCAAATATCAAAATATATTTATTTATTTTTTTCTTTCATATCACTTCTCTCTCCTTGTTCTCTCTCATCATATTTTCTCTCTCATTATTTTATCACATACTTTCTCTCTCCTCATTTTCTCAATATCTTCCATCACACTCTCTTTCCTCTTTTTTTCTCATTACACTTTCTCTCTCATCATACTTTCTCTCTCCTCAATCTCTTCCATCACACTCTCTTCCTTTTTTTTCTCATTACACTTTCTCTCTCATCATACTTTCTCTCTCCTCAATCTCTTCCATCGCACTCTCTTCCTTCTTTTTTTTCTCATTACACTTTTTCTCTCATCATACTTTCTCTCTCCTCAATCTCTTCCATCACACTTTCTTTCCTCTTTTTTTCTCATTACACTTTCTCTCTCATCATACTTTCTCTCTCCTCGATCTCTTCCATCGCATTCTCTTCCTTCTTTTTTTTCTCATCACACTTTCTCTCTCCTCAATCTCTCTTGTCACACTCCCTCCTTTTTGTTCCTCAACACACTTTCTCTCTCATCGTACTTTCTCCCTCATCGTACTTTCTCTCTCCTCAATCTCTCTCATCACACTCACTGTTCTCTTTTTTTCTCATCATACTTTCTCTCTCATCATAGTTGCTCTCTCCTCAATCTCTCTCATCACACTCTCTCTCCTCACTTTTTCTCATTACATTCTCTCTCTCTTCATCCTCTCCCATTATACTTTCTCTCACATCATATTTTCTCTCTCATCTTCTCTCATCATGCTCTCTCCTATCACACTCTCTTTTCTCATTTTCTCTCATCACACTTTCTCTCTTTTCATTCTTTCTCATCACATTTTCTCTCTCATCATACTTTCTCTCTCATCATTCTCTTTCATCATATTTTTCTCTCACATCTAATTTTTTTCTTTTATTTTCCTTTAAGGGTAAAAAAGGAAATTTTGATTGATTCCGATAGAAAATATGCAACTAACCAAACATTACTTTTAAGAGTGATATCCATACTCATACCCTTTCACATTCCACAATACAATGATTCTCATTCCAATTCCTATTCCTAGGAAAGAACCAAACGCCCCCTAAGGCTTAGGTATAACTTTAGGTATATGATTTAGTATGTGGAATAATTGCCATCAATTAAGAACAGATGCAAACTAGTTTGCATCAATAAAATGAATGATGTCTGCTCATGGCTAGATGTCAAAGGGTAAAACTCTGAATCTGTTGCATTCTCATGCATTATGCTAATGAGCCCATAGTTCATGAATGGTAGTAGATAAAAACAGATTTGTGGAGAAAGTTCTCAAAAAAAAATATTTCTTTCAAGGAAAAACCCATAATTTATATATGTGCATCAATAAACATCATTTAGTATGCACAGGAAGAAGAATTGATACTTTTTTTAGCCCAAGGGGAAAAAAGGGAAAAAGGAATTGATATGCTTTTTAATTGAAGACTTTACTCACCCAAACCCCATGAGTCAATAGACCAAGGAGGTGACTTCCTAATATTTTGCCAATCTGATTTTGCCAACTCCATTGACTTGTACTGTGATCCAACCAGCCACTCATATTGCTGCATTGCAAGGATGAGAAGTATGAAATACCACACTTAACTATAATTATACCGGAGCAAAGAAATACCATTAAGGAAAATAATGCAGAAAAATATGATTGTAGATGCATTATTTTTGAATAGACATATACATGAGAAATCCGTGATACCATATGATGACTGACACATAATGAAGAAATACTGTAGTATTTGTGTAGTGAAAAATTAGAAAAATTAAGTCAATATGCTTTACCCAAACATCATTTCTTATCAGAAAAACATGGAAAGTATAATATATCACGTGATGACCATTTATTATCTGATGCAATACCTCAATTTCCCTCATAATTGTGGCCTGGGAAAGCAGATGACACATAATACTTGAAAGATCTTTTCAAAAGGAAGCACAAATTATCAAGATAGGTCACATGCTTCCATACAAAAAAATGCATATAGGAAAGTGTGCTTGTGACACCAAACAAATTCTTTGGGCTCCAACAGCAAGAGCTAAAATTAACTCCCCCAAGGCTTCACTCTGACCACTTAGGTATTACATTCATCATCTAAAGATCTGACCGTGATTCCTAGGTCTCATCTGTTTGATCAAGTTCTTCTTGAAGGGTGAATATTCCTCTCGAAGGGTGACAATGATGCAATAAATATATTCCTATTAAAATATATTTCTACTTGTAAAATTAATATTTTTAACTTTTGTTATTTCTATCTACTATCAAACCTAGTAAACTGTGTATGAATCTTATGAGAACCAATGCCAAGTTATTGTCAAACCTACAAAGGAGATTCCCTTTCATCGGTATCATAATTCAATGAATTTCTTTTTCTCAAAATATAATCCTCTCTCAGAGATCACCAACATAGGTAAGGATGGCAATTTGATCCACGCTGGTGAACACCCATATAAGCTCACCATTCTCATTTTTGCCAACTCCTAAGTAGATTGGAGAAGGATGGGACAAGAATTTTATGCCCCACCTTGCCCTACTGCATTTACCCCACTTGGATGCATGAAATCTAATGAATATAATAGGGCAGAATGAGTTGTTCTATTGTATGTGGATTATGTTTCAGTACTTGAACCTGCTTTGAACAAGTAAGATAGGGCAGAATGAGGAAGGTGAATTTGCTTCATAACCTGCATTGTTCACTTTTTATGTCAATGGGAAAGATAATTTAAACCGCTGCCCTACCCATTTTCAACAGATGCATTATCTTAATCATAATAGCCTAATCATCTTCGTTTTTGACAAACACATTCTAGCAATTCTAGCAAACCTAGTGAATTATACCTTTGAAACATCAATAAAGTTAAATTTCTACAATTTTCTCTGCTCTGAGATAGTTGATTGAAGCACATGATATTCACTTGTGCTGCGTCAAGTGGTATAAGGATCAAGTTCAAGAGTAGTCGCAATTTGTTTACGCTTAATTAATTTTTTTTAAACAAAAAATAATGTTTTAGGTTGGAGTCTCCAAGAATCGCAACTTTGACCAAGGGTATTTGTTCGGTTGGCCTAGATGCCTAAATAGAGCCATTGGAGCTTCATTTGAAAGCTTGCTTGGCGGATCTTTTAGCACTAATGCTTCAAAGAACACATCACTAATTTCCTCAATTTTACACAAGTACCAAAAGTAACACCAAGGAACTTGAAAAGTAAAAGTTACTGTATCATTCTTATTTTTGAAAGTTCTCTCGATAATATTCTTTTAACTTAGGATTAAATCTTTATCTATGGGGTATGGGGTGAAACAGAGAATTTTTCTTATTATATCTTCTTGAGAATGTATTTTCTTCTAGAGGGTATCTAGAAACAATGGATTTAGATTGTACCATATATTAGAATATTAGAAGATCTCTAGAAATGACAAGAACTTAACCAAAATGACCTAGGCAGGTCACTGAAAGTTAGCTTGAGGCTTTTTATCTAGGATGAACTCTAGATCAAAGGATTGACTAGAGTAAAATACAGGGCTCTAGTTTGGGTCATTTTCACCAAGTGCTTATTAGTAGCTAGTCATTGTGAAGGGGCACTAGAAATATATCATATACTTGTAGAGCTTTGCCTTATTATCTCGTTTAAAGGGTTGGTTTAACTAACTATAAAAGGTGATGCAAAGGGCACATCATAGGTCATGGAATAGTCATAGATCGTGGAATAAGGAAATTCCGAACTACATTGCATTATCATATTAGTGTTTACTTATTTACTTTTTTTGTTACTGTTGCTTATATCACATTTTAATATTGATCACAATGACACACTTTGTATTTAACATTACATAGTTGTGTTTTCCTAGAACAATCAAAAGAAAGGTGTATGCCCCCCCCCCCCCCCCCCACACACACACACAGGCAAGTCATTCGATCCTACACTAATGACATACTTATGTTCATATGGTAGTTTAGATCTGATAATTAGGAACTCAGAATAAGATGAATCAGATGTTTAGTGATTCATGAAATAGAAAGACCCTTAACAGTTCTTCTGGAGTCAAGTTCTGAATAACATCAAAAGTTCCTTGATCTCAGTAAATGGCATCAGCTGAGAACCATAGGTGTCGACTTTTATCTCCTGGATTACTGATCTAACATCGCTCTTGAACTTCTCCATCTCAAACTAACTATGTAGTATGTACAGATGAAGAGATTCTTTCAATAGTAAATGTAATTTATGGTCTGGGATTTGTTGTAGTTTGGATTAGTTTAGCAGGATTTAACTTTGATATTTCCTAGAAATTGGCGAGTGTGACCTTTACCAATTCCCAGACAAGGAGCACTTTCTGTAATCTACAGGAAATATATGCCATTATAGATCAATTGGTGTAAAACCTCACACATCAAAAGCAAAAAAACAGACCTAAATCCATTTTGCATCAGATGGATCCTTTTTGTGAATAAACTTTGCAAATACTTCGATTTGTATAACTACAAAATTATCCATCTAAAATTACTTTTCTTGTGAAAATGGTTTAGTTGATTATAATAAGAAGAAATATGCTAAAAGCATGTTGCAGACATGTCTTTTCAATTTTGTACGAATTTAGCATGTCACAATATCAACTAATAATTTATTCACTAAAGAATGTCATCTGAAATTGAAATAGAATCTAGTGAAAAGCTAGAATTAGAATACCAGCATTGCACTGTTAGAAACTTCACTGTTCCCATCAAATTCTGATAGCACATCAAAGGCGTGTAGCTTCCAGTCTAACGTTGGAGTCACCACAACACTGTCCAAGCACACATTACCATGAACCTGGAATTAAATAAGTACAAAAAATCATTAGCATCATGCTACTTCAATGTCAAAGTTCCATAATGGAAACAGCATTGTCCAATAGAAAGATATAATGCCAGAGGATTCCAGATTCAAGTGAATATATTTTAGTAATTATACATGACACAAGGATTAGTGCACCAGAAATTTGAAGAGTAATTGTCCTACTCATCCTAGATTGGTTCATAATGAAGAATCTGTCTGCAAAGTCAATGGAATACTGAATAAAAACTTCATTTTCTAGGGAAACAATTGACAGCCAAGCATAAAAATAAATGGTATAAAAAACTTTTTATTCTTTACCACACACAATGGTGTCTTTAAGTTTTGAGAAACATTCAATATTTATGAACAATAGCTCATAATCGATAGCAAGAAGATAAACATGACAAATACAAATAACTAACAGCTACATTTTTCCATGGTAACAAAGACAGGAGTGAAATATCTTGTAAAATATTATATGAAGTAAGCCTCTAAACTATAAACATGGTGAAAGTTACATTAAGAAAGTAGCGGCATGATCAAATATAGCAGTTTTTAGGTCAGGAAATAATAGAACTATATGTCTTGAGCATCAAGATAAAAGTTGGATTGAATTTTTTTGGGTCTAAGAGGTAAGAGATTACTTACAAGCTTACAATCATTATTTAGAAAGCTCACAGCTTTAGATATCTGATGTAGACCCCACGCAAAATATTCATCCCTGAATGAAAAGACTTTCAGGTGAAATGGGAAGAAAATCAACATAATTTGGGGGGAAAAAAAGACAAAATTCAATGACATCAAATACGAAGTTTAAGATTCAGAAAACAAAAATTCAGATGGCCAAACTCACTTAAAAAGGTAAGAAAATCATAGTCTCTTAAACTCATTTTTATAAATCTCATGCCTTATAATGGATCAAAACTCAAACAGGTGAATCCATTTCAGGTAAGTGGTAAAATAATGTGGACCTTATTGAAAATGCATTATCAGGTCATTGTCAAAAAGAATAAAGTTGCTTTAAGTTGGTTATGGACCTTATCAGGTTATCAGAAGAAAATATTGTCACAAAAACGGAGTTACTCGCCAGCAAAATGAGTATGGTGGCAGAACCTAAATGGGTAAATTTCCATAAATATTTCAGTACCACAACAACGTTTTCATGTAATCCATGAGAAAATTCACTTACCTTTGTGTGCCACTTAAATTTAATTCCTTGATCTTTTCTGAGAGAGGCATGACCGGTTCTGTCACAATGTAAATAGTACATTTCATAGCAGATCCATCTGAAACCTCAGCCTCAGTGCTGTGTAGGAAAGACAGGATATTTGGATGCCTAACCTGGAAATAAACGCATCAACTTACTTTGCCAACTAAATCTCGAACGCGTGCAACATAGCACATGAGAGATGAATATGGAGAACATGATACTGATACATTCATATGGGCATGCCAGGAATGTGACAAATATAATCCAATGAAATTAAAATTTCAAACATGATGTGATGAATTGAAGCAGAGTAATTTTCACCAAAACAAGATTATGCAAATAGGGAAAATTAATCCAACAAGTTTTAGAATAGGAAATAAGAATTCCTGTCCTTTATACATAAGAAAAGTGAAATATATTGTATCATTCTGATCAAAAGAAAAGGACTCACAACTGAAACCGACAAGTGGAAGCTCAATATAAGTGCATACCGTCCGCAAGCGCTTAACACCATTACGGCCTGCTATCAAGTGACCATCTTGACTGCTGCTTCCTGAAAGAATAAATATCGATACAGCCGATCCATCTTCCTGGAAGCACGATCAACAAAGCTACGAGTCAATAAAACTAGAAGGAAAAACTGACAAATTGTAGGATGAAACATAAATACTACAACAACAACAACTGAAAACAAACAGTTTACAGAGAATGTCTTGAAGGTTTTCTATGGCCTATGCTAATTAAACAGGATCCATGAGGGTAAGAATCAATACTGCTTGCCCAATTTGATTTGTGATCTCTGAAAATAGTTAAAATGACAGCATTGAGGTACTCAAAATGCAAAGTATTACTAGCCTAAAAAGCCTTGCAAACTTGTGCAACTTCAGCTAGTTAAATTCACCCAAAGCGCTAAGCCTAACGGAAAAAAGAAATAATATAACGTGTTATTCCAGAAAATAATTGATCGATCGATTTTACCATTCCTACCACTATCAGATCATAGCCAAACTGATCCCAATTCGACGACGAAGGCAAATAAACAGCAGGAACAGGTAAATGGCACTCGAGATAGAAATTTAACGAGTAGAGATCAACAAGATCAAATATCATAATAGCTATGCCCGAGAACAAAAAAGTGGAACCTTGGAAGTGCCGCGGGAGTGAGTCCAGGAGCCCCAGGAGGAGTGGTAGGGCTCGCCGATGTTGTAGGGGAGATCCTTGATGCCTGTCCCAGATCCTCCCACTACTCCCTTCAAAAACTTGAACATCCTCCTCCTCGATTGAGACTCGGACGGGAAAATCGAAGAAGGGCAGCGAATCGGGAGATCTGACTGTGGGAGGAGAAGGAGATCGCGCAACGAAATCGACAGAATTTCCTTATTTCCCTCTTCCGACAAAATTGCATGTTGGTCCTTAGTATTCGGTTTTTAACATTTGCGCCTATCATTTTTGAAAATTACTTCTACCGTATAAATATTTATTTTATTACTCGTTAAAAAGAATAAAATAAGGGTTATTCAAATATTATAATATTGTACTAAATATAAATGATGCATCCAATGTTGAAAAATAATCAAAAAAAGTGTCTTACTTTTAAATTCACCAAAAGGCATACAAATTTTCCAAAATAGTCTTCATCCATAGGTGTGTAAATGAGTCAAGCCGCTCGTGAGCTTTTCGAAGCTCGATTCGATAAAAGTTCATTTGAGCTCGTTTAATGAGGCTCATTAAGATAAACAAACCAAACTCAAACTTCACAATATTCGGCTCGTTAGCTCGTGAACATGTTCGTTAAGCTCATAAATCAACTTTTAAATAAAAAAATAATAATTTTGATATTGAATTTATAAATTTTACACTCTACTTATGAAAAACATAGACAACTATATTAAATTTATTTATTAGAATAAAATTATAAATTTTAATCAGAATATTATAATTTTTTAAAAATATATAATTTAGTTTTTAATGAATATTTAAATTTATAATTTATATTTATTAAGCTCGTTTAGGCTCGATAAAAGTTCGAATAAGCTCGTGAGCCATGAATATATTCGTTAAATAAAGCTCGAGCTCGGCTCGATTATAAACGAGTCAAACTTAAACATCCAAGAGTTCGGCTCGACTCGACTCGATTACACCCTTATTCATCCAACCTACTTTATTAGATGTGTTACCATTTTGATCATTTGACTAATCAATCGATTAGATGTGAAGTAAGAGGCAGAATGATTCTTAAGTAACGCTGATTTCAATCTTACGTGGGATATTTTAGAATGTCCATGTATTTTGAATCACTAGTGATGTTGGATGTTAGGTCAAATTTATCTATACTTTTTATTTTACTTGATAGTCGGTCCGTGAAATCGAGTCATTTGCCTCTAAGATTAGTTATCATTTTAATTATTTGACTCATCAATCAATTAAATATAAATACGGTGGAAAGAGGTCAGAATGATTCTTATATAACAAGAATTTAAATCTCATGGGGAATATTTTGGAATGGCGATGAAATTGGAACGATGTTAGATATTCATCTGTATTATTTAGTGGCTAGTTTGTGAGATTGAGTTATTCACCTCTAAAATTAATTGAATCGAAAACTTAGATATCTGAATTACATATTTAAAAATGTACAGATGTGATTCTTGTGGATAGGCTATCGTCAAATTTCTTTAAGATCATACTCAGTTTTTTTTTTCAATTTTGAGTTTTCATGAATACCAGATGCTTTTGATAAATAATAATAATAATAATAACTGCATATTCTAAGCTTTGAATATATGTTAAATGGAAATAGTTGCTTTCCTAGAATTTTGAGTCATCTAGGTTTCAGATTTTGAGTCCTTCTTGCCATTAAATTTTTGTTTACCAAAGGTAGAATGGTAAATTAGTCAAGTAAAATCAAATTTTATGGTGTTCAAATTTATTTAATAGCAAATCGAATCAAATCAAGTCAAGTTGAATTTAGAATGAATCAAATCTTGCCTCTAGAGGTAGGATGTTTATGGTTAAGTCCTCCAGTAATAGATCAGGAATATAGAGTTTGAAACTCAACTATGATGTATTATTAGAATTTTTTCTCCTTAATAGGTAGTTGACCTGAGAATGTTGGCTGTCAGAATGGACTTCCATGAGTATTTTCCTAATTTATCTAGGTGGTCGGTGGTAAACTTCTGTGAAATCGAGTTGATCATCTGTTAACCATTTTTATTAAAATGAACTAAACCGTTAAAATAAGTATTTAAACTCACTTGGTTTCTTTTTAATGATCTTGAGCTTAATTTAAATTTGGCTTGAGTTTGATTCATTTAGATATTATTAAGATTTCAATTTAAGTTTGTTTGAAACTTTTTATATTTTAAATTTGTTTGATTATCTTTGGACTTGTTTGATCATTTTAAAAATTTCTTTATTTATTTAAAATATTGATAATAGTTTTACTGATAAACAGATATTGAACATTGTTTACGAAAGTTATTCATGAATATTATTTATGAATATTAATAAGTTTGACACATATATGTTCAAGTTATTCGTATAGTTTAACGAGTTAATTAAATTTATTCATTTAATTTATCTTGTGTATATTGAATAAATATAAACAAACTTTTATCAAGTTAAGCATCAAATTTATTCATGAACATTGCATTCATTCACAATCCTAGCTAAAGATGTTGACGACCATTAGCCGGTCGATTGGTCAATGAACTAAAAGTTGCTCTAATGAGTTAGATGTGATTTCAATCAACATGTCATCAAATATATTTTATATCATATACTTAGATTCAGGTTAAATTAACATTATTGTACTCTTAAGGTCCTCCGAAACTTGTTTTATATTATTTTTTTCATATCTTGAGCCCTAAATGACCCTCAAATATTTTTAATCAAAAGTAATTGATAGCTTTAAAAGCTTCATATTTGTGTTAAATAGGCATTACTAGCATTGTTACATTTTTGGAGTTCCTAGTTTGCCCATTGATCCATACAGAAAAGTTGGAAAGTTAGGACATGATGGCTTCGCCGACCGGTTGTGGACTTCGCTCCGCTCTACAAAACAAGCAACGTCAGTGCCGAGTCAGAGAAGGGGTCCCCGGCGTTGGCTCTCCGACGCTCAAGTCAGCTACTGAATGTGGAGAAAAGTTGAGCAACTGTAGAACTATGCGCAAACAGTAGGCAACGCGTACCTCCGCCGATGATGGACCCCCTTTATATAGAGCTCTGGTGGATAACATACGCGCTTCTCGAGGCATTGGCACACTCTCCAATATATCCCGCGAAAGGGTCTGTCAGGAAAGTGTAAGTGCAGTTTGCATTAACGGTCTTACTAAGGTTTTAATGAATGACAAAGTAAGTTAAGTTAGGTATTGTTGTGATCTAACCATTTTACCAAATGTGTAGGAGTTAATCAGATAGGTCAACGGGCCTATCGGATATCTGATTTGAAGTCTAGATAGGTCAACGGGTCGACCAAATATTTGGCAAGAAGTCTAGATAGGTCGACGGGTCGACCGGATATTTGACAAGAAGTCCAGATAGGTCGACGGACTGACCGGATATCTGGCAGGAAGTACAGTTGGGTCTGTGAATCAGGCAACTAGCAAACTTGTAAGTAAAGGTAAGTCACTAGAGGAGAGTGACTAAGTAAGGGCGCGTCCCGGTTGAGGGGATAGTAGGTGTCGGTCTAGGTTAGGTTCATTTCAGATCCCTAATCTGAGACCTTGACTACTTCCTGGTCCTGGAAGGACATGAACTAATTACCACTCATTATTATAATTGTGCTAACTTTTTTTTATAGGGTAGATGTTTTAGATTTGGATTAACATCTTTTTTCAGGACAAAAGAGCAAAAAAACTTTCGGATGAACAGGACCTGAAAGTGCCTTAAATACTGATGGAAGTCGCTTTCGCATTGTTCATGGAAGGCGCCTTCCGCAGGATAAAATTTGAACTTCATCGCGGATAAGAGTCGGGACGATTAGAATCAGATTTCTCAGGTTAGAGGCGCCTTCGATGGCTATGGAAGGCTCCCTCCAAGCCCTTTATAAAGATGCTCGCCTAAAGCTTCATATACAACACTCATACGAGCTTCTACGCATCTAAACGACCTTCCGATTGCTCCGGGCTCCTGCCGCGACTCTGTTCCGAAGCTGCTACGCCCAACTATTGCTCCGAGGATTTCCGATCACGGCCGGCATACCAACACACGAGCTCTCTCACATCAAAGTGTTTTGGTAACGGAATTATTTCTTTGTAATTAATTATTGCAAAAGAACAAGTGCAGGGTGTTGCACTTATTCTAACTTTCCTTGTACTTGATTCCCTCTTCCGGAGGTACCGGAAAAGGCATTTTAGTAGATTATCCTGTTAGTAATTAGCCCTAAGAGCCAATCATGAGATGATTAGGTTTTTTGGATTAATCATTGAGTTAGACTCGAATGAACCCACTCATTGGATTAAGTGTAATCCGAATTAGACTCATTCAGTTAGACTCAAATAGATCCAATTGTTGGATTGAGTCCAATTACATGGAAATCAATGGGTTAGACTCATTGGGTGAACTTGAGTTCAACAAGGAAGTTGAATGGTCAAAATTCAACCATTGGATTGAATGGTTGATTTTGAGCCATTGGATTAGAAGATGAAAGGGTGGAAACTCTTAGTATTCCATTGGATGATTATAAATATCATTTGGATGATATTTTCATTAGAGATTTTTATCACTTAAGAAGGTGAAGAATCTCTTTGCATCTTCTTCTTCCTCCTTCCCTTGCTTGGCCGAAACATATATTTGAGGTTGCTAGCACAACCTTGTGTGTTTCCTTCTCCATCTTGTTGAGTTTGTGAGACAAACAAATGCAAGGCTTGTTCGTGTGGATACCGTAGAGGCACGAACGCTTGATCGTGCTGTGATCTGAGCTGTCGGGAGATCGTGAGCACGCTTCAAAGGTATAACTCTATCATGTCTTTAGATCTAACTTAGTATAAGATTATGTTTCCCTTCGCATGGATCTTCTGGAGGAAATAAGTTTTTCCGCTGCACGTTTGCGTGTTTAGCAACCTATTCCCTTACAGTGGTATCAGAGCCACTTGCGAAGGGATATGCTAAGTTATTAGAATTTTTATATATGATATAGAAATTGCATGATAGAGTTTTCTATGATTGGAAAAATTGTGAGTTTCGGCCACACTCGACTCTCAGCCAGATTATGGGTCTCGGCCATACTATGAGTATTGGCTAGATTCGGAGTTTCGGCCAAATCTTGAGTCATGACCGAAAGTTGGTGTGTGACCAACAAGGTCTCGGATAGAGTTGTTTTGTTTGGAACAAAACGAAGTTGGTGTATGACCAACAAGTTCTCGGCTAGAGATGTTTTGTTTAGAATGAAACATAGTTAGTATTGTGGGTAGTGTCTCGGGAATGTAGTAACTCCTAAACGAGTATGCAAAATTAATTTTGCTTCGGGACCGCCGTGGCGTTGCGGCTCATAATTAGTTGCTCCAATCATTGTGAAATTTTATGTCATGAGTATATCGTGAATATAAATGGCATGGTGCATGGTTATGACCCTTTGACCTCAATGTGATTGGATGTGTGTAATGTTGTAATTCATAATACGGCCTGCGTGTCGTTCCTTCATCCCCTTTTATTCTTGTTATAATTAAATTACACTCGAATGTAACTTGAGTTTCTTTAGATTTTGTAATGTACAAAATTAGAAAGAGTTAGTCTTCTGGAAGACGGATGAAAAGGAAGGAAGGACAACAACACACGATAACCAAGGAAGCGCTTGGAGAAGCGACTTAGACCTAGGTTGACTTATCACTCTTCTCATTGGCTTGAGAAGATCGTAGTTTATGGGGGACATAACCATGTCACGTTTCAACTTGTGTATATGTTGATATGTCATGATGTATGTGATGCATGTGTAGCTATCGTAATTAGGTCATTTACATATGCCTACCAGAGTTTGGTACTCATTATTACCTCGATCATCTGTACTCAGGTTTGCCAAAGCAAAGTGGCTCGTTTTATCTTGGTAGAGTGCGATAGGATAATTGTGATGTCCGACTACCAACCATTGGGTACGACTTAATTAAGTTATCTCAATTGGATTGAGAACTTAAAGGCATATCCCATAAGATGTAAATCATATTATACTAGTATTGGACGATTAGCCAATGCTAACTCAAGATTAATTATAATATAGATTTCATAAGATGGGAAGATGAACAAAGAGTGTTGTTCATCTAAGGATACAAGAGTTACATAGGATGTAATTGGTGAGCGTTGTCTACCTAAGTTATATAAATATTGGGCGATTAGCCAAAGCTAACTCAAGAAAAGTATAATATAGATTTTGTCCAATTGGTACACGTTGCCTACCTATTTATACAAGTCTTGGACGATTAGCCAAAGCTAACTCAAAATGAGGTATAATGTGGATCTTGCCACACTAGAATGTCTTTGCTTATGGGTATAGAACTAGTAGTGACTTGCTTCTATCAAGATTTAGAATTTAGTGGGAGAATCATTTAATTAAATATCTAATTAAATGATAGATATATGATACTAAGACCTGCATTTTACTATTGTATATTACCATGTCGTCAAGTACAACAAATACCCTCTCTTTGCGATCTGTCCTTGATAAGAAGAAGCTCAATGGAGCTAATTTCCTGGACTGGTATAGAAACCTGAGAATAGTCCTCAAACAAAAACGAAAACTGTATGTCCTAAAGCAGCCTATTCCTGAAGCACCCCCTACTAATGCCACTAGAGCTGATAGGGATGCTTACAAGAAGCATCAAGATGACGCAGTAGATGTGCCATGTCTCATGCTCGCGACTATGAAGTCTGAGCTTCAGAAGCAACATGAGAACATGGATGCTTATGATATGGTTGAACATCTTAGACAACTGTATCAAGGACAAGCAAAGCATGAGAGATTTGAGATATCCAAAGCACTGTTTCAAAGCAGAATGCAAGAAGGAAGTCTCGTTGGCCCATATGTGCTCAAAATGATCAGGTATGTAGAGAATCTACAAAGGTTGGGATTTCCACTAGGCCAATAATTGGCCACTGATCTTATCTTGCAGTCGTTGCCCGATAGTTATAGTCAATTCATCATGAACTACAACATGAATGAAATTGAGAAACCACTAGTTGAAATGTTGAGCATGTTGAGAACTGCTAAACTCAACCTTAAGAAAGCAAAACCTGGTTCCATTTTGATGGTGTTTAAAGGGAAAGGCAAGTGGAAGCCTAAAGGTAAGGGTAAGACCCAAGCCAAAGGTAAGGGCAAGGCTCATGCACTGAAACCCAAAGGTGGGGTTGCTAAGGAAGGAACCTGCTTCCACTGCGGTGAGACCGGACATTGGAAGAGGAACTGCAAAGGGTACCTAGAGGAAATGAAACGAAAGAGAAGTGAGACTTCTGTCTCAGATATATATGTTATAGAAGACAATCTATCTATTTCTTCTTCATAGGTATTAGATACCGAATGTACATCTCACATTTGTACTAATGTGCAGGCGCTGAGAAATAGTAGATTATTGACAAAGGGCGAAGTGGACCTACGAGTAAGCAATGGTGCAAGAGTTGTTGCTGTTGCTGTAGGAACCTACTCCTTATGTTTACCCACTGGGCTTGTTTTAGAACTTGAAGAGTGTTGTTATGTGTCTGCTTTAACCAAAAACATAATCTTTGTTTCTTGTTTAGACAAGAAGGGGTTCTCATTTATAATAAAGGACAAATGTTGTTCTATTTATTTAAATGACATGTTTTATTGTAGTACACCTCTGATAAATGGACTCTATGTTCTAGACTTTGAAAACTCAATCTATAACATTAATACCAAGCAGTTCAAATCTAATGATTTGAACCAAACATATCTCTGGCATTGTCGCTTAGGTCACATAAATGAGAGTCGCATATCCCAACTCCATAAGGATGGACTTTTGGACTAATTTGATTTTGAATCATATGAGGTATGTGAATCTTGTCTTCGAGGCAAGATGACAACGACTCCATTTAGTGGACATGGTGAAAGGGCTAATGGTCTATTAGAACTCATGCATACTGATGTATGTGGCTCTTTCAGAATAGCAGCTAGAGGAGGCTATCATCACTTCATTACCTTCACTGGTGATTTCAGTAGATACGACTATGTGTATCTGATGAGACACAAGTCAGAATCCTTTGAAAAGTTCAAAAAATTCAAGAATAAAATACAAAACCAACTTGGTAAGAGTATTAAGATGCTTCGATCAGATCGAGGTGGGGAATACCTTAGCCAAGAGTTTCATGATCATCTCGTTGAGTGTGGGATAATATCTCAACTCACTCCACCTAGAACATCATAATTGAATGGTGTATCAGAAAGGAGGAACCGTACTTTATTAGATATGGTACGATTGATGATGAGTCATACAGATCTTCCTACTTCCTTCTGGGGACATGCTCTAGAGACAGTCGCTTTCACACTTAACCGAGTTTCATCCAAGGCTGTCATAAAGACACCATATACGATATGGACAGGGAAGAGTCCCAATATGTCGTTTATGAAGATTTGGGGTTGTGAGGCTTACGTTCGACGACAAGTCTCAGATAAACTAGAACCCAAATCCGATAAGTGCTACTTTGTTGGATATCTCAAGGAAACAAAGGGATATTACTTCTATAATCCCACACATGGCAAGGTGTTTGTTGCCAGAACTGATGTATTTCTAGAAAGGGAATTGATTTCTAGAAAAACTAGTGGGAGTGAAGTCGATCTTGAAGAAGTTCAAGATACTAGCACTGACAATGTGATGGAAATTGAATAGGTACCATAAGATGTTATGGATCAGGATTTTGTTGCAACACAAGAGGTTATGGAACAACAACTTGTTCAAGTAGCACATGCTCTACGCAGATCTGATAGGATTCGTCGTCAACCTGAGAGATATTCTTTTCTCTTGTCTGACCACGGTGATGTAGAGCTTATTGGTCTTAATGAGCCTACATCTTATCAAGAAGCTGTACAGAGCCCAGATTTTGAGAAATGGCTGAAGGTCATGAGATCTGAAATGGAATCCATGTACACTAACCAAGTATGGACTTTGGTTGATCCACCTGAAGGGATCAAACTCATTGGGTGTAAGTGAGTCTTCAAGGTGAAGACTGACATGGATGGACGTATGCATACCTATAAAGGTAGATTTGTGGCTAAAGGATTCAAGCAGATTCATGATATAGATTATGATGAAACCTTTTCACCAGTTGCGATGCTCAAGTCCATTCGGATAATGCTTACTATGATTATGAGATCTGGCAGATGGATGTCAAAATTACATTTCTTAACGGAAATCTACTCGAGGATGTGTACATGACACAACCTAAGGGGTTTGTAGATCCAGAGCATGCTGGAAAGGTTTGTAAGTTGCAAAGATCCATTTATGGATTGAAGCAAGCTTCTAGAAGCTGGAATCTTCAATTCGATGATGCGATCAAAACGTTTGGTTTCATTAAGAATGAAGATAAACCTTGTGTCTACAAGAAGGTTAGTAGGAGTACAGTTATCTTTCTCATATTATATGTAGATGACATACTTCTCATTGGAAATGATGTCCCTACTCTTCAGTTAGTGAAGACTTGACTTGAGAATTATTTTTCAATGAAAGACTTAGGTGAGGTAGCTTATATTTTAGGTCTTAAGATCTATAGAGATAGATCTAAGAGATTGCTTAGCCTAAGCCAGAGTACGTACATTGACAAGGTGCTTAAACGTTTTGCCATGGAAAATTCCAAGAAGGGATTCCTGCCTATGTCATATGGTGTGAGTCTTTCAAAGACTCAATATCCCTCTTCTAAGGTAGAAAGGGACTGTATGGATCAGATCCCTTATGCATCTGCTATAGGGGTCAATCATGTACGCCATGCTTTGTACTCGCCCAGATGTCTTGTATGCATTAAGCATAACGAGCAGATACTAGTCAGATCCAGGTGAAGGTCACTGGACAGCAGTCAAGAATATTCTTAAGTAATTGAGAATGACTCAAGATTATTTCTTGATATTTGGAGGCGATGAAGAGCTTGTTGTAAAGGGTTACACCGATGCTAGCTTCCAAACTGATAAGGATGATTATCACAATCAGGGTATGTATTTTGCTTAAATGGTGGTGCTGTGAGCTGGAAGAGTTCGAAGCAGAACACAATCGCTGATTCTACAATAGAAGTCGAGTACATTGCTGCATCAGCTGCAGCAAAGAAGACTGTTTGGATTAGGAAGTTCATTACAGAGCTTAGTGTTGTTCCTAGTGTAGCAAACCCAGTAAACCTCTATTGTGATAACAATGGGGCTATTGCATAGGCTAAAGAACCTCGCTCTTATCAGAGATCCAAACACATACTCAAGCGATTCCATCTCATTCGAGAGATAATCGATAGAGGCGATGTAAGGATATACAGAGTCCCAACCGATGCTAACATTATGGATCCTTTGACCAAAGCTTTAGCACAGGGAAAGCATGATGGTCACACTAGGTCAATGGGTATTCGATACCTCAGTGACTGACACTAGTGCTAGTGGATTGTTAGTATTAGCTCTATTATCAATTATGAGATGATTGTAAATGGCTCATTTTGTATCATATATCACTATTAATTAAGAGGCAAAGGTTATTGTTATTATATTTATTGCAGTTCAGTATCAATTGAATAAATATAATAATGTCCTTGGGTAGTAGGTTCTTATATACAATAATCAATTGGTTGAATTAATAGTGAGATATTGTAGAGAACACTACTCTTAACTATTCCTAGTCGAACATTATATACAAGGACAATATTAATGCGTTAAGACTAGCATGTAGGTCAACGGATGACTTGATCTCACAAGTCATGGATATGAGATATCAGGTTGACACATGAGTATATATTAGAGAATATATACTGAATGACTCGCCATGAGAATGTTCCATGGATTATCATATGAGTGCCATAAACATTCTCATGTGACTATTGGTATGAATAGTCCTTAGACCTGAAGTCACTATAGTTCCCTACATAAGGAGTTGTATACTTTGGTATCGTCAAACGTCACCCGTAATAGGGTGGACTATAAAGTCGATCACTGTGTATGTAATGAATTATGCGGAGGGATGTGAGTGATGTAGATGAGATCTATCTCTTCTATATGACGGAAGCGATATCTGTGGGTCTCTTGATTAGTAGGACACAAGAAAGCATGGTCATGCGCAAATGAGTCAATATGAGATATTGAGTTTATTTGATTGAGTGTGTCTACTTGGAGATCAAGAAACACAAAGATTGATAAGAGGATGATATGGTCTATGCCTCATTGATCAATCTAGATATCAAGGATAGAGGGACCAAGTCATACAACATGATAGTCACGGAAAGGTTAGGTCGGGTCACGACTTTCTCGTCACTTGGGTAGCAATGATGCCTTACTAGATGCCACTCATTGCTTATGTATCACAAATATTGATTTGGATACATTGCCAACGTTACGAGAGCCTACGGGGTCACACACAAAGAATAAGTAGATATGGAGATGGGTATTTTAGTTTGACTAAAATACAAAGGATATTAAGAATAGTGGATAGATTCAAAGTGTTGGTGTCATCTTAGTGGTGATTGGTGTTGGGGTTGCAAACATAGTCCCATATTGGAAACACATGAGAAAGATCATGGGTTTATAAGAGAAAAAATATCTCCATTGTTATGAGGCCTTTTGGGGAGAGCCCAAGAGCAAAGCCATGAGGGCCTAGGCCCAAAGTGGACAATATCATGCCATTGTGGAGATATCTAAATTCTTTTCGATCGAACAATTGGTATCAGAGCCCGGACTGCCAGAAGGTTTAACCGCCGACTGTGCACAAGAGCTATGGTCTGATTAAGCCATGTGAGTACAATATTGACCTCGAACAAAGAAAGGGTGGACTCCTATGTTCGGATCAAGAGGACCAGACACTAGGCAGGAAGTCCTAGTAGGTCGGGTGGACCGAGGGGCAGGAAGACCTGGTGGGTCGAGGATCGGACGTGAGAAGCCTATGGTCCTTTGTTTGAGGGGGGGATTGTTGGGGTTGCAAGGTTGCAAACATAGTCCCATATTGGAAACACATGGGAAAGATCATGGGTTTATAAGAAAAAAAATATCTCCATTGGTATGAGGCCTTTTGGGGAGAGCCCAAGAGCAAAGCCATGAGGGCCTAGGCCCAAAGTGGACAATATCATGCCATTGTGGAGATATCTAAATTCTTTTCGATCCAACAATTGGCACTAGTGCTAGTGGGAGATGGTTAGTAATTAGCCCTAAGAGCCAATCATGAGATGATTAGACTTTTTAAATTAATCATTGAGTTAGATTCGAATGAACTCACTCATTGGATTAAGTGTAATCCGAATTAGACTCATTGAGTTAGACTCAAAGTGATCCAATTGTTGAATTGTGTCTAATTACATGGGAATCAATGGGTTAGACTCATGTAACTAAGCATTTGCTTATGTTGAAGCTAGGTAGAGATCATGAACCAGGTGCATTGTTTTAATATGGAAGATAGGTCACACCCTTAAGTCGAATGCCTGAATCCTCCAAATACTCTAGGCAATTTATGAGGATTCGGGCATTTGACTTTTACGGGAATTGATTTTTTATCGTTTTTGTTTTTATCATTTTTAAAAAATAATAATAAATTGATTTGATTCCAAATCAAAATACATTTTGATCTAATTTAATTTAATTATTAATGAAATAAAAGTTCCATCCAACATCTTTGAAATTTATTTCTTTTATAAAATTTTAAAATATCCAAAAAATATTAATCCACCTAAAATCATTGGCATCTTAATTTGCCAAATAAAAATGCATATATCTCAAATAATGAATTGATAATTAAATATGAAAAATATATTTTTTTTTCCTTTCCCTATTTTACTGTTAGTAAAACAAATCAAACAAATAAATTAAAATTAAATTAACAATTTTATTTTGCTATTTAGTTTCAATCTGAATCATCTGATCATATACAAATTGGTAAAATCCAAATTAAATCACGACATTTTTTAAATATCTAAAAAATAGTATGTTAATTATTATAATTTTCTATATAATAATAAACAAGATGGCTTTCCTACAAATTGTTGACATGTCGATCAAGTGTATGATGATGAGATTTCGACTTAACAACAATTAATTAATCTGTTTAAGTTAATTGTCATTTAGGTTGAATTATATATTGCATTTCATTTAATATCATCAATTTAAATTTTATATGCATTTTACTTATTTAAAAAATTTAATTTGTGTCAATTTATTTTTTCTGTATTAATTTGTTATGTACCTCAGCATTAATCTAATTTTCATTTTATAGTTTTTGGATGTTAATCTAAAATTATTTTAAAAAATTTAATTTAGAAAGGAAATATGGAAAAAAGGATTTTCGAATATTTTTTAAGGATATACGAAAAAGACATGGTCTAGCAATGTTTTTTAGAATAAAATTTATATTTAAAATTCAAAGAAAATTTTAATCGGATTGGATTATCATTATTATTATTATTATATATAATTCAATCCGATTAAAGCCGTGGTCTATATGAACCTTTAGCCTATCCTATTTAAGTTATTGAACCATTAAACTAAGTTTTTAATTAGACCTAAGTTTTCCGATTACCGTACTTAATGCACAGCTACTTCACTGATTTGTCGCGCAAGCAGCCGACTCCGCCTTCATTGTCCCTCCACATAGGCGTCCAAGGACCCGATTGTGACTTAACGAGCACAACCACTTCTCTAGCAACACATGATATCTGCACGAACATTACCGCAACCACTTCCCCAACCCCTTTCACTGTCTTCCTCTCTGATTATCATTGCATTGTATTCACCGCTCTCCCCATCTAATTAAGTTGGGTAACATCAAATCTGGGATGATCAGTCCGGTTCTACGAAAGTTTTCCATCAATCATCAAGGTAAATCGAGAAGCGCTCGCAACGGGCAGTCCAGGAGCTCAGCATCCTTTAATACGTGCACCATTTAGAGGAATTTTTTTTATAAATTCGTTATAGCTGGGGCTCGAACCGCGAGTGCCTGGATCCATGGGCGGATGCAAGGGGTGGCAGGCCTGGGCTGTAGCCCAGGTTTGATTTGGCTCATTATCTACTAAATAGCATAGTAAAAAAAAAATTTATGTCCAAGCATGATTCGTTAACCTACTTGCCACCCCTTGCATATGTGATCCACCCATGCTGGCACGCGACGCTGGGTTTCACACAGGCGAAGTCGAGGACGAGGAGATACACCGGCTATACACAACATCTACTATTAATGTTCTTATATACACCACCACAGTGCAAGTTGGAACTCCTTTGTAAAACTATGGATTAAAATCTCGAACCATTTCACTTGATATGGATAAAACATCTTGTTTCGGCATCGGCACAAGGTGCCATCGTGATGCGTCAGGAGGCATCGCGTGGGCCTGTGTGCCAATAGAACGTGAATGAGAACTTATGGTTTAATTAAATACTTAGGTTAATAAATTTAATCAACTCCTATCAATGATTGAGATAATTTAAAGATGTTTAATTAAATCCTAATAAAATTATCCCATTATATATATATTAAAAATTATTATTTATTATATATATATTTTTAAAAAAATTTACATTAAATTTTTTATTTTAATTAATATATTTTATATTTAGGGAGTTACATCTATTGCGGGAAAATCCGAGAAACACGTTTGAGATTATATAAATATGTACTTAGACGACTAATAAATGTTTCAGTTAAACGATGTAAAACTATGACAAATACACATCAAATGAGGAAGAGAAAAATAAAAAAATAATAATAAAATAAGATAAATTTATTTAAGTATGAATGATGATATAGTAGGAGATATAGTCCAATGAGATAGAAGGATCCATAAAGTCGACCCTACCTATTGGGATAAAACTTATTGTTGTAGTAGTAGCAATTAAAAATTTTAGCCATTCCTCTAGTCAATTCCTGGCTCTGCCCCTGCCTGGATCACCACTCTCCCATCAAGGTAGCAAAAGATGAATACGCTCGCCCCCAACATTTCCGTCAATCCGTCCCAAGATCAACACCACTCTCCCATCAAGAGTGATAACATGAAAGCAATTTAATTAAATGATTAATGCTAATCAATTTAATTGACTTAAATTGTAATCATTAATTTAATTCATTAATTGATAAAAATGATTTGATGTAAGATAGATTAGATTATTAAATTAATTTATTCTTATCCTAGATCAGTTTAATTAGATGATTAAATGCTAATAGTTTAATTGACTTGTAATAATTAATTTAATTGGTGAATTGATAAAATGGTGGTAAAAATGATTATACTTGCCTAATGTCCTTGTCAATCTGTGCCAAAATCAAAACATGATGAATTAATGATTGGATGTAAGATAGATTATTATTAAATTTATTTATTCATATTTATTGATCATTTGGTAAATTTTTATTAATTAATCCAGTTACTTTTATTTATATACTTACTTTTCTTTATGGTTGCTACGATATTAGTAACATAGGACTT
The DNA here is from genome assembly GCF_018446385.1 of Zingiber officinale. NCBI lineage: Eukaryota > Viridiplantae > Streptophyta > Magnoliopsida > Zingiberales > Zingiberaceae > Zingiber > Zingiber officinale. The sequence goes on from NC_056004.1 coordinate 91,903,159, forward strand.
CATTTAACGTTTTTTCTATCATTAGATGACGATTTATACCCAGGTCCTATTGCATCGATTTGTAGCTTGGATCGGAATATTTGAGTAAGAAATGGTGGAAAAGAAATTGGAAGTCATATGCGAGTTGTTGTCATTTTACTAATAATTGTTAGGACCCACCCTTTACCTAAACATACCAATGGAGAATCTATTTCGTTGGAGGTTCCAATTGTTAGGATCAAAAAATTTCAAATATCTCCATAATAATATGATATTATCATATCGAATTAGTATTTTCATCGGTAAATACCGACAGAAACATTTTTTATCAGAGTCCCTTGCTCCGACGGAAATATAACTTCCGTCGAAAAAATGAGCGCCAACTGTCCAACGGATTTACCGACGGAATTATAATTTCGTCGGTAGATTACCGACGGAAAAATAACTTCCGTCGGGAAAATAGGTCCCGACGCATATTCTCGCAACAGATTGCTTTCCGTCGAAATCGATCGGTAAGGCTCTTTAGCGACGGATTATCGACGGAAATATCCGTCGGTAATCCTGGAAATTTTTGTAATGTTATCCACTTTGGACGCCTAAGCGCTTATGGATTTGTTTTTGGGCTCTACCCAAAAGGTATATATCTTCATTTTATAAATCCATGATCTTTTCCATGTATTTCCAATGTATGACTTTGATTGTATTTTTAATAGTTTTGAACCTCGATTCAAGCTTGTATTGATTGATTTGCGAGCTATAGAGTAAAAATTTTACTCATTTGATTTAGTTTGATTTTTAACTCATATCCCATGCTAGGGCTGCAAATGAGCCGAGTCGAGCTTGAGCTCCAAGCTCAAGCTCAAGAAAATTAAAGAGGCTCGGCTCGAGCTCGAGCGAGTTTCTAAATTTGAGCTCGAGGTCGGCTCGGCCATTATTTAATCATGGGTTTGAGCTCGGCTCGAAAACAGTGAATTTAAATGTAAAAATAAGTGTACACAAGTTGGGATTTAAACCTTCAACCTCTGACAATTTTATTTAACACTTTAGCCACAAACACCTCCTCAACTTATTACTTAAATTAAAGTAATAATTCTTTTAAATATTAAAATATTAAATTAGCCGAGCTCGAATAAGCTCGACGAGCCTTCGAGCCAGTATTAAATGGGCTCGAGATCGGCTCGAATATTAAACGAACCAGCTCGAACTCGAGTTGAGCTTTGACTGAGTCGCTCGCGAGCGACTTGATTCATTTACACCCTTATACCATGTTAATATTGTTTATTGGTTGATTTATTATTGTAGGTTCTGAAATTATGTGATTTTGAACTATAATTCAATAATTTTAAAATTATGTCAGATATTTAGTTGTGATTAATTGAGTTACAATAATATTGGACGATAATATTTATTCATTATCAAATTTAGACTTTTAGCCTTAAAAAATTATTGTGGTAAACTTTGAGAAAATAAATTATTAGTTGCTATATTTGAGAATTATTAATGGTACAATTATTATCGACCTGCATTATGAGTTTTAAGTTAGAAATAATCAAAAGTTAAATAGTTGTGAAATTTGAAAAAAAAATTCTTAGGAAATTTTTAGATTAGTTTAGATAATCTTTACATTTATTCACTTTAATATTGACATAGTTTTTTTTTTATTTTATTTATATTTTTTAATTAATTAATTTGTAATATAGGCTGTCGTCTTATGTAATTTTAAATCTTACCTATGCTCGTATAATGTGAATCTTCGAGGCAGAATTTTTTGGATTACTTTTTATGTTCAGGGGATATGTCATTCTTATTTACGATTGGATTATGATCATGATCCGATCGTAAATGGTTGTAATCCTTTCTTGGGTTCATCGTCCCTATCAGGTTATAGTTTTTATTTGGAGCGAGCGGCCGGAGATCGCCCGAAGAACATCCTCGCTCGGCGTCCAGTAATGTGACCACTTATCTATCACCACCGGAGGCCTTCGGACGGCCTCCGGCCACCTACTCCGAATAAAAACTATAATTTGGTGGGGACGATGAATCATAGAAAAGATCACAACAATTTACAATCGGATCGCGATCATAATCTAACCATAAATAAAAATGATACATCCTCTATATCACAAAAAAAAATGGTCCAAACAATTTGTGTTGGATCTCCAGAGTGTCGCCGTTTAATATCGGCTGCCTGTCTTATGTAATTTTTTAATCCTTTCCTTCTATTGAGAAAATAATTATTCATTTTTTAATCATTCTATGTTCGGCTATAAATTAATATCATAATTTATTTTTCTTTATATAACTTAGACATACGAGAAATATTTGGAAGAACGTAATCATTCTTAATGACAGAAAAAAATTATGATGCATTGTTTTTTAAAATAAAAAATTATGTGTGTCTTTTAAAAAATTTACCTTTGAAAATTGAAAAGATTGGGATTTGGTATTATTAAAATTGAAAAATTATGTGTTTAACTAAACCAGACTGCAAATCGGAAGGTTGAGCAAGTTTGGTACTCATTTGTCCTGCAATCACGTTGGTGAGGACCACGGCGATTAGGCCGCAATGGCCATCGTCCTCTCCCTCCCCTCATCCCCGTCTCCGTGCCGTAGCCGGATGCCATGGATCCGGTTCCCACGCGCTGCTATCGTTGAGGCCTTCCCCGGCTCCGGCTCCGGCTCCGGCTCCATGCCCGACGGGGGTGGCAGCAACGGCCTGAATGCCATACAGATCCCTGCGAGGGTGCCGATGCGAAGCGTTGACTCCAATTCCCAGGCGGCTCTCTCTGTCGTCTCCAAAGATCTCGCCGAAAATATACAGTCGGAGGCGCGGGCCGTGGCTCGCGCGGCCAATGCGACCGTATACAACCCGCAGTTCCTCGCCACGAAATATTCCTCTCGGCCGCTCAAGGTAAGCCCTAACTCGAAGGTTTCTCCTTGCCGTGCACTTCTTCTCAATTTTGGTGTTAGGCTTGGTTTTGGGTAGTAGGTGTTCTCGAGGACGCTGGAGATATTCATGGCGTTGGGCATTTTTGCTCTGAAACTAGTCATGGACCAGAGGCAAGGGAAGGTTGACAGGAGGAAGCGGAAAAGAGCAGCGGAGCTGACCAGAACCCTCGCTCGGTTGGGCCCGACGTTTGTCAAGATCGGGCAGGGCTTGTCCACGCGGCCTGATATCTGCCCGCCGGAATATCTGGAGGAACTCTCCGAATTACAGGTCTCATGTTGAACCTTAGACATTTCTCTTGTTCTTGATGCCCAACAACTGTTCAATTTTCTCGATTGGTTGGTATTTTGGGGGTAGAACAGGATGGACTTCCCACATTTCCAAACGAGGACGCATTTGCCTGCATTGAGAGGGAGCTGGGGATGCCCCTCGACTGCTGTTTCTCAGTCATATCGACAGAACCAGTGGCCGCTGCAAGTCTCGGCCAGGTTTACAAAGCCCAACTTAAGCACTCAGGGAAGTCTGTCGCAGTTAAGGTGCAGCGGCCAGAGATTGAAGATTCTATTGGATTAGATTTTTACCTCCTGAGAGGTCTAGGGTTCCTGATAAACAAGTATGTGGACATAGTCACTTCTGACATTGTAGCTCTAGTTGATGAATATGGAAGAAGAGTCTATCAGGAACTTAATTATGTTCAGGCATGCACCTCTTACAACTCCTATCTGTTATTCTCATAGAAATTTTAGTGATATAAACTTCTAAGATGTGCCTGTTTTGTTACTTTTTGCAGGAAGGACAAAATGCACGTAGATTTAAAAAATTGTATGCTGACAAGCATGAAGTGCTTGTGCCAGAAATATACTGGGAGTACACGGGCACAAAAGTCCTGACAATGGATTGGGTGGATGGTATCAAGTTGAATGAGCAGGAAGCTATCGAGAAGCAAGGTTTAAAGCTGTTGAATTTGGTTGATATAGCTATTCAGTGTAACTTGAGGCAGTTGCTTGAACATGGCTTTTTTCACGCTGATCCTCATCCTGGTAATATTTTAGCAACACCAGAGGGGAAACTTGCTTTTATTGACTTTGGAATGATGAGTGAAACACCAGAGGAAGCAAGATATGCTATCATTTGTCATGTAGTTCACATGGTTAATCGGGATTATGATGCCATGGCTCGTGATTACTACGCACTGCATTTTCTCACACCCGATGTGGATGTTTCTCCGATCGTTCCTCTTCTTAGGAACTTCTTTGATGATGCACTCAATTCAACAGTAAGAGAGCTCAACTTCAAGACCATCGTTGATGGTTTAGGAAATGTAATGTATCAGTACCCTTTTAGTGGTGAGTTTCATTGTGGTGTAAAATCAACCTTAAAACTCATTACTTTTCATGCGTTTCAAAAATATTTGAGAAATAAACAGGTATTATTGCTGGTTCTTGATTGCAACATGTTCTATAATACTCTTATTGCAAATATTCTACAGAAACATCCTTTTCTCAGTTAAATATTTAGAAAGTTGGCTAAAACTACACTATGCTTTTGTTACAGTCCCTGCGTATTATGCTCTTATCTTGAGGTCACTCACAGTGTTAGAAGGTCTAGCTCTTTATGCTGACCCAAATTTTAAGGTGCTTGCTGCCTCATACCCATATTTTGCTAAAAGGCTTCTAACTGATCCAAATCCATATCTCCGAGATGCTCTCATAGAGTTGTTGTTCAAAGACGGGAGATTCAGGCAATTTTCTTATTGTTTCCTTGAGTCCAATTATTTTGATTCAGCACCAATTAGGATTAACGAGCTCCCTATCTTTAGTGTGCAGGTGGAATAGGCTTGAGAATCTTCTTGTTCAAGGAAGTAAGGACAGAGAATTTTCAACTAAAGATGCTTTGCAACCAATTCTAATGCTGCTATTGGATCCTCATGGGGAAGAACTGCGTGATCTGGTTGTGAAAGAGGCTGTCTGTGTCACTGAAGCTATTGCCTTTGGTACTATGATCGATGCATATCGATCCATGCCTGACTTCATGAAGGCATTCATCAGCAATGGAAATGCAAGCGGACCATTTAATTTTAATCTTAGTGAACATGAACAAGCACAAATGGTAGAACTTCGCGATAGAGTTTTTAGAATATGGAATCTGTTGAGATCCTCAGGGAACTTTGATCCAAGCCTTCTTTGGCCAATTTTGCAGGTACTGCCATGTACACAAATTCCTAATTTTTTATTTAGTTTGTACATACCCAAGGTTTGACATGCATGCCTTTGATTCAAAAGGAAGTTCTACTCCTGACAGTGGTATGCTATGATTCTAAGTGTTTTGTTCTACAGGTTCTGGAAGAACAAGAAGTTCGCAACCTCAGTAGTCGTGTTGTTGGTGGAATTACTCAACGCTTTGCTGCTCGATTTCTCCTCCAGTTTCTCAGATCTCCAGCTACTGCTTCTGGGTAGATGCCATCACCTCAAACACTGCTTTACTCTCAGTTTTCTCCTGCATGCACTTAAATAGCAATTCTGATTCAACTATATCCTGCTTAATCTTCATTAATGTATTTGTTATTTCAAGGGTAGTTTTTAGTATCATAATCATGCAGGAGCTGTGTTCTTAATCTCCACTGCTACCTGACGTTGCTTCATCCAGAAAATGCCACTATTGTTTTGATCATGAAAGAACAATGATCCTCTGTTGAACTCTTGAGATTCCAGAGAATAATAGTGTATTTGCTATATCTAAAAAATTAAAAGGAAAAATATTTTTCACAATTTTTTGACCTCTCCATGTAGTAAAATTCATTTTTACACCCTGTTTGGAAATAACTTAAGTCATGGAATTGAATTGAATTCCATTATGAATTGAATTCCATAAGTAATTGAATTCAGTTCTCATGTTTGGAATGAATTGCAACTTAAGTTATGGAATTCTTATGTTTTACCATTTTATCCTTCTCTCTTTTTTCTTTTCTTTTTTTACAAAGAAGAGAGAATGAGGGCACAATGGACATAATATGGAGAATTGAATTCCCTATTTAAATCACACATAAAGAGGTGTGATTTACTTTTGCCTTGTTTGATGGAATTGGAATTGAATTCCATATCAATTCTTAGCTAAAAAATCATTCCAAAGCATGGAATTCAATTCCAATTCTAAAAGGAATTGAATTCCATATCATTTCAAACAGGCTTAGGGCAAAAATCATGCACTCTTTTTATTGAAATTGTTAAAAGAATATATATCTTTTATTTATTGTTAAAAGGGTGCTTCATCTCTTTGTTTTTTCCTTCTCAATTGTTTCAGTTTGGTGTAGGTAAGCCATAGTTGTTACAACATAGCAAAAATAATTAAAACATAGTTGTAATAGTTACAGATTTATTGTAGTATTTATGGATTATAGTTGAGCTGAATTATTTATATTATAGAACTAATTCATAACTATTCTAACATAGTGTTCTTAACATTGTTATAAAAAAAATAAAATACCTTTTGATTAATGAATAAACAAAATGAATCTCCTTTTAATTTTTGTCCAAGTTTAAACAAATTATAATTTTATAAAAGTATTAGAAAAATAAAATGTTTTCAAAAAATTTAAAAAATAAGTTTACATTGCATTAGCATTTATTTTTTCCAACAGTTCTAAAGCATGCTAGCAACAACTGACCTACTCATTAGACATTCAACCAACAGCAATCAAATCACAACGTTCATAATTTTTTTTTATATATAATCTAGATATTAAATTCTTCAAACCTTCATGTGTCAGATTAATTAGGAAAGCATGATGAATTTTAGCGGATGTTCTAACAACATGAGCGATTTGAATATAGTTTTGAATTCTCATTGTATCTCGTTACATGATCATCATGCTCATGGTCTTCGGGGAGAAGCTATTCAATGTTCGAGGGTCCAACCGAACCCCCAAACAAAGTCGGCGACCTCCCTCCCACCGCTGCGAGCCTCCAAGCAGCAGCGAGAGGATCCACCCCTGGGCCACCCTCCACATGGTTGGTTAGCTCCCCAGTAGCTTCCAAGACCTCCGTCGAAGAAGAGCTGCACATGACTCTGTCCCAAAGGCCTCCCCCCATCGGAAAAGCAATCTTGGATTTCAATTCCTGGTCCATCCAAATCTGATCCCCCGTCCTTTCCCTTTCCCCCTCCCATCAAGACAAGATTTGCAGTATAAAACTCACATGCATGCAAATCTCCTCGCACCGGCACTGCACGGCCTTGATGGCTGGCCCCGCGTCGAGCCTGAGAGGCACATGAACACTGTAAATGTTGTTGCTTGTCGCGCCGAGCTTGACTGAGACCTGCACGGCTGCACAGTTGCACAGACGCAGAGTTGAGAAGGAAGAAGAGGGTATAAAAAAAGAAGAAAAAGAAAAAAAGGGGGACCGTCTCTGCAGCCAATTCCTGCGCTGATTCAGGAAGACAAAGTACAGATATGGCGGAACAAGTTGAGGGAGAAGGGATGGAGCACACATGTGGCTCTTCGTCTGGATTGACTAGGAGACATATCACACTTTTGCTCTGATTCCATCCATGTGGAGTAGGGCGGAAAAACAGGGGAAGCATGTGCTGCTGACGTGAATGTTGTGGGACTCCCAATTTAATGTTCTCTTCTGCATCAGCGTGGAATGCTTTGCCCGGTTTGAGAAGCGCCTGTGGGATTGTAAATGAATCCATGTTCGTAAATAAATTATATTTATTTAATACATATAAATTTAATTAAATAAATAAATTTAAATAACTTATTAAATTAAATAAATTATATATATAATATTCGAGAATGTTGTTTATTAAAATTTGTATTAATATCTAAATAAACATAATAATTTTTAAATAAATACATAATTAAATAAATAAAAATTTTAAATAATCAAATAAATTTGAATTTAAACAAATCAAATTTAAATGGATAACAAAAATAAATTAAACTTCAATAATCATAGCTTGTAATACGCGGAGTATCGGATGTCTCTATATGTATCAAAAAAGTCAATAATTTTACTAAGGATAAGTGAACCAATCACTTCGAGTTGGATTATCCGAGATGAGAAGGGTAATCACTTAGCACAGATAAACCCCAAATGTTTAGCTCTCCCGATTCACTACTTCGTAAAGTCAACTAAGCTCCCCCGATTCATCCTAGATGAACAAACAAGAAAGGCCTTCAAAGATACATACGACTCTCGGAGCTCAATTTCCTCAACATACTATTTCACTAAGTCAGCCAAGTTCCCTCACCTCATCCCATATTAACAAACATTAAGAATGACTTTCAAAGATGCATATACTCTTAGGACTCAACTCCCTAGATTCATTATCCTGCTCAGTCATATCATCTTGCCTGACTCCTTTAATGGGTCTACTTGATGCCCTATTCAACTTTGCCGATCTGATGAACTCACGCCTTTCAGATCATCTCCGCTGACTCGACTCGATCCTTCTTTACTTAGTAAGTCAGACTATTTGATCCAACCAATTTTATATCTTATGGATTTATGCCATTACTTGATTTGACGCAACATGTGGGATGTCCTATGGGATATCAAAACATGTGGAATACTATAATTATATAAATACGGAGTATGAACGAAGTGATTATCTGATATAATGAAAATAATGTAACATTTTCTTCTTCAACAAAAGTGTAAAAGGAGTTTGCTCCCTTGGATAAAGATATCCATACGTACATACACATACATATTTATTTTTTATTTTTTTGTTCATCTTCGCATCTCTATCTTAATCCTCCTCTTCTCCTTCACTGTCTTTCTTGCAGCCTTCAAAGACTTCCCTAGTGATACTGATTGAGCTCCCTTTCCCGTTACTTTATTAACTAAGATGACAGCTCATCAGTAAACTCATTTGCCGCCGACGGTATAAGACAGAACATTTTGATTCATTTAAAATTAATTTCACCCAGAACAATTCACTGGACTGGATGACTTTTATCAAATAAATTTGAATAGCTCACATATGATCGACCCGAGAGACTAGAGTAGTTTTTAATTGGATGAACTGAAAGAAAGTGCGTTGATTTTGTTTCCATCGGGAAAAAAAAAAAAAGAAAAAGGAGACGGTCGAAGAATCCGGCGGGCGGGCGGCCTGATCTTGATGGCGCTTGCTCCAAGGAAAAATATACCAAATCTAGCGATGGACGGTGGCGCGTCTCTGCTGCTGCTGTCCATTTGCCTGTCGTTTTTAGGAAACTGTGGCATGTTGTTCGTGTTCGATGCCTGGCCCTCGCAGCGCATGTGGAGGGGTCCGCGCGCGCAGCAGCGGTTGGTACTTCAACTGCCACCAGGCCATGTGCTCGCCTTCTCTCTCCAGCCAGCAGCAAAAGCTCGTTTGTCCGTTTGCCTCTGCAGCGACACGGCGCCGGTGCTATAAATAGCCCACCGCCCCCGCCTCCTCCTTTACGGCAAGTAGAAAGCCAGACAACCAACGAGCGTCTTCAATGGCCGACACGCTTCTTTTTCTCCATTTCTTCTTTCTCTTGTCGGGCTGCGCCTTCGCCGACTCCTACGGCTGGGAAACCGCCCACGCCACCTTCTACGGCGGCGGCGACGCCTCCGGCACCATGGGTGGGTTCTGTTAACTTTCTCCAGGTTTAGTCATCGATCGATCGACAATGCTCGACTTTAATTGGATTGTTGTTGCGGGGTTGCAGGAGGGGCTTGCGGGTACGGGAACCTCTACAGCCAGGGCTACGGCACCAACACGGCGGCGCTCAGCACGGCGCTATTCAACGACGGGCTCAGCTGCGGCTCCTGCTACCAGCTGCAGTGTGCCGACGACCCCCGGTGGTGCCTCCCCGGCTCCATCGTCGTCACCGCCACCAACTTCTGCCCGCCCAACTCCGCCCTTCCCAACGACGACGGCGGCTGGTGCAACCCCCCGCGCCCGCACTTCGACCTCGCCCAGCCCGCATTTCTACAGATCGCGCAGTACCGCGCCGGCATCGTCCCCGTCTCCTTCCGCAGGTGAAGCCTCCGCCCGCAATCAACCGCCGATTGCCTCATCGCTCCCCTGCTCATCCTCTGTTTTTCTTTGCATTTTCCCACAGAGTGCCCTGCGTGAAGAAGGGAGGAATACGGTTCACCGTCAACGGACACTCCTACTTCAACTTGGTCCTGATCACGAACGTGGCCGGAGCCGGCGACGTGCACTCGGTGTCGATCAAAGGCTCCAAGGGCGGCTGGCAGGTGATGTCCCGCAACTGGGGCCAGAACTGGCAGAGCAACTCGTTCCTTGACGGCCAGTCCCTCTCCTTCCAGGTGACGACCAGCGACGGCCGGACCGTCACCAGCTTCGACGTCGCCCCAGCCGGCTGGCAGTTCGGCCAGACCTTCGAGGGAGGCCAATTCTAGGCCTCCCAAGTCAGAGGCGAAGAGGAAGGCTCGTCGGACGCTGAGGTAGCTTATTGGGTAGCACCCGCAGGAGCCTCCTAAATTACATAGTAATTGAGCATGGCTTTCAAGGCCTGTATTATCGATCGATCGATCCATCGAGTGTGTTATTATATATATATATATATATATATATATATATATACTCATCCGCGTGTGAAAAAGAATTTGAGCTTTGATGGCCGGAATATACTTTGGTGGCCGGAATATAACGCCAGGGGAAAGGACCAAAACAGAGGACAAAGGACAAGCTCAGTTCAGTTGAACGTGCTGCAGAATTGGTGAACAGACTTCTAATAATAATCTAAAAAGGAAAAATTTATATTAATTGTGAAACACTTCTTGACATATTAATTCCTTTAATCTTTATGTTTACCCATCAGGCAATGGTGGAGGAAGTCCTATGTAAAGGGTCATTTTGGTGGGTTTCATCATTTATATCTTTTAAAATCACATGGGTTATATCCCTTTCAAATTATTAGACAAAGTCTCCGTAATTTATATCCTTTTCAAATGACGATACCAGATCTTTTGGTCCATACAAAAATTGATAAGGAGATGGTTCATTTTTAATTGTGGTTAAATTATAATTGTGATTCGATTGTAATTGATTGTGATCCTTTAATGGGTTCACCGTCTAACAGGTTATAGTTTGAGTCTTAATGGGGGGTCGGAGGCTGCCCTTTACTCAGCGCCCAGCAATCTGGACACTTGTCCACATCCGACGACCTTCGGGTAGCTTTCGGCCGCTCGCTCTGACCGCTCGCTTTGACCCAAACTATAATTTAGTGGGGGCGGTGAACTCATAAAAGGATCACAACCAATTATGACCGGATTGCAATTATAATCTGGCTATAATTGAAAGTGGACCATCCCTGATTCACTTTTTGATAGACTAGTAGATCTTCTCTCTCAAATCACATGGTATATAATCCTGTCCGGAGTCTGAGTCAGATGAAGGACAGGTGAGCTCTAGCGAATGCTGACGGAGGGGTGACTGAGACGCCTTTCTCGTATACGCTTCCAAAAATGGACACCCACGTGGTGCTGACGAAAGACGATGATTGAGCCAGTGGTACCTGAGCTCTGCACACACTCAGACAAGCACATGGACGTTAGAGGCCAGAAACCAGGGGAAAAGTCCCCAGAACAGACCCTCCGATAGTCAAGTCAAGTATTTTTTTCTCAGAAAAATAGTGTACGAAGAAGAAGGAAAGTAAAAGACAAGTGTAAATATGCGAGAGAGCGTACCTGCATGAAGAAGAGGACCTCCCTTTTTATATGATGCAAATGTAAAAGACAAGTCCCCGTAATTTATATTCTTTTTAAATCATGATACTAGATTTTATGGTCCATAAAAAAGTGAATCAAGGGATGATCCATTCTTAGTTATGGTCGGAATATCATAATTACGATCCGATCGTAATTCTCTTCATGGGTTCATCGTCCCCAACATGTTATAGTTTGGGTCGGAATGAGTGGCCGGAGGGCGTCCCTTGTTCAGCGCCCGACAATGTAGACACTTGTCCACTTCCAGTGACCTTCGGGCAGCCTCCGGTCGACCGCTTTGACCCAAACTATAATCTAATGGGGACGATGAACTTATGAAGAAATTATAACCAATTACGATCGAATTATAATTACAATTTAACCTTAATTAAAAGTGGATAATTTCTTAATCCACTTTTTTATAGACGAGTAGATCTTCTCTCTCAAATCACATGGTATAGTCTTAAAAATTCTCGGATAAAGATTGCTTTATATAGTAATTAAGAAGGGCAAATTAAAAGGCGATAAAAAACTCATTAGTAAAGGATAAGTTTATTCTTTTCTTCTATCATATCATATTGGTCGAGTATGAATCGAACAAATTTGCAAGGTGTTAGAGCCATTGTTAGCGTCAAAAGATTTCTTCATTGAGCCACAAATAAAAATAGTTGTTTTTTCCTTCGTTTTTTTTTGGAAATAGTTACACTATTTGTAGAAGTTCTAGAATCAAAATGGAAACTTGAGACAAACTTGCTTTGATCGTTAAACAAAATAAGTAATATGACTTAAGACATTTAATTATTGAAGAATATTTTAGTTTACTACCTACTATTTTATAAATGATGAAGATAATAACCAATGATGCTTGGTTTGGGGGAGGACTATCACTAGTGGCTTTATCCCTCGTAAAATTCTGATTCATTTGCATCTTCATCCCTAACCCTTACTTAATTTTTTTGCTTTTCTTTTCTTTTCTTTTCCTATCTTTAATATATTTAGATATTATTTCTTAGGCAATAATTAAAAAAAAGGATCGTTTTTTTATTATGATTTATCAGGGCACATTTTTATTTTTATTTTTTCCCTTTTTATCAAAGGTGTCCCACCCTATGTGTCCCTATAAAATTACACAACTACCATCAATATTAAAAAAATTTATATTAAATCTTATACTTGTTAGCCAATTGTATGAACATAACAAGTCCACATTATAGCGGCTACGAAACTATAACTGTTACAATATTTATAACCACTACGAAATCATAGCTATTATAATAATATTTATAACAACTATGATTTTGTACATGCTACAACACATACTTAACATGTTCAAAAGCATTCATGTTGAATTAGCTACGATTTTATAGCTGCTACAATACAATTATGAAACCATAATTATACCTCAAACTTGTTCTATTCAACAACATTTACATTATAACAATTATTGTAGTAACTACGGTTACGAAACCATAGCTGCTACAACTCAAACTTGTTCTATTCAAAAATATTTATGTTGTAGCAATTGATGTAGTAACTATGGTGTTTCGGATAATATACCATGGATGGTTAAACCACTAGTCAACGAATCTGTTGACGCTCTTACTCCTTGGGGGGCCACCAAAAGGTGTCGATGGTGGCAACATTACCTTGTACCTCATGGTGGCAACTTAAACCACCCGGCTATTTGTGAGATTTGACTCTTATACCTCATGGTGGCAACATTACCTTGTACTAGCCAACTGTCCATTCCGAGGGAATAAAGTGGGCTCTTTTTCAAGAAAGCCTTACAAAAATTAGCACATGTTACTTAAAGTGGCGAATACACGGTATTCTTTAGTAAAAGGCGAAAGCATAATTCACTTTGTGTTCACCATGTAGTTGCTTAGAGAGAGGTTCAGCATAGTGGAAAAAGGTGAATACGCTCGCTCTCAGCGCCCCTTCCATCCCGTTCTAGGGCCAACACGGAGGAGGTAAATCACGGGCGGCTACTAGTCTTTGGAATAGTGACTAACACATAAGGGAGACATTTACCTCGACTTTATCGAGATTCGAACCTCAGGCCTCATGGTGATAACACCTCATATGCTAGTCACTAGACCGTCCTCAGGGACAGAGAGAGGCTCAACATGGTAAAATGTTAGAGGGAGGGAGGGAGAGAGAGAGAGAGAGACCTAAGAGGGAGAGAGAGAGAGAGTATGAAAGGGAGAGAGATCCTCAAGGAGATGACATGGGAGAGATAGAGAGAGATAAATTGACCCTTTTTCTGGAATCCCCTCTCATTCCCTCAATTCTAACCCTAAAAAGGGGAGAAAAGGAGGAAAAGATCAAAAAAATCCTCGTCCACGTGGAGCCTATTTCATACCTCCGCATCACAAGTCTCTCATTTAGTCTAGACGAAGGAGACATGAGTCAAACTAACTAGACTATTGTGTTATGATAGTATAAGTGAAATAATTGTCAAGCCTATTATAAGGATGAATCACTCCTAACTAAGGAGTTAGGAAAGAGTCGGCAAACTTGTCGTACTGTTGCAAGCCTATTGTAAGATTGTGTCCTCCAATTGAGTTGTTGGGAAAGAGTTGGTAAGGCTGCGAGCCTATCGTAAAGTTATGTCCTTAGACTGAGGAGTCGATAAAGAGTTGACAAGACTATCATAAGGCTGATAATTCTGACTAAGAAGTCGGGAAAGAGTCGACGAGCCTGTCATAAGGTTGACTTTTGATTGAGGAGTCAAAAAAAAGTCGGCATGCCTTTCATAAGGCTAATGACTTCCGGCTAAAAAGTCGAGAAAGAGTCAACGAGCTTGTCGTAAGGCTGATGACTTCCGACCGAGGAGTCGGGAAAGAGTTTGCTAGCCTATCAAAAGGTCGTGTCCTTTGACTGAGGAATCGACGATAGAGTTGGCGAGCTGTTGTAAGGTTGTGAGACTGTGTAAGGCTACGAGCCTGTTGTAAGGCTACAAGCTTGTCGTAAGGCTTTGTCCTATGACTGAGGAGTCGGAGATAGAGTTAGAGCTATCGTAAGGTTGATACTTTCGACTGAGGAGTCATGAAAGAGTTGGTGAGCCTGTTGTAAGGTTGTGTCCTCTGACTAAGGAGTCGGGGATAGAGGCTTACCGACATTAGTAGTATCGTGCTCAATCCATAACTCCCAAGTGTTCACGAAGTCAGGGAGAGACTTATCGGCATAGATAACATCATGCTCGATCCGCAACTCCTAGTGTCCATGGAGTCAGGGAGAGACTTACTGATATTGTGGTCATAGGAGGCATACTGACATAGATAGCATCATGCTCAATATGTGACTCCTATGTGTCCGTGAAGTCGGGGAGAGGCTTACTGACATCATGCTTAGGGGAGGCTTACCGACATGTATAACATCGTGCTTGATCCATGACTCCTAAGTATCCACAGAGTCGGGGAGAGGCTTATCAACATTGTGCTTAGGGGAGGCTTACTGGCATGGATAACATTGTGCTCGATTTGTGGCTCCTAAGTGTCCACGGAGTTGGGGAGAAGCTTGTCGGCATCATGCTCAGGGGAGGCTTACTAGTATAGATATAACATTGTGCTTGATCTGTGACTCTCAAGTGTCCATGGATTCGGGGAGAGGTTTATCGTCATCTTTCTTAGGGGAGGCTTACATGCATATATGAGTTCAATCTTGACTATGTTTGAGTCGGAAAAAGAGTGGACCCTAAAAAGGACAAGACAATACAATACTCGCTCGACCCTTGTATAAAGGGGAGTCCACTACCGCAACCTGGAGGATCTCACTCTCGACTATGTCTGAGTCCGAAAGAGTTTGGGCTATGAAAAGGGCAAGGCGATACGGCACTCACTCGACCAGTGTACAAATGGGAGTCCTCTACAGCAACCTGGAGAATCTTGACCGCAACTACGTCCGAGTCCAGAAGATTTTGGGCCCTGAAAATGACAAGGTGATATGGTACTCGCTCGTCCCTTGTACGAAAGGGGGTCCACTACCGCCGCATGTAGGATCTCAACTCTGATTATGTTTGAGTCCGAGGGAGATTCAACTTTAAAAAGGATAAGGAGATATGATACTGGCTCCCTTGTATGAAGGGGAGTTTGCTACTGCAACTGGGAGGATCTCAACCCCGATTATGTCCAAGTGCAAGAAAGTTTGGCCCCTGAAAAAGACAAGGCGATACTGTTGGTTACTACTCGGAATACCGTTCTAGTTCTTCTGTACAAAAATTTGTACAAACATAGAACTATTCTAGCTACCCATGTGCTCTACTGAAGTTAAATTTGGATTGTAAATGATGCTTAACATTATTAATCCAAATTGTCCTTCAGAAGTTAAACTTGGATTGGAAACGATACTTAACATTTTTATTCCAAGTTTAACCAATGTGTTCTTCATAAGTTAAATCATATTACAGAAGTTAATTAAATATCTATTTCAAAGATCGACTTTCAGGTTAAATATGGTGAGACATTAGATCTTCTTGGGTATAGGATCATCTACCACTTCCTACACAAAGTCTTTCAAAGAAATCAGATATTTAACTTTTTACAGTAAACTAGGTTTAACTACAAAGACCTCAATAGAAGCATAATATCAAAACATGAAATCAAAAAATAAAATCGATAGCACAAAATCGAAACATAAAATTGCTAGCCTCTTGTGTTGGTATTTCAGAATCTATACAAAGAAAACTAACTAATTAATTTGAATCGGAAACAATTAATTAGTTATACCTTTCTTTGTAGCTAAAGACCTCTTGATCTTCTGTTGTATTCCTCTTCTTCTCTTGGACGTCGTGTAGGCGACGATCTACCAAGATGAAATCCACCCAAGCTTTCTTCTCCTCCAAGACTCTCGTGCCACCAAGGAATGTCAAAATAGGAAACTTCCTTTCTTCTCTTCTTCTCTTCCAAGTATCCGGCCACCAAAGAAAAGGAACTTCTTGATGTGCCGCCAGCCTTAAGAGAAAGAAACAATGAGCAAGGGAAAAAGCAAGGGCCGACCACACAAGGATCAAGAGAGGAGACTAAGGTTATGTTATCATGAAGGCTCCCTCTCCCTCTCTTTTATAATCCTTGCTCAAGGCAAAAAAGGAAAGTTTTAAAATAAAATTAAAACTTCCTTTTAATCCTTACTAATGACTAAAAGGAAAGTTTTAACATAAAAAATTAAAACTTCCTCTTAAACAATACATGGCCGACCACACAAAAGCAAAAAGGAAAGATTTAAAACAATTAAAATCTCTCTCTCTCTCTCTTTTAAATTTCCTATTGTACATGGCAATAAAGGAAAGTTTTAAAAATTAATCTCTCTTTTTTAAAACATGTAGACAACTACAAAAAGGAAAGATTAATTAAAACTTTTCTTTTTAAATCATGGTTACAAAAAAGGAAAGTTTTATCAAAAATTAAAATCTCTCTTTTAAACATTATAGATAACTACAAATAAGGAAAGATTTTAACAAAATTAAAATCTCTCTTTAATCTTTTGTAGAAAGTTATAAAAGGAAAGATTTTAAAATTGTAAAACTCTCTTTTAAAACCATGAGGATGGCTATAAAAGGAAATTAAAATCTTTCTTTTAACCATTGTAGATAACTATAAAAAAGGAAAGATTTTAACAAAATAAAATCTCTCTTTTAACCATTGTAGATAACTACAAATAAGGAAAGATTTTAACAAAATAAAATCTCTCTTTGTAGATAACTACAAATAAGGAAAGATTTTAACAAAATTTTATTTTAAAAACAAAACTTCCTTTTACTTTTCTAGTGGTCGACCCCTAGCTTGGGCACCAAGCTTGGCCGGCCACCTCTTGGCTTCCAAGCTCATGCTTGGCTGGCCCCCTTGCACCTAGCAAGGATATGGCCGACCCATTACTTGGGTAAGAAGTGAACTTTATGGATACAAGGATTTATAGAGGTTACAACAGGAACCGAGAGGAGAAATTTGTTTTGGTCTCCCGGTGAGCTTGAGCTTCCTGTGTTCGCCCGGAACACCCAACTCAAGTTCATCAATAATAACTCATACCACTAAAGAGTTATTATTGCACTACCGCACTAATCCCAAATTACATTATGAGTTCCTTCTTATTATGAGTGCATTAATCTCCCTGTGTTTAAGATATTGAATGCCCACTAATTAAATGAGTTACTGACAACTCACTTAATTAATATCTAGCTCCAAGAGTAGTACCACTCAACTTCATTGTCATACCAGACTAAGTCCACCTGCAGGGTTTACATGACAATCCTTATGAGCTCCTCAAGGGGATATCATCAACCTAGATTACTAGGACACAGTTTCCTCCTATAATCAACAACACACCATATAAATAATATTATTTCCCAACTTATCGGGCCTATTAATTTAATGAACTAAATCTCACTCATTGATAAATCAAAGAAATAAATACTAAGTATATGTGTTTGTTATTATATCGAGATTAAGAATACACACATATATAATAACAGAGGTTTTGTTTTTTTATGTAGTTAGTATAAAAAGAAACAACCTCAAATGGTCCTACTCAATACACACATAGTGTACTAGTGTATTTTTATAGTTAAGATAAACTAATACCAAATTACACTACAACCACTCCAATGGTTTGTCCCATTCCATTTTGGTTGTGAGCTACTATTTATAATTTATAAGGAACTGATAACATGATCTTCTTTGTCACACCAAATACCATGTTATCTATAATATAAATTAAACGGACAATTGCATTTAACATAAATGTAGACATTTGACTAATGTGATTCTTATTTTAAAATAAATGTTTATATAAAAAGCTAGGCTTTTAGTATATGATCCTGTCCGAACCGGGAATCAGTGGACGCTGGGCACGTGGCGCTTCCTGCTAGATCCTCGAATGCTCCGGTGAACCTGCAACGAAACCGAGCCGGGAGGGGTGTCCCGGCGACGGCCCTCCGACGCTCAAGTCAGGCGAGGAATAACAAAAAGGTGGCTTCAAGATGAAGATTTTTCATACCTCCAGTGGAGAAATGGAAGCCTTATATAGATCTCTCAAAGAAGCCTGGGCGTGCCAATCAAAGCAACCACCTGCCTTTGACCATGCCCAGGTATGGGTCTGTCAGAAGGGCCATGTCTAAATATGGATCTGTCAGGGAGACGTCCATGAGACCATACTGTTACTGTATCAGCCTTTCCATGATGTGACGGCAAGATCGTGCGATCTTGTGTACGGCCTAATCATCAGACATGCTTCTGCTGATATCTCATATCCTGAGCCGAGCGCATAGGCCGCTCGGCCCCCTTTATACCCTCGCCCCTATTTTGGCCGAACGGACAACCCCCTCGGCCCTTGGCCCCTGCCGAGCGGACTCCCGCTCGGCCCTTCGGTCTTCCTGCCTTGGCGTCGGAAACATGAGCCCATGGATGGGTTTATCTCTAGCTCCGTTCGGACCTACCCATCCGCTCGGCTCGGCCATCCACCGTACAGCCTTTCATCGGTCCTCAGGCTGAGACCCTTCAGGAAGTGGGTCCCCCCTTCTTACTACCGGATCACTTGCCTTCCCTTCAAGTCTAGTCGAAGGAGGCAGTGAGTTCGACTGACTGGACTATATGTATTCGAGCGGGCTGTCGCCTCCTTTCCGTAGCTTATATTCTTTCTTTAGCCGTTCGGCCCTTATGCCGGATTTAGCCGCTCGGCTCTTCGTTTCGGATGCCTCGCTCAAAGTGGATGTTGGCTTGTCTAAATCTTCTCGAAAATCACGCAAATCCCTCCCATTAAGTCGCAGCATGCGCGGTATGACGCGCATTAATTGTGCCTAGTGGCAAGACGCCACGTGGCTCTTCTCGCGTGGCGTCGATGCTTAATACGATGGGACGCGATTGCTTTGAAATAGACGGTCGGATGACGGCCTCGTCCTTCGTGACCTGCATCCGTCGGCGGAGGCTACCCAGCCTCGGCAGTATAAGGCCCCCGTCTCCTTCCTTCGCCGCATGCTTGCTTGCGCGCTGCCTTCTGCTTCGTCCTGTTGCTGCGGCCTTCGGCGACCCAGTGTCTGTTCTTAGGCGGCGATCACCTCCTCGGTGATTTTTCCCCCCGTTTCCTTCCCAGTGAGTCTTCTGCCTTCACTTAATAGGTCTTCCCTGCTCATTTCGCTCCTTTTGTTTCCCTTCCTTTGATTTCTTTCTGAGATGACGAGTTCCTCTGAACCCGCTGTTAACATTTCGGGCCCCTGGTACCTGACCATGGAGAGCCGATTCGATGAGGAGCATGCCCAGCGCCTTGTTCGGACATACGGGCTTCCTGATGACCACGAAATAATTATAGCCGGCCCGACCGACCGTCCAAATGACCCGCCGATCGGCTCTATTTGTTTCTTTTTAGACCAATTCCAGGGCGGCCTTAGATTTCCTACCCATCCATTTATTCTAGAGGTTTGTAATTACTTCCGCATCCCGCTCGGCCAGCTTGTGCCGAATTCCTTTAGGTTGCTGAGCGGGATGGTCGTCCTCTTTAAGTTGCACAGTATTCCTCTTGACCCTAAGATATTCCATTTCTTCTTCTACCCCAAACAATCCGAGCCGGACACTTTTATCTTCCAAAGTAGAATAGGTTTTAAATTTTTTGATAACATGCCGACCTCCAACAAACACTGGAAGGAGTTTTTCTTCTTCATCCGACTTCCCGATCGGCCAGCCTTCCGCACCAAATGGCAGACCGCCGTGCCGACCCAGCAGTTCAGAAGTAATCCAGCCTATCTTCATGCGGCGAACTGGTTGTCCGGCCAGCGATACAAGATCGACCAGTTGCTCCTGAAGGGGGTGCTATATATTTTCGGATTATCTCCCGTTCGGGCGAATCTCCCCTTCCGCATGAGTAAGGACTCTTTACTCTCTTAGTCTTTTTTTGTCTAACTGATTTTAATTTCTTTCACTGCAGCTGATGTCATGTGGCGCTCCAAGGCTACCGCTCACTTGAAATTGAAGTCTGTAGAAATTGAAGCAGCCACCAAAAAGGAGCTCGCCGAGCGGGGTTTAATCCCTAGCCGCCCGGCAGATGCAGGAGAGGGAGGGGCACAGTCCGCTCCTGAAATAGAAGCTGCCTCATCCGCTTCAGCGGAGGTTGAGGCGGAAATTGATCCTGTTTCCTCGGCTCCCGCCGAGCTGGGCGTTCCCCAGGTTAGAGATCCACCTTTGGAGGTTCGGCGGAAACGTCGAAGAGACCCCCGCCTTCCGCCAGCCCAAGAGGGGGAACCACAGGCACCGATCGGCGTAACTTCGCCCGACCGCACGCCATCCCGGATCGGGACCCCTATGGCTTCGCCTGTCGCACAGTCTTCTGGCTCTCCTCCCCGACCTCGCCGTCGCTTACGTCGGTTGGGCGAAACTTCCACCATAGGGGAGTCCTCGCATCAGGCGGCCGCGACTGAAGAAGCGCCGTCCGGCCACCCTACCATCAAGACTACCCTCCGATTCCCATCGGAGGAATATTTACTGTCTGCCGATCGGCCATCGAGCCCCGTTCACGAAATAACCCTGACTGGTTCGCTCGCCAAACTCTTCGAGGACGCCCAGATTCAGGTGGCCCTTATGACGCCCAAGCAGCTCGGCGATAACAATATGCAGCAGGCCACTCAGGTAAACCCATCGTCATTCCCGTGTCATGCTATTGTTTGATTCCTGACATTATTATTTCCCTTACAGCGCTGGGCTGAGCAAATTGCCACTAGCCATCGGCTAGCCGAGTTGGAGGGCCTTCTGGAAAAACTCCAAGTGTCGGAAGGTCCCACGGCCGAGCGGGAGAAATAAGCTCTTGAGGCCGAACAGAAGAAGGCTGCCGACCTGGCTGCTGAGGTAGCTCGGCTAGAGGACTTGGTGAAGAAGCGTGACAAAGATGTGAAGCGCGCCGGTAGCCGGAAGAGGCAGGCGATCGCTGACCTGGACAGAATGAAAGTAGATGTCCATGCGCTAAATCAGCGATCTAAGGATCTGGAGGCCCAGCTGAACGCCGAACGGGAGGTCCGTTCGGCTGAATGCACAAAGGCTGAAGCAAACTTGAAGGCCCTCCAAGATTCCTTAACTGCTTCCCGGGCGTTGCTCAAAAAATATAAGGAGGGAGAGCCGAGTCGCCTAGCTGTAGCGCGCCAAGAATACATCCACTCAGAGCGATTTGGTGAAAAGTTTGGTGGCAACGTCTCCTCAACCTTCCTCAAGGCGGTCCAGGTCACCACGGCGTACTTCAAGAAGGGGGGGCATCTTCCTGCTGACCTGAGCATTCCCCCTCCCGACCTGGCGGCCATGATCGACGACATCCCGGACACCTTTTTTAATTTTGAGGATCCGGAGTGATGTGGGTTATTTCAAGCACTTTTTGTACTTCCTCCGCTCGGCGGATGTGAAATTTTTGTACGTGCCGTTCGGCATAATGTTTTTTCTACTGAAACGATGCCCCTTTTCCTGTCTTCCTACTCATTGTCCATAATATTCTTCTGTTTGCTTAACATTAATGCTTGTAAAATTTTCGCCAGTCGTGCTCTTAAGCTTTCTCCCTCACGCGTCCGATCGGCTTGGCTCATTGCATAAAGTGCGAGTGAGCAGACCTACTCGCTCTGCACGTATCCCGCTTGCGTGAAGTCAACAAACGCCGAGTGTCGAAGGACCAACCCCCCTTCGGGCCTGAATGCTTTAATATTTATAGTTTCCGCAGTTTCTTACTCCAATATTCGTTCTTCCGCTTGGTATATTTATAGCCGATCGGCGCGACTCTCGATTTTTAACGACGGTGCTCGTTGGCTTTCCGCTCGGATTATTTATAGACGCCGGCCCGTCTCTCGATTTTTAACGACGGGGCTCGTCGGCGCGGATATTTATAGCCGGTCTGCGCGGCTTTCGATTTTTAACGACGGTGCTCGTCGGCGCGGATATTTATAGCCGGTCGGCGCGGCTCTCGATTTTTAACGGCGGTGCTCGTCGGCGCGGATATTTATAGCCGGTCGGCGCGACTCTCGATTTTTAACGACGGTGCTCGTCGGCTTTCCGCTCGGATTAGCCGGCCCGTCTCGATTTTTAACGACGGTGCTCGTCGGCGCGGATATTTATAGCCGGTCGGCGCGGCTCTCGATTTTTAACGACGGTGCTCGTCGGCTTTCCGCTCGGATTATTTATAGACGCCGGCCCGTCTCTCGATTTTTAACGACGGTGCTCGTCGGCGCGGATATTTATAGCCGGTCGGCGCGGTTCTCGATTTTTAACGACGGTGCTCGTCGGCTTTCCGCTCGGATTATTTATAGACGCCGGCCCGTCTCTCGATTTTTAACGACGGTGCTCGTCGGCGCGGATATTTATAGCCGGTCGGCGCGGCTCTCGATTTTTAACGACGGTGCTCGTCGGCGCGGATATTTATAGTCGGTCGGCGCGGCTCTCGATTTTTAACGACGGTGCTCGTCGGCTTTCCGCTCGGATTATTTATAGACGTCGGCTCGTCTCTCGATTTTTAACGACGGTGCTCGTCGGCGTGGATATTTATAGCCGGTCGGCGCGACTCTCGATTTTTAACGACGGTGCTCGTCGGCGCGGATATTTATAGCCGGTCGGCGCGGCTCTCGATTTTTAACGACGGTGCTCGTCGGCTCGGATATTTATAGCCGGTCGGCGCAGCTCTCCGGTTTAACGTCTGGGCTAGACGGCTTTAGGGCTAACTCCTTACCAGGTCGAGCGACCTTGGCCTTCCGTTTCGCAGAGGATACCCTGTGCTATCATCCTTCTACTTCCTGCATCGCAAGTGCATAGGCGACCGAGGAGCATATACAGTTACATTTAGCGCACCTTTCACCCAGTGTGAAGAACGTATTCCTGGCCGAACGGCTCAGGGTCTGCTTCGTCGAGCATTTTTGCTGAGATAATTTACCGCCGTCCGAACGGTACAGGGCCTTCGACCCACGATAACGTCTCATTTTCGCTCTTTTGACTCTTCCTTTCTGCATTTCAAGCATTCAGTCGAAAAATGAAGTACACCGAGTGATTTACAGTGATACACCTTTCATCCCGCCCGGTAAGGCTGGAGGTGGTTCGCGCTCCACGGTCTATCTAGCTGCCGAGATGACTCTGAAGGGACCGGCCCATGGAGCTTCAAGCTTGCCGACGTCGCCGACCGGCTTGACTTTCTTCCAGACAAGATCGCCGACCTGGAATGATCTGGGAATGACGCGCCGGTTGTAAGTTTGCTTCATCCGCTGGCGGTATGCCATCAGCCGAACGGCTGCCTTCGCCCTCTCCTCTTCTACCAAGTCCAGCTCCATGTTTCTTCGTTCGGCGTTGTCATCATCGTAGCTCTGGATCCGGATTGAATCAACGCCGACTTCGACTGGAATGACGGCCTCACCGCCATATACCAAATGGAACGGTGTGACTCCTGTCCCTTCTTTTGGCGTCGTTCGGATGGCCCACAAGACGCTCGGCACTTCATCTGGCCAGCTTCCCCCCAAATGGTCGAGCCGAGCACGCAGAATACGGAGAATTTCCCTGTTGGCGACTTCAGCCTGACCGTTGCTCTGAGGATAGGCCACAGATGTGAAATGTTGCTCAATGCCGTAGCTCCTGCACCACTCTTCTAACATTTTCCCTGTGAACTGCCGCCCGTTGTCGGACACTAGTCGGCGGGGGATGCCGAACCGACAAATGATGTGTTGCCAGATGAATTTTTTAACCATTTGTTCAGTAATCTTTGCGAGCGGCTCGGCCTCCACCCACTTGGAGAAGTAGTTTACCGCCACTAGTAAGAATTTCCTCTGCCCGGTCGCCATCGGAAATGGACCCACAATATCCATTCCCCATTGATCAAACGGACATGAGATGGTTGATGCCTTCATCTCCTCTGCCGGTCGGTGGATGAAGTTATGATACTTCTGGCATGAAAGGCATGTAGATACTGTCCGAGCGGCATCTGTTTGTAAGGTTGGCCAAAAGTATCCGGCCAAGAGGATCTTCTTGGCCAATGAGCGCCCGCCCGGATGTCCCCCGCATGATCCTTGATGTACTTCCTGGAGGATGTAAGCTGAGTCTTCCGAGCTTACACATTTCAGCAAAGGACGCGAAAAAGCTTTCTTGTAAAGCTGATCTCCGATGAGTGTAAACCGACCGGCTCTTCTTCTGAGGAGCCGGGCTGCATATTCCTCAGATGGTGTGGTGCCCGAACGGAGGAATTCTATGATAGGTGTCCTCCAGTCACTTGGAAACGTGAGGCCTTGCATCCGGTCGACATGCGCTACCAGCAGTATTTTTTCAATTGGTTGCTGAAGGGCGACTGGCGTTATCGAGCTCGCGAGCTTGCCTAACTCATCGGCCGCCTGGTTCTCCGTTCGGGGAATCTTCTGAATAAGCACCTCTCGGAAAGCAGCTTTGAGTTTTTCAAAGGCCTCAGCGTAGAGTTTGAGCCGAACACAGTTGATTTCAAAGGTGCCGGAGAGCTGCTGAGCGGCCAATTGTGAATCCAAATAAAGTGTCACTCGACCGGCTCCCACATGCCGTGCTGCCTGCAATCCGGTTATAAGGGCCTCATACTCTGCCTCATTGTTAGTAGCTTTGTAATCCAGCCGGACGGATAGGTGCATCCTTTCTTCCTGAGGTGAGAGTAGTACTATTCCGATCCCACTTCCGAGCCGAGTGGAGGATCCATCCACATATATTCTCCACATAGCTTCCGGCTCAGGCCTTTGCACTTCGGTCACAAAATCAGCCAAGGATTGGGCTTTAATCGCCGAGCGGGTCTGATATTGGATGTCAAACTCACTTAATTCTGTCGTCCACTTGATGAGCCGTCCGGACGCTTCTGGATTCAACAGCACTCTTCCGAGTGGACTGTTCGTCCGGACAATGATGGTGTGAGCCAAGAAATACGGTCGAAGGCGACGAGCGGCTAGAACCAAAGCAAAGGCCAACTTCTCGAGCCCGGTGTAACGAGACTCAGCGTCTTTTAAAATGTGGCTCAGAAAATACACCGGCTGCTCTTCGCCGTTCACAAGTGCTGAGCCTACAGCATGCTCAGTTGACGATAGATACATATAAAGTGACTCACCCCCGCTCGGCTTGGCCAGCACAGGCAGAGAATTTAGATATGTTTTCAACTCTTCAAATGCTCGGTCACACTCTTCATCCCACTGGAACTTAGTAGCCTTGCGCAGGATCTTGAAGAATGGCAGGCTCCGGTCGGCGGTTTTGGAGATGAATCTGGACAATGCAGTTATCCGACCGGTCAACCGTTGTACCTCCCTTGTGTTTCTAGGAGGAAGCATGTTTTGCAGAGCTTTCACCTTGCTGGGGTTGGCTTCAATTCCCCGCTCGGTCACTATATATCCCAAGAAATGCCCTCCTTTTGCTCCGAACAGGCACTTCTGGGGATTCAGCTTGACTCCATATCTGCGCAGCGTTCGGAAGGTTTCTTCCATGTCCTTGCAGAGATCTACCGCTCGGACAGATTTAATAAGAATATCGTCTACATAAACTTCCAGATTCCGCCCGATCTGCTCCCGGAATACTTTGTTCATCAAGCGTTGATAGGTGGCCCCGACATTCTTCAATCCGAACGGCATCACGTTGTAGCAATAAGTGCCGTCGGCCGTCACGAAGCTTACTTTTTCTTGATCTTCCGTAGGCGTCAAGCATGCAGATTAATTCGCAGCCGGCCGTAGAGTCCACCAGCTGATCTATCCGGGGCAGAGGATAAAAATCCTTGGGACATGCTTTGTTCAAGTCCCGAAAGTCGATGCAAACTCTCCACTTGCCGCCCGGCTTGGAGACCAATACTACGTTGGCCAGCCAGCTCGGGAACTGCACCTCGCGTACGTGGCCGGCCTTCAGAAGTTTTTCTACTTCCGCCCGGATGATGGCATTCTGCTCGGCACTGAAATCTCTTTTTCTCTGCTTTGTTGGCCGAGCGTCCGGTCGGACATGTAACTCATGCTGCGCTATGCTTGGCGAAATTCCGGGCAATTCATGTGTCGACCAGACGAAGACATCGTGATTTCGTTGGAGGCATTGGATCAGCTTCTCCTTCTGTTCTTCCTCCAGATCCGAGGCGATAAAAGTCGTGGCCTCCGATCGGGTTGGATGGATCTGAACTTCCTCCTTTTCATCATAAATTAAAGCAGGAGGTTTCTCGGTTATGACGTGTACCTCGATTCGGGGCGCCTTCCGAGCGGAGCAAGCTTCTGCCCGAATCATCTCTATATAGCACCGCCGAGCTGCTAGCTGATCTCCAGGCACTTCTCCTACTTGGTCCTCCACCGGGAACTTTATCTTTTGGTGGAAGGTTGAGACAACCGCTCGAAATTCGCCGAGCGCCGGTCGTCCCAAAATGACGTTGTAGGATGACGGAGAGTCGACAAGTTTAGTTGAAGCAGTTTGATGTGGCAATCTTATGGAATTGATATGATCAGCTTGGCTTTAAGGAAGTTTAGTAGGTAAATTGAGTCAGAAATTGCAGAATTGCAACGAAGAATTGCAAAATATGAACTTGGAAGCTGGAGCAGGAGATAAAAGTTTCTATCACTAAGGTATCATCATGAGGCACTTCTACTCCTTCTAAATCTCGGGCCCAAAGTAATTCATTGCTTCCACTTCCTCGGCTAGTGCTAACACCATAACTTTTCACTTTCTGGCTCGGTTGGAGTCTCCTCCGGTTGGCCCTCCAGCAATAACGCTGATCTCGCCCCGGGAAGTATTGCTCCTATTTTCCTCCTCCCGAGCGGACGGTCGGGTTCTCTGGACGCCCGGCGATTCTCTCGTCTTGGGGATCGGTGCCGATCGGGCGTCGGTGATGTCGCCTCTCGGTGCGGGTCCGGTCAGCTTCATAGGTCCTTTGTCTTCATCGATGGGAGGAGACCGTCGTTCGACTCTCCCGGGAATGGGATTAGTCACGAAGGGAAGACTTGACAATCCCTCGTGTTGTGCGTGTCCGTCGGTGGAAGAACAGAGGGGTCCACTTCTTCTTCGGTTTGGGCGAGCGGCACCACCTCTTGTACATGCGATCCGGCGTGGGGATCGAATTGCTTGCCCTCGGTCCTCTAGGTGGCAGCGGCGTCCGCTCGGCATGAACAGTGCACGCTCGCTAGAGTTTCCTTTTTCCGGCGGCTTGCGCTTCTTCCACGTTTATGTATTCGTTGGCCCGATGCAACATGTGATCATAATCTCGGGGCGGCTTTCGGATGAGCGACCGGAAGAAGTCACCATCTACCAGGCCTTGTGTGAAGGCGTTCATCATCGTCTCCGATGTGGCCGTTGGGATGTCCATTGCCACTTGGTTGAATCGTTGGATGTAAGCTCGAAGCGATTCCTTTGGATCTTGCTTGATGGCGAACAGGCTGACACTTGTCTTCTGATAACGCCGACTGCTAGCAAAGTGGTGGAGGAAGGCCGTTCAGAAATCCTTGAAGCTTGTGATAGATCCGTCCGGCAACTTCCGGAACCACCGTTGAGCCGATCCCGAGTGGGTAGAGACGCGGCATTTCACTCCATCGGTGTATTGATGGAGCGTGGCCGTGTTATCAAACTTACCCAGATGATCATCCGGGTCCGTTGTTCCGTTGTACTCGCCGATCGTCGGAGGCACGTAATGCTTGGGCAGAGGGTCTCGTAGAATAGCCTCCGAAAATTGGCGGTTGGCCCGCTCGGGAGATGAGTTCGCCCGGGGAGCCTTACCTTTTCTGTCATCCCGCCTTGGTATTTTGTCCGAAGAAGAACCTCTATCTCTTCGAGCTGGTGCGGCTTTAGGGGTGCGAAATAAGGCCCGGTGAAATGCGACGGTAGCTGGAGGTGCTTCCGCTCGGACACCAGACGCAGATGTCGCTTGTTGCTCCTGTCGTTCGGCCGCTGCTTTCTGTTTTTGTTCAAAAAGTTTGGCGGCCCTTATCTCGACCAGAGCGTCGAGCTCTTCCCTCGAAAGCGTCACCGTGTTTTGTCGTCCAGCCTCGTCCATTGTTACCGATCGGATGCAGGAGCGTTCCCACAGACGGCGCCAATTTGATCCTGTCCAAACCGGGAATCAGTGGACGCTGGGCACGTGGCGCTTCCTGCTAGATCCTCGAATGGTGAACCACAAAACCGAGCGGGAGGGGTGTCCCGGCGACGGCGACGCTCAAGTCAGGCGAGGAATAACAAAAAGGTGGCTTCAAGATGAAGATTTTTCATACCTCCAGTGGAGAAATGGAAGCCTTATATAGATCTCTCAAAGAAGCCTGGGCGTGCCAATCAAAGCAACCACCTGCCTTTGACCATGCCTAGGTATGGGTCTGTCAGAAGGGCCATGTCTAAATATGGATCTGTCAGGGAGACGTCCATGAGACCATACTGTTACTGTATCAGCCTTTCCATGATGTGACGGCAAGATCGTGCGATCTTGTGTACGGCCTAATCATCAGACATGCTTCTGCTGATATCTCATATCCTGAGCCGAGCGCATAGGCCGCTCGACCCCCTTTATACCCTCGCCCCTATTTTGGCCGAACGGACAACCCCCTCGGCCCTTGGCCCCTGCCGAGCGGACTCCCGCTCGGCCCTTCGGTCTTCCTGCCTTGGCGTCGGAAACATGAGCCCATGGATGGGTTTATCTCTAGCTCCGTTCGGACCTACCCATCCGCTCGGCTCGGCCATCCACCGCACAGCCTTTCATCGGTCCTCAGGCTGAGACCCTTCAGGAAGTGGGTCCCCCCTTCTTACTACCGGATCAGTATACATCCCAACAGATACAATATTCACTCGACCTTTGTATGAAGGGGAGTTCGCTATCGCAGTCTGGAGGATCTCGACCTCGACTATGTCCGAGTCAAGGGAGTTTGGGCCTTGAAAAGGACAAGACTATACGGTACTCACTCGACCCTTGTATGGAGTGGAGTCTCCTACCTTAGCCTGAAGGATCTCGACCTTAGCTATGTCCAAGTCCGGGAGAGTTTGGGCTCTAAAAAGACAAGGCGATGTAGGACCAGGTGAGACTGGCTAGAGGAGGGGGTGAATACTCCTGAAAATAAATTAGAAGAATCTCTTGCTTTCTAATTTAACAAGGATACAATATTAATTGAGCATAAATAATTAATACAAAATTAATAACTAAAAATAAGAAGGTTAAGGAATTGACTTGGTTATAACTTAGGTGATTTTTAATCCAAGATAATTGAAAGCTCATTAAAGATCTCATTCATAAAGGCAGAGTAGTCTCTTATAGTCTTTGAAAGCTGAGAAATAGCTAAGAAAAGTAGTACAGTGATTGTTAAATATTTCCTAACAACAGAGGACTTTTTATAGCCTCTTAGAAAAAATTACCATTGTTTGGAGGCGCCTCTAAAGCCATCCAGGGCGCCTCCAAGTTGATAAAATTTTATCCATATTTTAATGGTTAGTCAAAGAGTTTGACTGGTTGGAGGTGCCTTCAATGTGTTTGAAGGTGCTATCGCGATTCTTCTTAAGACGCCTTCGTGCTTGCTCGAGACACATTCGCGCCTTTTCTTTTGAGGTGCCTCAGGTACATAGGAGGCGCCTCATGTCTTGAATGTGGCAGCTTTGCTACTAAAATTCGAGGCGCCTCTAAGCCATTGGAGGCGCCTCAAGTAATGTTTATCTGAACCATCCTTTTCTCGTGCTCGCTTAGGTGATGCTCCGACTATCTAGAATTGAGCTCACCCAAATCTAACTCTAGCCTTCTCCCCAAGCATGCTTCCTCCCTGACTTCTCATCCTTCAGATGTGCCGTGTGTGTTCCTTCTTGCCCACCGGTGTACTCTTTCGTAGCTTCTCATCCCTAGGGTGCACCGAGCCCATCGACTTGTTTCTCGTGTCATCCTTCTTGCACACCATGTCTTCCGCTCGACTTCTCATGTTCTTATGTTTCTATACACTTAGCACAAAACATCAAAACAATACATGACTTAATTTAACTTGGTTGATCACATTAAATCAATCTGGGGTACTTACAATCTCTCTTGTTTTGATGAACAATAACTCGAGAAAGATAAAGTTTAAATAAATAAGTAAAAAAAATTTATAACTTAAATATTACAATTTAAACAGATTTATTTTAATTGCAAGTGAACATAAAAATTTAAAATAAAAAATAAAACCTCCCCTTAAACTTAATATCTAATTATTATCCTTTTTGATTACATAAAAAAATAATAAAAAATAAAAATAATAATAGAAAATATGAGAAAATTTTAGGGGGTTTGTTTGCATAATATTTAAATTTCTGTATTTTTACCAAAATAAATTTTCATAAAAAATAATTTTTAAGAGATATTTCTTATTTTTGGCATAAATAATTTTAAAAATTATTTTTAATTCATGAAAAAATAATAAAAATATTTGTCAATGTTAAACAGAACCGTTCAGACTAGAATAAACTTTTTCATAAAAAATACATTAACATTTCAATTATAATAACTATTTTCGGGTAGAAACAATCATTTTTGAAATTAAAGGCTGAAAATAGATTTTGTTATCTTAAATTGTTACTAATTTTTTTGAGTATATAAAGTATATTTTTTATCCAAAAAAATTAAAAACTTCAAAAGTAAAGTTTTAAAAATTTTTAATTATAAAAATATTTTTTTAGTAAAAAAATTCATAGTAATTCAGATAACGTTAAAAAATGTTATTTTTTTTTAGAAATAGAGAACATAATATTTTATCACTGAAGAATAAGTTTTTTAAAATTTAATTTTTAAAACATTTTTAATTTTAAAAATTATTTTTTTGATAAAAAATTAATTACTGGTAAATTTTTTAAATTTTTTTTTATACTAACAGATAATTCATTTGTGCATCACGAAAAAAAATTCAATAGAAAACATGAACAATATATATAAGAAATAATTAATTATACCAAACATATCAATAATTAAAGCAAATTCAATTTAAGCATGTATATAAAAATAATTTAACATTTTAGAACAGATTTAGGAACCCAATATAAATTTTATCTAGCTACTAGATTAATTAAATATTTTGTTATTATATATTCTCATGTCATTTTTTTAATTTGACCCATGTGAAATCTAAAATACCAATTAAACCCTTGAAAAATTCTAAAATTCAAAACATTTGAATAGACATAGTTCTTTTCTAATATTTTTAATTTGATCCTTTAATTTATCATTTTTAATTTTCAGTTTATCATAATCTTCTAATAAACATATTTTTACTAAGATAACCTTTAATTATGTATTTTCTCTTTTTAATAGTGCATACTTTATTTTTAATGTGTACAAACTTCTAGAAAGTATTTTTATGAACTCATACAATTTTTCGGAAGGTAAGGAACGTATCTCACTTACCGTGTTCTTTTCGTAGTCTGATGTTTCCCCTTCATCGTTGCTTTCTTCCAACATAAATCCTCCTTCATTGATGCTCATTTTGGATGAGCTTTTGTTATCTTCTGGGTGATCCACCATCAGTGCTAACCCAGCGTATTCTTCTAGCTTGGACTTGGATGAGGGCTTGTCTCACGTTGCTTTTAGGTTCTTATGCTTGGATCTGCTTGGCCTTTTGTCCTTTCCTTTGCTTTTTAGCTTCGGACAGTTATCTTTAATATGTTCTTCTTGATAGTTATAGCACCGAAACCTTCCTTTTACTCCGAAAAGGTTTTGTTTCATGTCTCTTGTTAAAAGTGTTAGATTTTGAAATTTTTGAAAACTTTCTTACTCAAAACGCTTCATCTTCATTGAGAGAAGCTTCGGAGTCTGGTTCGTCCCTTTTTTACTTTTAGGGTGATGTCCTTACTTGGCTCCTTTCTTAGTCCTGTGTATTTAAATTCGTGAAGTTCTAATATAGAAAATAAATTTTCTAACGTACTTATCTCTAGATCCTTAGAGATGTAATAGGAGTCGATTATCAATATCTAATCCGGGGTCCTCAGGAAATCAATAAGAGCATATCTTAGGGAGTTTCTGCTTGTTACCATTTCTTCGAGATTTGTGAGTTCGGTGATCATCTCATTTAGTTTGGCGTGTAGTTGAGTGACCGACTCTCTTTCTTTCAGTCAGAGGTTTGTCAATTGATTATGGAGTAGGTCCCGTCTTACAAGCTTGGCTTCAGAGATCCCTTCATGAAGCTCTAGGAATTTTTTTCCAGAGCTCTCTTGTAGAGTCATAAGCACCTACTCAGTTGACCTCCTGAGGTGGCAATACACTCAGGAGATAGAACTCGGCCTTACTATTCGCGGTGAACTCATTCTACTGCTTCTTGCTCCATCGGAATTCTTCTAGTTCTCTTCTGTTCTCATCTTTTGGTTCTTTGAAAACGTATTTAATAGTTAGCAAAATTTTAAAATTTGTTTTAAAAAATACCTCCATTTTCGATTTCAGACGGTGAACTCCCCCTCGAACTTTAGCGGGTGGATACTTGTTCTGGCCATTGTCTTCTTTGTTTCAGGTGCCAGTTAGTCCTTCTAAAGCGTCCTCTCTCTGATATCAATTGTAGGACCAGATGAAGCCGGTTAGAGGGGAAGGGGGGGGTTAATAGTCCTAAAAATAAATTAGAAGAATCTCTTGCTTTCTAACTTACTAAATATACAATAATAATTAAGCACAAATAATTAATATAAAATCAATAACATAAAATAAGAAGGTTAAGGAACTTACTTGGTTCAACCTATGTAATTGTTAATCTAAGGCAGTTAAAAACTCACTACAGATCTCATTCATGAAGGCGAAGTAGTTTTTTTACAATCTTTGAAAGCTCAGAAATAGCAAAGAAAAGTAATACAGTGATTGTTGAATAATTCCTAGTTCCAGGGGACTTTTTATAGCCTCATGAAAAAAGTTACCATTGCTTGGAGGTGCCTCCAAAGCCATCCAGGGCACCTCCAAGTGGATAAAGTTTTATCCACATTCCAACGGTCAGCCAACAACTATGATTGGTTGGAGGCGTCTTCAATGTGATTAATTGAAGGCGCCTTTGTGACTGTTCCTAAGGTGCCTTTGTGCTTGCTCGAGGCGCCTTCACACCTTTTCATTCGAGGCGCCTCAGGCACATTGGAGGCACCTCGAGTCTTGAATGCGACAGCTTTGCTGCCGATGCTTGAGGCACCTCCAATGCCATTGGAAGCACCTTGAGCACTGTTCATCTGAACCATCCTTTTCTCGAGCTCGCTTGGGTGATGCTCCGACAGTCTAGAATTGAGCTCACAAAACCCAACTCCAGCTTTCTCCTTGAGCATACTTCCTCCTCGACTTCTCTTCCCTTAGATACACCATGCACGTTCCTTCTCATCCACCGGTGTCCTCTTCCACCACTTCTCGTTCCTCAGATGTACAGAACCCGTCAACTCATTTCCTGTGCTATCATTCTTGCTCGACACATTTTCTACTCGACTTCTCGTGTTCCTAAGTTCCTGCACACTTAGACACAAGGTATCAAAACAACACATGACCTAATTGAATTCTGTTGATCACATCAAAATCAACCTAGGTTAGTTACAAGCAACACAATACTCGCTTGACCCTTGTACGCAAGGAGTCCACTATCTCAGTCTAGAGGATCTCAACCCCAATTATGTTCAAGTCCGGGGGAGTTTGAGCCTTAAAAAGGACAAGACGATACGGTACTTGTTTGATCTTTGTCTGAAGGGGAGTCCGCTATCACATCTTGGAGGATTTTAACCCCGACTATGTTCGAGTCCAGAGGAATTTGATTGAGCATCTTCAGGCAAAGTTGCAAAAAGAGCAACAATTCATATTCAAAAAATAAAACTATATACATTCAAAAAGGGATGATAATTTTTCTCATGGGTTCAAATACTCACGGGGAAAATCTTAAATGGGGTGGGTTCGGGGAGGCATTATTAGGTTCAAGTTTGGGCTTAGGTTTGGAGATTTTTTTTAAAATCCCCATGTCAGACTAGGGCGGGTATGGGGATATTATCCCTGTCCCCGAACCCACCCCGATTTCCTAAATAATAATTTTTTTATTAAAATAATTTCAATAATATTTAAGATTTACACATTTACAAGTGAAAACCTAATGCCCTAATCCTCACTCTCAGCTTCCCACAAGTCCCGATTCTCATTGTCCCTTCATTCCCCTTCTCCCAACTATCACCCCATGTTGTTCTCTTTGGAGGCCGGCAAGAGGGGAGGCGTGAATTATCCTACAAAAATAATTCAACCCTTTCTCAACTTATAGCTTGAATAAGAACACTTGTAATTAAAAATAAAAAGACTAATAAAAAGGGAAATAGACACAAGAAGAATTATTTGGTTTGCAATCAGAAGATTGCTAATCTAAGGAGAATGAAGCACACTTTTCTGAAGATCTCCTTCGGACGGAGTAACCTCTTACAACGTTCATAGCTCACAAACAAAAGTAAAACAGAAGAAATGGAATTACAAGTTATTGAATAAACTGTTGAAATCAACACTATATTTATAGCACTGTTCCGGGCGCTTAGAAGGGTTCTGGGTGCCTGGAGTGGGATAGAATTCTATCCCCGATGCGTCAGTCAATGCCTACATCATTACTGATAAGATTTGGGTTCTAGGCGCTCAGAAGGGTTCCGGGGGCCCGGATTCCAAGGGCTCCGGGCGCCCGGACCACAACAGTCAATAGAATTGACTTTTCATGGTCCGAGTCCTTTGTTCTAGTTCTGCTCATCTCGGTCCAGGTCTTCCACTCCGGCTCCGCTAGCTTCGGTGATCTTGACCATCCGGAATAGGGCTCACCCGAACCCAAGTTCCGACCTTCTCCTCGAGCAGCCTTCCTCCCTGGTTTCTCGTCCCTCGAACGTCGCGTACGTTCTTCTCATCCCTGGTGTACTCTTCTGTGACACCACATCCCTTAAACGCACCGAGCCCATCGGCTCTCTCCCTGTGCCATCCTTCTCGCTAGCCGCGTCTTCCGCTCGACATTGTTGGGGTTGTAAGGTTGTAAACATAGTCCCATATTGAAAATACATGGGAAAGATCATGAGTTTATAAGAGAAAGATATCTCCATTTGACATGAGGCATTTTGGGGAGAGCCCAAGAGTAAAACCATGGGGGCTTAGGCTCAAAGTGGATAATATCATGCAATTATGGAGATATCTAAATTTCTTTTCGATCCTACAATTGGTATCAGAGCAGGGTAGCGTTGATCTAGTGCAACCACCAATCACACATTTCTTTCGTGGTGTTTTCTATTTTTCGGAGTTGATTGGAATTAGCATAATTGCTATTTTCTGATCAAGTTCTTTTCGTTATTGAACTCTTTTCTCAAAGTCGGTGCAACACCACTCGAGAACGTAATTTACCCTTATTTTTCATACCGCACTACTAATCCAGGATCAAGTCATGGGATATTCTTTTGCTATTTTTCTGTGTCAGATCTAAATGGCCCAACAAGAAGGCTACAACACTGTCCATCCCCCGCTCTTCACCAGAGAGGACTTCGGTTACTAGAAGGGCAGAATGGAGAACTTTCTGAAGATCAAGTTCGAGATGTGGATGATCGTCAAGACCGAATTTGAACTACCAACTGACGGAGATGACAAACCAACACCCTGCGAAGACTGGGATCCAGCATTAGTCAAGAAGGTGGAAGTAAATGCCAGAGCAATGTGCACCCTCCAGTGCGAATTGACGAAGGAGGAGCTAAACCGCGTCGACCCATTCTTGAGCGCCAAGGAGCTATGGGAGAAGCTGATCGAGCTTCACGAATGGACCTCCGACACCAAGGTAAGTAAGAGGGACTTAATTTTTAATAAATTATACAATATTAAATTGTAGGAAGGTGAGACGGCTACCCAACTCCACGCCCGGATACAAGATCTACTCAACGGTCTTCATGCGATCAGATAGAAGGTGGAGAACTGGGACATAATCAGGTGCTCTCTGAACGCTTTTCCAAGGAACACCTTGTGTGCATCAATGGTAGATGCTTACAAGGTTTCTAAGGATCTTTCTTGCATTAAATTAGATGAGTTATTCTCCAAATTTAAGTTGCATGAGTAGATTAATGCACACCCTGCCAAAAAAGGGTTGGCTTTGGTTGCAGGTACAGGAAGAACATGCGAATCGAAAGATTAATCTCTTGGCAAAGGGTTGCAGAGAAAGGGTTGGCTTTGGTTGGCTTTGAAAACACATGGGAAAGATCATGGGTTTATAAGAATTTAAATATCTCCACAATTGTATGATATTGTCCACTTTGAGCCTAAGCCCTCATGGTTTTGTTCTTAGGCTCTCCTCAAAAGACCTCATGCCAAATGGAGATATCTTTCTCTTATAAACCCATGATCTTTCCCATGTGTT
Organism: Zingiber officinale; assembly: GCF_018446385.1. Lineage (NCBI taxonomy): Eukaryota > Viridiplantae > Streptophyta > Magnoliopsida > Zingiberales > Zingiberaceae > Zingiber > Zingiber officinale. Next base: position 91,940,006 of record NC_056004.1, read on the forward strand.
TTCAATGTGGGACTATGTTTGCAACCTTGCAACCCCAACAATCCCCTCCTCAAACAAAGGACCACAGGCTTCCCACGTTCGATCCTCGACCCACCAGGTCTTCCTACCCCTCGGTCCATCCGACCTACTAGGACTTCCTTGCCTAGCCGCAACTAGGACTTCCTGCCTAATGTCTGGTCCTCTTGATCCGAATATAGGAGCCCCCACTTTCTTTGTTCGAGGTCAATATTGTACCCACATGGCTCAATCAGATTATAGCTCTTATGCACAGTCAGCGGTTAAACCTTCTGGCAGTCCAGGCTCTGATACCAATTGTTGGATCGAGATGCGCTAGAGGGGGGGGGGGGTGAATAGCGCTCGTGGCTTTCACAATCAATTTCGTAATCGGAAAACGTTCGAGTAGATGCAGCGGAAATAGGAAAAAAACAACACACGAACACAAGCTGTTTACTTGGTTCGAAGCCTATGGCGACTCTTACTCCAAGGCCCACGCTCGTTGAGCGTTTACATCGGGCAACACTTATAATCTCGTGAAAATGTTACAACTGTAAGTACAATTAAAAACAACTTAGATTTACCAATGACAATAGAAAAACTGAAGATTCGGAGCTCCGGGTCGTCGATGTCAAGTCGCAGCTTTGTCGGAACGTTTCTAGAGCAGCTTGTTGCACAAGAGTAGCTTGAGAATTGTTGTCCTAACTTACTGCGCGTGCGCTGCTGGAGGCACCTCCAACACCATCCTAGGCGCCTCCAACAAGCCGAGTCAGCCGCGTGGATCAGAACGGACCTGGTCTCAACTCATCCACTTGAAGGCGCCTTCAAGCCAATCCAAGGCACCTCTAATATCTGGTCCAAGGCGCCTCCATCTCCATCCGAGGCGCCTCCAGCGCTGCTTCGCGGCCAGCTCACGTTCTGCACCCGAGGCGCCTCCAAGCTCCATGGAGGCGCCTCGGACACTGTTCATCTGAGGCTTAGCTTATTCCTTTTGTACCTGCAAGACATGTTAGTCCCAAAACAACAACATACCCTGCAAGACAATGTTAGCACATAAATAACAGTATGAATATAGAGTGTGACAGTCATCAGACTGTCCGGGTCTGACTTTAGATCTCCGACCGGAAACCCTAGGTCGACCCGATGCCTACTGTTCCCTCTGCGGGAAACGCGTCCTCACCTACTCCCCTCAGGAGAGATTACCTGGTGCCAGTCCGGTCCTCCAGACCGACTGAACTTTCTGCCTAGGGTTACCACCCACTAGGACCTAGGGTTACTGCCCCCTAGAATTTTCTCCACCTAGGATTACCACCCCCTAGGACCTAAGGTTACCCCCTTAGAATTTTCCTCCACCTAGGGTTACCATCCCCTAGGACCTAAGGTTATCGCTCCTTAGGGTTTTCCTCCACCTAGGGTTACCGCCCCCTAGGACCTAGGGTTACCACCCCCTAGGGTTTTCACCTTGCCTAACCGCAGCTAGGACTTTTGCCTAAGCGAACTTAGGACTTTCCTGCAATCTCCATCAGATATGTTAGATCACAAATAAGCTTAACTTTGACTCCTTTGCCATTATCAAAACTTGGGTTCGATCATCGGATGCTTCCCGCACCAACAAACTTCCTGTGCTCCTAAGTTCCTGCACACTTAGACACAAGGATTAAACCAAACAGAATCTAACTTAACTTGTTTGATCACATCAAAACAACCTTGGGGTTCTAACAATCTCTCCCTTTTTGATGTGAACAACCCAAGTTAATTTAGGGTAAATAAATACAAGAAAATGTAATGTAAAGACAATTAATTTTGCAAATAAGTGCAAAAGGATTTTTCAATTTAAAAATTAGATTATATCTTCCCCTAGACTTAATATCTTTCTCCCCCTTTGATCACATAAAAAATGGGGTTCCTTAATAAGTCTAAGGTTAATTTAAAAAATTACAATAAATTAGAAAATTTTTAAGTGTTAAAAAAAATTCTAAGTGAGAACATTTTCAAGCAGAAAAATTTCTAAGTTAAAAATAAATTTTTTGTGCAATGGATTAAAAAAAATTTAACAGAAGTAATTTAAATAAAGTCTGCTATAAAAAAAAGTTACTGAAAAAGAGATTCTAAGTGAAGTAAATATATATTTTTAAATTTTTAGAAGAAACTTTAACAAATGTTAAACCTTTGACAAATATTGAAGGCAATTAATTTTTATGCTTATCAGTTTGTCAATTAAATATTTAATTCAAAAATTAGCTTCCAGACTGTGGCGAGGCACTAGGTCTTCTTGGTTATTGGATCATCAACCACTTCTAGACAAAGCCTTTTAATGAATTCAAATATTCAATTTTCTACCTGAAAGCCCTAAGTCTAATTTCATTTTTAATTTAAATAAGTTTTTGGAACCCAATACAGGTTCCTTCCTACAAGGTTAATCAAGTATTTTCTAGGTATATAAGCTTTTGATATTTTTTTGATATGACTTTTGTGAAACCTATAGTACCAGTTTAATCCTCTATAGTTTCTAAAAGCAGAAATATTTGAACAAACAAAATTTTATCAAGTTTTCTATTTCTTCTTTTAATTTATCATTTTCAAGTCTTACTTTATCAAAATCTTCTATCAGACATGATTTTGCTAAAATTCTTTTTATTTCTAAATTTTTATTTTTTTCATTTATTATTTTTAATTTTTAATTTGTACATAGATTTTTCCATAGACTTAATATCATAATAAAGTTGATAAGGAGATAAGAGGCATACCTCACTTACCATATCAGACTTGGCTCCCCCTTCATCGATATTGGCTTCTGATGTGCTTTGCTCTTCATGGTTCGCCATCAGTGCTAGATCGACATATTCTTGTATTTCAGACTCTGATGATGAGCTGTTGTCCCAAGTAGCTTTTAGAGAGTCTTGTAATTCTTGGGTATCTTGACTTTATCCTTTTTGAGTTCTGGGCAGTCCTCTTTTAAGTGTCCTTTCTTTTGACACTGGTAGCATCGAACCCTTCTTCTATTTCTTGGATTTTTTTTATTCTGCATTTCTTTAAATTTATTAGATCTAAAGAATTTTCTGAAATTCCTTACCATATAAGCTTCTTGATCTTCTTCTGAGTCTGACTCGGGTTTATCCTTCTTGGTTGCATTTAGCGCCATAAACTGGCTTGATTCTTTTGTTGTCCCTACACATATGGTTTCATGTAATTCTAAAGTGGGAAAAAGTTCCTCTAGGGTACTTATCTCCAGGTCCTTTGAGATGTAGTAGACGTTGATTATTGAGGTCCATTCTGGAGTCCTGGGAAAGGCATTGAGTGTGTAGCGTATCGTGTCCCGATTGGTTACCGTTTCACCGAAGTTTTCAAGTTTGGTGATTAGTTCTTTTACCTTCTTGTGTAGATCGGCTACCTTCTCACCTCTTTCCAGACGAATATTCATCAATTTGTTCCAAAGTATGTCTCTTCTTGTGAGCTTGGCTTCGAATGTTTCTTCATGAAGTTCTTTGTCTGACGAGTAACAACTGATGTGGTTGACTTCTTGAGACGGCAGTATGCTCAGCAAGTGATACTTCGCTCGGTTATTCGCTATGGAATCATTTTGCTCTTTCTTCATCTAAAGACTCTCTTCTTTTCCTCTCCATTTTGATTCGTAGGAGCTATAACACCATATTTTATTATTAAACAAATCTCAAAGTCTGTTTTCAGAAATACCTCCATATGACATTTCCAGTGTGCGAAGTCTCCCTTGAATTTTGGTGGAACGATGTTGGTCCGACCATTGGTTGCTTTGCTTCAGTCAGCGGTTAGTCCTTCTGAAGCGTCCTTGCTCTGATACCACTTGTTGGTCCCTTTAGAGGCCGGCAAGAGGGGAGGAGTGAATTGCCCTACAAAAATAAGTCAATCCTTTCTCGACTTATAGCTTGAATAAGAACACTTGTAATTAAAAATAAAGAGACTAATAAAAAGGGAAATAGACACAAGAAGAATTACTTGGTTTGTAATTAGAAGATTGTTAATCCAAGGAGAATGAAGCACACTTTTCTGAAGATCTCCTTCGGGTGGAGTAGCCTCTTACAATGTTCACAGCTCACAAACAAAAGTAAAATAGAAGAAATAGAATTATAAGTTGTTGAATAAACTGTTGAAATCAGCGTTATATTTATTGCACTGTTCCAGGCACCTAGAAGGGTTCGGGGCGCCTGGAGTAGGATAGAATTCTATCCCCGATGCGTCAGTCAATGTCCACGTCATCGCTGATAAGATTTGAGTTCCGGGCGCCCAGACTCCAAGGGGCTCTGAGCGTCCGGAGTGGTTCCGGGCACTCGGACCACAAAAGTCAACAAAATTGACTTTTCACGGTCTGAGTCCTTTGTTCTGGTTTTGCTCGTCTCTATCCAGGTCTTCCGCTCCGGCTCCGCTAGCTTGGGTGATCTCGGCTATCCGGAATAGGGCTCACCCGAACCCAAGTTTCGGCCTTCTCCTCGGGCAGCCTTCTTCCCCAGTTTCATGTCCCTCGAACATCGCGTACATTCTTATCGTCCACCAGTGTACTCTTCCGCGGCACCTCATCCCTCGGACGCACCGAGTCCGTCGACTCTCTCCCTGTGCCGTCCTTCTCACTAGCCGCGTTTTCCGCTCGACTTCCTGTGCTCCTAAGTTCCTTCACACTTAGACACAAGGGTTAAACCAAACGAGACCTAACTTAATTTATTTGATCACATCAAAATAACCTAGGAATTCATATGCCCCAAAGTCTTGATTATAATCCGTCGCTTCCAAGTTCTGGTCGATTCTGGCTTCCTATTTCTCTAACGTACTTCAAATCCTGATTACAAGATTTTATTCTTTTACTATATCTGAAGCTCAGATCTCCTCTTTAGGAAATTTGTCAAATAAGTGGTCATGTTCTTTTTTTCTTATATGTAATTTTTGTGGATTAAGTGTGGTGTGAGTTGAGATTTCATATATTAAATTAGCATTATGTATATATTGATATATAATTGTAAAATACTGTCACAAAATAAAAATAGTATAATAAGGTTTAATGGACGAATAACCTTAACAGAATTTTTAGAAATTTTTAAGAATTTTCTAGAAATTTTTAGGAATTTTCTAGAAATTTTTCGGAGCTTGTATGATGTATTTTGAGGGGATGAATTTATAATTTTGAGAAAAATCTGTTTGGATACCCAATTAAGTTGAGAGTTGATTATATTAATTAATTTAATGTTTGTTATAATTAACCTAAGTATTTAAATAGTGACCTAAGTCCTTTCTTCCCCTTTATCGCCGATCCCCCTTCCTCTCCCTCTCCCTCTCACGACGCCGACCCTCCTCCCTCTCCCTCTTCTTTACGCTGACTCCTCCCTTAAGCCATCTTCGCCAACTTCACTGCCCTCCTCTCCTAATCTCCACCGCAATCCTATTTCCCCTGTGTTAGAGTGTATACTAAAAGCCTAGCTTTTTGTAAATATTTATTTTGAAATAAAGAATCACATTGGTCAAATGTCTACATTTATATGCTAAGTGTAGTTGTTTAATTAATTTATATTGTAGATAACATGGTGTGTGGTGCCACACAGAAGGTCATGTTATCAATTCCTTATAAATTATAAACAGTAGCTCACGACTAAGATGGAAAGGATCAAACAATTGGAATAGTCGTAGTGTAATTTGGTATTAGTTTATCTTAACTATAAAATTACACTAGTACACTCTGAGTATATTGAGCAGAACCATTTAAGGTAAGTTCTTTTTATACTGACTGCATAAAAGAACAAGACCTTTGTTATTATGGAAGTGTGTGCTCTTAATCCTGATATAATAACAAGCACATATATCTAATATTTATTTCTTTGACTTATCAAAGGGTGCGATTTAGTTCGATAAATCAATAGGCACGATAAGTTGGGAAATGATATTATTTATAGTGTGTGTTGTTGCTTATAGAAGGAAATTGTGTCATAGTAATCTAGGTTGATGATGTCCCCAAGAGGAGCTCATAAGAATTGTCATGTAAACCCTACAGGTGGACTTAGTCCGACATGACGATAAGGTTGAGTGGTACTACTCTTGGAGCTAGATATTAATTAAGTGAGTTGTCAGTAACTCATTTAATTAGTGAACATTCTATATCTTAAACACAGGGAGACTAACACACTCATGATAAGAAGGAGCCCAAAATGTAATTTGGGATTAGTGCAGTAGTTCAATAATAATTCTTTAGTGGTATGAATTATTATTGATGAAATTAAGTTGGGTGTTCGGGATGAACATGGGAAGCTTAATTTCATTGGGAGACCAAAACTAATTCCTCCTCTCGGTCCCTATCGTAGTCTCTTATTTATAAAGTATTATACCCACTCATACCCACCTTCTTACCAACCTTAAGGTGGGCAGCCAAGCCTAGCTTGGAGCCCAAGCTAGGGTAGGCCAAACCAAGGTGAGTTGGTTTCATTAGGTGGCCGACCCTAGCTTGAACACAAGCTTGGTGTGGCCGGCCACATTAAAATAAAAGGATTTTATTTTTTAAAATCTTTTCTTATGTGGAAGCCATGGTTTTAAAAGAAAGTTTAAAATTTAAATCTTTTCTTTTATAGTTTTCTACAAAAGATTAAGAGAAAGGTTTGAGATCTTTCCTTATTTGTAGTTAAAAGGAAGATTTTAATTTTTGATAAGATTTTCTTTTTTTGTAACCATCCTCATGATTTTAAAAGAGAGTTTTAAAATTAAATCTTTCCTTTTATAGTTTCTACAAAAGATTAAAAAAGATTTGATATCTTTCCTTATTTGTAGATTGAAAGGAAGATTTTTATTTTTAGAGAAAACTTTTCTTTTTGTAAATCATCCACATGTTTTAATAGAGAGATTTTAATTTATAAAAGTTTCCTTTTATGACCAACCATGAAGGGAATTTTCAAAAGAGAAATTTTTATTTAAAAATTTCCGGAAACAAATTAGGAAGTTTTAATTTTGTGTTTAAAACTTTCCTTTTTTAGAGGGATTAAGGTGGCCGGCCATATATAGTTTGAAAGGGAAATTTTATTAAACTTTCCTTTTCATTGACAAAGAGAATAAGGAAGTTTTAATAAAACTTTCCTTATTTGCCAAGACCAAGGAATATAAAAGAGAGTGTAGAGGTGCCTCACCTCATAACAATATCTCTTCTATTATTCCTCTCTTCCTCTCCCTCTCCTATTCTTCTTCCTTGGCCGGCGGCATCTTCATCTCAAGGAGCTTGGTTGATGGTCGGATCTTGCAAAAGGAAGAAGGAGAGATATGAGGTCATGTTTCTTAGCATCCCTTGGAGCTTGGTGGTGGCCGAACCTCATCTTCTCTTGGAGTTCTTGTGGTGGCCGAAACTTGCTTGGAGAAGAAGGAAGCTTGGGTGGTTCTCATCTCGATAGATCGTCGCCCACAAGACGTCTGAGATAAGAAGAGGAATACGATAGAAGATCCAGAGGTTGTTGCTTACAAAGAAAGGTATAACTAGTAATTCTATTCCGCATTATACTAGTTTTCTTTGTATATATTTTGAAATACCAAAGACAAGAGGCATATGATTCTAGGTTTTGAATTTGTGATTTGAATTTGTGATTCGAGTTTGTGTTCTTTTGTTTTTTTTGATCTTGTGATTCGATTGTTCCTTTTGGTTAAACCTAGGGTTACTATAAGGAAATTAAATATTAAATTTCGTTGAATGGCTTTGTCTAGGAAGTGGTGGATGCTCCCATACCCAAGAAGGCCTAGTGCCTCGCCATGTTTAACTTGAAAGTCAATCTCTGAAATTAATATTTAATTGAATTTGTAACATGGGTAGATTTGGATCAATAATGTTAAGTATCGTTTGCGATCCAAGTCTAAACCTCTAAGAACAGATAAGTTAAATTTAGAATCAATAATGTTAAGTTCCGTTTGCGATTCCTAATTTAATTTTTGAAGAACACAATAAGTTGTTAGGAATTGTTCAGGACTTGTACAAAATTTTTGTATAGGGGAACCGATACGATATTCTTAGTAGCAATCAACAATTGGTATCAGAGCTAGCGTTTGCCTCTGTGTGTTTAGTTTTCAGTTTAATTATGCACATGTCATACATAATTTAGGCAGAATAATAGTAGAATGTGCTAACTCCGTGGTTGTAGGCTCCAACTATTATGACTTATAGATATTGTGTGTGATTGGGCCCATGGACATGTCAAGGGCATTTTTGTGTGTGCATCATTGTATGTATTAAATACAGCAGGAGCTGTATTAATTTTAGGATTTTATATTTTTGTTTCGATCTAGATTACATGTACATTTCTTTGAGGAATATAGGATTGATATATGTAAAATTTTATTTTTGTCACGGATCGTATCCTTGCAAGGCGTGGTACTTTTTGTGGTCTAGAGGCGCAGTGGAAAAAGAAGCAAGATAGATGTGGCGACTAGACCAGATTGCGGTGGCTAAAGATGGCAGCAGCTAGGGTTGGCAGCACACGGAGGACAGTGATGGAAGGAGCCATAATAGTTGGAAAATTAATTTCCATATTTATTGTTTTTATTTACTATGATGTGTGTGTGCATGTGATGTGTGCTTGCATGGTTAAAATTCCTCACCTTAAATAACTAAGTGGGAGAGGGATTAGTAAATAAATTCCACGGTCTCCATTACTGGTTTGTAAGTGATGCGATAAACTTGCGTGTTGGCTTTGATTGTCTCCCTCCCCATCGGATGAATTTGTTTGCAGATCACTAGATCATACTTTCTTTATGGATGGTTATAGGAAATTATTTAGGAGCATGTGATCTTCTCCATCTAAAGGGGCACAATCCTATTTAATGGACTAAGTATCAAGTAATGGTATACACTTAGGCACATTTAATAGTATCCTCTCGATCGGAGTCAATGTTATTATTTGTGCGACCGAAGGAAAAACCAACTATTAATTTTATTTGTCATAAAGTTAGGTTGACAAGAATAAAGTTAATGGGTAAAACATCCTCTTACAAATGTTTGATTTTGTATACATCCACACTATCGTGGCATGTAAAATTCATGGTGTTTGAGGTGTTGGTAAATTTAAATAATATTGTTTGAGGAATCAATATTATTCTAAATTTAGAGTCTTGACCAAAGTTTATTCTGTGATTCTTAGGATGACTTTCAACCCATTGGCCATTATACTGAAAGAGAAAAAACTTACTGGTCCAAACTACATAGATTGGAAAAGAAATCCGAACATTGTCCTAGCTGCTGAAGGCTATTAGTTTGTACTGTTAGAGGTCTGCTCTAATGTGCCCAATAGCGATTCTAGTGAAGAGGAGATTAAGTATCATAGTAAATGAGTCAAGGCAGATGAGATGACGCGGAGTTACATTTGGCTTTTATATCAAATGTGCTGCAACATCAGCATCAGACCATGCCTATTAGCCAAGACATGATGTACAATCTCAAGGAACTCTTCAGACACTAGAATTGGGCTGACAGGCAAGACTGTATGATCTCTCGGTACTGGACTAAAAGTAGGAATGAAGAAGTCGAAAGGTAAGTGCTTCATTTACAAGCAGTTTGGACATTTGTAGGCGGACTGTCCTCATAGGAAGAGAACAATATAGGTATATATTTTTCTCTAGTAGTTGGAACATGTTTAGTGGTATTATCTACCGGTACCTGGCGTGTAGATTTGAGAACCACTGATCATGTCTGTAAATCTTTGCGAGGGTTCCAAGAAACCCGACAACTACACGAAGGAGAAATCACTATTTACATGGGCAAAGCTACAGAAGTAGCAGTTGTTGCAGTGGGAGATGTTTATAGGAATAAAATATTGGTTTTAAGAAATTATCTTTACGTACCAAATTTTAGAAAGAACTTGATTTCAGTTTATAAACAATACAAGAATGGATATTCTGTCTATTTATGATAGCAAAGGTGTTGTCAAGATAAATAGGGAAGTTATCTGTTCTGGTACGTTGGTTGACAATTTATAATCCAATAACTCCCACGATGCAACAAATGGAAATTAATAGCACATCTTCTAATTCTAATAAGAGAAAGGAACCTTCGGAAATGAATCAAACATATCTTTGGCATCTAAGGCTTGGCCATATTAACTTGAGTAGGATTCAAAAGGTTATAGCCGATGGACTTTTGGGTTCATTAGTGTTGGAAAACTTTTCAACTTGTGAATCTTGCTTGGAAGGTAAAATGAACAAGAGACCATTTTGTAGGACCGTTAGATTCGATAGAGGGGGGGGGGGGGGGAATATCGATTCGAAAAGTCGAGTAAAAATATGCAGCAGAAAAGTAAATGAACACAGTTGTTTTTACTTCGTTCGGAGCCTGTGACGACTCCTACTCGAAGGCCCGTGGTCCTTGACCACTTTCGTTGGGCAATCACTAACAATTCGAATATAATTACAAAATGAATACAGGGAATGCTAGTGAAACAAAGTAATACCGACAAGAAAATTAACTAAAAACCGAAGGAGCACTTTGTCGGAGCTTTGTTGGCGTCGCAGTAGAGCAGCAGGACCAGCAGTAGAAGAGTTCTCAGATTGATGATCTCCTGGGGCTTCTTTTATATGTTGCTTCGGGCGCCTGGATTCCTTCCGGGCGCATGGAATGTGACGTAGCTGCTCAAACCGTGATGCTCCACGTGGCGACGACTTGGCTAGATATAATTTGCCTTCCGGGTGCCCGGATCCCTTCCGGGTGCCCGGACCTCTGGGCGCCCGGACCACCTTGTTCCAGAAAACTCCCTTTTCCTGCAAAACAAAGTTAGTCCGAGGTAATATATATCCTGCAACATAGATTGTTAGCACATTTTATAATAGTATGAATTAGCACAAATAGTATGACTTAGATTCCGTCTTTCCGAGACCGGAATCTAGTCACGATCTCGACTTAGACATCCGAAATGGATCTAAGCCGGATCGACGCCTAATGTTCCCTTCCCGGGAACGCGTCCTCGCAGTCACTCCCCTCCAGTGACTTACCTCGCAGTCAGCCCTTCGACCCGTCTGGACTTCTTGCCAGCTATCCGGTCAGCCCGTCGACCTAGCTGGACTTCTTGCCAAGCGTCCGGTCAGCCCGTCGACCCGCTTGGACTTCTCGCTAGCTATCCGGTCAGCCCGTCGACCTAGCTGGACTTCGTGCCAAGCGTCCGGTCAGCCCGTCGACCCGCTTGGACTTCTCGCCAGCTATCCGGTCAGCCCGTCGACCTGTCTGGACTTCTCCTACACACTTAATCAAAGTGTCAGACAACAACAAACTAACTTAACCTGATTTGTCATTCATCAAAACCTGGGTTAAATCGTTAGTGCTAACCGCACCAACACTTTTAAGGCCAAGGGGTATAGAGTCAAAGATGTGTTAGAACTGGTTCATTCTGATTTGTGTGGTCCTATGTCTATCCAGGCAAGAGGTGGTTTCGAATATTTTGTATCTTTTATAGATGACTATTCGAGATATGAGTACATTTACTTGATGCACCGCAAGTCTGAATGCTTTGATAAGTTCAAAGATTACAAGGCTGATGTGGAGAAACGTCATGGTAAAAGTATCAAGACACTACAGTCTGATCGTGGTGGCGAATACCTCTTTGGAGAGTTTAGGAATTACTTATCAGAGACTTTGATTCAATCCCAATTGTCTGCACCTGGTACACCCCAACAAAACGGTGTGACAGAACGAAAGAATATGACTCTTATGGAAATGGTTAGATCGATGATGAGTTATTCTGAATTACCAAATTCATTTTGGGGATATGCCCTGGAAACGACAACGCACATTCTGAACTTGGTACCTTCTAAATCAGTACCTTCTACTCCCACAGAATTATGGAATGGGCGTAAGCCTAGTCTAAGACACATTCGGATTTGGGATAGTCCAGCACATGTGCTGAAGGGAGACACTGACAAGTTGGAATCACGAACAGAAGTTTGTCTATTTGTAGGATATCCCAAAGGGACGAAAGGTGATTTGTTTTATAATCCTAAAAATCAGAAGATCATTGTTAGCACCAATGCTCGATTTTTAGTGGAAGATTATAAAATAGACCACACACCCATGAGTAAAATTATTCTAGAAGAAATAAGAGAGGACACGCCTAACTTAGTACCAACAGTACAAGATGAAATATCACAAGAAACTGCAACACGTATCACAAATGATACACAACCACAGACAGTGCCTCGTCGTAGTGGGAGGGTTGTTAGGTAACTTGAAAGATTCATGTTTTTGGGAGAGTCGTCAGACTTGGTCCCAAGTAAACATGAACCTGATCCCCGAACATATGATGAAGCACTCCAAGATATAAATGCAGCATCTTGACAAAAAGAAATGAATTCAGAAATAGAATCTATGTATTCTAATAATGTCTGGGAGCTTGTAGAACCATCAAATGGTGTAAAAGCCATTGGATGCAAATGGATCTACAAAAGGAAAAGAGGGGCAGACGGGAAGGTGGAAACTTTCAAAGCAAGACTTGTGAAAGGGTACACTCAGAAAGAGAGAATCAATTATGAGGAAACTTTTTTGTCTGTGGTCATGCTTAAGTCTATCCGGATATTCTTATCCATTGCCACTCATATGGATTATGAGATTTGGCAAATGGATGTCAAGACAGCTTTCCTTAACGGAAGTCTTGAAGAAAACATCCATATAAAGCAACCAGAGGGATTTATTGAAAAAGGCAAAGAGCATCTAGTGTGTAAGCTTAATCGGTCAATTTATGGACTGAAGCAAGCTTCAAGATCTTGGAACATCTGGTTTAATGAAGTAATCCAATCATTTGGATTTATTCAGTGTCCGGATGAGTCTTGTGTATACAAGAAGTGTGATGGAAACATGGTGGTATTTCTTGTACTATACGTAGATGACATTTTGTTAGTTGGAAACAATATCAAAGTATTGTTAGAAGTAAGGGTATGGTTGTCCAAGCAATTCGATATGAAGGACTTAGGAGAATGCGCACATATTCTTGGGATCAAAGTAATAAGGGATCGCAAGAAAAGGATGTTGTGCTTGTCCCAAGCTTCATATATCGATACAATCCTTGCTCGTTTTAGCATGCATGACTCCAAGAAAGGTTTTCTACCTTTTAGACATGGAATAACTTTATCTAAAGAGATATCTCCGAAGACATTAAAGGAGATAAAAGACATGAAGGCAGTTCTTTATGCTTCGGCTGTCGGAAGCCTAATGTATGCTATGTTGTGCACGAGATCGGATATCTGTTTTACCGTGGGCATGGTTAGCAAATATCAAAGTAACCCTGGACAAGGACATTGGACTGTTGTAAAGCATATATTGAAGTACCTGAGAAGGACTAGAGATTATATGCTGGTTTACCAAGCAGATGATTTGCTCCCTGTGGGTTACACAGATTCTGACTTCCAATCAGATAGGGACAATAGTAAGTCTACATCAGGCTATGTGTTTACTTTAGGAGGTGGAGCCATTGCATGGAGGAGTGTTAAGCAGAAATGAGTTTTTGACTCAACCATGGAAGCTGAGTATGTGGCAGCCTCTGAGGCAGCAAAAGAAGCAGTGTGGCTCAGGAACTTCCTAATGGACTTAGATGTGATTCCTGGTTTGCCCAAAATCATCATAATTTATTGTGATAATACTGGTGCAGTAGCAAACTCGAAGGAACCACGAGCCCATAAGGCGAGTAAACACATAGAGCACAAGTACCACCTGATAAAAGACATCGTAAAGTGAGGAGAAGTTGTTGTCGCCAAGATTGCATCATCAGATAACCTGGCAGATCCTTTCACTAAGGCCCTTCCGGCGAAAGCGTTTGATCGGCATGTTGAAGGAATGAGAATCAGATGTATGGCAGCGTTTATGACATCATAGTCTTTTAGTATAAGTGGGAGATTGTTAGAGTGTATACTAAAAGCCTAGCTTTTTGTAAACATTTATTTTGAAATAAAGAATCACATTGGTCAAATGTCTACATTTATATGCTAAGTGTAGTTGTTCAATTAATTTATATTGTAGATAACATGGTGTGTGGTGCCATACACAGAAGGTCATGTTATCAATTCCTTATAAATTATAAACAGTAGCTCACGACTAAGATGGAAAGGAACAAACCATTGGAATAGTCGTAATGTAATTTGGTATTAGTTTATCTTAACTATAAAATTACACTAGTACACTCTGAGTATATTGAGCAGGATCATTTAAGGTAAGTTTTTTTTTATACTGACTGCATAAAAGAACAAGACCTTTGTTATTATGGAAGTGTGTGCTCTTAATCCTGATATAATAACAAGCACATATATCTAGTATTTATTTCTTTGACTTATCAAAGGGTGTGATTTAGTTTGATAAATCAATAGGCCCGATAAGTTGGGAAATGATATTATTTATAGTGTATGTTGTTGCTTATAGAAGGAAACTGTGTCATAGTAATCTAGGTTGATGATGTCCCCAAGAGGAGCTCATAAGAATTGTCATGTAAACCCTGCAGGTGGACTTAGTCCGACATGACGATAAGGTTGAGTGGTACTACTCTTGGAGCTAGATATTAATTAAGTGAGTTGTCAGTAACTCATTTAATTAGTGGACATTCTATATCTTAAACACAGGGAGACTAACACACTCATGATAAGAAGGAGCCCAAGATGTAATTTGGGATTGGTGCGGTAGTTCAATAATAATTCTTTAGTGGTATGAATTATTATTGATGAAATTAAGTTGGGTGTTCGGGGCGAACATGGGAAGCTTAATTTCATCGGGAGACCAAAACCAATTCCTCCTCTCGTTCCCTATTGTAGTCTCTTATTTATAAAGTATTATACCCACCCATACCCACCTTCTTACCCACCTTAAGGTGGGCGGCCAAGCCTAGCTTGGAGCCCAAGCTAGGGCCGGCCAAACCAAGGTGAGTTGGTTTCATTAGGTGGCCGGCCCTAGCTTGAACCCAAGCTTGGTGTGGCCGACCACATTAAAATAAAAGGATTTTATTTTTTAAAATCTTTTCTTATGCGGAAGCCATGATTTTAAAAGAAAGTTTAAAATTTAAATCTTTCCTTTTATAGTTTCTACAAAAGATTAAGAGAAAGGTTTGATATCTTTCCTTATTTGTAGTTAAAAGGAAGATTTTAATTTTTGATAAAACTTTCTTTTTTTGTAACCATCCTCATGATTTTAAAAGAGAGTTTTAAAATTAAATCTTTCCTTTTATAGCTTCTACAAAAGATTAAGAAAAGATTTGATATCTTTCCTTATTTGTAGATTGAAAGGAAGATTTTTATTTTTAGAGAAAACTTTCCTTTTTGTAAATCATCCATATGTTTTAATAGAGAGATTTTAATTTATAAAAGTTTCCTTTTATGACCGCCCATGAAGGGAATTTTCAAAAGAGAAATTTTTATTTAAAAACTTCCGGAAACAAATTAGGAAGTTTTAATTTTGTGTTTAAAACTTTCCTTGTTTGGAGGGATTAAGGTGGTCGGCCATATATAGTTTGAAAGGGAAATTTTATTAAACTTTCCTTTTCATTGACAAAGAGAATAAGGAAGTTTTAATAAAACTTTCCTTATTTGCCAAGACCAAGGAATATAAAAGAGAGGGTAGAGGTGTCTCACCTCATAACAATATCTCTTCTATTATTCCTCTCTTCCTTGGTTGGTGGCCGACCCCTCTCTTCCTCTCCCTCTCCTATTCTTCTTCCTTGGTCGGCGACATCTTCATCTCAAGGAGCTTGGTTGGTGGCCGGATCTTGCAAAAGGAAGAAGGAGAGATAGGAGGTCTTGTTTCTTAGCATCCCTTGGAGCTTGGTGGTGGTCGAACCTCATCTTCTCTTGGAGTTCTTGTGGTGGTCGAAACTTGCTTGGAGAAGAAGGAAGCTTGGGTGGTTCTCGTCTTGGTAGATTGTCGCCCACACGATGTCCGAGATAAGAAGAGGAAATGATAGAAGATCAAGATGTTGTTGCTTACAAAGAAAGGTATAACTAGTAATTTTATTCCGCATCATACTAGTTTTCTTTGTATAGATTTTGAAACACCAAACACAAGAGGCATATGATTCTAGGTTTTGAATTTGTGATTTGAATTTGTGATTCGAGTTTGTGTTCTTTTGTTTTTTTTGATCTTGTGATTCGATTGCTCCTTTTGGTTAAACCTAGGGTTACTATAAGGAAATTAAATATTAAATTTTATTGAAAGACTTTGTCTAGGAAGTGGTGGATGCTCCCATACCCAAGAAGGCCTAGTGCCTCGCCATGTTTAACCTGGAGGCTAATCTCTGAAATTAATATTTAATTGAATTTGTAACATGGGTGGATTTGGATCAATAATGTTAAGTATCGTTTGCGATCCAAGTCTAAACCTCTAAGAACAGATAAGTTAAATTTGGAATCAATAATGTTAAGTTCCATTTGCGATTCCTAATTTAATTTTTAAAGAACACAATAGGTTGTTAGGAATGATTCAGGACTTGTACAAAATTTTTGTACAGGGGAACCGGTACGATATTCCCAGTAGCAACCAACACCCCGATCCACTACCGTCGGCGCATTCCTCCCCTTTCCACCTCGTGCCAC
This sequence comes from Zingiber officinale, assembly GCF_018446385.1. Taxonomy (NCBI): domain Eukaryota; kingdom Viridiplantae; phylum Streptophyta; class Magnoliopsida; order Zingiberales; family Zingiberaceae; genus Zingiber; species Zingiber officinale. The sequence goes on from NC_056004.1 coordinate 91,956,527, forward strand.
AGTCGGCCTCCCCTTTCCTCCTCGTGCCACCACCGACTAAGCTTCTTCTTTCATTTCTCTGAGTCACCCTCTCTACATGGGACAACCTTCAACCAAGGGCAGAGAGTCATACCCTAGCTTTGATTCGCCGCTGCCACTGCGAGGGCTGCGCTGACCATAGCTGGAGCGACCGAGGTTTCCATCTCCTCTCCCGATTGTCGCGAGCTACAATGTCGTTGCCACTTCCTCTTGTTGGTGCAACCTTAGGTCAAGGTCGACTTGGTTGACCTGACTCAAGTTGGTAAAGGGTGACCTGACTCGAGTTGTATTTTGATGTTTGACAATGTTTGACGAGAGTAGAAAAGTTATATTCTGATGTGTTGACAAGAATACAAACTTGGGAGATTGTTGGTGCAACCATAGGTCAAGGTTGATCTGGTTGACCTGAAAAGTCCAAGCAGGGAGCTTGGCACTGGAAAAGTCCAAGTATGGAGACTTGGCACTGGAAAAGTCCAAGCAGGGAGCTTGGCACGCGAAAAGTCCAAGTATGGAGACTTGGCACTGGAAAAGTCCAAGCAGGGAGCCTGGCACGAGGGAAAGTCCTAACTGGGATGTTAGGCAATGGAAAAGTCCTGGTGAGTGAAGCCAGGCAGTGGGAAAGTCCTAACTGGGATGTTAGGCAGTGTGGAAAAGTCCTGGTGAGTGAAGCCAGGCAGTGGGAAAGTCCTAACTGAGATGTTAGGCAGTTGGAAAGTCTGGTGAGTGAAGCCAGTGAGAAAGTCCTAACGGGATGTTAGGCGGTTGGAAAGTCCCGTGAGTGAAGCCGGGAGAAAGTCCTAACGGGATGTTAGGCATGTGGAAATCCTGAGTGAAGCGGTGAAAGTCCCGTGAGTGAAGCCGAGCAGGAAAATCCAGATGGATGAGGGATTATCTCACAGCTGGGCTAGAGAAAAGTCCAACTGCGTCAAAGGTAGTGACCTGACACTTGGTGGAGAGTCTTAGAAGGTACAGGGCCTGCCCGGATGCTCAGCATGATGTACCAACAGGTCAAGGTTGACAGGATGTTGGTTTAGGCGACTTGGGACTTGGTTTGGGCAAAACCCACGCTCTGGATCGGTCTGAAGATCGATCCAGCGATACGTTTGTGTATCCGATCGATCGGTGACCGATCGATAACACCGGGGTCTACCCAGGCCGGTCGACTAGGAGATTCTCCATGCTCGGCCGGACCTTTGATCTCCCGTGCCATTGACCCCTTCCTCTGTGGGCCCCCGATCGTTACCACCGGATCACATGTCTTCCCTTCAAGTCTGATCGAAGGAGGCGGTAAGTCCGACTGACTGGACCGTTGGCTTGGTGGCATGTCTGCCACTCGGCTATCGATGTCAGTGTCTATCCGATCGGTGATGCCGATCGGCACGTCACCGGTTAGCACTTGGCAGATTTTGTTTGCCAGTGGTTGTCACGCCTCTCCGGCGGTGGTCAATGACGCTATCCCTAGAAGCTCCTCGCGATTTGTGCAATCAACGCCATTAAGTCTGAGCACGCGACCTTGCCTTCATAATGGTTAGCTGTTGGCATCCGTGAAGCTGCTGCTTTATCAACGGACTCCAGACGAGAAGGCAAGCTTGTTTGTTTTACATTCATATTGTTCTTGCTCTTCTTTGTATCTCCTGTATTGCTTTTGCAAAAGATTGTGGCGAGGTTTCTCCACCCATAAGGAGTTCTTGTTAGCCGGTTTTCCGGGGACTCATCCACCGACGGATTGATAGGCTTCGTCCACCTTACGGACACGCCGAGGAGTAGGAGTTCATCTCCGAACCTCGTTATATGGTTTGTCTTTCTTCTCTTGTTTTCTTTCTACGTTGTATTTCCGCTGCACTAACCTAATCGTAGGAAGAAACGCGAAAGATTGGGGTCGGCTATTCACACCCCCCCTCTCTAGCCGTACGAAGGATCCTAACACCTCTGCCCTAGTTCATCACCACAACAGCAATCAGATTTCGCCAGAGAGGAAGCTACGAGTTGGAATTCGGGTAAGACGTGTTTGGTTTCAGATTAGCAGGATTTGGTTGATTTAGATGATTTCATGTTCGTTCACAGGATCATTTGATTGAGTTGTAATGGATTAGTTATTGGGCAGAATCCTCCAAATAGCACTGTTCTGGCCAACAGAGTGCAACTGTGATTGATCCTAGATCGATTAAGGGTAAGATGTTTAGTTAAAGGTTGTGAATTAAGATTTGGGTTTAATTCTCAGTTATTGATGTATTGATTGTGCATTGTGGTGCTTAATTTGAAGGGGCGACGATTTCATTAAGCTATTGCCAGTTTTCCAGTAGTAATTGTTCCGACCACAAGTCAACAGTAAAGCACACTGGAATTAGTGAGTTGTTGAATTAATTCATTTTTAGCTTAATTTGAATCAAGTATGGAATGCTTAGGGATATTGTGTTTGATTATGGATTTAATTATTAATTAGTGGATTTAAAAGGATTTATGATAAGATTTGATTAGTGATTGATTGGTAAGAATTAAGGAATTGGTTGGTGGATTAAAGATGAACTTATCATCTAATTAGATTTGGATTGTTAGGTGGATTTAAATATGGTTACCTAATTAAATTAGGATTGGATTTTTGGATTTAGCTAATTGGTGTACTTTGAATTAGCTGAAATCGTACATATGTTGATGCAGGACTTTGATTCGAGACGAGCATCTCGACGTGGGATTTCTTAGTACGATCAACAGATAAAGGCATGTACCTTTGACTTATCTCTTTTGATATACGTAATAGGTTATAGCGATTAGTAATGGTTATGTTTATATTTGCTTGGTATGTCACTACTTGATACCTATAGTATGCCCATATTGTTATTTGTTATGCATTTATATTTATGTCTCTTGATTCTTGCCATGGGTATTTATGTTCATAGAAGTAGTGACATACAACGCATTACCAGGTATAGACCTAGCAACTAGATATACTTGACATGTGTACCTAGATTTATTATCTGGTATGTTTACCTAGTTTTATTATCTGACATGTATACCTAGATCCTTGTTATGGACTCGATTTTCCTTTTGGTACATATTATATGGAGGTTGATATTTTCAAGAGTTACATACTTTAGTGTCATGCGCCATTTTACATAATTGCATGTTGAGTGATTGTCGGCTCCTTTATAGTTGAGCACATTGCCAGTTACATGATCTTCACACACAACCACTCATGGGTCAGTGGTACATCAGGCAGGGTGTGTGCAGCTTGCTCTGTCAGGGCTCCACTGGTTCGCTTATGGGTAGTGTGACTGTAGCGTGGCAACGGGCAGGGATCCCTCCTCTTGACTATGACACAGGGAGATGAGAGCTTAGGCTCCCCCACTATGTTTGGGATAGGAGGATAGGTGTACTCTGACAACATCCTGCCCACTCGGTCACTCAGGAGTAGTGATGGCAGAGTGTACAGTTGTCATTACCCTACCTACTCGATCTCACCATCGCACGTGAGGTGGTTGACTGGCGTCAGGGGTGACTATATCATTTGCATCATATGCATGGATTACATTTATTGCTTGTGATTGCTGCATTTTGGATGTTGCATTTTGGTGTGTTGGTTAATCCTAGGAAAACGTACCGATTCCACTACACAAAATTTTTTGTACAAGTGTCGAACCTTTCCTTAAATAACCTATTGTGTTCTTTAGAAGTTAAATTAGGAATCGCAGACGGAACTTAACATCATTGATTCCAAATTTAACTTATCTGTTCTTAATGGTTTAGATTTGAATCGCAAGCGGAACTTAACACTATTGATTCAAATCCACCTATGTTATTAATTTCATTAAATATTAATTTCTAAAATTGACTTCCAGGATTGCATGGCGAGGCACATGACCTTTTTGGATATGGGAGCAACCACCACCGCCTAGACAAAGCCTTTTAAGGAAAGCTAATATTTAATTTCCTTAAATAACTCTAGGTTAACCAAAAAGAATAATCGAATCACAAATTCGAAAATGAAGAAAACACAAACTCGAAAAATAAATTCGATAAACTAGATCTAATTGCCTCTTGTATTTAGAATTCTTACAAAGAAAAATAACTAGTATGATGCGGAAGAAAATTACTAGTTATACCTTCTCTTTGTAAGCTAATAACCTCGAGATCTTCTGCCGTATTCCTCGCCTCGCCTTGGACGTCGTGTGGGCGACGATCCTCCAAGATGAACACCACCCAAAAGAGCTTCTCCTCTTCTTCTAATATCTGGCCACCACCACCACCAAGGAGAAGAGAGCAAAAGGGAAAAGAGAAGGAAGAGAGGGGTCGTCCACTTGAGATCCTCCAAGCAAAAGAATAAGAGTTGTGTTTCATAAAGGCCCTTCACCCCTTCTTTTATATTACTTGCCCAAGGCAAATAAGGAAAAACTTTTTACAAAAATAAAATCATCCAAGAGTTTTTCCTTTACTCTTTTAATTTTTTCCTTTTCTTTCCTTTTGATTGAATCAATCTCCAAATCAATGGTTGTGATCAATCCTATTTGGTTTAGGATTGAGTTTGGTCGGCCCCTTGCTTGGGCATCAAGCAAGGTGGTCGGCCACCATATTTAGGAAAGAAAAAATATTTTTTTTATAAAATTTTACAAGAAGAAAAAACTCTTATAAAATTTTACAAGCTCTCTCTCCTAGAGTTAAAAAAGAAAAGTTTTAAAAATTAAAACCATGTTTTAAAATTTAAAACTTCTCTTATAAAATTTCCTTTTTTAACATGATGATAAAAAATTTTAATTTTAAAACTTATCTTCCTTTTTTTCTTAACCCATGAGGATGGTTAAAAAAGGAAAGTTTTAAAACTCTCTATTAAAACATGTGGCCTAATTCAAATAAGGAAAGTTTTGAAAATTAAAATCTCTCTTTTAAAACTTATAGTTTTCTACAAAGAGAAGATTTAAAAAATTCAAAACAACCCTCCTATTTGAATTAATCTTGGCCGGCCCCTACAAGCTTGGTCACCAAGCAATAGGGTCGGCCCCTGTAAGAGGATGTGGCCGGCCATTGCTTGGTCACCAAGCAATGGTCCGACCCCCTTCTTGGACACCAAGAAGAGCCTTACATTTGGATGGACTTGAGGCTATAATGAGGCTACGACAGGGACCTAGAGGAGAAATTGGTTTTGGCCTTCCGATGAGCTTGAGTATCCCGTGCTCGCCCTGAACACACAACTCAAGTTAATCGATAATAACTCATTCCACTAGAGAGTTATTATCGCACTACCGCACCAATCCCAAATTACATTATGGGCTCCTTCTTATCATGAGTGTGTTAGTCTCCCTGTGTTAAGATAACAAATGTCTACTAATTAAGTAAGTTACTGACAACTCACTTAATTAATATCTAGCTCCAAGAGTAGTACCACTCAACTTCATTGTCATGTCGGACTAAGTCCACCTGCAGGGTTTAACATGACAATCCTTATGAGCTCCTCTTGGGGACATTCTCAACCTAGAAAACTAGGACACAGATTCCTTCTATAATCAACAATACACACTATAAGTAACATCATTTCCCAACTTATCGGGCATATTGATTTATCGAGCTAAACCTCACCCTTTGATAAGTCAAAGAAATAAATATTAAATATATGTGCTTATTATTATATTAGGATTAAGAGCACACACTTCCATAATAACTAAGGTTTAGTTCTTTTACTAAGTCAGTACAAAAAGAACTTATCTAAATGGTCCTACTCAATACACTTAGAGTGTACCAGTGTAATTAATTAATCAAGATAAACTAATACTTAATTACACTACAACTATTCCGATGGTTTGTTCCTTTCCATCTTAGTCGTGAGCAACTGTTTATAATTTATAAAGAACCGATAATCATGATCTTCTGAGTGTGACACCACACTCCATGTTATGTACTTATATAAATTAATTGAACAATTACATTTAACAAATAAATGTAGATATTGACCAATGTGATTCTTTTATTTCAAAATTAAATGTTTACAAAAGTTAGACTTTTAGTATACACTCCAACATTTTGGTGGTTGCATATGATTGACATGCATACAAGAGACATTATGTATTTGGTCTGACGACCCTGCACCTATTGTATGGTTCACACCCTTATGTTTGGATAGGAGGTCCTGGTTGTTGGTGCGGTTAACACTAACGATCTAACTCAGGTTTTGATAAATGACAAAGTAGGTTAAGTTAGTTTTATAGTGATCTAACACTTTGACGAAGTGTATAGGAGAAGCCCAGCTAGATCGACGGGCCGACCGAATAGCTGGCATGAAGCCCAGTTAGATCGACGGGCCGGCCGAATAACTGGCATGAAGCCCAGTTAGATCGACGGGTCGGCCGAATGGCTGGCATTAAGCCCAACTAGGTCGACGGGTCGACCGGATAGCTGGCACGAAGCCCATCTCGATTGACGGACCGACCGGATAGCTGGCACGAAGCCCAGCTCGGTCGACGGGCCGTCCAGATAGCTGGCACAAAGTCCAGCTAGGTCGACGGGCTGACCTGATAGTTGACACGAAGTCCAGACGGGTCGACGAGCTGACCGAACGTCTGGCAGGTAAGTTAAGGTAAGTCACTGGAGGGGTGTGACTTAGTGAGGACGCGCCCCTCGTTCGAGGGAACAGTAGGCATCGATCCAACTTAGAACTATTTAGGAAATCTAAGTTGAGATCGTGAGTAGATTCCAGTCTCAGTGAGACAGAATCTAATTACTACTCTTTTACTATAATTGTTCTAACTTCTGTTTTGCAGGGTAGTTTAGGTTTTATTTTACCTCGGACTAACACCTTCTTGTAGGAAAAGGACTTTTTGGAGAAAGGTGGTCTTGGCGACCGAAAGGGATCCGGGCGCTTGGAAGGCAAAAAATTATCCTGACAGCTAGGCGAGCGCTGATTGGATGGGCGACGTCACGGTCCAGGCGTCCGGATGGGATTCGGGTGCCCAGAGCATGCCTATAAAAGAAGGCCTTCACGGAGCATCAAAAACAACAACGTCTTCCAACGACTGCTCTACTGCGCTGTACTTTTACGACGTTGCGACTCTGTGAAGCTTCTCCGACAACCTGCGGCTCAAGTTTTTTTTTTGTTTTATTGTCCGTATGTTCTCTCTAAAGTTCTTGTACTTACATTTGTAATATGATTTTGCGAACTATTAGTGATTGCCCAACGAAAGCACTCGACGAGTGCGGGCTTCTGAGTAGGAGTCGACGAAGGCTCCGAACCAAGTAAAACCAGTTCGTGTTAGTATTGGTTTCCTCTTATTTTTCCGCTGCTTACTCTAACTCGCTACGAATTTTCGATCGCTATTCATCCCCCCTCTAGCGACTTTCACGATCAACAAGTGGTATCAGAGTCGGTACCGCTCTGATTTGGTATAACTACCAAACAGACAAAGGGGGTGAAGTTTTTTTCTTTCTTTCGTTTTCAGTTTTATGATATAATCCAAACTAGTATCATTACCTTTTTGAAAATTTTTTCATTGCAAGTAAGCTGAACTGGTGCAACACCAATTTAGATTTTATTTTTTAATTTAATCCTGCACTACTAATCAAAGACTAAGTCTTGGGATTCATTTTCCTTTTCTCTCCTTGTGTGCAGAATCAATGTCTCAAATCGAAGGTTTTAGCACAGTTTGTCCACCTCTGTTCAACGGTGATGACTTCCCCTACTGGAAGAAACGCATGGAGGTCTACTTGAAGACCGACTTCGACCAGTGGTTCAACATCACCTGTGGCTACAAGGCGCCTGTTGACAACTCCGGAAATCCATTGGGCCCAGAACAATGGAATCCGAACATGAAGAAGAAAGCCCAGACGGATTTCAATGCGCTCAACACACTGCAATGTGGGTTGACGAAGGAAGAACTAAACCGAGTGGGACCACACTAGAACGCAAAGGAATTATGGGACAAGCTCGTCGAACTTCACGAGGGAACCAGCGACGCCAAGGTAACCAAGCGAGACCTTCTCTTAAATAAATTATTTAATATTAAGATGCAGGAAGGAGAATCCGCGAGTCAGCTTCACACGAGGATCAAGGATATCCTCAACGGACTTCATGCTATCAGGCATCAAATAGAGAACCGCGACTTGATCAGGTACGCTCTAAATGTGTTTCCTCGAAATGCATTATGGGCATCCATCGTGGATGCCTACAAGATTTCGAAGAATCTTTCTAAATTAAAGTTAGATGAGCTATTTTGTGAACTTGAATTACACGAGCAAACTAATGCCCGAACCGAGAAAGGTATTGCTTTGTTTGCAGGTTCTTCCAAGGAAAATACGAAGGCCAAGCCTGAACCTGAAGATGAGCTTGACCAAGATTCAGAAGACGAAGAGTACCTGATGAACTTGGTAAGAAAGATGTTCACCAGGAGAAAGAAGAACTTCAGCAGAAAGGACCTGTAAAAGATCAACTCCACAACTGAACCAAGAAACGTGACCTGCTTCGGATGCAGGGCCACTACAAGAACGAGTGCCCAAAATTGAAGAATGACAAGTCAAAGGCGACCAAGAAGAAGGCACTTAAAGCAACGTGGGACGATTCATCTTCAGAAGAATCAGAAGCCGAAGAGCAGAGGTATCAAAGTCACCTTGCGATGATGGCCCGCGAATTAGAATCAGAGGACGAATAGGAAGACGGGTCTGAATCTGAATCAAGCCATGAGTTCGTACTCATTTTCGAAGGTCCCAAAGAGGTATACCTTAGTTTAAATAAGAAGTTTTTTAAAATTATTGCATGTTTAGATAGAAAGTTAACTAAAATTGAAAATTAAAATAAAATGCTCCTTGAGGAGAACCAACACCTCAAGGAACAAATTACAAATTCTAATCCAAATCAAGTTTTAACACTTGAGGAGGAAAATTCAACACTAAAAACTGGAATCATAAAACTAAAAGGGATTTTAAAAAAATTTACAGATAGATCAAAAAATTTAGACCTTATCTTAAGCAGTCAAAAGGTTGTTTACAATAAATTTGGACTTGGATACAAGTCAAATACTAATAAATCATTTATATCTCTAATAACTCAAAACAAACCACAAATTAAAGCTTGGGTTCCGAAAGCGTGTTCAAACACACAAGCAGGATTAGATCAATACTATGTATATAAAAAAGAAATATATTATGCGAAATCAATTAAACCAAAGCAAAAAACCTAAATCAACTAAACCTAAACCAAACCATAGAAATAACTATAAAACCAACTTAAACCAAGATTATCATCAAGTTGATTACAATTATAAAAGTAATCGACATAAACCCAAAACTAAAATTTAACCCAGATCAATAATTCAGGGGGAGACTCCAAACTAGTTGGCACCTCCAAAATTAACCTACTCGGCAGGGTAATTAGGATTAGTTCAAAAAGGGACTCAATTTAACTTGACTCACGGTACTGGTGAAGTTTTGGATGATAGTAGGTTAGGGAAGCTCAGTCTTTGCATGTCTAGGAAGATATGACTTCGACCTGGTGCATTTGGCTGAGTGGAACTAACTGAAGCTATCCCTTACGGATTCTAATTAGTTAGACCAAGGTTTTATACTAAGTTCAGTGGATAGGGCTATTTGAAAAACCTCGAAGGCATGATTACTCTAATGATGTCCAAGTGACTCACCATAGCCCAGAAGTTTATCAAAAGAATGTCTATTTTGATCCCAAAGCTAAACTTGAATCTAACACAAAGTTAAACCAAACCTTAAAAATTAAACTTCACTTCATCTCACAAAAATTTTAGGTTTCCCTGATTAAAAACATAGATTGGGTGAGATGACTAAGAACTTCAAATCAAATCGAATCAAATCAAACCAAATCGAATCAAATCGAATTAAATCGAATCGAATCAAATCGAACCAAATTAAATTAAATCTAATTAAATTAAATTTAAAATTAAATTAAACCAAATCAAATTTAAAAATTAATTTAACTTAAAAATTATTTTTAAAAAAATTAATTTAACTCAAAAATTATTTTTAAAATTAATTTAACTTAAAAAATTATTTTAAAAATTAATTTAACTTAAAAATTATTTTAAAAATTAATTTAACTTAAAAATTATTTTAAAATTAATTTAACATTAAAAATTAATTTAACTTAAAAATTATTTTAAAAAATAATTTAACTTAAAACTTATTTTAAATTATTTTAACTTAAAATTATTTTAAAAAATTTATATTAAAAATTAAATCATTTAAAAATATTAATAAAAACAAAAACAAAATCAAGGGCGCCCACCCCTGGTATTACCTTCCGGGCGCCCGAAAGGTAATCCGGACACCCCACTCCGGAAGTTTGCTTCAGGCACCTAGAGTCAATCCAAGCACCCGAAGTGCCCTTGTATGCTTGGTAACTTACAAGCCAACAGACAAGAACTCAATTCTTATGAGAGGTAAATCTGTTTTATTTTGATTCTCATTTTATACTTAGAGATTTTATTCAGTTTTGAGTTTTCTACTAATTTATTGGCTGCCATAAATTTTAATGTAAAATAATCCAACTCAATTTAATTCTAGTGACTTTAATTGGTTAACATATTACATATGAGCAAATCGTTGTTGTGTTTTCTGCTGTCATTCATTATTATCTATGCATTTTGATATTAAACTTTATACTTAATGATAGTTGTCATTTTATTGGGATGGTAAGGTGGGACGTCCTTTTAATTAAAAATTAAAAATGGGGTGCCCATTTTATTTTTTCCTTTATTTTATTTTTATAATTTGTGTCTAACTTTTTCTTGATTAATTCTGGAATTCTTCTTTGATTCGCCTATTAAACAAATTCAAATACCATTTTTACACACTCAAAAAATATATCTCATTTGAGAATCAAATCCTTCTTCTTGTTCCCCTAGTTCGGGGGCAGATAGATATGGATATTGTTGTTTGTATTGTATGACTATAGACCTTTTCTTACAACAGTTTATTTCATTTCTATATTGCTCTTGTGATCTTGTCTAACCAACAAGTTGTATACATACTCTAAAAAAGAAAAAAAAAACATATAAAGAAATGAGAGATTGTGATTCTAGCTCCTTCTTCCTCCAATGAACTCAGTTGTGATTGTTGTTGATTCCTCCGATCGGACCGGAAGGCGGCTTTGTTTCTCTCGGCAGCATCGCGAAGAAGAGTCTTCCTAACCTCTCCTTCCCCATGCTACGAGGAGGACGGTAATGGCGCCGCAGGGGCTTCACGATCACTGCCTCAACCCCAGCTTCGCCTTCGCCTTCGCCATGGACGGGCCTCGCAGTGGAGCGACGGGCCACAAGCAGCAGCAGCACGATGAGGGCGATCAGGGCTCTGCTTTTGAACGCCATTACAGAACTCACAATTAGCTGCTAGCTGCTGGGTGCAGGAGCTGCTCCGATTAATTTAAAGCCTGAATTGCAAGTCAACTATACGCGTTTGCCATTACCCGGTTTGACACGTCGAACGTGCAGGATTTTAGATGTCTTCCCACAGAGATTGTGGGTTGACTTCTGGGATCTCTCTTTTTTATTAGATATTTAACGTATTCACGTTAAAGCGAGTCAAAGTCCTGAGAGGAGAGTGACACGCAAATTGCCTAGTAATTTAATTCAATGAAGCAGTCTGAAAAATGAAGGCCTGGTCGTTTTTGCTCATGGCCACTTGGTGACTTTCTATGTTTTCTTTAAAATGCCTTGTTTCTGACATGCAAGCAAGAAGACTAGAGGGAGTTAGGCAATGGATTGAGACAGTGAATGAAGTCGTCGAGTCTCTGTCTCTGATAGCAGACTTGGAACATTGCTCATTGAAATTACTCGTAAATTTTATATGAAAAGTCGTGTGTTGACTGAAGTAGTTGATGTTTCTCGTGTAGTTGAGTGTTCCATGTGGTAATTTCTATGAAGCAGTCTGAAAAGTGAAGGGCTGTGGCTTTTGTTCATGGCCACTTGGTGATTTGTTCTGATAATTATTGACTTTCTCTGTTTTCTTCGAGTCAAGGGAGTTTGTTTGTACTTTAAAGATGCCTGTTTCCGGACTGCAAGAAGACTACAGGAGTTAGGCAAGTGATTGAGATAGTGAATGAAGTCAAATCTTTTGCCGACTATTGAATAATGAATATCTTTTCTGATAGCAAAATTGGAAGATTGCTCATTGAAATTACTTGTAAATTATATGAAGATGTGTGTTGACTGAAGTAGTCGATGTTTCTCGTGCACTTTAGTTAATGTTCCATGTAGCTTCGTTAGGTCTCTTTAAATAGTCATTCTCTTAGATGTTAAATTTTTCTTGGGATGATCATAATAATAGTTTGGATGAATTTTTACCAGCACTTTTCGATTTACTCCATGGCTGATGAGATTTTTACAGATCATCTTCAAAATTAATCGGTAAATAAATAATTCGTGAATAAGGCATTAGGTTTAACTGGAATATAATATATAAATAAAAAAAAATCGCCGACAAGGCATTAGGTTTAACCAGAATATAATATATAAATTTAAAAAATCGTCGACAAGGCAATAGGTTTAGCCTGAATATAATATTTAAAATAAGAACAAAACGTCGACAGCAGGGTTCGAACCTGCGCGGGCAGAGCCCAACAGATTTCAAGTCTGTCTCCTTAACCACTCGGACATATCGACACGTTAGAAAACTTGCATATTGCTAATATATATTTAAATTTAAAGCATTCGCATGCTACATTTATTTACTTATTTATTTAATTTTATTTTTGTTATCGACAGGGATCGTTTGTTTATATTTTTTATTTTAAAATTAAGGTATTCGTGCATTATTAATCAAGAAGTGAAATATGCCAAAATAATTAAATGCAAATAAATAAAAACGAGTCAAATTTAAGTAAAAAAAAAAAATCATATTGTAATTTGATTTTAAAAAAAATCGATTTACCTTATTATGTTTGAGAACTGTTATGGTGTTATTAAGGTGTGAGAGACTTCAATAGCAACATAGTCATAAAAAAAAATTCAAGTGAAAATCATATCATCATACATATCAACTAATTGGAAACCCAGAAAAATAAAATTTGTAGTATTTTTTAAAATTAAAGGATAAATTTTTAAAAATTGATTTGATAAATTTTGACATTTTATCAGATGAAGACATTGTGATTTATGTGAATTATGCTTTGTGTTCTTTACTAACTAAACATTCATATCTGCATTATGGATGATAAATTAATTATAATCTTTATTTATAATATTTGGACTAACTATTACAATGTATACATTTTTTTTATGATACGCTCTCATTTATTTTCTATATTATATGGAGATGAATTTTAGGTACATTAAGATTGCACCGATTAAATTTTTTTTGAGAGATGTTTAAGATAATATGAATATGTACTTAGACAAGTAATATATATCCTAGAGACGGATCTAATATAGAGCTACTTTGGGTATTAAACCAGTGTAAAAAAACTTATATAGATATTTTATAGTCCACAACTTGGCACAAGAGAATTGATTGGCTCTTTCTTTCTTTTTCTCCTTTTCATTTTCTTTTGATGCTTTGCCCACCCCTTCCACATCCAAAGCTCAGTCCACCTCTAGACTTATTAGCTTTAGGTAGCGTTTGGTTATTTCCTAGGAATCAGAATGAGAATGAAAATTATAGTATTGTGGAATGAGAATTGATATGAGCATGGATATCACTCTTAAAAATAATATTTGGTTAGTTGAATATTTTCTATCGGAATAAACTAAAATTTTCTTTTTTACCCTTAGAGAAAAATTAGATGTGAGAGAAAGTTGAATGTGAGAGAAAAATATGATGAGAGAGAAAGTATGATGAGAGAAAATGTGAAAAAAAAACTTTGATAGGAGAGAGCATGAGGATAGAGAAAATGTGATGAGAGAGTGCGTGAAGGAGAGAATAAAGAGAAAGAAAGTGTTGTTAGATAAAATCAGGAGAGAGAGTGATGGGAGAGATTGAGGAGAGAGAATGTATGATGAACGAGAAAGCATGATGAGAGAGAAAGTGTGATGAGAAAAAAATAAAGAAAGAGAGTGTAATGGGAGAGAAAGCATGATAAGAAAGAATTAGACGAGAAAAAATGTGATAAGAGAAAATAAGGAGAGAGTATGTAATGAAAGAGATTGAGGAGAGAGAAAGTGTGATGATAGAATGAGGAGAGAGCAAGTATTATCAGATAGAACAAGGAGAGAGAAAGTAATATGAAAGAAAAATTGAACAAATATATTAAAGGTATTTTCGTCCAAAACTTAATTCTCATTCCCATCAAAATCCAAGGGATGAGGTGAGTTTCATCTAGGGGTTAGTAAAAATTTGGTTAAACCGAACAAACCGACTAAACCGATCGATTTTTTAATTTCGGTTCGGTTAATTCAGAATTTCGATTAATTTAGTTAAGGAAAATCGATTATTTCGATTTTATCAGTTCAGGTTCGGTTTTACAATTTGTTATTTAGTTAAATTGAAAAAATCGAACTTGAACCGGCGGGCAGTAAACCCTAAAATCCCTAATCCCTATTCTCATCTCCCGATCTCTGCACTCCTCCACGCCCCCGACTCCCGTTCTCGATGTCGCCCTTGTTGCCGATCATCGACTCCACCGGTCCATCCTAATCAACCTTCTCTCCTCCCGTCATCGTCTCGCCGAACCTACGACTCTGCATCTCCTCCGATCCTCCCTGCTTAGTCCTCCCTCCTCTCGTTGCTGAGCTACTCAACATCTTCGTCGGTCCTCCCTGTTTAGTCATCCCTCCTCCCGTTGTCGATCATCTCCTCGGTCCTTCTTGTTCACTACTCAACCCTTCCTCCTTCCGTCGCTCTCTCCGCCAGTCCTCCTTGCTTAGCATCCCTCTATCCTCCCATCGCTCTCTCTGCGTTCCTCCCTACTCACTGTTCAGCCCTCCCTTTTCCTGTCACTCTCACTGCCAGCTCATTCCTCCCAAGCCCCCTCATCCTCACGCTACAGTAGCCAACAATTGCCCTACAAACTACAGTGTGGGTAAATATGAAATTATAATACCTACTTATTACTTACTAAATATTTGCAAATTAGTAATCATTGATCTTGTATGACATATGAATTCTTGGTTGAACTCAAGTATTTAACAGTGGCTAGATATTGTGAAAAGCATCATCAAGCTTAGTCATAAGTTGAGTCATATATATTTTTTAGTTTTTGTCATTTGTATTTTAAACAATGTTATCACACCTTACAATATTTTGATCAGTGTTTGTGCATCATCTATGATTAGTATTCATTTGTGATTAACAATCTTCTCGGTTGTAACCAAGTAAATTCTCGGTGTCTCTGTTTTTTAGTTTCTTCTTTATTCTTACTTATGCAAGTATTCTTTTAATCAAGCTGTAAATCTGAGAAAGATCTTTTTGTTTGTTTTGTTTGTGCAAGGGCTATTCACCCCCCCTCTGGTCGATCGCCAACGGTATTAACAAGTAGTATCAAAGCGGGTTCGCTTCAGGAGGACTAATTACCAAACGAAGCACACGAGATGACCACATTGAGCTTCCACCCACCGAAGTTCGAGGGGGAATTCTCGAACTGGAAAAAGAAAATGGAAGTATTCTTTAAAACTGATTTTGAATTACTTTTAATAATGAAATTCAATTTTGTAGCACCTGAAGGTAAGGAAGAATACCAGTGGATGAAGAAGGAGCAGACCGACTTCGTGGCGAACGACAAAGCAGAGTTCCATATGTTGAGCGTCCTACCATCACAAGAAGTCAACCAGATCAGCACCTACAACTCAGCAAAGGAGCTTTGAGAGAAGTTCCTTGAGCTGCACGAAGGGACGCCCAAAGCCAAGCTCGCGAGATGGAATGTGCTAAGGAACCAGCTGAGTAACATAAAATTGGTAGCAGAAGAAACCGTTGCACATCTTCACTTGAGAATGAAGGAACTAATCACCGGACTCACGAATCTCGGAGAAAATGTAAGCAACTGAGATTCACTATGGTACGCGCTTAATGCATTTCTTAGAACTACCGAGTGTGCATCATTAGTAGATGCTTACTATTTATCTAAAGATTTAGAATCTGTCACCTTAAAAGAAATGTTTTCAACATTTGAAGTCCATGAAATGAGATGTGCAGATTCAAAGAAGGAGCCGAAGCGCAATATTTTTCTTAAGGTGAAGATGGATGAACTAGATTCAGAATCCTCTCTCGACGACAAAGAAACGATAATGATGGTAAATCAATTTAAAAATTTATTCAAATCTATAAAATTTAACCATCTGTAGGGTAGAAAGAGAAGAAAAATTAGATGCTACCACTGCAATGAAGAATGACACGTTAAAGACAACTGCCCTAAATTGAAGGACAAGGACAAGGGCAAGAACAAGAAGCTCGTCCAAATGAACAAGCACAAAACCTGAAGGCAACGTAGGATGAAACATCGTCTGAATCAGAAGTTGAGGCATTCTCCGGACTTACGTTAATGGCAAGTCATCAAGAAAACGAATACGAAGCAAGCTCGTCCGAAATGAGCATCGAGAGCAGCAGTTTAGGGGGAGTTACAGATAACTAGATCGATAAGGTAAGTCAGGTACGATCTCTTCCTTCCGATAAATTATTTAATTTTGTTAAACTATTATTGAAAAACTGTTGCGCATTGGAGAAAGAAAATAAGGAATTAATTTTAGATAAATCTTGCTTATTAGAAGATTTTGAAAAATTAAAATTAGAAAATGATAAATTGAAGGCACAAGTAGAAAACTTGAAAAATCATACATGTTTAGCTGTTCAAACTCAAAATTTTAAAAAACTAAGCTGGTATCTTAGATTTCACAGGGGGCAAATTAGAAAATTTATTAAAAGTTATGTACCCCAAAATTTATGATTAATCCTGTAGGAAGGAACCTATATTAGATTCCAAAAAACTTGTATAAATTAAAGTTTAATTGGACTTAGGGCTTTCAGAGAGTAGATTAAATATTTGATTTTCTTAAGAGGCTTTGTTTAGAAAATGGTTGTTGCTCCAATAACCAAAAAGGCCTAGTGCCTCATCATAGTCTGGAAGTCAATTAATGAAATAAAATATTTAATTGACTAACTAACAAAAGTATTTAAATATGATTAAATAATGCTTTAAATAGTTGTCAAAGTTACTCAAACATTCTTTTCTTGCATTTTCTAACTTAGAAATTTTTTTACAAAACTTAAAGTTTTTAAAATGATCTATCTTACAAAGATTTTTTTATATATATAAAACTTTACTTTACAATTTTTTTTTAATATCTCAAAGTTTTTTAAACTTTATCAATTTAGGATTTTTTTTTATGTAAAAGACTAAAATTTTTTTTTACCCTCGGACTTTTGAGGTATCTTATTTTTTATGTGATCAAAGGGGGAGAAGGAAAAATTAAGTCTAGGGAAAGGTAGCTTAATTTTTTTTTTTTACTTTTTGCACTTAATTGTAAAATTTATTGCTTTTACTTTATGTTGACTTACCTTAACTTAACTTGGGTTGCTCACATAAAAATGAGGGAGATTGTTGGTACCCTAAGATAGTTTTGATGTCATCAACCAAGTTAGGTTAGGTCCTATTATGTTTAACCCTGTGTCTAAGTGTGTAGGAACATAGGAGCACAAGACGTCGAGCAAAAGACGTAGCTAGCGAGAAGGATGACACGGGAGAGAGCTAACGAGCTCGATGTGTCTAAGGGACGAGGTGCTGTGGAAGAGTACGCAGGCAGATGAGAAGGAGGCGCACGATGTTTTCGAGGGACGAGAAGCCGGAACGGAAGCTTGCTCGAGAAGGTCAGAAGTTGGGTTCGGGTGAGCCCTATTTCGGATGACCAAAATCACCCAAGCGAGCGGAACTGGAGCGGAAGACCCGAATTGAGGTGAGTGGAACCTAAGAAGGATGCTCAGATCAAAAGTTAGCAAAAGGCTGACTTCTGATGCCTGGGCACCCGGACTAGGTTGGGGCGCTCGGATCATTCCGGGGCGCCCGGACCACTTCGGGGCATTCAAACCCCAACTTTTATCCAGATCGACGTGGCTTTTGACCGTTGCGTTAGGGATAAATTTCTTTCCCATTCTAGGCGCCTGGAACACTTTCAGACGCCCCAAGCAGGACTATATAAACATCCCTGCTCCCAGAAGCTAAGTAAGAAAAGAAATTGTGAAACAACACTTGTACGCTTTTAATTTTCTGTTTAGCTCTCTGATTCTGTGTTGTTATTGTTGTAAAGAGGTTGTTCTACCTGAAGGAGAAATTAGTGCACTTTACTTTCTTGGATTAACAACCTTTCCGGTTGTAACCAAGTAAATTCTCGGTGCCTCTATTTTTTAGTTTCTTCTTTATTCTTACTTATGCAAGTGTTCTTTTAATTAAGTTGTAAATCCGAGAAAGGTCTTTTTGTTTGTTTTGTTTGTGCAGGGGCTATTCACCTCCCCCTAGCCGGTCGCCAACGGTTCTAACAGTATTTAAAGAATAAAATGTGTATTTAATATGAAAAATATATTGAAAGAGATAAAGATAAAAAGGGAAAATATATAAAAGATTCATGCACCATATGTTCCAAGATATTCTAATAGGCTCCCTCAAAATAGTGGGCTCCTAGAGACACCAATCTTGGAATAGAGAAGACGAAGTTGAGTACTAGGAAGTGGTTTTCGTCAAAGTATCAGCTAACTGGTCAGACAACGAGACAGGAGAGACACAAACTTTACCACTCTAAACCAGTTTACAAACCAAATGATAATCCAAATCAATGTGCTTCATGCGTGAGTGAAACACAAGATTTGTGCAAAGATAAGTAGCTCCAATGTTATCACAATAGATAGAGGTTGTAGAAGCCACAGTGTCCACACCCAGTTCATCAAGAAGAGATTGAACCCATTGTAGTTCTGCAACAGTAGAGGCAATGACACGATATTCAACCTCAGTAGACGAGTGAGCGAGCAACAAACCATGCGTTTTGGAGCTCCAGGAAATTGGGTTAAAACCCAAGAACACAATATATGCACTAGTGGACATGAGATCATCAATATCACCAGCCTAATTTGCATCACAGTAGGCTTGCAGAGAGGGAGAGGAGTGTCGTCGGAGAATCAGACTATAAGCTCGTGTACCATTAAGATAGTGCAACAGATGCTTAGCAACCCCTAGTGGAGAGATGAGGTAGCATGCATAAACTGAGATAGTTTGTTAACAACAAAGACAATATCCGGTCGAGTAAAAGAGAGATATTGCAGACTATCAACTGTTTGGTGATACAAAGTAGCATCCGAAGGAGAGTAGCCATCAAAGAGGTGTAGAGATGTGGACGTGACAATAGACGTTTGAATAGGTTTCGAGTTCGCCATGTTGGTTTTGGTAAGAATATCAAGAAGATATATTTCTGAGAGAGATAAAGGCCCCTTGGAGAGGAAACAACTTCAACACCTAGAAAATAAGATAATGTTCCCAAATCTTTGATAGAGAACTGAGCACCCAGCTGATTGATGAATCCCTAAAGGGCACCGGATTATTCCATGTAAGAATCAGATCATTGACATAGATAAGTAGATACATAGTGATACCTCTAGAGTGGAAAATAAATAATGTTGTATCAGCAAGAGAGACTGTGAGCCAACACTGATTAAAAAATGATAAAGTACAATATACCAGGTGTGTGGCGCCTGCTTAAGATCATAACTTACTTTGTTCAACTTGTAGAGATAAGATGGAAAATCAGAGTCAACAAACCAGGGCGACTGAACCATATAAACACAGTCATCCAATTGACTCTGAAGAAATGCATTATTTATATTCATCTGACGAAGAGACCACCCATTGGACACAGCAAGGGACAAGAGAAGGCGTACAGTAGTGGACATTACCACATGACTGAAAGTGTCAGTGTAGTCAAGACCTGGGCGTTGATGAAATCTCTTAGCAACTATACAAGCCTCGTAGTGGTCAACAGAGCCATCAAACTTTCGCTTAAGCTGAAACACCAACTTGCAACCAATGACATTCTGAGAGGTATTAGATGGAACAAGATCCCAAGTTCCATTACAGAGGAGAGTATCGAACTCCTTAAATATGGCAGTATGCCAGTGGGGGTATTAGATTCGATAATTAAATAATATTTAAATAATAACATTAATTAAGAAAATGTCTTGTAAGAATTTTTGAGGATTTTTTTTTTTTTGAGATTTAATCTGATTTCAGATACCACATTTTAAGGGGTAGATTTATTAGGCTAAGAAAGAGCCTGTTTGGAATGCCCATTTAGTTGTGAGTTAATTAATTTGATTAACCTAAAGTTGGATTAATTAACCTAAGAAGTATAAATAGAAAACCTAAGTTTATTTTTTTTTGTCGATCCTTTCCCCTCTCCCGTGCGTCGTGATCTCACGCTATCCATCATCTAGATGCATCGCCATTACTAACTGCTGCCAAGCTCCACCACCAGCGCAGCACGTCCTTCACTCCCGCCACAGGACTCACTTTCTTCGCTCTCTTCGCATCTCTAGCCTTATTGTGCCACGGATCATGAGTTTATAAAGAGAAAGATATCGCCATTAACATGAGGCCTTTTGGGTAGAGCCCAAGAACAAAACCATGAGGGCTTAGGCCCAAAGTGGACAATATCATACTATTGTGGAGATATCTAAATTCTTTTCGATACTATAATTAATATCAAAGCCCAGACTGCCAGAAGGTTTAATCGTCGACTGTGCACAAGAGCTATGGTCTGATTGAGACATGTGGGTATAATATTGACCTCGAACAAAGAAAATGGGGGCTCCTATGTTCGGATCAAGAGGACTAGACACCAGGCAGGAAGTCCTAGTTGCGGCTAGGCAAGGAAGTCCTAGTAGGTCGGGTGGACTGAGGGACAGGAAGACCTGGTGAGTCGAGGATCGGACATGGGAAGCCTGTGGTCATTTGTTTGAGGGGGGGATTGTTGGTGTTGCAAGGTTGCAAACATAGTCCCACATTGAAAACACATGGGAAAGATGATGAGTTTATAAAGAGAAAGATATCTCCATTGGCATGAGGCCTTTTGGGTAGAGCCCAAGAGTAAAACAATGAGGGCTTAGGCCCAAAGTTGACAATATCATACCATTGTGGAGATATCTAAATTCTTTTCAATCCTACAGTATCTACCCGCATGAGGGTGACTTGATGACGCCACTGCCCCTCTTCAGCCATGAGCAAGGATCCATCGACATCTAGTCGATCTCCATCCATCCATCCCTCTCCAGTCGACTACTGTCAATTTGCCCGATGCCGATATTCTTCAGGCAGAAGCACAGAATGCAGTCGTGCCCTAAATCCTTGCAAATTACATTTTTCTCGTCCCCTCCACCTTCATCAACAAGATCGACGTTGGCACCATCTCATCGTATGTCGTCATCTCTTCGTCGGTGCCAAATCTAGCCGCTTCATTCACTACCATGCCATGAGAATGACTCGAAGAGGAGAGCCCCACCTCCTCATTGCTGCATCTAGGATCTTTATCGAGCATCTACAGATCCGAGTGGAGAGTTCCATTTTCATCGCAATTGCATCTAATTCCTCACTGAGCAACAACATATCTCATTGGGAGTAAGCTATGCTTGGTATTAGGTTGATAGAGAATTGATTACATTCTGTATTGGATTGGTTAATCGAATAATGTTAGTGTTAGGTTGAGTAGGATTGTTTTCATATCTTGATTAAATCAATGATTAGGTTAGCTAATGATCTCATGAATGGATTAATTCATTGTTACATGTAGATCAATAAAATTGGATTAATTTGGGCAATTAAATTCAGAGTAGCTAATTAAAGAACTATAAGAAGCATGTTGATTGAGGAATAAGAATTTGGAAAGAAATTAATCAGTGGGTGGATTAATTATCTGATCGATTATAGGTTGTTTAAATTAGGGTTCTTCTAATCGGGTTAAGGTTTAAGTTTTCGTTACCCGATCTATGGTAAATCAAGTCTTTTATTATGTTATTAGTTGCAGGTTTTTGATTCAGGTCAAGAGCCCAAATTAGAAGATATTCAGCGTGACCTACACATAGAGGCAGGTACTTTCTTCCCTTGCTTTCATAGTTCATTGACCTTAGTGCATGGCTTATTATTCTAGTTGATAGTTGTATTTATCTTGACTCTATTCGCTCTTGCTTCTTAAGCTTGATCTTTTATTACTTGATTTGGTATATTAATTTATTTTGATATCCTCGCAGCCTAGTTGTTATGCATGCTACTTATGACCATTTATACTCATACCATTATGCTAGTGACACTATACCATAGCATAGTGGTAGAATATTGAACTAAGTTACTAGCTTGATATTTATTCATGTCCGGGTATTAGTAGGACCATATTGTATTGTAGGATATCGAGTATTCTACTATACTTTGATTGTTATTTAGGCTCATGCCTAAAGGCTAGTGAGATTAGACCTACATTGTTATACTCTATCGACCATTATCTCCCATTCGTGGTTGAGAGAGTCGTCAGCGACCCTTGATATACCCCATTCGTGGTTGAGACACTAGTTGATAGTCATCACACTCAAAGGGCTAGAACTGAGTAGGAACAGACGCCTGATGAAGGAACACATGACCAATTTTGACAATATGGCGATGATAGCGTTTAGATAAACTATTATGTTTAGGAGTATGAGGAGGAATGGTCAGGTGAGAGATTCCATGAAAACTAACAAATTCTTTGAGTGCAAGAAACTCTCCATCACTGTCAGTATATAAGGTGAGGATAGGATGATTAAACTATTTCTCGATAAGAGACTTAAAACATCAGAATATAGAAACGATATTCGATTTACATTTTAAGGAATATAGACAAATATATTTACTGTGATGATTAACAAATATAATGTAATATTTATATCCATTACATGAGAGAATCGGAGAAGTCCAAACATCAAAAATATTAGATCAAGGGGAAATTGTGAAGATAATAATGAGTCATGAAAGGTAATTTAGGACTTTTATTGTATTGACAAGAATTACAATAAAAATGAAAAACTAAAGAAGCAGATCAGGACAACGACTTAGACACGATTAACTGACATAAGACTCGAGTAGACGGGTAACCCAGACAACTATGTCAAACAGGACGAGAAACAATAGAAGAAGAAAACACCAGTGGTGGAGAAGGAATGGATGCAGACCAAGAGTAGACATCACCTTTAAGTAGACCTTGGTGGAGAATAGCCCTCGTGTGAGAATCCTTCACCTGAAAACCAAAGAAAGAAAAAATAACAATGACATCATTAGTTTTGTAGAGTTGGGAGACAATCAAAGGTTTTTATTAATTGATGGAACACAAAGGGCATTTGGAAACTTTAAAGAAGAAGGGGTAGAGGGTGGTAAGAGACAACATGTGTGAGTAATGGGAAGTCCAACACCATTACCAACAACAACACCAATAGAACCAACATATGGAGCATGCAGAGAGACATTAGAGAGATCAGAAGTTGCATGTGTTAGTGCACTAGGGTAGTTTTGATGTGGTCAACTAAGTTCAGCTAGATCATGTTGTATTTGATCCTTGTGTCTAAGTGTGCAGGAGCTTAGGAACATAAGAAGTTGAGCAAAAGATGCAGCTAGCGAGAAGGATGACACAAGAAGGGAGTCGACGGGCTCAATGCATCTAAGAGACGAGAGGTTGCGGAAGAGTAGACTGGCGAACGAGAAGGACACGTGTGGTGGTCCGAGGGACAAGAAGCCAGGAAGGAATGTTGCTCAAGGAGAAGGTCGGAGTTGGGTTCGGGTAAGCTCAACTCTAGTTAGCCGGAACATCACCCACGCGAAGAGATTGGTAAAGGAGCTGATATACTGTATGGAAGGTGCCTTCTAGCCTTTGAAGGCGACTTCCGATAGCCGTTAGTCATGGATATAGTTTTATCCACAGTGAATAAAACTTATCTGATGGAAGACGCCTTGGACCTCATTGAAGGTATCTTCAAGCTGCAGATAGAGTTTTCCATGGGCTATAAAAGACCCCTGGATTTAAGAAATAATGAACAACTGAACTACAAGTCTTGTATTCAATTTCTAGTCATTTTATGAGCTGTCAACGTCTGAAAGAGGCTACTCTGCCTTCAACAAAAGAGTTTTTCTAGTGGAGTTTTCTTCAACACCTTGGATTAACAACCACCTAGGTTGTAACTAAGTAAATAGATTGTCCTCTTACTTTTCTTTAATTGTTCAATTTTATTATGCTTTTTATTATTATTGTGCTACTAATCAAATGAAAAGAACGAGAAGGTGCTTATTCTTTTTTAGAAAATTCACCTCCCTCTTGCCGAGCTCGTTGCGTCAACAAGTGGTATCAGAGTCTAACCACTTCAAAAGGACTAACCGCCGACTGAAGTACAAAAATGACGGTCAGACCGAGCATTTATCTGCCAAAGTTTGAGGGAGACTTCTTGAAATGAAAACGTTGGATGGAGGTATTTTTTTAAAACGGATTTTGAAATTCTCTTAATTATGAAATATGATTTTATAGCCCCCATAGACCAACAAAGAGCTGTGAAAGAGGAGCATTTGTGGGCAAAGAAAGAACAAGTGGACTTTGTAGCTAATGGACGAGCCGAATTTCATCTACTGAGCATGCTACCTCCGCATGAAGTCAGTAGAATCGGTGCCTATGAATCAACAAAGGATCTTTGGGAGAAGTTCCTGGAGCTACACGAAGGAACGTCCGAAGTAAAGCTCGTGAGACGGGACCTGCTCCAGAACCAAATCAACAACCTCCAAATAGTAGAAGATGAATCAGTTGCTCATCTACATCGAAGAATCAAAGACCTAATCACCGGATTAACAAACTTTGGAGAAACGGTAACTAATCAGGACGTGTATAGGTATACCTTAAATGCATTCCCAAGAACACCGGAATGGACATCTATAGTAAACTCCTACTATATCTCCAAAAATCTCGAGGTAAGTATATTAGAAAATCTTTTTCCCACTTTTGAATTACACAAGTCTTGGTGTGCAGGACAAAGAAAGTGACCAAGTCAGAATCTAACATTACAAGCCCAGAAGGGCAGACCAGATTCAGACTTTGAAGCATCCATCGATGCAGATGAAGCAGCATTATTGGTAAGGAAATTTAATAGATTTATTAAATCTAATAAATTAAAGTCGTAAATAAAAAATGGCTTTCAGAGCAAAAGGAAGATTCGATGTTATAATTGCCCAGAAGAAGGGTACATCAAGGATAATTGCCTCAAACTGAAAAAGTAGAAAGACAAAGGCAAAAGACCAATAAGATCGAAGCTCAAGAATTTAAAGGCAACATGGGATGAATCTTTATCCTCCAAGTCTAAGATCGAGGCCTACGCCGAACTAGCACTACTAGCCGACCACCAAGAAGAAGATGAAAGCAGTTTAGAGATGAGCATTAATGAAGAGAGAGGATCTTCAAAAGAAAGTTGTGATGTGTAGGATTGAAAAGGATTTAGATGTCTCTACAATTGTATGATATTGTCTACTTTAGGCCTAAGCCCTCATGATTTTACTCTTGGGTTGTACCCAAAAGGCCTCATGCTAATGGAGATATCTTTTTCTTATAAACTCATGATCTTTCCCATGTATTTTGAATATGGGACTATGTTTGTAACCTTACAACCCCAACAATCCCCCTCAAACAAAGAACCACAGGGTTCCCTCAAGCATCGGGTGACTCTTGACCTGCTCAGGGTCTCCTCAAGCATTGGGTCACTGACTTTCTCAGGGCCTCCCCTCGAGCATCGGGTCACTCTTGACTTGCTTAGGGTCCCCTCAAGCATCGGGTTACTGACCTGCTCAGGGCTTCCCCTACTTCGTTTAAGGTTTCATCCACATGGTTTGATCTTGGATCATGGCTTTGGCTCGTGCTTCTTCCGGCAGTTAGTCAGTTGAAGAGCGACCTCGCTCTGATACCAATTGTAGGATAAAAAAAAATTAGATATCTCCGCAATGATATGATATTGTCCACTTTGGGCTAAGCTCTCATGTTTTGGATCTTGGGCTCTACCCAAAAGGCCTCATACCAATGAAGATATCTTTTTCTTATAAACCCATGATCTTTTCCATGAATTTTTAATGTGAGACTATGTTTGTAACCTTGCAACCCCAACACGATGAAGGGAAAGCATTAGAACACGAGGTAAGGTACGTGTCTTACCTCCTGAAAAGTTATTTCAATTTATTAAGGTACTCTCTAAGGATTTAGTAAAACTAGAAAGAGAAAATGTTAAGATAAAACTAACCTTAGCTATTTCATGTCCCATAATAATGTATGATAATCTAAGAATAGAATATGATAAATTGAAAGCACAAATAGAAAAACTAGAAAAGGACTATGCATGTTTGAATTCAAACAGTTATCAAAAATTAAAATTTAAAAATTATGGTAGAATCAACTGGTGCATTAGAAATCATCAAGGACAGATCAGAAAAATCCCTAGAAATTATGTACTTCCAAAATATTTAAAAAATCCAATAGGTAGGAATTTATATTGGGGTTCAAAATCTTTTTTAGCTTAAAATTTATGTTTATAGAAATAAACTCAATTAGAAAAATATTTTTTTCTGTTCATATTTCGAGTTAAAATTTTTTCTAAACTATTCGATGATTTAATCTACCAACAGAAATTTTTTCAAATTTTTTTTAACTGTTGAGTATTTCTTTTTAACGAAAAGCATACTATGAGATTTAAAATTATTTTATAGACTAAAAATTTGAAAACCTTATTTTTATGTGATAAAATATAATATTATTTGTTAAAAGAAATTTTAAATTAAAAATTCAAAATAAATAGAAATTTAAAAACTTTTATTTTTCTGCCATTAATCAAAGATTTCTTGTTATGTATCTGTAGAAATTCTTGAAAACATATCAGTTTACTGAAAGCATACTATCAGTTTATTTTTCTCCTAGAAATTTATATCAAAATTTTCTACCTATTTATGTTATTTTTTATTTTTTTTTATTTGATCAAAGGGGGGAAAATATGTACAAATTAAGGAGTAAAGACATTCTCTTTTTTTTTTTTTACAAAGTTTGCAATTTTTATTAACTCGCTTAATTCCCATAATTTTTATCCTTGTATTTATTTTTGCAATTAACTTATTTAATTTATTGCTTTACTTATTATATTTTCAACTCTAATTTGAACTTGGGTTGATACACATAAAAAATAGAGAGATTATTAGTATCTCGGGGTAGTTTTGATATGGTCAATAAGTTTAGTTAGGTTGTATTGTGTTTGATCCTTATATCTAAGTGTGTAGGATCTTAGGAACACAAGAAGTTGAGCGGAAGACACAGCTAGTGAGAAGGATGACACGGGAAGAGAGTTGAAGGACTCGATGCATCCAAGGAACGAGAGGCTGCGGAAGAGTACACCGACGGACGAGAAGGACACGCATGGCAGTCTGTGGGACGAGAAATCGGGAAGGAAGGCTGCTCGAGGAGAAGGTCGGAGTTGGATTCGGGTGAGCTCGTACTTTGGTTAGCCAGATCATCACCCACGTGAAGAGATCAGCAAAGGAGCTGATCTATTGTATGGAAGGCACCTTCCATGACTGGAAGATACCTTCGATGAATAGTACAAATGCACCTTATAGCTTTTGAAGGTGTCTTCCGATAGCCATTAGCCGTAGATAGAGTTTTATCCACAGCGGATAAAACATATCTAATGGAAGATGCCTTGGACCTCATTGGAGGCGCCTTCAAGTTGCGGATAGAGTTTTCCAAAAGCTATACAAAGACTCCTAGACCTAGATGTTGGATCGAAAGCGCTAGAGGGGGGGGGATGAATAGCGCTCATGGCTATTTCGTTCTTTTCGTAAAACTATCGGAGTAAAACATGCAGCGGAAATAAAGAAAAGGGAACAACACACGAACACAGTCGTTTACTTGGTTCGGAGCCTGTGGCGACTCCTACTCCAAGGCCCGCGGTCGTTGCCCGCTTTCGGTGGGCAACAACTATAAGCTCGAAAGATTGTTACGAGATTATTACAATTAGAACTATAAAAGAAAACAATACCGACAGTAAGAATATCAAAATCTGGAGTTCTGGGTCATCGGTATGTCGTCGTAGCACTTCGGGATGAACTCGTTAGCAGTTGAACGCAGAAGGATCACTTGTATTTTGTTGTCCCAAGCTGTTGCTCGAAGTCCCCTTTTAAACAGTGTTGGAGGCGCCTCCAAGCCTGTCCGAGGCGCCTCCAAGCCGCCGAGTCGCACGCGTGGATCAGCTCTGATCTGGTCACACCTTATCCCATTGAAGGTGCCTCCAAGCTGCTCCAAGGCGCCTCCAACGCCTGATCCAAGGCGCCTCCAACGCCTGATCCAAGGCGCCTCAAGCTTCCTCCGAGGCGCCTCCAGCTTCTCTGGACAGCTGGCTTCGGCTAGCACCCGAGGCGCCTCCAAGCCCCATGGAGGCGCCTCGGACACTGTTCATCCGAGGTCTAACTTGCTCCTTTGTTCCTACAAAATGTGTTAGTCCCAAACACGAAACCTACAAAACAAAGTTAGCACTTAGCACAGAAACAATATGATAGACATACTTGACAGTCGTCGGACTGTCCGGGACTGACTTCGGATTTCTAGCCGGAAACCCTAGGTCGACCCGACGCCTACTGTTCCCTCTACGAGGAACGCGTCCTCACCTACTCCACTCAGGAGATTTACCTGTTGCCAGTGTGATTCTCCAGATCGACTGAACTTTTGCTCAGTGTTCGAAGCTTCCAGACTTTCTGCTGGACTTCCGCTTCCCGGCTGGTCCAGTCTTTCACCTAGTTCGCGACACCAGGACTTTCCACCTAGGATTACCCCCCTAGAACTTTTGCCTGAAGCTCTCGACCCACCAAAACTTTTCGCATAGGGTTACCCCCCTATGACCTAAGGTTACCACCCCCTAGGGTTTTCCACCTGCCTAACCGCAGCTAGGACTTTTGCCTAAGTACACTTAGGACTTTTCTGCAAACTTGTTCAACATATTAGAAACCAAAACACTTTAACTTTGAACCCTTTGATCAAAACATATGTTCGATCGGCGGATGCTTCCCGCACCAACAATCTCTCCCTTTTTGATTATGGCAATACAGTTCAAAGTTTAGTAAAAAAGTATGACAGTAAGTACAGAAACTTAAACATGAGCATAAATAAAAAACTTTATGCTTCCCCTTTGATTATGTTTAAGTTTATTCTTTACTTAACTTTTCTCTCTCCCCCTTTGACATAAATAAAAAAGAAAACTAGGAAAAGAGAAAAACAAATATTCGATTTTAAACTCCCCCTAAAGGGTAGCACATATTTTTCGAAAAGAAATCAACTTAGCTTTATTTTAAGCTTTTAAAATGATTGCGTTGAAAAAGCACTTTGCCAGATAGTTAAGTTTAGAACATAATTTTAGTTTAAAGAAAATTTGATTAAGCTTGAGAAATACTTCACTTAAGGATAGATAACATAGTCAAAATAAAAAGTATTTTAACTTGATTTTTCAAAGAAAATTTAGTCAAATTTGAAGTAGTTTTGAAGAAGACTTAGTTAAAGTTGTTCGAAAGATACTTAATTAAATTTGAAAAGCTTTCGAAAAAATATTTAGTTAACTTTTAAAAAACTTCTTGAAAGAAATATTTAGTTAACTTTTTAAATTAGAAAACTATTTTAATAAGGTTTTTTTTTAAAAAATACTTAGTTAAATTCTTAGTTTGGAAAGTAGGGAGTTTGATAGGGGATAATAAGAAAAATATAGCCAAATTAGAGATAGTTTTGAAGGACCATTTAATACTGAGTTAAATTTGAAAAGTTTTTCGAAAGATATTTAATTAAATTTGAAAAGCTTTTCAAAAGTTACTTGATAATTAGCTTGACTCTGCTCACTCCTCCTTAATTAATGCAAACATGAATTCCTAGGGTCCTAGAGTCCAAGCATGTATAAAATATAATAGGTCTTTTATATTTTGCCTAATTTTCCATCTCACCCATTCTAGGTTTTCAGGCAAGTTTAACTTATGAATGAGTATGAGATAAAGTTAACTTTGTCAATAAAACTATTGAAAATATAAGTTTGAATTTCAAATGAGTAAATATTAAACTTTTGAGAATATATTAAAAATTAACTGGAGTTAACATTTGCAATCATAATTTGAAAGATTTTTAAAAATGATTTTTCAAATAATTTTGAAATTGAGTTTTAAAAGATTTTTAATATGTTTTTTAAGACATTTTTCAAATAATTTTGAAATTAAGTTTTAAAAGATTTTTGAAATATTTTTTAAAAATATTTTTCAAATAATTTTGAAATTAAGTTTTAAAATATTTTTAAAATGTTTTTTAAAAATATTTATCAAATAATTTTGAAATTAAGTTTTAAAATGTTTTTTAAAAAGATTTTTTAAATAATTTTGAAATTAAGTTTTAAAAGATTTTTGAAATGGTTTTTTAAAAGATTTTTCAAATAATTTTGAAATTAAGTTTTAAATGTTTTTTAAAAAGATTTTGAAATTCAGTTTTCAAAGTTTTTTAAAATGTTTTTTAAAAAGATTTTTCAAATAATTTTGAAATTAAGTTTTAAAAGATTTTCGAAATGGTTTTTTAAAAGATTTTTCAAATAATTTTGAAATTAAGTTTTAAAAGTTTTTAAAAATATTTTTTAAAAGATTTTTCAAATAATTTTGAAATTAAGTTTTAAAAGTTTTTTAAAAAGATTTTTCAAATAATTTTGAAATTAATTTTAAAATATTTTTGAAATGATTTTTTAAAAGATTTTCAAATAATTTTGAAATTAAGTTTTAAAAGTTTTTTAAAATATTTTTTAAAAGATTTTTCAAATAATTTTGAAATTAAGTTTTAAAAGATTTTTTAAATGGTTTTTAAAAGATTTTTCAAATAATTTTGAAATTAAGTTTTAAAAGTTTTTAAAATGAAGGTTGATTGGGTTTAGTTGATTTTAATTAAATTTGCTTAAATTTTGAACAATTTGTGCTTATTTGAACCTAGATCGATCTCACCCGATTCTAAATTATCAATCAGGTAATCTTAAGTAATTTTGTTGGATGATTATCTTTAATTTAGATTATTTCTAAGGATTAATTTACATTTGAGTTAAACTTAGGTTTTCCAATTAGTCAATTAAATATGCTTTTCCATGATTGATTCCCAGGTCAGGGTGAGGCTCTAGGCCTTCTTGGGTATGGGATCATCCACCCCTTCCTAGACATAATCGCTCAAAGAAATATATATTTAATTTTCTTTTTGAAACTCCTAGATTTAACTAGCAAGTGTAAATTACGCCTAGATCCTTAAGCCATCCTAGTCTAAGCATGTATATTGCAAGGAAAATAAATAAACAAGCATCAATCAGTTCTATCTATTGGTAAAGATGGTCTTTCTATTGGCTCCCCCTGGATCATAGCCTCAATATGATCTATCAAGGTAATGGATCTGATCCTTGGGGACCCAATATTGTCTAAGTCTAACTTGATTAACCAAGTTTGACTTGGGGACCCATGTTTGAATTATGTTTCTATTATTTTTATTTACTAACGACATATATGATTTATACTTTGTTTTGGTCTTAAATCCAAGTCTGGATTTGTTGTAAATGGCTCGTTATTTTTCAAGAATCAGATCCAGATTCTTGGAACCCAAGGTGAACCGTTCCAACGTGTCCTTGAGTTCTTTAATTTGAGTTTTCAAATTGAAATTTTCTTCCTTAAGTTGTTGGACTTGAGTTGAACTTCCAATTTGAACTGGCTCAATTAAAGAACTCGAGTCAGTCACTTCCTTAAGGGCTATTACCTCCTTTTGGAGCGACTTGACCCGGATATTGGACTTAGCCAATTTCTTTAGCAAGTAAGGTACTAGGTTTTGTAAATTTTCTAGATTATCTATATTAATACCAGAAATTACAGAGCTTACAGTGGGTTTTGGTCCTTCAGAAATGGATGCAGATCCGTGGCTTCGCTCGGACTCGGTGTCTAACTCACTCTCGATCTCGGATTCGGACTCGGTCTCGGTTTCGACAATATTTGCTTGTATCAGTAGAGCTAGGAAGCTTGTTTGTTCAAGCTCTTCATCGGAATCTTCAGAGGACGATTCATCCCACGTCGCCTGCAACATCTTCTTCTTTCTAGCTTCCTTAGTCTTGATTGTACCTGCAACTAACACAACACCTTCCTCGGTGAGAGTAGTATTAGTCTGTTCAAATGATTCATCTATTAAATTGTGCTTACTTACTTTCGCATTGGAGTTATCTTCGTGTAGCTCAATCAGCTTTTGCCACAACACTTTTGCACTTGCGAAGGGGCCGATGCGGTTCAGTTCTTCATTGGTTAGGCCGTATTGTAGCATGCAGGTCGCTTTGGCATCGGCTTCAACTTTTTTTATTGTTCTAGAATCCCAGTTGATGCATGAGATAAGTTTTCCGGTGCTGTCACGTGGAAGCTCGAGTTTGGTCTGGATAATAATTCACATCTCGACTTGCGTCTTGAGGTGGTATTCCATCCGGTTCTTCCAATATCCAAAGTCCTCGTCAGAAAAGAGTGGTGGGCGGACGGTGCAAAATCCTTCTTGGAATGCCATTTAAGATCTAGCACACAAATAAACAAAAAAAACTTGTCCCAGAACTTAATCCTGGATTAGTAGTGAGAAAGAAGGATAAAGATAACAAGTAACTAATTTTGGGAAGAAATAATAATAAAATAATAAATATATATATATATATATATATATATATATATATATATATATATATATATATATATATATATATATATATATATATAATATTATTTCAAATTTTTGAAATCACGATATTTTGCTAATATGGACCAATGGTGAAAAGATGGCAATGAATTTTTCAAAATTAATTTTGGAAGGAAAAAAAACGAAATGCGTAAGGTTTTATTTTTACCCTATAAGAACGAGAAAGCGACGAAAAAAAATGCTCGAACGATAGTTGTACCAATTCAGAGCAACCCCGCTCTGATACCAATTGTTGGATCAAAAGCGCTGGAGGGGGGTGAATAGCGCTCGTGGCTATTTCGTTCTTTTCGTAAAACTATCGGAGTGAAACACGCAGCGGAAATAAAGAAAAGGAAACAACACACGAACACAATCGTTTACTTGGTTCGGAGCCTGTGGCGACTCCTACTCCAAGGTCCGCGGTCGTTGGCCGCTTTCGGTGAACAACAATTATAAGCTCGAAAGATTGTTACGAGATTATTACAATTAGAACTATAAAAGAAAATAATACCGACTGTAAGAATATCAAAATCTGGAGTTCCGGGTCGTTGGTATGTCGTCGCAGCACTTCGGGATGAACTCATTAGCAGTTGAATGCAGAAGGATCGCTTGTATTTCATTGTCCCAAGCTGTTGATCGAAGTCCCCTTTTAAACAGTGTTGGAGGCGCCTCCAAGCCTGTCCAAGGCGCCTCCAGGCTGCCGAGTCACACGCGTGGATCAGCTCTGATCTGGTCGCACCTTATCCCATTGAAGGCGCCTCCAAGCTGCTCCAAGGCGCCTCCAACGCCTGGTCCAAGGCGCCTCCAGCTTCCTCCGAGGCGCCTCCAGCTTCTCTGGACAGCTGGCTTCGGCTAGCACCCGAGGCGCCTCTATGGGGCTTGGAGGCGCCTCGGACACTGTTCATCTGAGGTCTAAGTTGCTCCTTTGTTCCTGCAAAATGTGTTAGTCCCAAACACAAAACCTGCAAAACAAAGTTAGCACTTAGCACAGAAACAATATGATATACATACTTGACAGTCGTCGGACTGTCCGGGTCTGACTTCGGATTTCCAGCCGGAAACCCTAAGTCAACCCGACGCCTACTGTTCCCTCTACGGGGAACACGTCCTCACCTACTCCACTTAGGAGATTTACCTGTTGCAGTGCGATCCTCCAGATCGACTGGACTTTTGCTCAGCGTTCGAAGCTTCCGGACTTTCTGCTGGACTTCCACTTCCCGGCTGGTCCAGTCTTTCACCTGGTTCGCGACACCAGGACTTTCCACCTAGGGTTATCCCCCTAGGACTTTTGCCTGAAGCTCTCGACCCGCCAAGACTTTCCGCATAGAGTTACCACCCCCTAGGGTTTTTCCACCTGCCTAACCGCAGCTAGGACTTTTGCCTAAGTACACTTAGGACTTTTCTACAAACTTGTTCAACATATTAGAAACCAAAACACCTTAACTTTGAACCCTTTGACATAATCAAAACATAGGTTCGATCGTCGGATGCTTCCCGCACCAACACTAGAAAATAATGAACAACTGAACTACAAGTCTTGTATTCACTTCCTAGTCATTCTATGAGCTATCAACATCTGTAAGAGGCTACTTTGCCTTCAACAAAGGAGTTTTTTCTAGTGAAGCTTTCTTCAACGCCTTGGATTAACAACCACCTAGATTGTAACCAAGTAAATAGATTGTCCTCTTATTTTTCTTTAATTGTTCAATTTTATTGTTCTTTTTATTATTATTGTGCTACTAATTAAA
Source organism: Zingiber officinale (assembly GCF_018446385.1). NCBI lineage: Eukaryota > Viridiplantae > Streptophyta > Magnoliopsida > Zingiberales > Zingiberaceae > Zingiber > Zingiber officinale. The sequence continues at coordinate 91,990,968 of NC_056004.1, forward strand.
TCAAAAGAACGAGAAGGAGTTTATTCTTTTTGAGCAATTCATGTTGGCCCCGCTACGTCAACAACATGATGGGTGATGCCAGAGTCAATAATCCAATCAGATGAAGAGGGTGATGTCATAGTAGGCAGCAATGGACAAATTAGGTGGCCCATAGATAGCACGAGATGAGCCAATGGGAGACATAGGGGCATAGGAGTAGGAGCGAGCTGATACGAAAAATTAGGGCAGCGTTAAGCAGAATGACCATGACGATTGCACAACTGACAACATCCAAGATATGGACGTGAGACATGCTGGCCCTGTGCTGGAGAGTGTGGTTGCTGCCGCGGTCGGGAGGACCACGAACCAATGGGACAAGCACCGTTGGGTGGATGAGCCACGACAGGTGGATAAGGCGGTTGGTGTGACGAGGCAACAGATCAAAATCAGGGTGAGCAATTGCTGGAAGAGTGCTTTGCGTATCCCTACGAGCGACATGATGAGCTTCATGATTGAGGAGCTTCTCATGGAGTTCCTCAAACGAGATTGTAGAGTCTCAGACTTGAATAACATGTACGAGTTCCTTATAGTCATCATTAAGATCATGAAGAACTTTGATGGTGAGGTCTTCAATATCAAGAGGGGCATTCATGAGTGCCAATTCATCATACTTGGATTTGATAAACTATATAAATTCAGTGATAGATTGAGAGCCTTTAACTGGATTGTGAAGTTATGTTTTGAGTTGTATAATACGACCACGGGAGGACGTGCCATAAGTGAGAACAAGAGTGTTCCAAGCATCACGAGATGTGCGAGCAGTAGCAATGAACAAAATTACGGATGGAGAAAGATATCCAATAATAACATTCAATATGAGTTGATCTTGACGAATCTAGGCATGATATGTAAGATTCAGAGTCTAAGCACTGTCAATAATATGTAGTTTGTCTGGACAAGAGTGAGAACCAACAACAAAGTCAAGCAAATCATAACTAGTGAGGAGGGTCGTGAATTGAAGACGTCATGAGAGATAGTTGGATGAAGTCAGCTTCAAGGGTGCATGAGCTGCTACATTAAAGAAAATCGGGGTGGTTGAAGGTGCAACCATAGGAGCGACTACTTGAGAGAGAGAGAGAGGGTAGGCGACGGCTATGCATGGCTAGGGTTAGGGTTTGTGGCACAGACCTGAGGGCTCTGGTACCATGAGAAATGTATCGAAAGAATATATTTTTTAATATTTAAGAATAATGATACAAGGCATATTTATATACATCATAAAAAGATAAAGATAAAAAGAAAATATATAAAAAAAATTATGTACTATATATATATATATATATATATATATATATTCCAAGTTATCCTAATAAAATTTACTTATAAATTATATGAATTAGTCGATGTTTCTCATGTAGTTTAGTTTAGTTTAAAATATCAATAAGACCTAGCATAATATCTCAGGGTTGGACGAGAGTCTTCTGACTGATTTACTCCGATGACACCTTCAAAATTAATTGGTAAATAAACAAATCGTGAATATGGCATTAGGCTGAATATAATATATAAATTAAAAAATACGTCGACAGCAGGGTTCGAACCTGCGCGGGCAAAGCCCAACAGATTTCAAGTCTGTCTCCTTAACCACTCGGACATATCGACACATTGGAAACTAATTATATTTAAAATATATATTTAATGTTAAAGTATTCGAATGCAAGTTATTTATTTATTTTTTTTTGTCATGGACGGGGATCGTTTATTTATATATTTTTTTTATTTTAAAATTAAGGTATTCGTGCATTATTAATTAAGAAGTGAAATATGCCAAAGTCAAAATATTTAGATGCAAATAATCAAATTTAAGTAAAAAAATTAAATCATATTGTAATTTGATTTAAAAAATAAATAAAATCAACTTACCTTATTATGTTTGTGAACTGTTATGGTGTCATTAAGGTGTGAGAGACTTCAAAAGCAATATAATCATAAAAAAAACATTGAAGTGAAAATCATATCATCAAACAAATCAACTAATTGGAAACCAAGAAAAGTAAAATTTGTAGTATTTTTTGAAATTAAAGGATAAATTGTTAAAAAATTGATTTGATAAATTGTGACATTTTATTAGGTGAAGGCATTGGGATTTATGTGGTATAATAGAAGTGAATTATGCTTTGTGTTCTTTACTAACTAAACATTCATATCTGCATTATGGATGATAAATTAATTATAATCTTTATTTATAATATTTGAACTAACTATTACAATAGTATTTATACATTTTTCTTTATATGCTCTCATTTATTTTCTATATTGTATGGAGATGAATTTTAGGTACATTAAGATCGGATTAAAAAAAATTGAGAGATGTTTAAAATAATATGAATATATAAGTGAAAAAATTGAGAGATGTTTAAAATAATATGAATATGTACTTACACAAGTAATAAATATCCTAGAGACCGGTCTAATATAGAGCTATTTTGGGATTTAAATCAGTCTAAAAAACCTTATATAGATATTTTATAGCCTACAACTTGGCACAAGAGAATTGATATGTGTAATCAAGGAGACTTATTAGACTTGGCCTCCAGTTGTCTGATTTGAGCTTCAAAATTGGAAATGAGATAAAAAAAGATGAGTATTGAGGCATTTGAGCTAGAAGCTGTAGAAACAGCATATGCACCATTCACAGATTGTTGCAGAATAACATGATCATTCAATCCAATGTAACCAACTGCTTATATACGTTCCTGTTTTTCTATAAAAGCTTTAGCTGAGTGACCAGCACTGAAAATGTAGGCCAATGATCACACTGAAATGGATCTCACCAACACAACAAACCTAATTAAGTTTGCACATGAACTTCCCAGATTTCCAAACAAGAGTGTAGAAATGCTGCTTAGTTTCTGCCATTGATTGTGCTTTGGCCTCCTCACGAGCTAGATAAGCTAGAACCTGAGGAGTTTGTCTTATGACCTGTGCTGGCATTTCTCAAGTCTAGTTCATCAAACCACCTATTTGTATAAACATAAGGTTTGGCAGAGGATAGCCTATTTACCTGTGATTGTGTTGTATTAGTTTCAGAGCCTGAAGAATACTGGGGCACAGGCCTTGAAGCCTGTACTGAAGGATAAGTAGCAGCAGCACCATTGGCAGGGGCAGGAAGGATACTGGAACATAGTTGGTTCAAATGGATTGGCATTGGCATTGCTATCGACAGCAGCATAATTGATACATTTTGATCAGACGTTGTAGGAGTTAAAGGAGTGTGGGTGGTGATGGGTTTGACAAGGTAATGCTCAAAAGGCTGATTATGACTTGTTCTTTGGTGAAAGTGTTAACTGAAGTTGGAGGATCAGGAACTGCTGGAGCATTACTTGCTGAAGGAGGTGATGATGCCTCCATGCTTCCTGCTATGGAGGAAACTGTAACATCAGTTCCGGTTGGAGAGCCCAAATGATCACTAGTTGCAACGGAGTTGCTTCTAGAATTTGGTGGATTGACTTTGGAGTTCCTGCACAAGCACAGACAAGTTTTTAACCAGTCTTTTTTTTTCTTTCTAAATATGGTAGATTAGCTACCTGGAACTAACCTGCGAGCTAACTGAGCATAATCATCGCCTTCGTCTTCCTCTTCCTCATCATACTGACTAGCAGATTGAGGCACAATTGGAGTTCTTGGAAGGGATTTCAGAAACTTCAGGTTTTGTAGGTTGAGGTGCCACAGGGTCCCTTTCAATCAACTCAGATGCACCAGCTTGCAGAGGTGAACCAGAAGCAATAGCATCGTGTTTTGCAAGTACATTTTGCAAGTCATCATTCAATTCAAGGCCTTGACCTAACAACTCCTCATCCCTGTGAACATGGCCGAGTACAATTTAGTTAGTTTGGGCATAAAATTCTGCTAGAAGATGAAATGAGCCAAAGGAAGTCAACATATGAAAAAGGAAAAAAGGATCAAGTTCCACAATTGTCAGAAGATGATATGAGAAGTGTGAGGTTTGTTAAGTCATTGCAAATGATGAGGATTAACAATGTCAAGAAGTTACAGAATAAGGAACAATGATCAAAGTTGTCCAGATATCCAGAGAGACAGTTCAATAACAAATATATAAAGTAGAACCTTTTCTAACTCAAAATTTTGGGCTTAGTAGTTACAATTAAATGCCCCATAACTTGAGCGTTCAAATCTAGCATGAAGCAAATTTTACTAAGATTATGAATTGTTTAGTTGCCGTCAATGGATCTTCTTGTAAAGGCTTGTGTCATTCACTTGTCACTCAGACAATTCAGTCCATGGTACTACAAGTTTACGTTAGACCATTAGAGGGAATGTTTAAGTTCAAATATGCTTTTGCGAAAGTGATTCCTAGTAAATTCAAAGTCAGAAAGCTCAAGAAGTAGTCAAAGATTAAACCAAATGATGCTTAGCAGAATAAAGACCTAGAAAAGTTTGGCATTGACTAGCATATGTTTACTTAATATAGTTGTGAAGTTAGATTGGTGAACAGTATAAAAAATACCTGATCAAATTAATTGATTCCATTAGCTTCTTTTGGTTGGAATGGCATCAAGAGAGATTTTGGGTTTACTAGTTTTGCTGTTTGAACTGGCTGCTACTGTATCCTGCCTAGAGCCATCAAGAGAGAAGAAAAAATTTTGAGAAAATTTTATTAATCCTTCAATGAATGAAACAATGGTGGGTTCATGTCCCCTACAACAACCTTATCTCCTAAAACTTGGTACAAATTTACTAAGTTTGCTAGAACTAGTAAAACAAAAACAATTCAATTTTTACAACCCTAAAAAGTGAGGCAATGCACCAGCTTATTTTGTTGAGCTGGTTAATTTAAAAAATATTAGTAATTTTAATTATAATCATAATCTACATTGGGTGTCTTTGTTGATCCAGATTCTCTGATTGTAACCTGTAGCCGATAGAGAACCATATGTACCTGGTTCTGGGGCTCTAGTTCTTGAAGTTCTTTCAAATTAAACATTCAAAATGGGTGTACTCGAAGAAATCTAGTTCCTACACCATCTCCACCTTGTGCAAATATCTATACAATAGATATTCAATGGTTTAGTTTCCTTGCTTTACCAGAGTCGAGACAATGAACATGAGATACTTTTCGTTTCGATTGAGCAAATAAATTATTCTGATCTGAAACTTTATCCTGAATCAGGGTATTTTCCAAGGGTTTCAAATTGCAGAGACATTTTTGCTCAATTCAACAAAACTGTACCCAGGTGCCTTGGACAATCCTCTTTTTCTAGCTATAGTCCATAAATATGCAGCTTCGCTCCACTTACCCACCTGAGCATATACATTCGACATTAGAGCATATGTACGTGAATTATGGGGCTCTAGTTCTAGGAGCTCGGCTCCAATAGCCTCTCCTATTTCTGAATTCTTATGGTTCTTACAAGCAGCAAGCAAAGAACACATTCCAGCAGCCTTGTCTCTCATTGGAGAGTGCTTCAACAAAGCAAATGCTTCTTCAAGTTGACCAGCTCGACCAAGTAAATCAATCATACAATTGTAGTGTTCTTCCTGTGGAGAAACCGAATGATCTTTCATGGAATGGAAGATATGCCAAGCCTCTTCAACCAGACCAGAATGGCTACATGCTGAAATCACTGAACTGAATGTCAATGCATCAGGCTTCACATTTTTCCTCTGCATTTGGTCAAACATCTTGAGCACGTCTTTGCAGTAGCCATGAATGCCATATGCAGCAATCATAGTATTCCATGAGGTCAGTCCAGGTTCTGTGAAGATGCTACCAAACACAGATTCTGCAATATCTAACCTCCCGCACTTTGCATATGTAATTATCAGAGAATTTATTGTGGTAATATCTTCTTCCATACAGCTTCTGTACATATACCCATGAATTGCTTTGACCGACTCTAAATTGCCCAGTTGAGCATATGCCTGAAGTAGAGTCATAATGGTTAGTGAATCAGGCTGGCTACCTGTTCCCTGAATTTGTACAAATAATGCAGCAGCCTCTTCTCCAAGGCCATAATTTACATAACCTTGCATCATTGTTGTCCATGAAATCAAGTCTTTGTGTCCCATCAAATCAAAAATTAATCTCGCAGAGTTGATTTGCCCACATCTTACATACATGTGCATAATCATATTGGAAAGATCTAAATCTAACCAAAGGCCATGTCTGACTGCAATACCATGAACACACTTACCATTTCTTTCATCTTCTATATCTGTAAATGCAGACAAAAAGTTCACCATTGTTGCAGAGTTTGGTCTTGTACCTGCTTGGTTCATTTCACTGAAGATGTTAATGGCGTCTTCAATTTTTCCATCTTGGAGATAGCCATTAATCATCACATTGTAGCAGACTACATCTCTGAAACTGATATTCTCAAATAGTTTTCTGGCTTGTATCATTTTGTTGAACTTTGAGTACAGTTCGACCAGAGAAGTGGTCAAAACTTCATCAAGAAAAATATTTCTTCTCATAATGTAAGCATGGAGGCTTGTGGTGTACTTTTTAAAGTTAAAATTAGAACAAGCTGAAAGAACATTAGCTAATGTGACAGAATCTGGACAAACATCATCGTCTTGTTGCATAAGATTGAAATATTTCAAAGATTCTGAAATTTGACCAGATCGACTAAGACCAGCAATTAGTGCATTCCATGAAGCAACATTTCTTCTCTTCATTTGTCTCAGCGCACATGCTGCTGCAGCACTAGCACCACATTTAGCATACATATCTACAAGGCTGGTCAGAAACACCTCATCTGAAAATCCCATGCCTCTCCTGAAAGCATAGCAATGGATTGAACGACCTTCTTTAAGTGCTTGTAAATGCGCTGCTGCCTGGAGCAAGCTCACAAGAGTAACCCTATTTGCATCCAGTCCTTCATTGTGCATCTTAGTGACAATATCAAATGCCCTCCATGCATTAAAATCAGTGAATCTGGAATAGCCAGAAACCATAGATGTATATGTGACAACATCCTTCTCTGAGATCTCTTCAAATGCTCCTTCTGCATCCTTGATGGTTCCAGATCCAAAGTACACACCAATGAGAGAAGAACCAACAAACATATTACTATTTAAACCAGTCTTTAAGGCATCAGCATGAATAGATCTTCCAAAATGTAAATGCATGAGCTCAATGCAACATTTTAAGACGAAATTAATAGCAGCACTATCAATGTTGATTCCTTCAGATTTTAAGTTTAGATACAACAGGAGAGCTTCCTCAAAATGACCTGATCTAAAATAGTTAATGATAGCTGAATTCCAAGGAGAGATCTGTTTACTTGCAATTGTATGGGACATCCGTATAGATTTAGGAAGGCAACCAAAGTTAGCATAGACGTTCCAGAGCTTGGATCCAATTGAAATACTACCTCCAAGTCCATGAGTTAAAATGCTAGCATGAACCTTCCTTAGCAATCTTATATCAGTACATGTTTCCAGGCAACACTCAAACCTCTTCACGGTATGGGTTAGGGGCAACGCCAATCTTTTGCGAGTATTTCCATGCAATCTCCTTGAATGATTCCTAAGTGGTGCAAATTGAAGAAACCTTTTGAGTGGTAACTGGAACCCAGCACAAAAACGAAGCATCTTACTCTTGTAAATCTAAACTGATTGTTCTATTTCACGCTACGCATGTCAGGTCTCCTGAAATCAAGCACATAACCAATACAAATGAGTCAGATTTTCTTGACAGGGAAGAGCCAACCACAATAACACCAGATGATGATGATTAAAGACAACCACGATAGTACCTGGCCAAATGCGATGAACTCCAAATCATCCTCAACAAACAACTCTTTGTTCACACAACACTGATACAAGAAAGACCCACAGATCTGGAATGAATCGCTCAACGTCAACTAATCCTTTAAACCACTGGTTCTACTATCACCCCCAATCGAAAGTCAATGAAGTCTCTACGCATATATCACTGCCACGATCTAGAGGCAGCGTCGAAGGAAAAGTCTGACATAAAATTAGCTTTGGCGGCGACGTCGAGTGGCAGCAGCCTCCGTCGAAGGCGGGCACGCGGCGGTGCAGCCTCTGTCTCTGTGCTGGATAAGAGGAGGCAGGCTAGCCGGAGATAGCCGGAGGAAATCGGGAGAAGAGGGATCGAAAATAAGAGGGCTCGCCTAGGTTTTGTCGGATACTAAATCACACAAATATACAAATCACTATCTAAAATTTAAATTATCAAATTATATACTCAATTCCATTTTTGTTCTTCCAAATCAATTGATATACTTGCTACAATACATATTTTTCATCAACATACCAATGTCCTAACTGTAACCCTCAATTAAAAAGTTTGATTCGTATTATAAAATTAATATTTTTAATATAGTAGATTAAATTAATATTTAAGAGAATGAATATAATCAGGATAATTAAATGAAATCTAATTACATGTCATTTTGAGTTTATAAGTCATCAGTCAATTTTAACATCAACTGAATCAATTTAACATATTATATTAAGAGTAATGATTTTTTAAATTTATCTCTGATTGAGTTAAATTCTACCGATCGATTATATTGAACGTTGTATCAATATAAGCCAATCTTGACAAACATGATTAATCCTACGGTTAATCAAAAAAATTGAAAAGTATATTTGACATTTTTTTTTTTTTTTTTTTTTGAGTAAAATGAACATTTCAAACTTATATCATAAAGCAAAATTAAAATTATACTAGATATGTGAACAATCCAATAAGACTATTAAATCATTGTATTTTTGCACAAGGAGTAATAACATCTTATAAGATGAATAACAAACATAAAAGTTAGAAAATGATTGTTAACACAGAATTTACAAAGATTTTTCATACAATTGATAGTCTTCTAAGATTGCCTTAGATGGTCTTGGATGGTATAGTATAAAAAAATTATTTTCTTCAAGTGCTGTAAAACATTAAATTGTCTAGGTGAATACTGTTGGGTTCGTCGGGCCGCGAAAACTGCTTTTTCGCGTCGCGGAAACCCCGAGTCACCCAAAGCCATGGATCTCGTGCAAAGATTCGTAAACAAAACTTTTCGAAAAACCTTTTTCTTGTACGAGTTTGTAAAAACTTTAGATCTACACTAAAGTTAAGATCATTACCCTTGTAGCGAAGCCCTTCGCGTTCCCGCTCGTCCAAGGTGCCGGATCTCTAGACCGTCAAGTGTACGGTCCTCTAGAAGTATCCACACGAACAATCCTTGATAGAGAAGACCAAACAAAGGTGTGCTAGCACCTTGTCTTGTTCGGCCAAGAGAGGAGGAGAGGGAGAAGAGAGATCTCTAGAGGAAGAAGGAGGAAGATTCACCACTTGAATGAAATGAATGAAAATCAATTCCAATTCAAAAGTGGTCGGCCACTTCTCATCAAGTGTAACTCCCCATTAAATGCAATTAATGTGAAGTTAATAAGAAAATGGCTTTGTAACTTCCATGAGGTGGCACACCATGATGATGTGGAACATCATCATTGGTCCAACTAATGCCAACTCACCAATGAGGTGGCAAAAGGTCAAGTCAAAATTGACCTTTGGTCTTCCTTCTCTAGTCAAGTCAAACTTGACTCAATCTCTACCATGGTTGATCTAATCCAACCATTTGATTCGAGCCAACTTAATATAATGAATCTAATTCATTAAATTAAATTGATTTAATAAGTCATAATCTAAATTAGACTCATTAAATACATGAATCAACTTGAGTCGAACTCAAGTTAGCCCAATTAGGATTACTCTTAATCCAATTTGATTCATCAAATGAATCTAATCCTCTTGGTTCATCATATGAACCTAATCTCCATCTAATTGTCCTAAGTGTGTGACCCTATAGGTTCTTGTAACGTTGGCAATGCCCTAAACCCATTTAGGAGCATAAGTAATGAGCGGTATCTAGCAACACATCATTACTACCCAAGTTACAAGAATGTCGAGATCCGACATCACCTTGTGACTACTAATTGTGACTCCTCACAATATGTGACAATTTCCTTCTCTCCTAGACATCTAGATTGATCAATGTGAGGCATAGACCGTGTCATCCTCTAATCAATCTAAATCTTGATCTCCAAGTAGACTCACTCGATCAAATGAGCTCAACATCTAATGTTGACTCATTTGGGCATGACCATGCACTTCGTGGTCTAACTCTATCAAGAATATTGATGTCGCTCCCGTCATATGGGAGGGATAGATCCTATCTACATCACTCACATCCCTCTGCATAATTTGTTACATACCCAGTAATCGCCTTTATAGTCCACCCTGTTACGGGTGACGTTTGACGAAACCAAAGTACATAACTCCTTATGTAGGGATCCATGGTGACTTCAGGTCCAAGGACTAATAGTCATACTAATAGCCACATGAGAAAGTATATGACACTCATATAACGATCCATGATACTTTCTCATGGCGGGTCATTCAGTATACATTCTCCAATGTATACCCATGTGTCAGCTTGATATCTCTATATCCATGACTTGTGAGATCAAGTCATCGAACTGACCTACATGCTAGTCTTATTGCATTAACATTGTCCCTGAATGTTAATACTCGACTAGGAATGATTTAGAGTAGTATTCCCTATATCATCTCACTATCGATTCAACTAATCGATTGATATAGGTATGAACCTTCTACTCAAGGACGCTATCATACTTAGTCTATTTGGCACTAATACAAATAAGTATAATAACCAAACAAATGTCTTTATTAATATACAAGAATATGATATACATGAGTCCATACAATCATCAAAATGATTGACTCTAGGGCTCTAACTAACAAATACACATTTCAAACAGTTTGGTGCACACATGAACCAATATAACTTGATAGAGAAAAATCTTCTCCATTAGATGCCTAATAGATGATTAATATTAACTTTATGTTAATTCAAGTAACCAAGATTGTTCAGGTTGGTTTTCCTACAATTTTGGCACTGGGCATACGATGATTTTCATTATTGGTTTGACTTGCTTATTAATTAACTGCTTTTGGAAGGTAAGTTTAAAACAATCTTCAATAAATTTTAAGGTGAAAAGTAGCAAAGCTAATTGCCAAATGAACAAAGTTGTTAGATGAAGGACATGTTTTTATGCGCCTTTGGCATATGCAGTTTAAGGTTAATAAATAACCAATGCAAACAGAGTCATTGCTTCAAAAAAAAATAATCTATACAATGTTTCACCAAGAATCTTAATCTTCTAATCCTAATGAATATATCCTAACCTATCAGATGTCATAATAAATTTATTCTACCCTTATAAATTTAATCCAAATTACATCATCAATATCTTACACAACTACAAACCAATAAAAGAAGTTAATAAATATAAATTAAAAAAAAGGACAGCCTGGTGCACGAAGTTCCTGTCATACGGGATTTTGGGAAAGGATCCATTGTACACAGTCTTACCCTACTTTTTACAAGAAAATGTTTCCAGAATTAGAACCCGTGACCTTATTTAAATTTCTCTCCTAGGCTACCTTTTAAAAGAAGTTAATAAATATATGGGATTAAAAAACTTATTTAACATTTCTCACCCACACTTATTTTACAAAATCAATCAACTTATTTTTTATTATTTTTTAATAAAATATTATATAATTTTTTGGTGGCCCGATGACACGACCTATTTATGTATGACACAACATGAATTACCACTAACCATCCCTAATCATGATAAACCTTATGATAGCATTTATATTTGTTCATTTATCTATTCAAACTTATTTACTAAAACAAACTTAAAATTTAAATTTTAACCAAGCTTGACTATAAGAAACATAGATTTACCAAATTTGCTAGTGGAAGGATCTTCAATTATTTATATCACCCGTTGAAAAGAAATCATTGGAATAGGAAGAAAACTATCATTCACCATCTAAGTATCTTCTTAGTAGAGAGCATGAGAGTAAGAAAAATCAGTTATGTGCATCTCTTGTCATGTTTTGTATCATTTATCCAATGTTCATGCATTCCATATACAATAACTACATGGTTGGATCCAATCTGCATTCCTTCATCTCTCACTCACACATCATGATCTTCTCTCTAGAAAGTTTATACTTGATAAATAGGTTGTGCAACTAGACAAGCAGCTACAATTATAACTATGAATTTGTTACAAACCGTATAATAGCTTCAACCCTTAAAAAAGAGTCACTTTATCTTGCAGTATCCTAGATTTGCCAAAACTCAATATGATCTTGTGTGTCACACCCCAGGTGGGTCTCCACAACCATCAGCATGGCATAGAATTCACAACAGTCATACATGTAAGCTTAATTACACTTTTTAAAAAATTGGTATATCACAAAAAATGTTAATATAGTTTTAAAAATAAATTATCTATATAAATAGATCAATTATTGTCTACCCATTTATATATTTAACTCGTGTTGTATGACTTTAATGATTCACCTATTAATCGTGTTTTAACACAAACTAGATCTAGTCATATAATTGAGTCATGTGACTCATATCTAATTTTACAAGCTCTAATCATGACTAAACTTGACTTAGATTTGATTTGTTTATTATCCCAGGGCCCTTCCCTAGAACCCCACATTGATAGGAAGTTCGTGCATCAAACTATCTTTTTTATTGTCCTAAATCCAAGTAGACATAGAAATATTTTCATCTAAATAGAATTTAATCAATTAAGTTGACTTGTGAAAATAAGAAGTCCAATAGCAAAACAGTGTCGTTCGTTTCCTCGCTTGTTTTGGTTTTTCACAGGCATCCTAAATTAATAAACCTATAAGACATGTTCGTTTCATCAACACTTCAGTGGCATAAGACTTGCAAAGAACTCGACAAGGCCCAGGTGCATACATGACCAGCCCATTTTTTCTTGCATTTTTATCCAACGCAAAATTCATGAACATTTAAGATTCGCAAATAATTTATTCTTTAATTCAATTTTTCCTATATTTAATTCATTAGATCTGCTTGTGCAAGTAAGTATCAAATTGATAAGTTCATACCCTTAATTATTTTATTGTATCTTAAGTCAATTTTCTTAAAATTTTAATAAAATCTACTACATTCTTATATTTGTATCTTTTACTAATTTTATTTTACTATTATCAAGTAGGCATATCTAGATAACGTTTAGAACTTAAGATTTTTATTATCGTCCAATTAAATTTCTAATTATCCTTGTTGTTTCAATAAAAGAAATTTGTCATTCGATAAGTGAAAGTATTGTCAACGCATAGTCCATTCGTCGCCGTACACAAACAATGAGAAACCTAATTAGCACACCAGTGAACTACCGTAATAGCTGCAAGGTGATATAATCAGGACAATAATAGTCATTCACAGCCTAATCTGCTAAGGAACCAGAAAAAAATGCATTTGATTGATACTACTATTGTGGGATTCTTGTCCTTACACTCACCAACATATCTAACATAGCAAGTTATGATGCATATCAAGAAAGATCGGCCATCCCAACCTCTGGAGGACTTCCACACAGGTGACCTCCTCTTGCGGAATTATCATCCGATGAAAGGATTGAAGAAGAGGAGCCTACGTTGCAATTCGTCAGGCTGCAGGCGCACCAGCTGACGGGAAGGTGACGACGGCGGCAAATCAGGCGGAAGGGGTGGGGTTCGTGTGAGAAAGGGGCTGCGCTGCGGCGGGCTACGATCCCAGGGAATGAATTTAGGCTGTATTTGGTAGAGCGTAATCTGTCTTGTAATGTAATCCTGATTATATTACAAGACAGATTATTTTGTTTGTTTCACTTTTAAACTTGTAATTAATATAATCTGGATTACAAAATGTAGTGAAGTTTTGTAATCTGGATTACAAAGCAAATGTTATGTAATCCGATTACATTACGAGGTCACCGCCCCACCAAAATTTAAATACCGAATATATCCTTAGTCCACCGTCGGCCCCCGCCCCCCGCCGCCGACGACCACCGGCCGCCGACCACCGACCGCCGCCCGCCGCCCGCCGGTCGCCGGTCGCCGACCACCGCCCGTCGGTCGCCGACCGCCGACTGGTCGGCGGCGCTCGGTGACAGACGGTGGCGACGGTCGGCGCGCGGCGGCGATGGTCGACGGCCGGCGGCGGCGGCGGCGGCCGGTAGCTGCCGCAAGCTCCGGCAGAAGTGCGGCGACCGTCAGTAGAGGTCGTAGGACATTTTTGTCATTTTATAATAATACAAATTACATTCCTAATAAAAAATAATAGATACCAAACAAAAAAATGTAATCATCCTTGTAATCAAATATTACATACATTACATTTCCAAATGTAGTAATGTAATCAAGATTACATTACATTACATTACAAATTTGATTACATTACAAGCTAGATTACATTACACCCCAACCAAACGTAGCCTTAGGGTTTCCTCTTAACCCATAAGCAATCGAACCGAACCGGCCAAACCAGTCTGCTTCCGGTTCAATTGTGATTCAGCCAAATCGAGCTTAAATTGAATCCGGTTCGAACCCAAAGCACACCTTTCATCCCTGACTATTCAATAGAATTATAACCGTGAACACTTTTCTTCTATAATATTTCAATATAATTGGTGAAGATTTGATTGGTTCAAAAATTACATTGATAACAAATATAATATTTGTCGATGACTAGTACGGTAAATGATTCAAGTATTTATGAATAAATTTGATATTTGATTTAAAAGAATTTTTTTATATTCATTCAATATACATAAAATTAAATAAATAAATTTTAACCATTCATTAAACTAAATAAATAAATTTAAACATATATATTTTCAGTTCATTAATGTTCGAGAATAATATTCATGAATAATATTCAAGAATCATATTCATTAATAAAATTCTTTTAAATATGCTAAATAAATAATAAAATAAAATAAATAAATAAATTTAAATTATCAAGTTCAATAACTAATCAAATAACTAAAAGTTTCAAACAAGTTTAAATTGAGAATTCGATAGCATCTAAACGAACAAACTTCAAATCAAACTCAAACAAACTCGAATCAACTTCAAGCCAAGCTTGAATTAAGGGAAATAGCATATAAATAAACTAAGCTCAAGTCAAGTTTCAAACAAACTCAATCTCATGAAAAATAAACCAAATTAAACTTAAATAATAATTTTAAACTCGACTCGACTATCTTATCAAATAAATTTAAACATATCAAAATTCAACTCAATTCATTTACAACCCTATTGAATGTTATCAACTTGAGCTTATATTAATCCCTTCTTGTAAACGCCATTGATCCGGTGATAAGGAGAGGCCTGCTCAGCGGTCAAAGTCCAGGCAGTCAACGCCCCGTACAGTTGGCCGATCAGACGACCCACTCGCCCGACCAGCTCGAAGGACAACTGAGCTAATATCAACCCGATGATTACCACAGCTCGATCGTATACCGAGCTTCCGATAACAAATATAATATTTGTCGATGGTTAGCATTGTAAATGAATCAAGTGTTCGTGAATAAATTTGATGTTCGATTTAATAAGAATTTTTTAATGTTCGTTCAATATATATAAATTTAAACAAACAAGTTTGAATCGTTCATTAAACCAAACAAATAAATTTGAACACATATATTTTCAGCTCATTAACGTTCGTGAACAATATTCATAAATAATGTTCACGAATCATATTCATTAATAAAATTGTTTTCAATGTGCTAAATAAATAATAAAATAAATAAATAAATAAATTTAAATTATCAAACTCAATAACTTAATCAAATAACTAAAAATTTCAAACAAATTTAAATTGAGAATTCGATAACATCTAAACGAACAAAACTCGAATCAAACTCAAACAAACTCGAATCGAGCTCAAGGCAAGCTTGAATTAAGAGAAATAACATCTAAATAAATCAAGCTCAAGTACTGTTTCAAACAAACTCAAGCTCATAAAAATAAACTAAGTCAAACTTGAATAATAATTTTAAACTCGACTCGGTTCGACTATCTTATCAAATAAATTTAAACATCTCAAAACTTGGCTCAATTCATTTACAACCTATCCACTGTTATCAACTTGAGCTTATATTAATCTCCTCTTGTAAACGCCATTAATGTGGATGTATCATAGGGCATAAGAGAGATTATAGAGATGGAGAGGGGCATTTCTATCATTCGGCTGGTGAGGCCTTTAAGTGAGTGAGGGGAGCTTCTGCCGCCGCCACCAGGGCACGCGCGAGGGAGCCATCATCTTCCTCTTCTCCACACTGACCCCACCCTCGACACTGCTCCTCCTCATCTCCTCCGGCGTCAGCCATCCTTGGTCAACGAGATCACTTTCTCCTCTCTCGCTCTCCTCTCGTCGGCACGTGCCACTTGTCACAGCTCCCCCTCCCCTCCTGTGCACGAGCTGCCAGCGTTTTGAGCAGTCATGGTCGGATCCCGTCGCTGCCGCAAGCCTCCGGGCCGCTGTTGTCGTGCACCCCTTACGGGGCAGATCTCATCACGGCCGCAAGCCTCCGGGCCGTTGCCATCGTGCACCCTCTGCGGGTTAGATCTCATCGCTGCCGCAAGCCTCCGGGCTGCTGCCGCCGACCCTCCTTGGTTGTCATCTCCCGCAGCAACCCTTGGTCGATCCACGACCTTTGCCGGCTTTATAGCGCCATAGCCGTTGCCCTCTTCCTATCTCCACCGCCTGTCCTCTCCGACGCCCCTACAGCAGCCTTCGATGTCTCTACAGCCGACTCCAGCGTCCCTACAGGCGGCTCTGGCAGCTTTACAACCACTGTCTCCACCATTTTTGCCGCAGATCCGACCATTGTTGTGTATCCGGCCATTGAGCCGCTGTGTGACGAGAATCAAGCTGTTGTGTTTCGCTTTTCGCACCATTATTATGATTGTGAGTTACTGGTATTATCCGGCTTGCGTGCCGTGTTCCGACCTGTGTGCCGTGTTCCGGCCTGCGTATCGTGTTTCGGCCTGCGAGCTGTTGTGGTATTTCGGCCTAGGTGTCATTATCATATTTTGGCTTACATGTCGCCTTTTGGATCCATGCTGCCTTGGATTCCATGTCGTCACCCTTAGATCTAGCCCCTCGGTTGACTCACACTCATCTACCCTTCAAGGCTGCGACGACTCGATCAGCATCACGACCAACTCACCGATCCATCCGAGGGCGCCTTCCGGGACCAGGGGTACGTTACTGTACTCATTCTATATTTATTTCATTGTTCTACTATTATTTGACTGCTTATATATTCATGAGACCCACCTCGAGCATCGGGTACCAGAGACCGGGGTAACCTGGTCGCTGGCTACAGGTACTGTTGACAGAGGCCCTATGATTGTCACGCCCCAGGTAATCCCTGCCAGAAAAAATTTCAACAACATCTCCCCTGTACGAGTGACAATTTGAAACTTTCTACAATGCCCTCAGGGCCACACATACATCGGCCAACACGATCGGAACAATAACAATAAAAATAAAAGTACAATAAGCAAGCATCCACGCAGTTTAATAGTAACAAATAAACTAAAGCAAAGATAAGGAAATCGTCGCAAAATTTCTACTTAACTACACTCATAAAACACAAATCCGATATCCTACTCAACTACACCCATAAAACACAAACCTCCATCATACATTCAAATAAAAACTCATCGACACATAACAAAACGTATAAGATCCAAATGCTAAAATCTACAAGTCTGAAAACATAGTCTAAATAACATAGACAATAACATAAATCAAAATGTGTGAACTCGTCGCAACGCGCAGTGGTGGGGGACTAGCGACTGGAATCTCCTGAACAGCATCAACCTGTAAATAGTAATAACGGGGTGTGAGTCTAACACTCAGCGGATGCCTAGTTGACATGCATAGTAAATAATAACCAGCAGTAATAAATATGCGTACAGTTTCCTGAATAAATATCATATGAAAAATGAAAAACTGTAAGGTAAAGGAGTATCTGTACTAACCAGGACTTGGATATAAAGAAAAGCAAGGTCATCCGACCGAGGGGTATCATAATCTTGTATGCATGTCAATCAAATGCATCCATTCAATATACAGCAAACAAAGTGCAACAAACACAAGCAATAAATGCATCATGCATATGATGTCAATGACATGTCCTGGTTACTCCTGACACCAGTCAGTCATCTCACACATGATGGTGAGACCGAGTGGGTAGGGTTGTGACAACTGTGCACTCTGTCATCACTGCTCCTGAGCGACCGAGTGGACAGGATACTGTCGGAGTACACCTATCCTCCTACCCCAAATCATAAGTGGGGGAGCGCAATGCTCTCATCTCCCTGAGCCAACCCAGAGGAGGGATTCTTGCCGGCTACCACGCTGCGTCACACTACCCATTAGCGGACCAACGGAGCCAAACAGAACAACCTGTTGCACACACCCTGCCTGAATAAAAACCACTAACCTATGAGTGGTTGTGTGCACAGACCCATGTAACTGGCGATGCGCTCAACAATAATGGAGTTGTCAATCGCATAGCATGCAATCATGCGAGATGGTGCATGACATTAAGCATAGAAATATCCTGATCCTATATACCTCCATAAAAACATGTACCATATACGTGGACCAAATAATATAATCTAGGTACACATGTCAAGCATGGTATCTAATCAGTCCGGTATATCATAAAGCATGACATGTCACTACCTCCATAATATAAATAATAAACAGGGCATGAACACTAAACAAGTAACAAATAAATCATGATCGGAAACAAATAGTGACATGCCGATGCAGATATAAACATAATTATTGCTACTTGCTAAAATCTACTAAACATATCAACAAGACATATCAAATAGGTTAAGGTACCCGCCTCCAATGTAGATCGAGCTCAACAATCGAAATGTCGAAGTGCTCGTCCCGAATCAATGTCCTATAATAAATCGTACAATTTAACTAATTTTCATTATAAACAAAATAGCTAAACTAAATCCTAATCCGATTAGGAAGCTAGGGTCCAATTCCATTTGATAATCTTATCCTTCCTACAGAGTTAATATCCTTAAATAAATCAACTAGAGATGTCGATTAATAAATGAATCTCTAATGATTTCACCTTCCAATTTGGGTTTACTTCATACACAAACAATCTAAAACTCACCCAAATTCAAAGTGCTCCCTTATAGATTCCTTGCCGGTAAACCTTGCTGCTGGAAAGGGTGAATCTAGAGCCGTTGCTACCGGCACCAGGGGCGGAACTACCACGACTGTCCAACAACTACACATATACAAAGCCAATGCATAACTAAAATTGTAAACTGATCCTTACCTTCATCTAGTTGCTCACTGTTGCCAGCGGTGACTGGCTAGAGACAACAACAATGGTGTCGACTACATGGTCAGCGGCTGGATCCAATGATGGGAGCGCGATCAGGCAGCACCGGTACGATCAAACTGCGAAGAACATCGTAAGAGGAATCAGGATCCTCGCTCAAAAGTGGGCGGCGGATCAAGGCTAGGGCATGGCGTCGACGATCAGCCGATGGGAAGAGGGCTCAGCTCCTTGCTCCTGTCCGACACCAATTCGAGCAAAGAAGTGGCGGCGATTAGAACCAGGGCACGGTGATGACGACTTCAGCAATGCCGAGCAGAGACACGAGGAGAAGGCTCAGCACTGCTTGGCTCACTCTTGTGGTGGCCGGAGGTGGGAGTGGAACGACATGCCGACGCTAGTGTTTTTCTGGCGAAGATCGGGGAAGATGAAGGCTCGGCGTCGCACGGAGGAGAGGATCGGGATGGGGCTTGGCCGGCGGTGGCTCGTGCATCGCCGGCGCTTGGGCAGGGACGGAAGAGAAAGGAGGAAGAGGATCGGTTAGGGGAGGAAGAAGGAGAAAAGAAGAGAAGGAGAAGGTGATCGGGTGGCCATCGAGTTGGGGAGGAGAGGTAGGGGAATCGGCGTGAGTTTAGGGGAGAATGAAAAAAAATTGAAAAGAATAAAATAAATAAATTTTTTCTCGTTTAAATGAACTAGTCTAAATAAGTTTTCCCGGACCCAATATTTATCCCCGTAAACTCGTTCATACGGTCTCCGAAAAATTCTCAGAAAATTTCTAAAAATTTCAAAAAATTCCTTTATATTTATTTACCCTTTTTCAATATTTTACAATGATGACTTAATTAACATAAAAGATAACTCACCATTTGAATCACGAAAATACGATCAATATTCTCACTATGTCATTTCGACAGTTTATCTTCTCATATTTCGGACCGGATGGTCATTATGTGAAATTTTCTAAAGTCTTTCGCTGGTTCCGTTCCACTAGATCAAATTGCATTATATATATATATATATATATATATATATATATATATATATATATATATATATATATATATATTATCTTTTTAATAGATCGCCATCCTTCGCCTCGATATTTATACCTTTCTTGGCTTCTTCATTCCTCTGCCTCTGTTCGTCGCCAACGATCGCCTCGAATCCTCTCTTCCTTCCTCAATGACTTGCATTTCTCACTCCCCCGGTCCCTCGATTCAGATCCCGTGGGGCGCAGGTGGTGACGGTGGCGGATGCGTGGCGGCGGCGATCGAGCGGTGCACGGCGCACGGGCTGCCGGACCTGGTGGCCAAGCACCACGAGCACGCGGCGGGGCCGGAGCAGTGCTGCTCGGCGGTGGTGCAGGAGGTGGCGGCGCCGTCGGCGGTGGTCTGGTCGGTGCTGCGCCGCTTCGACGAGCCGCAGGCGTACAAGCACTTCGTGAAGAGCTGCCGCGTGGTGGTCGGCAACGGCGGCGTGGGCACTCTCCGCGAGCTGTGCCTCGTCTCGGGGCTCCCGGCGGCCACCAGCACAGAGCGGCTCGAGATCCTCGACGACGAGCACCACGTCCTCAGCTTCCGGGTGATCGGCGGCGAGCACCGCCTCACCAACTACCGGTCAGTCACCACCCTCCACCCATCAGAACCACCGACCGGCGCAGGGCAACAAGGCACGGTGGTCGTGGAGACTTACGTGGTCGACGTGCCGCCAGGGAACACCAAGGAGGACACCCGCGTCTTCCTCGACACGATCGTCAAGTGCAACCTCCACTCCCTGGCGCGCATCGCCGAAACCCACTGCCGCCGCGGCGACGCCACCGCCACCGCCACTTAATTCTCCGCTGTCTCCTCTCCATTCCTTCATTTCCTTCCTTCCCTCATCGTGATATAAAAGCTGTGCAAACACTATCAATTTTACATCCCACTTTATCATTCATCTCGATCAACCTTTCAGTTTTTCCTAAGAACACAAAATCAATAAAAGAAGAGCAAAAAAAAAACAGAACAATTGCTCGCTTGCTCCGTTGCTCGCTCATTGGGGCCGGTTACATCAGGTGCCAGCTACCATGCAGTCCTCCACTTGGCAGAAACTAAATTTATTGCTGCTTGCAAGTGGACAAGAGGGCCAGTTGCTTGCTGCCTTTGAACGAATCAATCTTCTCAGACAACCAAAAGAACAAATGAAATCTCAAATGGAGCAGATTTTTGTGCCCTTGTGAATTCTAAAAGTCAAATTTGCATTTTTCGGGTTTGAGAAAGGAGAGACACAGTGTTCGAACTGGTGGGCACAGTAGTTTATTCATGAAAGGTAGGGTTTTGTGGGGTCGAAAGAACAAGCAGCTGGCTGGCTCTGAAACTTGGTCCTGATGATGAGTGACAGCCACAACTTACCGATAGAGGAGAGGGCAAGTTGGGCTATTTTTTATTGGCCTGCGTGGATGACGGCTGTCCTTCTTTAGCCTTCTGCTGCAACTTGCGGTGCAAGTTGGAGATGAAAACTAAGGCTTAGAGACCCTAATTCCAGGGTTCATCATTATCCTCGAGATAGTCTAGCTATTGCCTAAGATATTGTTATTATAAGATTTAGGGTTTGAATCTTAGTATAGTCAAGATAAATATTTTTTCACGTGTTAATTATTATTCTAAAAATTAATAGTCACCCCTATTACCTCCTCTATGTTGACTTTAAGATGGATTGATGGGGGCATTGGGGACGAGTGTAGTCACCTTTCTACCACCTTGTATCGAAATATTTTGACAGGATTGACCTGAGTTTTGAATACATTTATATCATAAATATATATATGATGCGATGATTAGGAGGGGTCCCCACCCTACTGTCACGGTGGAGGTCAAAAAATCAAGGCGGTCAACGTGTATAGGACATCGTCCAGTCGGATGAAGCATGCCCCGGCCGGGCGAAGCATTCCCCGACCGGGAGAAAGGATTCGATCCACCGTATCCCTCGACACGAGGAGCAGTCAAAGATTCGACACCAAAGGGAGAACAATGTGCAGAAGCCGAGTCGAGCGACTACTCCGCTCGGTTGAATAGCAGACTCAGCATCAACCGAGCACGCGAACAGTGAGCTTCCGGCCGAGCGGCAATCCCGCTCGGCTCAGCGATAGATCACGATAGAGGATTTCCGATTGAACTGCTATTCCTCTCGGCCGGACCTCCCTTGTCCGCGTGCTGTCTGTTGCCAGGCCAAGCGGGATAGCCACTCATCGCTCGGCCAAGCAACAGATGCAACAAGATATCTCTCGACATTTTTTTGGGAGTTTGCGCCGCTGACAAGTGGCATGGTCAGATAGAGGATCGTACAGCGGAAGCTCCCACTGTCACTTCAGATATATGATCGACCCATTAAGGTACTGTGTCAGGGACACTTTACTAACACGTCTTTTTAGGGAAAGCTTTGAGATGCGTGCTCGTCTTGGGAAATATGCATGCACTCTTCCGGAGCTCTATATAAAGGGGATCCAAGCATCGACGGAGGTAAGCTTTGCACACGATTTCTACTATTGCGCTACAGTTCTCGTTGCTTCTTCTTGTTTCGCTGGAGACTGACTTGAGCGTTGGAGGGTCATCACCAGGGACCCTTCCCTGGCTCGGCACTGATGTTGTTTGTGTTGCAGGCGGGAGCAAAGTCCACCGGAGGTCAATAGGAGCGTCACGTCCTCGACATCCATCTCATCGACTTTTGGACATGATCATATTTGGCGTCATCTGTGGGAAAGTCACCTGCATCCGATCCGAGAGGATGAAAGACGGTGGACGACTAACCACCGTGACACTCACTCAAGAGGAGCTGAAGATGCTCGTGCAAGCTCGAGCAACGAAAATGATCGAGCAGCAACAACAACAGGATCTGGCCAATCGGCTAGCGCCACAACTTGCAACATCGACAACCGACAAGCGAGCGGGGCAAGAAGATTGGGTGGAGGAACTCTCCGTATGGGGGTAGAACCGAAGGCCGACCGACACCTAAGGGGAAGCGCCGCCCGCGCCGATCCCCTTCCATCGAGCCCTATTCCAGATCCCCTCAGAGATAGCCTAAGCGCATCAGGAGCGGGGATCATCTTTAGGCGATGCTCCCGTTCTGGATGCACGGAAAGGCAAAGCACCCCAAAGCGTCACGTCCCCCGAATGGATCAATAGGCAGTTCTCAGAGGAGATCTTACAAGACCCTTTGCCTCGACACTACACTCCGTTGGCGATCAGAACGTGCAACGGGTCGATCGACCCAAATGATCATCTGGATCGGTTCAATAATGAAGCTACGTTGCTCCAGTACATGGACGGAGTGAAGTGCAGAGTCTTTCTCACGACTCTCTCTGGGTCGGCGTAGCGCTGTTTCTGAAGACTGTCGAACGGCTCGATACGAAGTTTCAAGAATTTCCGAGCCGCATTCCAGCATCACTTCGCCAACAGCAGACGCTACTAGAAGACAAGCGTCAACCTATTCGCCCTAAAGCAAGGGCCCAAGGAAGCGTTCCAAGCATACATTCAGTGCTTCAATCAAGTGGCCATGAACATCCCCTCTGTCTCGTCTGAGACCATGATGAATGCCTTTTCTTAGGGGCTCACCGAGGGAGAGTTCTTCCGGTCACTCGTCAGGAAGCCACCCAGAGACTTCGACCATATGCTCAAGAAGGCCAACGAATACATCAACGTGGAAGAAACCCAGACGACCATAAGAAAAGAGGCATCGACCGAGCATTCGGTGCCGACCGAGCGCCGACCGTCAAATAGCCATCAACCACCTAAAGGGCCGAGGACTGAAGGAGCACGACCGCACCAGGAGACTAGGGCACAACACACGGGACTGCCGAGAGCTAACATTGATCGTCAGCCGATTGGCTCCAAGAGGATACCGGCGCCGATCTCCCTCTCCCAATCGACGACAAATGCATCGATTGACCGAGCGGTGAGAGGAGGAAGGAAGGGATCCGGAGCGCCATCACCATCAGTGAAGGGAGGAGACCAATCCCTTCAGGATCATGGCCGAACGAAACAGACCATCCGCACGAGAAAAGGAAAACAGGAACAACACTTCCCGGGGAGAGATAGACATGATCGCCGAAGGGTCGACCGGTGGGGACTCTAACCGAGCCCGAAAGTCATATGCTCGACGGTTAGAGATCCATGCTGTTGGATGCAGCAAGGAGAAGGCCGAAAGCCCCCAGATCAGCTTCGGCCCGAGAGACTTGTGTAAGGAAATATGTTGCTAAACACGCAAACGTGCAGCGGAAAAACATATTTCCTCCAGAAGATCCATGCGAAGGGAAAGAGAAATTCCTACATATACTAAGTTTTTTAACATAGTATGAGAGATTATACCTTTGTAGCGTGCTCACGGACTCCTGACAGCTCGGATCACAGCACGATCTCGCGTTCACGCCTCTGCGGTATCCACACGAACAAGCGTTCGTTTGTCTCACAAACTCACAAAAGGAGAAAGGTTGTGCTAGCAACCTTGAAAGTGGATTTCGGCCAAGAGAAGAGGAGCAAGGAGAATGAAGAGAATCTGTCTCAAAAATGAAGAGCAAAAAGCTTAAGTATTTTCATCTAATGAAAATACTTAATTAGCATTAATGAACATTTACACTATTAAGGACCAAACTTGTAACTCCTCATTTCAAATGAGTGTAACTCTTCATTTCAAATTCAATTTCAAAAATTGAATGAAATGAATAATTGAATTTCGAAATTCAATAATTATCTTCATTAAATCTCACTTGAGTCTAACTCAAGTCTCCTCACTTGAGTCTAACTCAAGTCTAATTCACTTGAGTTTAACTCAAGTCTAATTCAATCGAGTTTTACTCAATTAATCCTCATGCAATTCAAATTCAATGAATCACTATTTTATTAATTCAAATTGACTCCTTGAGTCTAATTTGAATTGAACTTAATCCAACAATTAGATCCAATTGAGTCCAACTCAATAAGTCCAATTTGGATTAAACTTAATCCAATGATTCATCATATGAACTCATCTTCAAATCTACTTGTTCTTTGTGTATGACCCAATAGGTTCTCATAACATTGGCAATGTACCCAAATCAAGATTTAGATACATAAGCAATGAGTGACATCTAGCAAGACATCATTGCTACCCAAGTGATGAGAAGGTCAAGATTCGACCTAACATGTCCGTGGTTATTATCTTGTATGACTTTGTCCCTCTATCCTTGATATATAGGTTGATCAATGAGGCATAGACCGTGTCATCCTCTTATCAACCTTTGTGTTTCTTAATCTCTAAGTAGACACACTCAATCAAATAAGCTTAATATCTCATATTGATTCATTTGCGCATGACCATGCTTTCTTGTGTCCTACTAATCAAGGGGCCCACAGATATCACTTTTGTCATATGAAAGGGATAGATCCCATCTACATCACTGACATCCCTCCATATAATTCATTGCATACCCAGTGATCGACTTTATTGTCCACCTTGTTACATGTGGAGTTTGCCGACACCAAAGTACACAACTCCTTATGTAGGGAACCGTAGAGACTTCAGATTTAAGGACTATTCATACCAATAGTCACATGAGAATGTTTATGACACTCATATAACGATCCATGAAACATTCTCATGACGGGCCATTTAGTATATATTCCTTAATATATACTCATGTGTCAACCTGATATCTCATATCCATGACTTGTAAGATCAAGTCATCCGTTGACCTACATGCTAGTCTCAACGCATTAATATTATCCTTGTATATTAATCCTCGACTAAGAATAGTTAAGAGTAGTGTTCTCTACAATATCTCACTATCAATTCAACTAATTGATATACTGTAGATAAGAACCTACTAGCCAAGGACATTATTATACTTATTCAATTGACACTGAACTGAAATAAATATAATAACCAACTTTGTCTTTTATTAATAATGTTATATGATACAAAATGAGCCCTTTATAATCATCTCATAATTGGTACTAGGGCTAACATTAACAACTTGGAGGGAGTAGAGATCCTTCATGACGATGCTTTGATCATCCGAGCGGTGATCGCCAACTACACCATTCACCGGACTTTCGTCGACACGGGGAGTTCGGTGAACATCATTTTTAAGAAGGCGTTCGATCAGTTGCAGATCGATCGAAGCGAGCTGCTGCCCATAGTGACCCCGCTCTATGGATTCACTAGCAATGAAGTTTTGCCGATCGGCCAAGCAAGATTGGTCATCTCGCTGGGGGAAGAGCCGTTGATGAGGACTTGGACCACCAACTTCATAGTAGTGGACGCACCGTCGGTCTACAACGTCATCTTGGGTCGTCCGACCTTCAATGAGTTCCGAGCAGTAGTGTCAACTTATTGTCAAAAGATAAAATTCTCCATGGACGATCAGGTGGGAGAGGTTAGAGACGACCAACTGGCCGCTCGGCGCTGCTATGTGGAGATGATCAAGGCCGAGGCAAGGGCCGCTCAGAAGGCTCCACGACTAGAGGTAAATGCTATCACCGAAAAATCTCCCACTTTGGTATATGAAGAAAAGGAGGAGGTCCAGATCCACCTGAGCCGGTTGGAAGCCACGACCTTCATCGCTGTCGACCTGGAAGAGGAGAAGAAGGCAGAGCTGCTCGCCTGTCTCAAACAAAATCATGATGTGTTCGCTTGGTGGACACACGAGTTGCTCAGCATCTCCCCGAGCGTGGCTCAGTATGAACTTCACGTTCGACCAGACGCTCGACCGGTCAAACAAAGAAAAAGGGATTTCAGCGCAGAACAGAACGTGATCATCCGGGCAGAGATAGAGAAGCTACTGGAGGTCGACCATACCAAGGAATTCCAATTTCCGAGCTGGTTAGCCAATGTTGTGCTAGTCTCCAAGCCGGGCAACAAGTGGCGGGTCTACATCGACTTCTGTGACTTAAACAAGGCATGCTCGAAGGATTTTTATCCGCTACCCAGGATAGATCAGATGGTGGACTCGACGGTGGGTTGCGAGCTCATCTGCATGTTCGATGCATATCAGGACTACCACCAAGTGTCGCTCGCCTGATAAGACCAAGAGAATGTTAGTTTTATTACGATCGACGGGACATATTGCTACAATGTTATGCCGTTCGGACTCAAGAACACCAGAGCCACCTACCAGAGGCTGATGAACAAGGTGTTCCGACGGCAGATCGGTCGTAATATGGAGGTATACATCGACGACATACTGATTAAATCCCTCCGAGTTACTAACCTATGCGTAGATATCACTGAGACTTATCGGACACTAAGGACATACGAGATAAAGCTGAACCCGAGCAAGTGTCTGTTCAGCGCGAAGAGCAGGCATTTGCTAGGCTACATCGTCATCGAGCGGGGTATTGAAGCCAACCCAAGCAAGGTCAAAGCTTTGCAAGATATGCCGTCATCTCAGAATTTGAAGGAAGCCTAGAGGCTGACCGATTGAATCACGGCGTTGTCCAGTTCATATCTAAGTCATCCGATCGTAACCTGTCATTCTTCAAGGTGCTTCATCGAACCACGAGGTTCCAATGGGATACCGGGTGCGACCAGGAGCTGGAGGAGCTGAAGGAGTATCTAAACTCGCTATCTATATTAGCCAAACCGGTGGTGGGTGAGCCGCTCTGGATCTATTTGTCATCCAATGAGCATGCGGTCGGGTCGGGTCGGCTCTGATTAGGCAGAACAACTAAGATCAGCAACCTATATATTTTTTGAGCCACATATTAAAAGACGCTGAGTCACGCTACACTGGTATTGAAAATTTAGTTTATGCATTAGTTCTCACCGCATGGAGGGTTCGCTCGTACTTCCTGGCGTACTCAATAATAGTGATGACCAACAGCACTTTGGGAAGAGTTCTCCTTGATCCGGAGACATCCGGATGGCTGATTAAGTGGACGACAGAGCTCAGTGAGTTCGACATTCAGTATCAACCCCGATCGGCGATCAAGGCTCAGGCCTTGGTGGATTTCGTCACAAAAGTCCAGAGTGACGAGCCGGCAGCAACATGGAAGATATATGTGAATGGCTTGTTCACGCGGCAGGGCAGTGGAATCGACATACATCTCATCTCACCGCGGGAGGATCAGATGTAGCTGTCCATTCGGCTGGACTACCGAGCCACTAACAACGAAGCCGAGTATGAGGCGCTGATAGCTGACCTAGAAGCGACTCGAGATGTGGGAGCGGTTAAATTCCTCATCCACTCAGACTTCCAGCTTGCCACCCAACAACTATCCGGGACCTTCAAGATAAGCAACACACTGCTGAGGCTCTATGTTGAGGCTTTTGAGAAGTTGAAAACTAACTTCCACGAGGTTATTATACAGAAGATCCTCCGATTGGAGAACCAGGCGGCGGATGAGTTAGTGAAACTAGCTAGCTTGTTGATGCTGATCGTCATAGGTCAGCCAATCGAACAAGTCTCGCTAGTGGCACACATCGATCGAATGGAGGAAATAACCTTCC
Source organism: Zingiber officinale (assembly GCF_018446385.1). Lineage (NCBI taxonomy): Eukaryota > Viridiplantae > Streptophyta > Magnoliopsida > Zingiberales > Zingiberaceae > Zingiber > Zingiber officinale. Next base: position 92,019,696 of record NC_056004.1, read on the forward strand.
CGAGCGACTGGAGGACAACCCCTAATGGAGTTTCTACGTTCGGGAGCTGCACCTGCCGATCTGGAAGAATCTCGCTTGCTGAAGAAGAGGGTCAGGCGATTCACCTTGATCAGGGATCACCTATACAAGAAAGCCTTCTCCAGGCCCCTCCTTAAGTGTGTCGGATCGGAAGACGTCGAGTACATCTTGAAGGAGGTGCACCAAGGCTCTTGCGGAGGTCACCCGATCGGTCGTGCATTAGCCCGCAAGATACTCCTGGCCGGATATTTCTGACCGACCCTCCAGGCGGACGTCGCTCGGACGGTGGCCACTTGCTTGTCTTTCAGAAGTATTACAACATGCCGCACCGATCGACCGAGGAAATGAAGGCGTCCACGGTATCATGCCCGTTCAACCAGTGGGGCATGGACATCATTGGACCTTTCCCTATGGCGATCGGTCAGCGGAAGTTTCTACTCGTTGCGGTGGACTACTTCTCAAGTCTCTCCTTCGAAAGTTACTAGCCATGAGCGAAGAAGAAGGATCAAGAGGAAGAAGAGAAGCATATAAGGGAGAACTTCCCTTGCTTGGTGGCTCACGACAACAAGGAGGGGATTCTCCTTGTTGGCAACGACAAAAGGAGAGGAGAAGAGGGAGAGGAGGATTAGGTTTCTCTAAACCCAATCAACCAAATAATGAAAATTGTATTAATTTTTCTCTCAACCATATCTATATATATCCCTCATTAATGAGTTGGATTAGAAAGCCCAAAATCCAACCCATTATCCTTTAACAAAAAATTAGCTCATTAGCCCCTTGGTTTGATCCACAAATAAGCCAAGTTCGTTCATGACTAATTCATGATTAAACCAAATATGGTTCAAGTCTTCTATAAGAGATGTGGCCCATCCGCGCTTCCATTATGACAAATATTTCAATATTTATCTTATGTATGTCCAACCAAACATGTATCTCTTGATTTAAGAATCATATTCTTTAACTTGTTTTACATCTTTTAGAGACTCGTTAGTGCATGTGACTCAATAGATTTCTGATTTATCTTGGTCGTCCATAATTAACTACTTAATTATAAAACGATCATGAGTGACACCTAGTAGTATATCATGATCCCCAATTAACCAAAAAATCATAGTTGATTTCATAATTAATTCTAAATTCTTCAGCAGCTACAGTGAGTCATGCCTCGTTCCTTTCACTAGTTTTATACCCACTTAGTTCAGGACATGGTCTATGTGTTTTGTCCCCACTAGACTAACTACGTAACACCTAGCCTAAGTAATACTTCCTCGTTCTGCAAATTCAAATTACTTGTACATGTGTCTAAGAGTTTTGCACTCCTAACATGTGATGCTTTTCCCAAAGACTTTGAGTAATAATCCTAACGAGTTGTCATAGAGTATACGTCTCCTTACAAGGAGCGATGAATCCTCTGTGGGCTATCCAAACACCTTCGGACACTTCGACTTATACCCAATCATCCCGGATCCACACCTCGATGAGATGCTTGCTTAAGATGTCAAAGTATAAGTCTCCATGACCAAGATGACTTGTATACCTCAAGTCAAAGGAAACTTGCACTCATGTTGCAGTAAAAATTTCACGAACATATCTATTTATATGTAAAGAACCATATGAAGTCTTACAACGAGTCACTCCAATGAACTAGTTACCATAACTAGCATCCACGTTTAACTCTTGACATCCCAATGTCTCTAGTCTGTGAGAAATAGCTGCTTGGCGAACCAAGGAGTATATCCCGTGCTAGTCTTACAGAATTGATGATGTTCGAATGCATCAATTCGACGACTAGAAAAATTTCAATACGTTCATAATTACACATGTAGAGATAATCACAAGTTGTGATCCAATCCCAAATTCTTTTATGCTATGAATTGTATTGTGAACATTTAGTAAATGAGTTTAAGACAATCAAATATATAATATACATTGAAATAATGAATCTATATTTATTAAATAAATAGTAAAAATCATAATACGATTACTTTAGGACATATCTCAAATTCTTACACTCTCACTTGGCTTAAAGCCAATCGCCACAGTATTCTAAACCGTAAGCATAGACATGACTCTCAAACTTGCTTTGTGGTAGAGCCTTTGCCAAAGGATCTGCTAGGTTCCTTTCAGTGAGAATTTTCTCGATTTGTATTTCTTTCCTACTAATGATATCCCTGATTAGATGATAGTGGTGAAGCACGTATTTTGATCGCTGATGAGGCCTCGGTTCCTTTGCTTGCGCAATGACTCCAGTGTTGTCGCAATAAACAAGTAATGCTTCAACAATGGATGGAACCACACCAAGTTTGGTAACGAACTTCTTGATCCAAGCTGCTACCTTTACTGCTTCCTAAGCTGCAATGTATTCCACCTCACAGGTAGAATTTGCAACAATGTCTTGCTTGGAACTATTCCAACTAACTGCGCCTCTATTTAATATGAATCTAAACTGAGACTTGGAATCATCCTTGTCTGTTTAAAAACTTACATCTGTATACCCACGTATGATCATATCACCGTCTCCATATGCCAAGAACATCTCCTTAGTTCTTCTTAAGTACTTAAGGATCGTCTTGACAGCCACCCAATGATTCATTTCTGGATCAGATTGGTATATGCTCATAACACTCAGAGCATATGATACATTAGGCCTTGTATATAACATAGCATTCATGATAGATCTTATTGCGGACGCATAAGGTATCTTATCTATGCAAATCCTCTCATTTTTTGTGCGTGGGCACATAGATTTTGAAAGGTAAATTTCATACCTTATAGGTATGAAACCTTTCTTGGATTCAGACTTGTTAAACCGTTTTAGCACTCTGTCTATATATGTCGACTGTGAAAGACCAAGCAACCTTTTGGATCTATCTCTATAGATCTTTATTCTGAGGATGTAAGTTGCTTCTTCCATATCTTTCATGGAGAACGTCATAGACAACCAAACTTTAACTGATTATAGAATTAACACATCATTTTCTATAAGCAATATGTCATCAACATATAATACTAGAAAAATGATCACACTCCCACTAACCTTTTGATACACACAAGGTTCATCTGGATTTTGTGAGAAATCAAATTATTTGATTGCATCATTAAAATGGATATTCCAACTCCTAGATACTTGGTTTAGTCCATATATGGATTGTTGAAGCTTTCATACTTGATTTTTGTTAACAGATGTAAAACCTTCAGGTTATGTTATGTACATATCCTCAAGAAGATTTCCATTAAAGAAAGCTATTTTCACATCCATTTGTCATATCTCATAATCATGATGAGCTGATACGGCCAAGAGTATCCGAATGAATTTAAGCATGACTACAGGCGAAAAAGTTTTGTCATAGTCAATGTCTTGCCTTTGACGATAACCTTTCACCACCAACCTTACCTTGTAGGTAATTACATTACCATCTATGTCGGAGGCATAATGCCTTCAAGTGGGTCCACCAAATTCTAAACTTGGTTTTCGTACATGGAATCCATTTCCGACTTCATGGCTATAAGTCACTTGTCCTTTTCTAAACTATTCAGAGCCTCCTCGTAATTAGTAGGGTTTTCATTCTCAATGAGTAACACGTCATTCAATTCTCTTACAAGGGATCCATATCTCTCAAGAATATTGCATGTCCTACTCGATTTACGAGGAGGTTGTTTCATAATTGGTTGTGGTTCTCGACTCAGCATCTCATTAGTATCTATTGGAGTCTCTTGAACTTCATCAAGTTCAACTATACTCCCATTTGCTTCCTGCAAGAGAAATTCTTGCTCTAAGAATGTAGCATGTCTTGAAATAAATACCTTTTGTTCCAAGGGGTGATAGAATTGGTAACCCTTAGTTTCCTTACGATATCCAATAAATAAACACTTATCAAACTTAGCGTCCAACTTATCTGATACAGTCCTCTTCACATAAGCAAGACGCCCCCATATCTTCAAATAGGTATAAGGGATTTTTTACTAGTCCATACCTCATATAGAGTAGTTTAAATTACCTTAGTCGGGACTTTATTTAGCAAGTAAACAACAGTCAAGAGTGCATAACCCCATAACCCCAAAAGATTTTAGGAAGATTTGCATGATCTATTATTGATCTAACCATGTCTAACAAGGTTCGATTACACCTATCAGATATATCATTATGTTGTGACATATAAGGCGGAGTCCATTGTGATAATATACCATTGTCCCTTAGATAATCTTGAAACTCTTGGCTTAAATATTTACCACCTTGATCGGATCGAAGTCTTTTAATATTTTTACCAAGTTATTTATCTACTTCATTTCTGAATTCTTTAAACTTTTCAAAGGCTTCGGATTTATGTTTTATTAGATACACATACCCATAATGAGAGTGATCATCAATGAAAGTAATGAAATAGCTATAATCTCCTAATGCATGAGTTGTCATTGGTCCACATACATCGGTATTTATGAGCCCAAGTAACCCATCACTTGTTGGCACAGCGGGGCCGACAAGAGGAGGTGTATTGTCTGAAAAATAAAAAATGATACCTTTCCCGTTTTTTCAACTAAAATTAAAAGCAACAATAATAATAACTTCGATTAACAACAAAAAATGAGGTTGAAGATTTATTTGGTTACAATGTAGGTGGTTGTTAATCCAAGAACAATACAAGCACTAAAAGATCTCCTTCGTGTAGGTGGAGAAGCCTCTTACAGTCGTTGAATGCTCAGACAGTTGCTAGGAAAAGAATACAGGAGTTGTTATGTATTTCCTAAGTCTAGGGGTCTTTTTATAGCCCCTAGAAAATCTTATCCATGGCTTGAGGGTGCCTTCCATAGAGCTGGAAGGCGCCTCCAGCGAGGCACCAGTGGATAAACGTTTATCCACTGCCAATGGCAAAATCTGCCTGGTTGAAGGCGCCTTCCATAGGGCTTGAAGGCGCCTTTGTACTGTTCATCGAAGGCGCGGAGGCGCCTTTAACTTCCTTTGAAGGCGCCTCTAACAGCATTTACAGCCACATTATGCTTTTTTACTACTCTGATCGCCTGAGTGATTTCAACTAACTGGAATAGGACTCACCCGAACTCTTTTTCCGACCTTCTCCTTGAGCAGGTTTCCACTTCGACTTCTCATCCCTCAAAACGTCGCACACGTCATTCTCGTCCACCGGTGTACTCTTCTGCCGTACCTCGTCCCACGGATGCACCGATCTCGTCAGCTTCCTTCCCGTGCCATCCTTCTCGCTAGTTGCATCTTCTGCTCGATTTCTTATGTTCCTAAGCTCCTGCACACTTAGACACAAGGATCAAACACAAACAGGACCTAACTCAACTTGGTTAATCACAACAAAACTACCACGGGGTCCAACAATCAACTCGTTCACTCTTTCGAAAAAAATATGATATGAACACGACATACAATATGATATCTCAAATTTAGATTTTTATGATTTTTTTAAATCTTTCCAAATTTGGTATTTCCTAACAATTTAGGAAACTTTCCAAGAATAGAATATTTTAATAAATTCTAAAAATTTCAGAAAATATTAATTCTATAATTTAATTTAAAATATCAGAAATCTGGATTTTTATGATTTTTTTTAAATCTTTCCAAATTTTGTATTTCCTAATAATTTAAGAAAATTTTCAAAAATAGAATATTTTTTTTAAATTTAAAAAAATACGAGAAATGATAATTTTTAAATTAACAGAATATTTTTAAATTTAATTTTCCTAAATTATATCAGAAACTTTCTAAAAATAGAATTTCCTAACAATTTAAGAAACTTTCCAAAAATAGAAAAATCTTAATAATTTTAGAAAATTTTTAAAATTAATTACAACACAAATTACGAACCGTAAAATAATTTTATGATCATGTCGAAGCACGATCATACTCTAATACCGCCATTGGAATATGCCCGATGCGGTGTGTGTTAAAACACGTTTCGTAAACATGCGCAGTGAAAATAAAACAATAATAATTCCTAAATTATTGCATCACACACACTACACGCATACAAGGATATACAATATACCAAATATGATCGCATTATTAAATTTTTACGGAAAGTAAATTTACGCTGGGTGTACCTTACGGATGACTTATAACGAGAAGGACATCAACCGTAGCGACGTTGTCGAACCTCACCTCTATTTGTATCCACGCCGAGCTCTTCAAGACAACTCCTTGAGTACAAGTCTCTCTTTCAGAAGTTACTAGCCACGAACGAAGAAGAAAGATTAAGAGGAAGAAGAAAAACGCATAAGGGAGAATTTCCCTTGTTTGGTGGCTCACGGCAACAAGGAGGGGATTCTCTTTGTTGGTGGCGACAAAAGGAGAGGAGAAGAGGGAGAGGAAAATTAGGTTTCTCTAAACTCAATTAATCAAATAATAAAAATTGTGTTAATTTTTCTTTCAACCATATCAATATATAGTCCTTATTAATGAGTTGGATTAGAAAACTCAAATTCAACACATTATTATGTCTTAATAAAAAATTAACCCATTAATGACTTGTACATTTAGCATGCTCACAAGAGTAACCCTATTTTCATCCAGTCCTTCACTGTGCATCTTAGTGACAATATCAAATGCCCTCCATGCATTAAAATCTGTGAATCTGGAATAGCCAGAAACCATTGATGTATATGCGACAACATCCTTCTCTGAGATCTCTTCAAATGTTCGGTTCTACATCCTTGATAGTTCCAGATCCGAAGTACACACCAATGAGAGAAGAACCAACATGAATTGATCTGCCAAAATGTAAATGCATGAGCTCAATGCAACATTTTAAGACGAAATTAATAGCAGCACTATCAATGTTGATTCCTTCAGATTTTAAGTTTAGATATAACAGGAGAGCTTCCTCAAAATGACCTGATCTAAAATAGTTAGTGATAGCTGAATTCCAAGGAGAGATCTTTTTACTTGAAATTGTATAGATTTAGGAAGGCAACCAAAGTTAGCATAGCAGTTCCAAGTCCATGAGTTAAAATGCTAGCATGAACTTTCCTTTGCAATCTTATATCAGTGCATCTTTCCAGGCAAAACTCAAACCTCTCCACGGTATAGGTTAGGGGCAACGCCAATCTTTTGCAAGTATTTCCATGCAATCTCCTTGAATGCATGATTCCTAAGCGGTGCAAATTGAAGAAACCTTTTGATTGGTAACTAAAACCCAGCACAAAAAGGAAGCATCTTACTCTTGTAAGTCTAAACTGAGTGTTCTATTTCACGCTACGCATGTCAGGTCTCCTGAATCAAGCACATAACCAATACAAAATGAGTCTGATTTCCTTGACAGGGGCAGGGAAGAGGAAACCACAATAGCACCAGATGATGATGATCAAAGACAACCACGATAGTAATCAAGATGGAATGGGACAAACCATTGGAATGGTTGTAGTGTAATTTGATATTAGTTTATCTTGATTATAAAATTATACTAGCAAACTCTGAGTGTGTTGAGCAGGACCATTTGAGGTTGTTCTTTTTATACTGACTGTTAAAAATAACAAAACCTTTGTTATTATGGAAGTGTGTACTCTTAATCATGATATAATAACAAGCACGTATACTTAATATTTATTTCTTTAATTTATCAAAGGGTGTGATTTAGTTCGTTAAATCAATAGGGCCGATAAGTTGGGAAATGATATTATTTATATGGTGTGTTGTTGATTATAGAATGAAATTGTGTCCTAGTAATCTAGGTTGATGATATCCCCTTGAGGAGCTCATAAGGATTGTCATGTAAACCCTGCAGGTGGACTTAGTTCGACATGACAATAAGGTTGAGTGGTACTACTCTTGGAGCTAAGATATTAATTAAGTGAGTTGTCAGTAACTCGTTTAATTAGTGGGCATTCGATATCTTAAACACAGAGAGACTAATATACTCATGATAAGAAGGAGCTTATATTGTAATATGGGATCGGTGCGGTAGTACAATAATAACTCTTTGTTTTCAATTTTATTGTTCGATTTCATGTTTCGATATTGTGTTTCTATTGAAGTCTCTATAGTTAAACCTACTTTACTGCAAGAAGTTAAATATCCGATTTCTTTGTGAGGCTCTGTCTAGGAAGTGGTGGATGATCCCATACCCCTAGAAAATCTCCTTCGTGTAAGCGGAGAAGCCTCTTACAGTCGTTGAACGCTCAGACAGTTGCTAGGAAAAGAATACATGAGTCGTTATGTATTTCCTAGGTTCAGGAGTCTTTTTATAGCCCCTTAAAAATCTTATCCGTGGCTTGAGGGTGTCTTCCATAGAGTTGGAAGGCGCCTCCAGCGAGGAGCCAGTGGATAAACGTTTATCCACTGCCAACAGCAAAATCTGCCTAGTTGAAGGCATCTTCCATAGAGTTGGAAGACGTATTCATACTGTTCATCGAAGGCGCCTTCTAGCCATGGAAGGTGCCTTCCGTAGAAGGTGCGGAGGCACCTTCAACATCCTTTGAAAGCGCCTCTAGCAGCATTTACAACCACATTATGCTTGTTTGCTGCTCCGAACACCTCGGCGATTTCAGCCCATCAGAATAGGGCTCACCTGAACCCTTTTTCTGGCCTTCTCCTCGAGCAAGCTTCCACTCCGGCTTCTCATCCCTTAGAACGTCGCACACGCCCTTCTCGTCCACCAGTGTACGTTTCCAAAGCACCTCGTCCCTCGGATGCACCGAACCCGTCGGCTCCCTTCCCGTGCCATTTTTCTCGCTAGCTGCGTCTTCCACTCGACTTCTTACGTTCCTAAGCTCCTGCACACTTAGACACAAGGATTAAACACAAACAAGACCTAATTCAACTTAGTTGATTACATCAAAACTACCACGGGGTCCAACAATCAACTCGTTCACCTTTTCGAGAAAAATATGATATGAACATGACATACAATATGATATCTCAAATTTGGATTTTTATAATTTTTTAAATCTTTCTAAATTTGATATTTCCTAATAATTTAGGAAACTTTCCAAAAATAGAATATTTTAATAAATTCTAAAAATTTCATTAAAAAATAATTCTATAATTTAATTTAGAATATCTCAAATCTGATTTTTATGATTTTTTAAATCTTTTCAAATTTTGTATTTCCTAACCATTTAGAAAATTTTCTAAAAATAGAATATTTCTTAAAATTTTAAAAAAATCCTAGAAATGATAATTTCTAAATTAACAGAATATTTCTAAATTTAATTTTTCGAAATTATATCAGAAACTTTCTAAAAATGAAATTTCCTAACAATTTAGGAAACTTTTCAAAAATAAAAAAATCTTAATAATTTCAGAAAAAATCTAAAATTAATTACAACACAAATTATGAACCGTAAAAATAATTTTACTATCATGTCGAAGCACGATCAAACTTTAATACTGTTGTTGGGATATGCCCGATGCGGTGTGTGCTAAAATACGTTTCGTAAACATGCGCAGCGAAAATAAAACAATAATAATTCCTAAATTATTGCATCACACACACACCACACGTATACAAGGATATACAACATGTCAAATATGATCGCATAATTAAATTTTTACGAAAAGTAAATTTACGCTAGGTGTACCTTACGGATGACTTGTAATGAGAAGGACATCAATTGTAACAACGTTGTATTCACGCCAAGCTCTTCAAGATAACTCCTTGAGTACAAATCTCTCATTCAAAAGTTACGAGCCATGAGCGAATAAGAATCAATCAAATAATGAAAATTATGTTAATTTTTCTCTCAACCATATCAAATATATAACTCTCATTAATGAATTATATTAGAAAGTTCAAATCTAATCCATTATTTCTCAATAAAAAATTAGCTCATTAATGACTTGTACATTTAGCAAGCTCACAAGAGTAACCCTATTTGCATCCAGTCCTTCACTGTGTATCTTAGTGACAATATCAAATGCCCTGCATGCATTAAAATCTGTGAATCTGGAATAGCCAGAAACCATTGATGTATATGCGACAACATCCTTCTCTGAGATCTCTTCAAATGTTCGGTTCTACATCCTTGATAGTTCCAGATCCGAAGTACACACCAATGAGAGAAGAACCAACAAACATATTACTAGTTAAACCAGTCTTTAAGGCATCAGCATGAATAGATCTGCCAAAATGTAAATGCATGAGCTCAATGCAACATTTTAAGACGAAATTAATAGCAGCACTATCAATGTTGATTCCTTCAGATTTTAAGTTTAGATACAACAGGAGAGCTTCCTCAAAATGACCTGATCTAAAATAGTTAATGATAGCTGAATTCCAAGGAGAGATCTGTTTACTTGAAATTGTATGGGACATCCGTATAGATTTAGGAAGGCAACCAAAGTTAGCATAGCAGTTCCAGAATCCAGATGATGATCAAAGACAACCACGATAGTACCTGGCCAGATGCGATGAACACCAAATCATCCTCAACGAACAACTCTCATTTCACACATCACTGATACAAGGAAGACCTACGGATCTGGAGTGAATCGCTTAACGCCAACTAATATTTTAAACCACTGGTTCTACTATCTCCCCCAATCGAAAGTCAATGAAATCTCTACGCACATATCACTGACTCGATCTAGAGGCGGCGTCGAAGGAAAAGCCTGACATCAAATTGACTTTGGCGACGACAACCTCTGTCGACGGTGGACGCGAGGCGGTGGCAGCCTCCGAAGATAGCCGGAGGAAATCGCGACAAATCACTATCTAAATTTAAAATTATCAAATTATATACTCAATTTCATTATTTTCCCTTCCAAATCAATTTATACACTTGCTGCAATACACATTTTTTTTTTTATCAACATAATAATGTTCGGAATATAACGGTAAGGTTTCACCAGCCGAGTTAGAATAAAAAAATAAAAAAAAAAAATGTCAATTAACTTATAAAATTTTCTAGAATTTTTTTTTAAAATTTTGAGATTTTAAATGAATTTGTATAACGTGTTTTAGGGGGGTAAATCTATCAAGCCGGATGAAATCCTGTTTGAACACCTAATTAAATTAAGAGTTGATTGAGCCTAAATTTAATACTAAACCCTAAGTTTTTATTTGCCTAAAATTCTTCCACCACTCACCCCTCACCCGATCCTCTTCTGCCATTTCACATCAACATCGCGCCGCTCCGCCATGATAGATTTGACGCTGCCCCTTTATCGGAGTAGCCCGAAGCTAGCGACAAGCTTCAGCCCTGCCTCCCGATTCTCGTTACAACTGTTCACTGTCGGTCGCACACACCAATCCTGATGGGACACTCCGAAGCTAGAGGGGGGGGGGGAGTGAATAGCTAGCTCGCTTCGCTTCGATGATGATTTGTAGTGGAATAGACTCGAAGCAATGCTAACGCCTTGATTTACTTGGTATCCACCTCAAGCTAGGTGACTAATCCAAGGATCCGACCCTCTCTCACATATCCGTTATGAAAACATTCATTCTCGGAAATAATCTGAAAGCAGAAAAGCTTCGTACAAGCTAACACACAGAAATACAAGAAGAAGAACAAGAATAAGCTAATAAAATAAGCGATGGGGGGGGGGGGGGGGGGTAAATATCACTCGTTTAAAACTTTTTCTTTTATCAAAACAAACAAATCAAAATAAAGTAGCGAAAAATAAAAGAAAACTCAATCAACTCCTAAGAAATGTTAGCATAGACTTCAGGCAATTCCGGACATCCGTATAGATTTCCTTGAGAGAGAAGAACCAATCACAATAGCACCAGATGATGATCAAAGATAACCACGAGACCAAATGCGATGAACTCCAAATCATCCTCAACAAGCAATGTTGGACCCCGTGGTGTTTTGATGTGATCAACCAAGTTGGTTAGGTCCTGCTTTATTTTTGATTCCTGTGTCTGAGTGTGAAGAAGCTTAGGAGCACAGGAAGTCGAGCGGAAGACGCAGCTAGCGAGAAGGACGGCACGGGAAGGGAACCGACGGGCTCGGTGCGTTTGAAGGACGAGAGAGCTGCGGAAGAGTACTCCGGTGGGCGTGAAGAGTGTGCGTGGCATTCGAGGGACGTTAAGCCGGGACGGAAGGCTGCTCGAGGAGAAGGCCGGAAATTGGGTTCGGGTGAGCCCTATTTCGGTTGGCCGAAATCACCCAAAAGAACGGAGCGTCGGAAGCTGAAGAAAGCAATTTAAAAAGAAGCTGAGCTGGATAAAATAGCTCAAGTTGCCTTCAAGCTGCCTTGAAGGCGCCTTCATCTTGAAGGCACCTTCAAGGCTGATGAAGGCGCCTTAAGCCTGGTCAAATAGACCGTTTGCGCAGCGGATGAAGTTTTATCCGCTGAACCCTTGGAGGCGCCTTGGACCCCTATTGGAGGCGCCTTGGACCTTCGAGATCAGATTTCCAGAGGCTATTTAAAGGCCCCTGGAGCTAGGAATTCATAACAACTTCCACATTCAACTCTATAAGCATTTCCTAGCAGTAGTTCTGAGCCATTAGAGTGTAAAAGGCTTCTCCGCCTTCAGCAAAGGAGAGTTTTCTTAGTGTACTTTCTTACTGCCTTAGATTAACAACCCTCTTGGTTGTAACCAGGTTAAATTCTGTTTCTGCTTTTATTTCAGCCTTTATTTTATTTACTATTGCATTAATTGAGTTGAAATCCGAGGAGGGTAGTTTTATTTTTGTTTTCAGCAATTCACCCCCCCCCCCTTGCCGGCCTCCACTGCACCTACAATTGGTATCAGAGCCTGATCGTCTCAGAAGGACTAACAACCAACTGAAGCACAACGATCATGACGATGGCCGGAGCGAATATTGATCCCCCGAAATTAGACGGAAACTTCGCGACGTGGAAACACCGGATGGAGGCATATCTTAACACAGATTTAATATTTTATTAATAATGAAATTTGGTTATGAAGCACCAAAGACAACGAATGAAGAAGAACTCGAGATGCACCTCTGGACCAATAACCAACGTGACGAGTCTATGGCAAACGCTCGGGCTGAATTTCATCTTCTAAGCGTACTACCAGATGAAGATCTCGTTAAAGTTGGCGACTACCGAAGTGCAAAAGAACTTTGGGAAAAGTTCTTAAGACTCCATGAAGAACAAATTGAAGTTGAATCCGACTCCTCGATGGACACTGACCCGACGTCAGAAGAGCCCGAAACCGAGGTAAGTGTCGAGACAGAACCAGTAACCAAACTCCAACATGAAGACCTAGAATGTTCATCACAAATGAGCATCGATGAAGGGGGAGAAACATCAGAAGATGAAAACAACTTAACAGGGGGAGAATCAACCGCCGACAAGGTAAGTCAGGTATGGTCTCCACCTCTTGGCAAATTAATTGATTCAGTTGAAATACTGCCGAAAGGTTTTCGTAAATTACAAATTATTTCGTCGAAAGAATATTTTGAATTAAAAATTGAAAAACTATTAAAAAATATTGAGTTAAAAAACATAATTTGCCAATTAAGAGATTTTGTCAAACTAACAATAGAAAATGTACAATTTTCTACATGCCCAATATTTTTTGCTACAATTATAAAAAACTGTGAATTGAGAAATTATGAGAAGTTAAAATAGAAATTTAAAAATCATAATATTTGATCTAAGTTGAAATATTAGACTTAGATCTTTCAGAGAAGAAAATTAAACAGTAAATTTCTTTATGAAGGTTTTGTCAAGGAAGTGATTGTTGCTCTAATAACCAAGAAAGCCTAGTGCCTCGTCACGACCTGGAAGCTGAAATATTGAAATAAAATGTTTAATTAACTTTCTGAAAAAGTATTAAAAATTAGAATTAAATAATGCTTTGAAAGTTTAATCAAACATTTTTGGAAAATGATTTTTATAATTCAAAAAAGTTTACTTAGGATTTTTGTTGACTTAGAATTTTTTTTGGGAAAATTCAATTTAACTTAGAAATTTTTTCTAAAAATTCATTTTTGCTCAGAATTTTTCTACCTCAATATTATCTTGTTGGAATCCCATTTTTGCTGTGATCAAAGGGGGAGAGAAATGTACAAGTTTAGGGGGAGTACGGAAAATTAAAAAATTAAAATTATTTTTTCTAAACTGTGTTGTAATTTTATTTATTGTAAATTTATGCTTAAATATGTTTAGTTTAGTAATTTCCTTTAAAATTACTTTTTATGTCTATTTTTTCCCTAACTTGAACTTGGGTTGATGCACATCAAAAAGGGGGAGATTGTTGGACCCCGTGGTGTTTTGATGTGATCAACCAAGTTAGTTAGGTCCTGCTTTGTGTTTGATCCCTGTGTCTGAGTGTGCAAGAGCTTAGGAGCACAGGAAGTCGAGCGGAAGACGCAGCTAGCAAGAAGGACGGCACGGGAAGGGAGCCGACGTGCTCGGTGCGTCCGAAGGACGAGAGAGCTGCGGAAGAGTACTCCGGGACGGAAGGCTGCTCGAGGAGAAGGCCGGAAATTGGGTTCGGGTGAGCCCTATTTCGATTGGCCGAAATCACCCAAAAGAACGGAGCATCGGAAGCTGAAGAAAGCCAACGCAAAAGAAGTTGAGCTGGATAAAATAGCTCAAGGCGCCTTCAAGCTGCCTTGAAGGCACCTTCAAGACTGATGAAGGCGCCTTAAGCTTGGTCAAACAGACCGTTTGCACAGCGGATAAAGTTTTATCCGCTGAACCCTTAGAGGCACCTTGGGCCCCTATTGGAGGTGCCTTGGACCTTCGAGATCAGATTTCTAGAGGCTATTTAAAGGCCCCTGGAGCTAGGAATTCATAACAACTTCCACATTCAACTCTGTAAGCATTTCCTAGCAGTAGTTCTGAGCCATTAGAGTGTAAAAGGCTTCTCCGCCTTCAGCAAAGGAGAATTTTCTTAGTGTGCTTTCTTATTGCCCTGGATTAACAACCCTCTTGGTTGTAACCAGGTTAAATTCTGTTTTTGCTTTTATTTCAGCCTTTATTTTATTTACTATTGCATTAATTGAGTTGAAATCCAAGGAGGGTAGTTTTATTTTTGTTTTCAGCAATTCACCCCCTCTCTTGCCGGCCTCCGCTGCACCTACAAGCAACTCTCAGTTCACCCATCACTGATACAAGGAAGACCCACAGATTGTCCCCAGGGCGTAGCACAGCTGGGGGTGCATGGTTTCGTGTTTGAAAGGTCCAGGGTTCGATCCTCGGGGTGTCATTGCTTGGGGTTAGCGTCCCGGCTATGCGCTTTTAGCTGTGTACCTGCATTTACCTCCCTCCATATCCGTGGGACCGGCTCTAGGGGGGCCGCTGATGTGACGGTTTAGAAAGGAAGACCCACAGATCTGGAGTGAATCGCCTAACATCAACTAATCCTTTAAACCACTGGTTCTACTATCTCCCCCAATCGAAAGTCAATGAAGTCTCCACGCACATATCACTTCCACGATCTAGAGGCGGCGTCAAAGGAAAAGCCTGACATAAAATTGGCGGCGACAACCTCTGTCAAAGGCGGATGGGCGGCGGTGCAACCTCTATCTCCGCGCTAGATAAGAGGAGGCAGGATGGCCGGAGATAGCCGGAGGAAATCGGGAGAAGATGGATTGAGAATAAGAGGGCTCGCCTAGGTTTTGTAGGATACTAAATCACACAAATATACAAATCACTATCCAAATTTAAAAGTATCAAAGGGTGCTTGGTTGGATGGGAATGAGAATGGAATAAAAAGTTGATGTTTGATTTGGAGAATTGGTGGTGGATCACATGTATTCAATCCCTCAACCATTACTTAGCCCATTGGAGATATAGAAACCCCTCTATTCCTATTCCTCACTTCTATCATTCTTAGTCTTATTTTCATTCCCTTCCAGAAACCAAGCACACCATCAATTTCATTTTTGTTCTTCCAAATCAATTGATACACTTGCTATAATACATATTTTTCATCGATAGAGCAATGTCCTGACTATAAACATCAATTAAAAATTTTGATTGTATTTATAAAATTAATATTTTTAATATAGTATGCTGAATTAATGTTTAAGAGAATTAATATAATTAACTATAGGAACATATATGATCTAGTTATATATCATTTAGAGTTTGATAGATCCATCAGTCAATTTTAACACCAATTGAATTAATTTAATATATTATATTGAGTACAATGATTTTTTAAATTCATTTCTGACCTTTCTGACTGATTAAATTCTACCAATCGATTACTACACTGGTGAGATACATTGGAGTTGTTTCTATTTAAAGTATTAGATAGAAAGTCAGAGTTATTGAGGGAAAACTCCGAAAGACACATTTAAGATGGTATAGACATGTACTTAGATGACTAATAAATGTTTCAGTTAGGCGATGTGAAATAATGACAAACATGCTGATCCTGTTCGAAAATCGTGGAGATGGAAATCTGGGGATATGGCTCCTTGCTAGCTGCCCGTAGACGTCCCTCTGCTCTGAAACATAGAAGTCATTAGTGCCAAGTCGGGGAAGGGGTCCCTGGCATTGGCCCTCTGACACTTAAGTCAATCGTCGTAAAATATGTGGAGCAATAGAACAGTAGCTAACGATGCACGTATGAAAGCGTGCCTCCGCCGGTGCTTGAACTCCCCTTTATATAGAGCTCCTGTAGGTCATGCACATGCTTCCCAAGGCAAGCACTCTTCTTAAAGTTTCCCATGAAAAGACTTGTCAGTAAAGTGTACCTGACACCATGCCTTAACAAGGTGAGCATATATCTAATACGACAGTGGAAGCTTCTGTCGTATGATCTTCTTGCCAACCATCCTCGGTGTTGTTAGAGTGTATACTAAAAGTCTAGATTTTTGTATAAACATATAAGAATCACATTGGTCAAATGCCTACATTTATGCTAAGTGTAGTTGTCCATTTAATTTATATTGTAGATAACAGTGTGAGGAGACATACAGAAGATCATGTTATCAAATCCTTATAAATTATAAACAGTTGCTCACAACCAAGATGGAATGAGACAAACCATTGGAATGGTTGTAGTGTAATTAGGTATTAGTTTATCTTGACTAATAAATTACACTAGTACACTATGAGTGTATTGAATAGGACCAATTAAGGTAGTATCTTTTTATACTGACGATATAAAAGAACAATACCTTTGTTATTATGGAAGTGTGTACTCTTAATCAAGATATAATAACAAGCACATATACTTAGTATTTATTTCTTTGATTTATCAAACGGTGTGATTTAGCTCGTTAAATTAATAGGTCCGATAAGTTGGGAAATTATATTATTTATATGGTGTGTTGTTGATAATAGAATGAAACTGTATCCTAATAATCTAGATTGATGATGTCCCCTTGAGGAGCTCATAAGGATTGTCATGTAAACCCTGCAGGTGGACTTAGTCCGACATGATGATAAGGTTGAGTGGTACTACACTTGGAGCTAGATATTAATTGAGTTGTCAGTAACTCATTTAATTAGTGGACATTCAATATCTTAAACACAGGGAGACTAAAACACTCATGATAAGAAGGAGCTTATATAGTAATATGGGATTGGTGCGGTAGTGCAATAATAACTCTTTAGTGGAATGAGATATTATTGATGAACTTGAGTTGGGTGTTCAGGGCGAACACGAGAAGCTCAAGCTCATCGGGTGACCAAAACCAATTCCTCCTCTCGGTCTCTATTGTAGCCTCTTATTTATAAAGTCTTATATCCACCCAAACTCAACTTCTTACCCACCTTAAGGTGGTCGGCCAAGCCAAGCTTGGAGCCCAGGCTAGGGCCGGCCAAACCAAGGTTAGATGGGTTCAAGTTGTGGCCGACCCTAGCTTGGAGCCCAAGCAAGGGTGGCCGGCCAAATTGAATTCAAAAGGAAGTTTTATTTTGTAAAATCTTTCCTTTTATAGAGATCCATTAAAAGGATTTAAAAGGATGATTTTAATATAAAACTTTCCTTTTTAGATCGGTCATAAAAGGAAGTTTTTATTTTGTTGAAAACTTTCCTTTTATGTTGGTTTTAAAAGAGAGTTTTAAATTTTAAAATATTTCCTTTTATAGCTTTCTACAAAGGAATAAAAGAGATATTTGAAATCTTTCCTTATTTGTAGTTATCTATAATGTGAAAGAAAGATTTTAATTTTTTGATAAATCTTTCCTTTCTTGAAACCATGTTTTATTTTAAATCTTATCTTTTATAGATATCCATAAAAGGATTTAAAAGAGAGAGATTTTAATTTATAAAATATTCCTTTTATAACTATCCACAAAAGGGATTTTTAAAAGAGAGATTTTATTTTTTTAAAAAAAAATCTTTCCTTGCTTGGAGAACAAGCATGTGGCCGACCATGACAAGAAGAAAAGAAAGTTTTAATTTTTTATTTTAAAACTTTCCTTTTTAGTCATTGGCAAGGAATATAAGGAAGTTTTAATTATGTTTACAACTTTCCTTATTTGCCAAGAATAAGGAATATAAAAGAGAGGGTAGAGGTGCCTCACCTCACAACAATACATCTTCTATTCCTCTCCTCTCTTCCTTGGTGGTGGCCGGCCCTTACTCTTTCTCTCTTCTCCTTTGTTTTCCCTCTTGGTGGCCGGCGGCATATTGGTGTGGAGATCCATTGATGCCCGATTGCTTGAAGGAGAAGAAGAAGAGAAGGAGGTTCTCTTGTCTAACATCCCTTGGAGGAAAGTTGGTGGCGGAACTTCATCATCTCTTGGAGAAAGTTGGTGGCCGAAACTTGAAAGGAAGAAGAAGGCTTGGGTGGATTCTCGTCTTAGTAGATTGTCACCCACACGACATCCGAGATAAGAAGAGGAATACAATAGAAGATCAAGAGGTCTATAAGTTACAAGAGGTATAACTAGTTATTAGTTTCCGCATCATAACTAGTTCATCTTTTGTATAGATCTTGAAAAACCAAACACAGGAGGTTCTCGATTTTAATTATCGCTTTTGTTATCAATTTTCATTTCGATTTCATGTTTCGATAATATATTTCTATTGAGGTCTCTATTGTTAAACCTTGTTTACTATGAGAAGTTTAAATATCTGATTTCTTTGAAAGACTTTGTCTAGGCAGTGGTGGATGATCCCATACCCAAGAAGGCCTAGTGCCTCGTCACGTTTGACCTGGAAGCCGATCCTTGAAATAGATATTTGATCAACTTCTGTAATATGGTTTAACTTAGGAAGATCACATCGGTTGAACTTGAAGTAAGAATGTTAAGTTTCGTTCTCAATTCAAGTTTAACTTCTAAAGGGAAAATTTGGATTAATAATGTTAAGCATCATTTGCAATCCAAATTTAACTTTAGTAGAACACATGGGTAGCTAGGATAGTTCTATGCTTGTACAAATTTTTGTACATGGGAACTAGGACGGTATTCCGAGTAACAACCAACAATTGGTATCAGAGCTAGGTTTTAACCACTGTGTGTTTGGTTTTAGTTTAATTATGCACATGTCATACATATTTTAAGAAGGATAATAGTAGGATGTGCAAATAGATTAACTTTGTGGTTGCAGGCTCCAACTATTATGGCCTATTGTGATTGTGTGTGATTGGACCCTCGGACATGTCGAGGGCATTTTATGTGTGTGCATGATTGTATGTATTAAACACAGTAGGAGCTATATTAGTTTTAGGATTTTACATTATTGTTCGATCTAGACTCTATGTACATTCCTTTGTGGAATAAAGGATCGATATATGTAAAATTCTATTTTTGTCGCGTATTGTATCCTTGCGAGGCGTGGTGTTATTTGAGGACGAGAGGCGCAACGGAAAAAGAAGCAAGATAGATGAGGCGACTAGACCCGATTGCGGTGGCTAAAGATGGCAGCAGCTAGGGTTGACAGCATATGAAGGACAGTGATGGAAGAGGCCATAATAGTTGAAAAATTATTTTTCCATATTTATTGCTTTTATTTGCTGTGATGTGTATGTGCATAATAAAATCCTCATCTTAAAAAACTAAGTGGGAGAGGGATTAGTAAATAAATTTCACGATCTCCATTACTGTTTTGTAAGTGATGCAACAACTTGCGTGTTGGCTTTGAGTGCCTCCCTCCACAACGGATGAGTTTGTTTGCAAATCACTAGATCAAACTTCATTTATGGATGGTTATAGGAACATATAGGATCTAGTTATATGTCATTTCGAGTTTGATAGATCCATCAGTCAATTTTAACATCAACTGAATTAATTTAATATATTATATTGAGTACAATGATTTTTTAAATTCATTTCTTACCTTTCTGACCGAATTAAATTCTACCAATCGATTACTACACTGGTGGGATATATTGGAGTTGTTTCTATTTAGAGTATTGGAAAGAAAGTCAGAGTTATTGAGGAAAAACTCTGAAAGACACATTTAAGATGGTATAGACATGTACTTAGATGACTAATAAATGTTTCAGATAGGCGATGCGAAACTATAACAAACATGCTGATCCTGTCCGAAAATTATGGAGATGGAAATCTGGGGATGTGGCTCCTCACTGGCTGCACATAGACATCCCTCTACTCTGCAACATAGAAGTCGTTAGTACCGAGCCAGGGAAGGGGTCCCTGGCATTGTCCCTCTAACACTCAAGTCAGTCGCCGTAAAATATGTGGATCAATAGAACAGTAGCTAACGATGCGCGTATGAAAGCGTGCCTCCGCCGGTGCTTGAACTCCCCTTTATATAGAGCTCCCGTAGCTCGCGCGGATGCTTCCCAAGGCAAGCACGCTTCTTAAAGTTCCCCATGAAAAGACTTGTCAGTAAAGTGCACCTGACACCATACCTTAACAAGGCGAGCATATCTCTGATACGACAATGGAAGCTTCCGTTGTATGATATTCTTGCCAACCATCCTCGGTGTCAGCGACGCTCTCTCCCAAAAGGATATGGTGAGATGCATCTATAGTGGCTGTGCCTGGCCGAGCGGCCTCCTCGCTCTGTCGAGACTCCTTCGCCCGGTCGGACACAAATGTCTCTTCCTATGACGGCCTGGCATGGTAGTTGGTGCTCTCTGCTAGGACGGATTCCTGTCTCCTTGGCGTCTCATTGCTCTATGCTAAGCATCGACTATTCCGGCCATCTTCCCGATCAGAATGTGGGGTCAGCTCGGACCCGCCATTTACCGATCGACCTCCTTATCACTCATCCGGTCATTGCCTGTCTTCCGTTCGACCATTTGTCACCCGAGCGTTGACCACTGACTTTGACCTCCACTGTGGCCATTGACCCCTGCCGGGTGAGCTCCTCCTAATCGTTGCATTACAACTCCCCCTCAAGTCTAGTCGAAGGAGGCTACAAGTCTGACTGACTGGACAAATGGTGTCAATGATGATTTTCCTAGCCGATCAGCCTATGCCATTTCCCAGTCTCTGATCGGACCGCCTAGCATGTCGTTCGACTATGTGATCTCTTCCTCACGTCGGTCAGTACGGTGAGTATCAATACTTGGAACTTTTGCCCTTCCCTAGTGCTTCCTTGGTCGAGCGCAATCTGCGCTTACTCCACCCATATTTCTAGGAGACCGTGCAAATCCCTGCTCATTATGGCTGAGCACGCATCTATGCCTCTTAATTGCCTTCATTAAATGTCATCCCATGGCCAAGCGCCACGTGCCCTACGTGCTGCCGCTGCAAGCTTGACGTGATAGGCGGATATCCATTGATGATGTGACCTTTGACATTTCAAATTCAATGGCCAGATCTTCTCCTAGGCTTTCGTGACCCCTAGATCGAACGGCTCCGGTCGATCATCCCCGAGGCTTATAAACCCTCGTGTGTCGCCTTCTTCCTTTGCGCATCTTTGTCCTTGAGTTCTCCAGTGACCCTATGCCTTCGTCTCTCGGACGATATTCTACTTCTTCTTTCTCCGACGATCTCGCGATCTTTCTGTAAGCTTCCTCCTTCCTTCGCTTGAATTTTTGCGCTTCCTTAATCTGTTTTTTTATGGCGAGTTCTTCACAGCCTCCCGTCGCTATCCTTGGGCTTTGGTATATGTGTACCGAGTCCAGGTTTGACGTCGGCGACGTTGAGTGCTTGACAGCCGCCTATGAATTTCCTTCTGACCACCAAATCCTTCTTCCTTCTTCTTCCGATCGGCCACACGATCCGCTGCCCAGCTACCTTTGTTTCTTTAGGGATCAGTTCATCACCGGTCTGCAATTTCTTGTCCACCCTTTTTTCTCCATCGTTTGTAAATACTTTCGAATTCCTCTCCATCAATTAGTGTCGAACTCCTTCTACCTGCTGTGAGGGGTAGTTGTCCTATTTTGCCTGAATGGCATCCCCCTTACTCCTTGGCTCTTCCACTATTTTTATTATCCTAAATTGTCTGAGTTGAGGACTTTTCTTTTCCAAGCCTGAGTGGGCTTAGTTTTTTTCAATAAAATGGCAACCTCCAACAAGTATTGGAGGGTCTACTTCTTTTTTGTGCGCCTTCCCGAGTAGCCAAACTTCTCGACCAGCTGGCAGCTTGAAGTGGTGAATCAGCCCCCGCTCAAGAGCCACAAGAGCCGATCAGACTACCTCCATGTAGCTTCAAGCTTAGCCGGTCAAAAGTACCATAGCCACAAGCTGCTACTGGAAGACGTCCTTTATGTGTTTGGCCTAAGACCAATCCGCACAAGGCTTCCGTCCAGCCTAGGTATGCTCTTTCCTTCCCTCAACTTTGGATTCTAACTGATTTTTCATCTTCTTTTGCAGTCGACATCATGTTGCGTGCGCGTCTAGCCAACAAGGCCAAGCTTGCGGACGTGAAATAAATGTTGTGGCCATGGTTGAGATGGAGAATCATGTCCTACAGTCGGTCGACACTTAAGAAGACCCGACCGGCGAGAGCGGGGAAGCTCCAACACAGGGGAGCGAGGGAGCAGCCAACTAGTCAACCAGAAGTAGAGCAACAGACACGATCGACCTTCCCTCAAAGCAACCTCAGACGCTTCCGATAGTGGTGGCTTCGGAGTCGTCCTCTTCAGGAGAGCCTCTGGTAACTAAGAAGAGGCGCCGCGCGAAGGGCGTTTCTCGATCTGCCACCTCCTCGATGCCAACTAGCACCCGAGTCGGCTCGCGTCCATCTTAAGAGCGAGGAGGGGCATACACTCTGGCCCAAGCTACACCACCAACCCACGCATCTCCCTCCTCCGATCGGACTCCATCGTTGTTCGTCCTGCCAACAGGGATGATCTGTGCTCCCCCAGTGGCATTTTTGCTACCTTCGACCTTGCCAATGGCCAAGGTATCTCACATCCGGCCTGCTGCATTTTGATCTTCGGGTCGGGCGACTTCCGACCCTTCTGGCCCGAGTGGCTAGAGACATATAACGACGATTCTTCATTTGCCGACTGATGAATACCTCAGCGTGGACGAACGAGCGCCCCTCGCACCCGAGCATCATATAAGGATCTAGGGGCCGCTCGCATGAACATGGGCTGATGCCAGGGCCTGTGCGACGGTCGTCTCTCCTGGGGAGCTTGTCATTAGTTATACCCAGATGGCTACTGGGATAAGTTCATCGATTGTATAGCTGCCTTTTATCTGTTCACAGCTTATAACTTTCTTGTTATAGTTTTGGTAGAAAGCCTAGTCATGTACCAAAGACTTACTTTTTTTTAGCAACAAGTCCAACAGTTGCGAGCCCCCGAGCGGACAAGCAGGGGCTTCTGAGGGCAGAGTGGAGCAGCTGACTGCCGAGTTAGCACAACTAAAAGTTGATCTGCTAAAAAGCACCGAGCTGCTTGAAGCAGAGAAAAGCAAGGTCACCGAGCAAGAAACTCAACTAACCCGGCTTAATAAACAAGTCAACACATTTTAGGTAAAGATCTACTCAGCCAACATAAGAAAACTTCGAGCCATTGAAGGCCTGGAGTTGAAGAATAAAGAGGTCCGAGCCCTTGCTCAGAAGCTGAAAGAGGTCGAAGATTTCCTGATCGCCAAGCGGGATAGCTAGTCGACCTAAGAAGCTACTTTGCGGAGCTAGCTTTCTTCAAAAGACAACGAGCTGGCTACCGTCAAGGATGAGTTGGAGGCTTCCCGAGCGCTTGAAAACTTATCAAGATGCCGAGCCGAGCCTGTTCGAGGTCATGAAGAAAGCTTATCTCCGCTCAGATGCCTTCAATTATCGGCTCTCTAACTGAGTGCTCTGCCTCTTCAACCTTGCAATCGACGGGACAATTGCCCAGCTCAAGGACGGCGGCCACCTTCCTATCGAGATGCCCAGGCAGGTCATCAATCGAGATAAACTCACCAATTCGCTACCTGATAATGTACTGGACTACTTAGAGTGAGGCCGAACGCGCGTCATCTCGTCTTGTAAAATTTTCAAGTATCAATGAATGATTTCCTGTTCAGCAAATATTAATTTTTTGGTCCTGCGTTTAGCTTGTGTTTTACCATGCTTCTGCCGCTTGGCCTTTATCTTGTTGTTTTTCGTGCTTATTCTCGCGCTGCCACTTAGGCTTGGGTAAGATTAACCTTACCCTTTCGTTGTAAAAAACCTACAAGGCATGTCCTCGTGACCAGCTAATCGGTGCTAATCAACCCGTTCCCACTGCCGATCGGTCAATTCGGTCAATATAGGCAGCTCATTTCCTGTTCCTCCGACCCTTGGTTTTTCTCTGGCCCAAGTTTCAAGACCCTATCCGCTGTT
Organism: Zingiber officinale; assembly: GCF_018446385.1. Lineage (NCBI taxonomy): Eukaryota > Viridiplantae > Streptophyta > Magnoliopsida > Zingiberales > Zingiberaceae > Zingiber > Zingiber officinale. The sequence continues at coordinate 92,044,238 of NC_056004.1, forward strand.
TGGTCAATGAACCTCAGCCTTCGCTCTAAAATTGTCACTCAACCTTTGATAAATACAGGCTTGGCTTAAGGTCGTCGCTTGATCGTTGATAGGTGTAGACTTCAGGCGTAGACTTGGAATTAAGGTCACCGCTCGACCGTTGATAGGCATAGATGCGTAGACTTGGGTTTAACGTCGCCGCTCGACGGTCAGTGAAGACAAAGGTTTAACTTCACCGATCGATGGTCGATGAAGACAAGAGTTTAACGTCGCCGCTCGACGGTTGCTGTAGACAAGGGATTAACATTGTCGCTCGACGGTCGGTGAAGACAAGGGCTTAATATTGCTGCTCGACGGTCAGTGAAGACAAGGGTTTAACGTCGTCGCTCGACGATCGATGAAGACAAGGGGTTAAAGTCGCCACTCAACGGTTGTCGTAGACAAGGGTTTAATGTCGCCACTCGACTGTCGGTGAAGACAAGGGTTTAACGTCGCCGCTCGACGGTCGGTGAAGACAAGGGTTTAACATCGCCGCTCAACAGTTGTCGTAGACAAGGGTTTAACGTTGCTGCTAGACGGTCAGTGAAGACAAGGGGTTAACGTCACCACTCGACGATCGGTGAATATAAGGGTTTAATGTCGCCACTCGACGGTCGATGAAGACAAGGGTTTAATATCATCGCTTGACAGTTGCCGTAGACAAGGGTTTAACGTCGTCAATCGACGGTTAGTGAAGGAAAGTGTTTAATGTCACCGCTCAACGATCGGTGAAGATAAATGTTTAACGTCACCGCTCGACGGTTGGTTCAGCCATTCGGCCCGAAAGACTGGAATTCTTAATTCATTTTCATCCTGCATTTAAAAGAACACACAGATACATCGATATTCACTCGTGCACCTCTCATCCCGCTGAATTGCATAGCCTTCATACCATTCCTTGAGTCTCTGACAGGCGAACTGTCTCCCGTTGTCTGAGACGAGCTGGCAGAGAATGCCGAACCAACACAAGATATTTTGCCAGATGAATTTGATAACTATCTGCTCACTTATTTTAGCCAGTGGTTCGGCTTCCACCCACTTTGAGAAGTAGTCCACTACAACGAGAAGGAATCTCCGCTGAGCAATCGCCATGGGGAATGACCTAATGATGTCCATACCCCACTAGTCAAACGGGTAAGATACTATGGACCTCTTCATCTCCTCGGTCGGATGGTGCGAAATATTGTGATACTTTTGGCAGGACAGGCAAGTGGCTACTGTCCGAGCGACATCTTCTTAGAGAGTGGGCCAAAAGTATCCGACCAGGAGTATTTTTCGAGCCAACGAACGGTCGCCCGAGTGATTTCCACAGGACCCTTAGTGCACTTCTTGCAAGATGTACTCGGCGCCCTAATGATGTCCATACCCCACTAGTCAAACGGGTAAGATACTATGGACCTCTTCATCTCCTCGGTCGGATGGTGCGAAATATTGTGATACTTTTGGCAGGACAGGCAAGTGGCTACTGTCCGAGCGACATCTTCTTAGAGAGTGGGCCAAAAGTATCCGACCAGGAGTATTTTTCGAGCCAACGAACGGTCGCCCGAGTGATTTCCACAGGACCCTTAGTGCACTTCTTGCAAGATGTACTCGGCGCCCTCTGGTCCAATGCATTTGAGAAGGGGCCTAGAGAAGGCTCTTTTGTAGAGTTGATCTCCGACCAAGGTAAACTGTCCGACCCTTTTCTTCAGCAAGCAGGCTTCTTTCCGATCGGTAGGTGTGGCCCCTAATCAGAGGAATTCTATCAGTGTCATCTTCCAGTCGCTTGGGAAGGTTATCCCTTCCATTCGGTCAATATATGCCACCAATGAGACTTGTTAGATCGGCTGCTCTATTACGATCGGCGACAGCGAACTGGCTAATTTGGCCAACTCATCAGCCACCTGGTTCTCTGCCCGAGGGATCTTTTGTATAAGGACTTCTCGGAAGTTCGCCTTCAGCTTTACAAAGGCTTCTACGCATAGCTTGAGCTGAGCACTACTTATCTCAAATGTTCTCGACAATTGCTGAGCGACCAACTGAGAGTCCGAGTGGATAAGGACTTTTTCAGCTCCAACATGTTGTGCGGCCTGTAAGCCGACTATTAGGGTCTCATACTCAGCTTCGTTGTTGGTGGCACAATAATCCAGCCGAACGGAGAGTTGCAACCAATCCTCTTGTGGTGAAATCAGAAGGATGCAGATCCCGTTGCCTTGCCGAGTGGAAGAACCATCGACATATACCTTCTAGGTTGCTTCCGGCTCGACGTTCTGAACTTCGATGACAAAGTCTGCTTTGATCGCCGTTCAGGGCTGATATTGAATGTCAAACTCACTGAGCTTGATCACCCACTTGATCAGCCATCCGGATGCCTCGGGGTTGAGAAGGACTCTTTCCAAGGCGTTGTTGGTCATCACAATAATTGAATGTGCGAGAAAGTACGGGCGAAGTCTCCGAGCGGCAAGTACCAATGCGTAAGCCAATTTTTCAAGACCAGTGTAGCGAGACTTAGCATCTTTGAATATATGGCTCAGGAAGTACACAGACTATTGTTCTTCGCCGTTCTGCTTAACTAAAGCTAAACTACCAGCATGTTCGGTGGACAACAGATAGATCCACAGTGGCTCACCAACGCTTGACTTAGCTAGTACAAGCAAAGAATTAAGGTAATCCTTGAGCTCTCCAAATGCCCGGTCACACTCCTCGTTCCACTGGAATTTTGTCGCTCGGCGCAGTACTTTGAAGAATGGCAGGCTCTGATCGAATGACTTAGAGATGAATCTGGACAACGTGGTTATCCGTCCGGTCTGCCATTGAGCCTCCTTCAAGTTACGGGGCGGAGGCATGTTTTGTAGCCTCTTTACCTTGCTTAGATTCGCCTTGATGCCCCGTTCAGTGATAATGTAATAGAGGAAGCGCCCGCTCTTTACGCCAAATAGACATTTGCTTGGGTTCGACTTTATTCCATAAGTCCTCAGAGTTTGGCAAGTCTCCTCAATATCTACGCACAAATCTGTAGCTCGGAGGGATTTTATCAATATATCATCGACATATACCTCCATGTTTCGGCTAATCTGTCGCCGGAACACCTTGCTCATAAGTCTTTGGTAGGTGGCGCCCATGTTATTGAGTCTGAACAGCATGACGTTGTAGCAGAATGTCTCATTGGCTGTAATGAAGCTGACCTTTTCCTGATCCTCTGGGGCGAGCGGCATTTGGCGGTAGCCCTGATACGCATCGAGCATGCAGATCAGCTCACGGCTTACAGTAGAGTCCACCATCTGGTCTATCCAAGACAGCGAATAGAAATCCTTTGGGCATGTCTTATTCAAATCACGGAAGTCGATGCAGACCCCCAATTTGTTGCCCGGCTTGGAGACCAGCACGACATTAGCGAGCCAGCTCGGGAATTGAACTTCTCATATATGGTCGGCCTCTAGCAGTTTCTCTATCTCCTCTCGGATGATCAAGTTCTGCTCTGCGCTGAAGTCTCTTTTCCTTTACTTCACCGGCTCAGCATCCAGTTGGACATGGAGCTCATGCTGAGCTACGCTCAGCGAGATATCGAGAAGCTCGTGTGTCGACCATGAGAACACATCATGATTTTTTCTAAGACAGGCGACTAACTCTGCCTTTTCTCACTTTCCAGATCGACAGCGATGAAGGTGGTCACGTCCGTTCGGCTGGGGTGGATCTGAACTTCCTCTTTGTCTTCATAGACGAGCGTAGGAGGCTTCTCGGTGATAGCGTTCACCTCCAAGCGCGGATTCTTCTGAGCGTCCTTTGATTCAGACTTGACCATCTCGACGTAACATTGCCGAGCGGCCAACTGGCCGCCTCTGACCTCTCCCACCTTGTCGTCCACCGAAAATTTAATTTTTTGGTAGTACGTGGACACTACCGCCCGGAACTCATTGAAGACTAGTCGGCCTAATATGACGTTATAGGCCGATGGTGCATCTACCACAATGAAGTTTGTGGTTCTAGTTCTCCTCAGTGACTCTTCCTCGAGTGAGATGGCTAGCTTGGCCTATCCGAGCGGCAACACTTCGTTGCCTGTGAATCCATAGAGTGGGGTTATCATAGGCAGCAGGTCGCTTCGATAGATTTACAATTGATTGAACGCCTTCTTGAAAATGATGTTCATCGAACTCCCTGTGTCAACAAAAGTTTAGTGAACAGTATAATTGGCGATTACAGCTCAGATGATCAACGTGGCGTCATGAGGGATCTCTACTCCCTCAAGGTCCCTTAGGCCAAAGCTGATTTCGGGTCCCTCGGCCTTTTCCCTACTGCATCCAACCACGTGGATCTCGAGCCGCTTGACGTGCGACTTTCTCGCTCGGTTAGAATCACCGTCGGTCGGCCCACCGACGATCATTCCTATTTCTCCTCGGGTGGTGTTGCTTATGTTTTCTTCTTCCCGAGCCGAGGATCTGTTCCGCTCGGCAGAATCTCGGGCGAGAATTATGTTATCCCTCCGCTAGGGCTGACAATGGATGCGTTCGGGCGCCCTTCTTTCATCTTCTCGCCGTTCTGAAGATCGATGCCTATGGTGCCGCTCGGGTGAAGGAGACTGGTGGTGGTACCCTCTAGGGATCGGTCGGTTCACAATCGGTGTCAGATCGTAATAGTTGCACGTGTTATGCGTCGCCGACTGATGGAAAGAGTAAAACATAGACGTTCATACCTTGCCTTTTGCTTCCTTTGGCCGACTGGTCGCCACATGCTATATGGTGTGTGTTCCGACCTCTTGGTGCAGCCGCGCTCCTGCCCTCAGTCCTTTGGACGGTTGGTGGTTGCTCGACAGTCGTCACTTGAATGCCGTCGCGGGTTCGACCAACGCCTCCTTCTTTCTTGTCGCCTAGGCTTCTTCCACATTTATATACTCGGTGGCCTTCTTGAGTAGGTGTCGAAGTCCCTGAGCGGCTTCCTAATGAGAGATCGGAAGAACTCTCCTTCGACGCGCCCTTAGGTGAAGGCGTTCACCAGCATCTCGGAGGAGACCGATGGCATGTCCATGGCCACCTGATTGAAGCGCTTGATGTAGGCTCTAAGCGCTTCCTTGGGCCCCTGCTTTAGGGCAAAGAGGCTGACGCTCGTCTTCTAATGGCGTCGGCTGCTGGCAAAATGATGCAAGAAAGCATCTTGGAAGTCCTTGAAGCTGCGTATTGATCCGTTCAGCAGTAGTCTGAACCAACATTGCGTCGATCTTGAGAGAGTGGTGAGGAAGACTCGACACTTCACGTCGTCTGTGTACTAATAGAGTGTAGCCGCATTGTCAAACTTATCCAGATGGTCATCTAGGTCGTTCCATTATATTCCTTGATCACCAGAGGGGTATAGTGTCTGGGCAGAGGGTCTTGCAAGATCTCCTGAGAGAACTGTTGATTGATCCGTACGGGCGAAGTGTCATTTCTAGGCGCTTTGCCCTTCTAAGCGTCCTGAACGAGCGCGTCATTTAACGCCGATCCTCGCTCTTGGTTCGCCTGAACTCGATCCTCTGAGAGAGTTTGGAACAACGCGCGGTGGAAGGTGATCGGCGCATGTGGCGCTTCCCCGTATGTGCCGGTCGGCCTCCTGTTCTGCCCTCGAACGGAGAGATGATCCGCTCGGTCTTCTTGTCCCGCTCGTCCTCCCGCTGCTGACAGCGCAGGCTCCTGGGCCTGCCGATCGGCTAACGCTTGTAGTTGTTGTTGTTCAACCATCTTCGCCATTCGGGCCTATATAAGCAGGTCGAGCTCCTCCTTGGTGAGCGTCACGGTAGAAAGTCGTCCAGCGTCTTCCATCTTCTCGATTCGGATGTAGGTTAAGTTCCCACAGATGGCGCCAATGTGATCTTGTCCAAAAATCATGGGGATGAAAAGCTGGGATGTGATTCCTCGCTGGCTGCACGTAGACATCCCTCCACTCTGCAACATAAAAGTCGTTAATGCTGGGCCGGGAAAGGAGTCCCCAGCGTTAGCCCTCCGACGCTCAAGTCAGTTGCCGGAAATATGTGGAGCAATAGAACAGTAGCTAATGATGCGCGTATGAAAGTGTACCTCCGTTAGTGTTTGGACCCCCCTTTATATAGAGCTCTTGTAGCTCCGTCGGCGAGGAGACGAGTGTTAGGATCGGTTGAGCTAGAGGGGGGGTGAATGGCTCACTTCTTTTGCTGACCAACTTTGTTTTGCACAGCGGAAATCTGAAGGCAATGCTAACACCGGTATTTACTTGGTATCCACCTCCTCAAGGAGGTGACTAATCCAAAGATCCACACCACTCACACTCTTTCACTATCGAAAACCCTCCTTCTCGGAATCACACCGAAGGTGGAGAAACCTTAACAGAAATACACCTCTCCCTTTTCTTCAAAATAAATATCACAAACGCTACAAAGAAGAAGTAGAGAAGGATTACAAGATTTAACCAGCTTCTTCTTTGCTGGTGAGATTTCAGTACGTAGTAGAGAGGAGCTTGAACCCTTTGCTTTGAATCTTTATCACTTGAGAGCTTTCAAAAGGCTTGGAGAGCAATGGAACAGTATGTTTTTCGTTATATCTGTTTTCCAGTTTCTTTCCGTGTTTTATACGTTGAGAAAACTAGCCGTTTCTCACGCCGCCGTCGCCGTGGATCGATTGAGGTCATATTCCAATCGATTCACAACTATCCGTTGGAAGCCATCGCGTCAAGATCGACGGTGCAGATTCTTTTATTTGACTTGGATCGATTGGGGCAGCGTTTGAATCGATTCAAGCGCTTGCTCATGAAATTAGCAGCTGTGTGAATCGATCGGCCGATCGATTCAATACCTTGAATCGATCGGCTGATCGATCTAGAGTGATTCTGTGCTTCGCACAGAATGTTCACGGATCGATCGGCCGATCGATTCAATCCCTTGAATCGATCGGCTGATCGATTCAGAACGATTCTGTGCTTCGCACAGAATGTTCACGGATCGATCGGCCGATCGATTCAGTACTTTGAATCGATCGGCCGATCGATTCAGTACTTTGAATCGATCGGCTGATCGATCCAGACGCATTCTGTGCTGCGCAGAACTTTACCAATCGATCAGCCAATCGATTGCCTTACCTTCAATCGATCGGCTGATCGATTCAGAGGCAATTTGCCGCACAGCCATGTCTGAATCGATTTTCCAGTCGATCTCTGACAGTGAGCCTATCACACACATAATCTTGTGACTTGCAGGAGCTTCTCTTGCCAAGAATCCGGTCCCCGACCTTCTTGGACTTCTCTTGCCTTGCATCTGGTCTTCTGACCTGCAAGAACTCTTTTTGCCAAGAATCCAGTCCTCGACCTTCTTGGTCTTCTCTTGCATCTGGTCTTCTGACCTGCAAGAAACTCCTCCTGCAAACTCACAATGCATGTTAGTTCCACCATATTAACCTAAACTTAAATAATTGTCAACACATTGAAACTTCCATGGCATGATTGCACCAACAATCTCCCCCTTTTTGATGTTTGACAATCTATTTAAATTTAGACTAATTTCCAATAATGATTGTAGCTTGCTGAAATAATAATTGCATAATTGCAGTAAGCTTGATTTTAATTTACTGAGATAAGCATAAGCAATAAGCATAAACTTCAACATAGATCTCCCCCTTTGTCAAAAATCAAAAGCAAATAACTCCCCCTCAATAAGTGCACAAAGCAAATACGATAAAGCCAAGGAATGCTCCCCCTAAAACACACATATATCAACAGAACAGAACAACACTGAAATGTAGAATCAAAAGGAGAGCGTAGCATAAAAGTATATCATACATTCAAAATAAAAGAGAGTTCACAAAAAGGACCCCAGAACAACCATCCATACAACAAGATAAAAATACATCATAGAGGAACATAAAACTCGATAAGCTCGTCTCCAGGAGGGGTGGGATCAGGATCAGCAGCTGGAGCGGACGTAGTAGCTGGAGCAGGAACCGCCGCAGAGTCAGGATCAGGGGCATCCTCAGCAGGAGGAACAAGGGCGGTGGATGGACCAGACTGAGACGGGTGAACCGTCACCCACGAGCCCACTAAGTCCACTAGTGTATCCAGAATCCGCTGCATCGAAGTCATAGTCGCCTGCATCGAAGTCTGTTGCTGGACCACAGTATCCAACGTAGTACGCAGGCTGGCTACCTCCAGGGTCAGCTCCTCAAGGCGAGTGGAAACCGTCTCCTCCAAAGTCGGAGAAGCTGGCCCTTGGAACTCCTCCTCAGCCTCCAAGGCCTGTGCATCCCCCCTGTGGCGAGCTCGGGGTCCCTCCCCAAAAGCACGGCCATCGATCCATCTAACTCCAGCTGGACCACCAATCAGACCCGACTTCTTGAAAGAGCGTGAAGAAATCCGAGAATAAGCCACGGTCATGTGCTCCAAACGTCCCCTGGAGACATCAACCTTCTGGGACGCCAGCCAATCTGTGATAAGATGCCCGAAAGGCATATGTATCGTCTGCTGCACGGGCTGGGTGAAATGGATGATGCAATGAAAGATATTCAGAGTGATGTTGATGTCAAGGGAATGACGAATGGCGTATAGAGCAAACATATGAGGCGGTCGTAGAGTGGCTAGGGCACGAGAGGCAATGGGGAAAAGACAGTTGATGATCACTTTAAACAAAGCGGCATTTTCAGCCGATAACTCAAGAGAATAAAACTTAGTGATATGAGCATCTGGCCCATCCGGACGAGGACGACCAAAGAAGAACTTATGCATGGAGGCAATGCTAATATGCTCAAAAGGTGGAGGCAGCTCATCGGGAAGATTCGGATAAAAGACAAAATCATTGTTTGAGGGTAGACATTCGAGATAAGATTGAAGAATCTCATAAGAGAAGTCCAGGCTCCGTTTTGCAACACGAGTGCGATAATTTACACCATCTGAAGTGTGTAAATTATTATAGAATTCGGAGACAAGACCTATATTGATGTCCCTCTCACAAGTCAACAAAGAGTCAAGTTTATAATGCTTGAACCTATTATAGGTATCAAAACAAGAGGATCTATAATATTGCAAGTTCACTGATCTAGGGGAAATAAGTTTGAAAGCATTTTTGGTGAAAGCTTGTTGCATTGCAGCATTTGGAAACCTAGGATCAGTGGGAGGTTGAGGACGTGAGGAAGGGACAGACGACCCTTCGCCCGATTCACGGACCTTTTGTTTCTTTCTGTGGGATAGAAAACAAATGCACGACATGCCCAGGGTTGACAATGAACGGGAAGGAATGCAAGTAATGCAAAGGTTCAAGGGTAATGCAAGTAATGCAATGCATGAGGGATAATGCAATGCATAAAGACACAAAAAAAATACAGATTAGGGCAAAAATAGGAGCAAAAAGAGCAGACAAGGAGTAGAGCAACGAGTTTTACCTAGGTTTAGGGTTTTGAGTCCGCATTTTGTGTGAGGACGCGGAGAAGAGGAAAGGAGCTGCCCAGTGTGTCGAGAGAGAACTGGAAGAGAAGTGGAATAGCTCCTCTTCGCCGGAGAAGAACGCCGGAGTGACGATCGAGACAGGCAGAACCGTCGCCTGGGAAGTCGCCTAGGGCAAAAGCCGCGTCGAGAGAGAGAAAGAGAAAAGAAAAAAATTAAGGGATCGATTCGGATCCACGGGTTTAAGACGGGTTTTAGGGCTTCGATCGATCGACCGATCGATTGAGAGTAATTTAATCGATCGGTCGATCGATTCACAATGCTTCTGTGAAAGTCGAACAAAAGGCCGAATCGATCCATGGATCGATTCAGACGCCTTCTGTGGAAAAACGAAAGGGTGTCTCAATCGATCCATTGATCGATTGAGGTTCTCTGAATCGAACCACTGATCGATTCAGATGCCTTTTGTGGAAAACCGACGAACGTCTCAATCGATCCATTGATCGATCGAGGTACTCTGAATCGATCGATTCAGATGCCTTCTGTGGCCAAGTGCGAGCCTCCCAATCGATTACCAATCAATTGGGAAGCCTGATAGTTCTGCATGTCTGAAAAACTTTCAGAACCAAGATTTGGAAAAACACAACTAATTGTACACTACTCCAAAAATCACGAAATTTTGCATAGACACTATATATGTCCCATATTATCAAGGAAAAATAAAGTTTAATAAAAATAAACTCGTCTTAATGAAAACTTACATAAAACCACAAATTATTGAAAACTTCAAAGATATGATGAAGTTTGTATCTATCTTTTTCATAATAATCCCCATCCAATAACACACTTCAACCAATGTTTCAGAAGTGAGTTGTGACATGATCAATTGGAAATTTCCAATCATAATCGTAGGGCAACGAGCACATGAGTTGTACACTTGCTTTCCCTATGATTGGACAAATGAATGTTTCATGTGAAAATCATTTTTCTTGGCCAACTTAATGCATCATAACAAGCATTATGACCAAGATAAATGTTCCTAACCTCTCACCCCCATCTAAATCACACAAAGAAGATAACCCTATGTGTTTGTGAGAGGCAAAAATTAAGGTGAAGAACCCAAAGGCTCTACCTATAAAGTGACCATGGAGGATTTGATTTAATCAATACAACACATTCCCAATTCTCTTCTAAGAAAGCTAAATTCAACTTCGGGAAGAGGTTTGGTGAAGATATCGGCTAAGTTAGATTTTGATCCAACATAATTTAAAATGATATCACCTCGAGTTACATGATCACGGATAAAATGGTGTTTAACCTCTATGTATTTCGTTCTTGAATGATGAACGGGATTTTTTGTTAAATTGATTGTACTCACATTATCACAAAGTACTTGAACATTGTTATAGGTAAGTTTATAGTCTTCTAGAGTATGAGTCATCCACAATAATTGCGATACACACTCTCCCATGGCAATATATTCCGCTTCGGTTGTGGAGAGAGCGACACAATGTTGTTTTCTACTTGACCAACTTACTAAAGAGGACCCTAGAAATTGACAACTACCACTAGTGCTTTTGCGATCCAACTTGCATCCGGCATAATCGGAATCGGTATAGCCCACTAGGTCAAAAGTTTCGGTTCTAGGATACCAAAGACCAACATTTTGAGTCCCCTTGAGATAACGAAGAATTCGCTTAACGGCACTCAAATGTGACTCCTTGGCACAAGATTGATACCTAGCACATATACCTACGGCGAAAAGTATATCCGGTCTACTAGCCGTGAGATAGAGAAGACTTCCTATAGCACTACGATACACTTTGGAGTCAACTACTTTCCCCTCAATGTATTTATCCAACTTAATATTTGTGGCCATGGGGGTAGATATTTCCTTTGCATTTTCCATTCCAAATTTCTTAAATAGCTCTTTGACATATTTGGATTGATGAATGTAAATACCCTCTTTTGTTTGCTTAATTTGTAATCCTAGGAAAAATGTCAACTCACCAACCAAACTCATTTCGAATTCACTCTCCATGTGATTAATGAATTCATTTAAAAAATCTTTATTTGTGGAACCACAAATAATGTCATCTACATATACTTGGGCCACAAACAAATCATTACCATTATTTTTCAAGAATAAAGCAGGATCAATTTTTCCTCTATGAAACCCTTTTGATACTAGAAATGTTGACAATCGTTCATACCAAGCCCGAGGAGCTTGTTTTAGTCCATATAAGGCCTTTTTAAGTTTATATACATGGGTTGGACACTCCAAATTTTCAAATCCCGGTGGTTGCTCAACATATACTTCTTCCTTTATTACACCATTTAAAAATGCTGATTTTACATCCATTTGGTACAATTTGAAGCCCTTGTGGGCGGTAAAGGCCAACATCATTCTAATTGACTCCAATCTTGCTACGGGTGCATAAGTTTCATCATAGTCCAACCCTTCTACTTGATTGAAACCCCTAGCGACCAATCTAGCTTTGTTTCTCACCACTATCCCTTTATCATCAAGTTTGTTCCTAAAAACCCATTTTGTATCAATAATTGATTTGTTGTTAGGCCTAGGAACTAAATCCCAAACTTGACTTCTCTCAAATTGAGATAATTCATCTTGCATTGCTAAAATCCAATCCGGATCAAACAAGGCATCATCAATGGTTTTTGGTTCTATTTGAGATATTAGGGCAACTTGACTTCCTTCATTTCTAAAGTAAGATCGAGTTCTCACTCCTTGAGTAATGTCTCCTACTACTTGATCTAAGGGATGATTTACATGAGTCCTAATAGGTCTTGAGTCTTGATTTGTTATAATTTCGGGTTCAAGTGGCAAAGGTTCATTTTTCTCACCATCACTTTCTTGATTTTCTTCTCCTTGATGATTTACCTCATTTAGTGTTAGTTTCTCTAACTCAAATTGTAATTCTTCATTGTTTGTTCTTATAGCGTTTAAAGAGGATTTTCTTCAAATACAACATTTAGTGATTCTTCAACTAGTTTTGATCTTTTGTTGTAAATTCGGTATGCCTTGCTATGACTTGAGTATCCTACAAGAATCCCTCATCCGCCTTAGCGGAAAACTTTCCCAAGTGATCCTTGGTGTTTAGAATATAGACCTTACACCCAAATACTCTAAGATGCTTAATTGTAGGTTGTTTACCAAACCACAATTCATGAGGTGTTTTTCCTAGAAACCTATGTATTAAAGTTCGATTTTGGACATAACAAGCCGTATTGATTGCTTCGGCCCATAGGAAACTATGTAGTGAATATTCATTTAACATGCTCCTAGCGGCCTCTTGTAACACCCTATTTTTCCTCTCAACAACTCCATTTTGTTGAGGTGTTCTAGGGGTTGAAAACTCATGTTTGTAGCCTTTTTCCATACAAAAACTTGTGAATCTATCATTTTCAAACTCACCTCCATGATCACTTCTTATTTTGTTTATCTTATGAGCCTTTTCATTTTCTACTCTATTACAAAAAGCAATCAATGTATCTAGAGTTTGATCCTTATATTTCAAGAAAAACACCCATGTATATCTAGTGTAATCATCCACAATTACAAAGCAATATCTACTACCATTTAAAGAACTATATTTGCTACTATCAAATAAATCCATGTGAATGAGCTCTAAAGCATTTGAAGTACTTACAACATTTTTACCTTTATGAGTAGCTTTGGTTTGCTTACCCATTTGACATGCATCACATATTTTGTCCTTTTGAAACTTCAACTTTGGCAATCCGTGCACCAACTCCTTCCTTGAGAGATTTTTGATATTCTTCATGTTGGTGTGAGCGAGTCTCCGATGCCAAAGCCACGTCTCCTCTTCTTTGGACATGAGACACTTAGCAAACACATTAGTAGCACCAAATAGTTCAACTTGATAAATATTTTCTTTTCTATGGCCTATGAGAACATTGGTGTTTAGTTCACTATGTTTGACTAGGCATTGAGATGAGTTGAACTCAACTCTATACCCCGAGTCACATAGTTGACTAACACTCAAGAGATTAAAAGTCATGCCTTTTACTAGTAACACATTTTTTATTACAAATTTCTTGGAAATTCTAATATCTCCAATTCCTATAACTTTTAGCTCACCACTATTACCAAAAGAAACGGTACCTTTACTTTTGTGTCTAAATGATGAAAATTTTGATGAGTCTCCCGTCATATGCTTAGAGCATCCACTATCTACGAACCATGTTGTTGGATGCTCCCCCTTTGCGCATGCCTATTTAAACACGATGAACCAAATGTTTTGGTACCCACACTTTGGGTCTGGTAGCATCAATAACAAATTGCTTGGGTACCCAAGCTTGAACAACCTTAACCCTTGAAGCATGGTTTCTACTAATTAGGGACATGAATTTAACTTCCTTATCTTGAGATTTGAAACCTAGTCCCGCTTTATTGTACACGCCTCTTTGAGCTCCTAGAATCATGTCTAAGTATTTTGAGCTTGAAGTAAATTTTACTAGAGCACATCTAAGATCATCAACTTGTGATTTCAATGATACATTTTCTTTTTCAAGATCATCAACATCATTTTTGTCATTTTCATGAAGCATGCAACTTTCACATGGCACAATTTCATTTTTGAGTGATTTCAATTCATTTTGCAATCTTTTGACCTTCCCTTTTGATTTAGCTAGTGCATTGGTTAAGCATGCAATGGTGGCATACATCTTATAAAGCTTGGGAGAAATTACCTCATCATCACTAGAAGATGACTCACTTGAAGACTCCACATCTTCTTCATGACTATCTTCATCTTCACTATCTTCTACATGACTTAAGGCCATGAGAGCCATGTGCTTTGAGCTCTTCCTTTCATCTTCTTCCGATGAGCTTGATGATGAGTCATCCCATGTGGCTTTCAACGCCTTCTTCTTTTTCTTGATCTTTTCCTCTTGCTTCTTCAACTTTGGACACTCCGTTTTGTAGTGCCCCTTTTTCTTACATTCATAGCAAATTACATCAGTTTTATTCTTAGAATCCACAAGAGATTTACCTTTTCTTTTCTCATCATTGAAGATTTTCTTAACATCCTTTTTGTCAAACTTCCTTGAATGTCTCATCATTCTTCGAACAAAGTTTGCCATTTCACTTGATGATAGCTCTTCATCACTATCACTATCACTATCTTGTTCGGATTCTGAAGATGACTCCTTCTTCTCCTTTTTCTTTTCCTTGTGCTTCTTTTTGCTCTTTTCACCTGCAACCAATGCTATACCTTTCTCCTTATGGCTTGTGTTAGCTTGCTCATGCAATTCAAGTTCACAAAATAATTCATCCAATTTCACTATTGACAAATCCCTTGAAACCTTATAAGCATCCACCATGGATGACCATAAAGAGTTTCTTGGGAAAGATTTTAAAGCATACCTTATGAGATCTCGGTTCTCCACACTCTCTCCAACTGAATGAAGACCATTTAGGAGTTCCTTGAATCTCCCATGTAGTGAGCTCACCGTTTCTCCATCCTTCATGGTGAAGTTTTGAAGTTGATTTATCAACAAATCCCTCTTTGCAATTCTTGAATCCTTGGTGCCTTCATTTAGTTCAATAAGCTTATCCCACAAATCCTTGGCACTCTTAAAGGGTCCAACTTTGTTGAGTTGTTCCGAGATTAATCCACATTGAAGAGTCACAATCGCCTTTGCATTTGCTTGAGCCTTCATTTTTTGTTCAACAGTCCACTTGGATGACTCAAGCATTTTTCCATTTTCAGTTGGCGCCATGAATCCCTCCGTGATTGAGAACCACATATCAATTTCGGTCATGAGATAGTGTTCCATGCGGCTCTTCCAATAAGCAAAATTGCTGCCTTCATAGAATGGTGGTCGTGAAGTACTATGTCCCTCCTTCATTGACATCTTGTAGCTCTTTAACTTGTGCTTTCTTGACGATGAATCCTCAAAAGCAAACCAATGCTCTGATACCACTTGTTAGGATCGGTTGAGCTAGAGGGGGGGTGAATGGCTCATTTCTTTTGCTGACCAACTTTGTTTTGCACAGCGGAAATCTGAAGGCAATGCTAACACCGGTATTTACTTGGTATCCACCTCCTCAAGGAGGTGACTAATCCAAGGATCCACACCACTCACACTCTTTCACTATCGAAAACCCTCCTTCTCGGAATCACACCGAAGGTGGAGAAACCTTAACAGAAATACACCTCTCCCTTTTCTTCAAAATAAATATCACAAACGCTACAAAGAAGAAGTAGAGAAGGATTACAAGATTTAACCAGCTTCTTCTTTGCTGGTGAGATTTCAGTACGTAGTAGAGAGGAGCTTGAACCCTTTGCTTTGAATCTTTATCACTTGAGAGCTTTCAAAAGGCTTGGAGAGCAATGGAACAGTATGTTTTTCGTTATATCTGTTTTCCAGTTTCTTTCCGTGTTTTATACGTTGAGAAAACTAGCCGTTTCTCACGCCGCAGTCGCCGTGGATCGATTGAGGTCATATTCCAATCGATTCACAACTATCCGTTGGAAGCCATCGCGTCAAGATCGACGGTGCAGATTCTTTTATTTGACTTGGATCGATTGGGGCAGCGTTTGAATCGATTCAAGCGCTTGCTCATGAAATTAGCAGCTGTGTGAATCGATCGGCCGATCGATTCAATACCTTGAATCGATCGGCTGATCGATCCAGAGTGATTCTGTGCTTCGCACAGAATGTTCACGGATCGATCGGCCGATCGATTCAATCCCTTGAATCGATCGGCTGATCGATTCAGAACGATTCTGTGCTTCGCACAGAATGTTCACGGATCGATCGGCCGATCGATTCAGTACTTTGAATCGATCGGCTGATCGATCCAGACGCATTCTGTGCTGCGCAGAACTTTACCAATCGATCAGTCAATCGATTGCCTTACCTTCAATCGATCGGCTGATCGATTCAGAGGCAATTTGCCGCACAGCCATGTCTGAATCGATTTTCCAGTCGATCTCTGACAGTGAGCCTATCACACACATAATCTTGTGACTTGCAGGAGCTTCTCTTGCCAAGAATCCGGTCCCCGACCTTCTTGGACTTCTCTTGCCTTGCATCTGGTCTTCTGACCTGCAAGAACTCTTTTTGCCAAGAATCCAGTCCTCGACCTTCTTGGTCTTCTCTTGCATCTGGTCTTCTAACCTGCAAGAAACTCCTCCTGCAAACTCACAATGCATGTTAGTTCCACCGTATTAACCTAAACTTAAATAATTGTCAACACATTGAAACTTCCAGGGCATGATTGCACCAACAACGAGCACGCTTCTCGAAGTTTCTCATGAAAAGATTTGTCAGTAAAGTGTACATGACACCATGTCCTAACAAGGCGAGCATATCTCTGATATGACAGTGGAGTACGATCTTCCTGCCAACCATCCTCGGTGTCAACGACACTCTCTCCCAAAAGGATATGGTGAGATGCGTCTGTAGTGGCTGTGCCTGGCTGAGTGGCCACCTCGCTCGGCCGATACTCCTTCATCCGGTTGGACACAGATGTCTCTTCCTACGACGGCCTGGCACGGTAGTTGGTGCTCTCTGCTAGGACGGATTCTTGCTTCTTGGCGTCTCGCTGCTTTACACTAAGCGTCGACTGTTCCGGCCATCGTCCCGAGCCGAATGTGGGGTTGGCTCGGACTCGCCATCTGTCGATCGACCTCCTTATCACCCGTCTGGTCATTGCCAGTCTTCTGTTCGACCATTTGACACTCGAGCGTTGACCACTAACTTTGACCTCCACCGTGACCATTGACCCCTGCCGAGTGAGCTCCTCCTAATCGCCACATCATATGGATATCAAACGAGAAAAAGGAAGACTAAAAAAAGACTTGATTAGTAATAATAAAATAAGATAACATTTATTTAAATATAGATGATGTTATAGTATGAGATAAAGCTCAATGATATAAAAGGATTTATATAATCGATCTTAGTGGGATAAATCTTGATTGTTATTATTGATTGCTAGACCGGTGGAGTGTTACATGACAACAGTATAGTAATTAGTAGATTGAGAACAGCAAATGGATAAAACAGATATTTGATTCGTAATTTAGTAATTTTAAAATTTAAACTCGTGATTTAAATATCCCTGAACCGAAATTGCCACCAAATCGGTCCACATTTGGTTTAACTCCCAAAACTTCCAATAACATTCAAATCAACTCGAAGCCGAATTCAATTTCAACTTCAACTTCAACTTCATCTCTAATGAAGTATTATTTTAGGAATTAATAAATACGAGGCACTTCCATTAATAATTATATATACAAACCCTTTACAAGTCAACTCACGACCTTTGATGTTCCTCCACAAGTCAACCCCTTCCTCGAAGCAACCACCCATTTCCTTTTCACTATCCTCCAAAGTCCGCCCCACAGGGTTATCTCGACTCTCGACTGGTAAAGACGTGGAAGTTTGCCACTGAGAATATGAGTTCGAGTCCGCAGGGCAACGGGGATTTATTCCTTATCCCTGTGCAAAAAAGTCTCGGTCCACTGCGTACTTACCACCGAGCTACCGTGTGAGGGCGAGGATTTCGCCTTTTGCCACTATCCTCCAAAGTCCAAACCTCTCGTTCTCCTCTATTAAATCAGCGTCTCCTCCCTCCTCCATCTCCATGGCTGACATCTCCTCCTCCTCGCCCTTCGCCGCCTCCTTCACCGAGCTCCTCACCGGAACCGGGGAGCCTCCAATTCCTGGTACGAGTCAGGAATCGGCGGGTGGCGCAGCCAAGTTCAAGTCTGCGACTGCAACTCCTCCCTCCCTCCCTATCATCTCTCCTCCTCCTCCTCCTCCTCTTGCTTCCTTCTTCTCCTTCCCCGCCGGACTTAACCTTACAGAGCTATTACACTCACACATCCTCCGCTCCTCTTCCTCAGTAAGTCAACAAACTAATATCTCTGCTTGCTCAATCGAATCTCTAATTCATCTGTTAACATTCAATAACACAATTAATTTGTATCGATCGATCTAGATTCTGCCTTCTCCCACCACCGGCGGCTCTTTACCTGCGCAGCATCTCGACTGGAGCTTCTCCTCTGCTATTTCTCAGGGAGGCTCTGAAATCAATCGATCGCCTCATGGACAGAGAGCGATGGCGTCTGGCGGTGCTGCTCCTGATATGAAGCCGGACGGCGACGGATACAGCTGGAGGAAGTACGGGACGAAGCAGGGGCGAGGGAGCGAGAACCCAGTTCGGAGCTACTACAGGTGCACTCACCCCAATTGCCCCACGAAGAAGAAGGTGGAGAACTCGTCGGATGGGCGGATCACTGAGATCGTGTACAAGGGCGGAGCGCACAGCCACCCAAAGCCTCTGTTCGCTCGGAGGAACTCAGTTAATTCCTCTCCGGCGAGTCACGCTCCTTCGCAGGAATTTAACGAAGAAGAGTACGATACAAAAGCGACGTACGGCTGCTTAATCGTAGCTTAAAGAAGTACTAAACTTTCTCATCTTTCGATCGGCAGGAAGGAAGGCGGCGTTGATCAGGACCTGCCTGCGGCCGCCGGAAGCAGGACAATCAGGGAGACCAGACTGGTGGTGCAAACTCAGAGCGACGTTGATGTGCTCGACGATGGATACCGGTGGAGAAAATACGGGCAGAAGGTGGTGAAAGGAAATCTAAATCCGAGGTGAAAAAAATGTGATCGATTACATATACAGATTGAACTGCATGATCGGTATCGACTTTGTTTGACCTGATCATCGACAGGAGCTACTACAAGTGCACGGCCATGGGCTGCCGAGTTCGGAAGCATGTGGAGAGGGCATCGGGCGACTGGAGATCGGTGATCACGACGTACGAAGGCAGACACAACCATGACATGCCGACGGATAGAGGATCGACTAGCAGGCCTCAAACTTCTCCGGCGATGGATGCTCGATCTAACCTCCTCCGACAGTCTATAAGTTGAGAAAAGCTTTCTATGGATAAGAAAAATATCTCCCTTCTTAATACAATAGACATAGAGTATGCTCATTTTGACTTCTTGGAAAAATTCTTATAGTAAAATATTTATCAATCTCAGCCTACTAAGTTCGCGGAGCTTATTTCAACCTATAGAAACCTTTTCTCAATTTGTTGACTTTATTTTCTTCTCCTTTGGTGAAGAAATCTTTATGTTGCTCCACGTATACTTCCTCTTCTAGAACAGCAAATGCTTTATAAAAGTCAAAGCATGGTGTTTGAGAAAATCCTCTAGCGACAAGTCTTGTTTTGTGTTTTCTGACGCATCAATCTTGATTAACTTTTGTTTTAGAATCCATTCAACTCCAATTATCTCTCATTCTTTTGGATAATCAATGATATGAGATGTTACGAATGGATCCATATATAATGTGATAGTTAAAGTCAAGATAAGGTGACAGTTAAAGTCAATAGGAGGTGATAGCCAGCATGTCACTCTTAACAAGACTTCGCTCCTCACCCGACGCTAAAACCTTCAATACGAAGACGACCGACCCACGAGTTGGTTGGACAAGAGGGACCAAGTGATTCACTCTTGTACTAAAACACTTATTATATATCCGGTCTACCACATAGCCGGTCGGGCATATAAGATATAATCAGTTGGATTCAAGAAACCTGACTTTCCATTCTCGGAGTATAGGTCTCTCAGCATAAGCTCAGTCAACCCTGAAGTCGGTCAGACTGCAAGGATTAATAGTTCCACTCATTACCAAGATACACGGTGAAAATCTGACTAGCCTTTGCGCACCGGTCGAGTATACGAAATAACTCCCCATTGCTACAATGACTCCCAATATATGGCTGGTCGACCTGACAGTCGGTTGAGCCTGTGGGTCTTCACTTCTTATGTGCTTGTTTTCCTTTATATAGTCGGTCGATTATGACGCTTGTTAGATTTATAGGGCTCAGTGTCCTTAACTCCTACATGGAGTAAAATATGCCAGATAACTCTCGGTGTGAACCTGACAGGACTTCCAGATTTCAGGTGCAGGTCTTCTAACATAAGGACGATCGGCTAAAGTATCGATCAGATATCTCAGCACTCAGTTCCTCATTATTCTGAGGCAAGTATCCTGACATATAGTCGGTCGGTCATAGAGTCGGCCAGACTTAGGAGACTTGGCGCCCTATTACTTCAATATCAGATTCCCAGCACTACACAATATATAGCCAAGCGGCCCAAGGGCCATACGGTCTTACGGGACTCGGTATCCTGCTGCCTATGTATCGATCTACCAATACAATATACAACCGGTTGGATAAAGGTCCGACCAGGATATCTTCAGGAGATAACATTGTCAGAGAATCACAACAACCTGAAAGTAACAACTAGAGTCGTCAATTTGGGTTAGGCCCGTAGGGACCTTGACGTCCGCTAGAGGGGGCTGAATAACGTCTCATCTAAATCGTTTGCTTCCTATAATGTTAGTGCACAGCAGAATATAAAAATAAATATTAATAAGAGAAAGAAAACATAATACGTTGATTTAACGTGGTTCGGATATAGAGCTCCTACTTCACAACCGTTCGTAAGATGGATGATCCCGATCCGTCGGTGGATGACTCTCCGGAAAATCTCCGACTAGCTCACGTAGCTCCTTGTAAGTAGAGAAACCTCACCACAACTCGCACAAGCACGTTTGGGATGCTAGGGCACTTGGAAGACTACTAATAGAGGTTAACCACCTCTATTTCGTCATCCTTGCCCAAGCACCCCAAGATATATTAAATAGAGCTCAGGAGAAAAACACCTACTATTTTTTCGCCACCAGTTAACTGGTACTAAGTGAAATTCAACCGTTACAGGCCAACAGTCGGCTACTATCGATTGATAAAAATATCAGTCGACTGCTACAGTAACACTACAGTAATACTACAGTAACGCTATAGTAACCTTAAAATTTTATCCTGAGTATAGTCTCTCATGCACTTATCTTTGCCCGCACAGCCTCGACCTTGCCTTCTAGCCTCCTTCGTTAACTTTGTGTCCCTCATATACCTCCCCATCCTTCACGCATCGTCTTCAGGAGATTTCTTCGGTCTTGTCCTTGTTATCGGGTCTTCCATTACCAAGAGGCTCCTCACCTCTGGGACTTCAACCATTAACAAGTCACACTTGGACTTATGTTGCCAAGACTACATACTTGGACACCGCCAAGACTCCTTTTAGACTTTTCTCCTTTGCCAAGATCATACTTGGACTTTTCTTGTTGTACTTGTATTCTGCACACTCATAATGCATATCAAATACAATAATAAATCTAACTTAAACTTTGCCCAAACATCAAAACCTAGGGTACCAAGATTGCTCCAACACATTTCACACCATAGGCTTGCTCATTTTCTACTTCTCCATCACTATAAAACAAAGCATACATGAATCAAAAGGTTTATTAAGAAGTGAAATGGAAATAAGAAGAACTAAGTGAAGTGAATGTAATAGGCAAGAGAAAAGGAATCAATGAAGAATTGAGAAAATGAGAGTATTGGAAGAATAAATCTGATGAGTTGACCAATTTTATGTGAAAAGGGACGAATACCATTTGTCAATGATTATACGAGAGATTAAACCAAGCTCACCTTTAATTGGATCATTATCCAAAGTTCTTGGCACGCTACCCTCTAGTTGATACCTTCTTTGCCACTATTTTCTCGTTTTCTTTTCATGAACTACACAACTTACAAAATGATTATTGTAATGTCTAAGTTATGGGTTTCTGGAAAGTCTTCAAGGTGAAGTCAACTTCTCAAATATCTGAAAACAGAACTAAATTTAGAATTGACACTAGGCAGAAATAGTTTTCCCTGTTTTAGAATTCAGAATTCTGAGATCTTGCTTGATTCTGGAAATCACAACATCCCCACTTAAATTCAGCTTAACAAATATTTCCATTTAACACAGAATAAATAGGAAGTTGAATTCCAGTTTCTGCTAATCAGAATCAACACACAAAAATGACACTAAATAGGATACAATTTCAACATTTCAGAATCTATTTTCAAACTCCACTTATGCATTTCTATTTCAAGACTCAGCTCCACACTTCTGTTATTTTCTATTTCAAGACTCAGCTCCACACTTCTATTTTTTTCTCATGTCAGATGTCTGGTCAACCTTGACCCACTTGGACTTACCATCTCATGCCAAGTGTCCGGTCAACCTTGACCCACCTGGACTTCTCCGTTAGGGGGAGGGGGTGAATAGCTCGTCGCGCTCGGTAATGTGCTTCTTCGATGATGTGCAGTGGAATAAATAACAAGAAACACACTCACAATGCTAACGCTAAGGATTTACTTGGTATCCACCTCAAGAAAAGGTGATTAATCCAAGGATCCACACATGACTCGCTCTCCACTAATGAAATACTCCTTCTTGGTCACAGCCGGAGGCGGAGAAGCCTCGTACAAACCCACACAACAAAAATACAACACACGCAAGAAGAAAATACAAAGATACAAAGAAAAACTTGTTGGTGCAGGAAGCATCCGACGATCGAACCTATGTTTTGATTATGTCAAAGGGTTCAAAGTTAAGGTGTTTTGGTTTCTAATATGTTGAACAAGTTTGTAGGAAAGTCCTAAGTGGTACTTAGGAATAAGTCCTAGCTGCGGTTAGGCAAATGGAAAACTCTAGGGGGGTGGTAACCCTAGGTCCTAGGGGGTAGTAACCCTAGGTAGAGGAAAACCCTAGGGGGTGGTAACCCTAGGTCATAGGGGGTGGTAACCCTATGCGGAAAGTCTTGGCAGGTCGATGAGTTCAGGCAAAAAGTCCTAGGGGGTGGTAACCCTAGGTGAAAAATCCTGGTGTCGCGAACCAGGTGAAAGTCTGGACTAGCCGGGAAGCGGATGTCCAACAGAAAGTCCGGAAGTATCGAGTGCTGAGCAAAAGTCCAGTCGATCTGGAGGATCGCACTGGCAACAGGTAAATCTCCTGAGTGGAGTAGGTGAGGACGCGTTCCCCGTAGAGGGAACAGTAGGCGTCGGGTCGACCTAGGGTTTCCGGTTGGAAATCCGAAGTCAGACCCGGACAGTCCGGAGACTGTCATAAACATTCTTTATTATTCATACTGTTATTTTGTGCTAACCTTGTGTTGCAGGATATTGTTTGGGACTAACATGTCTTGCAGGTACAAAATAACGAAGATTTGCCTCGGATGAACAGTGTCCGAGGCGCGCTTAGGATGAGCTGGCTGCGAAGCACCATTGGAGGCGCCTTGAAGAAGGCAGAAGGCGCCTTGGAAGGCGCCTTGAGTGAGGTTTAAGGCGCCTTGAATGGATGAAGTTCGACCATATCAGATTTGATCCACGCGGAAGACCAGGCAGACAGCCTTCAAGGCGCCTTGAACACCCTTTATAAGGGGGTTTCGACCAGCACTTCAGAACAACGAATACCAAGTGATCTCTCATCAACGTGCTGCTCCAAAAGACATTCCGAAGTGCTGTTATAAGTGCCCGTATACCCGAAGCTTCAGATTTAGCATTTCTTGTTGTCGGTATAATACTTATAGCTTTTTGTACTCATAATTGTAATCTTTTAACGAGCTTATAGTTGTTGCCCACGGAAAACGATCAAGGATCGCGGGCCTTCGAGTAGGAGTCGCCTTAGGCTCTGAACGAAGTAAAATCTCTTGTGTCTCTCTCTGCTTGTTTGTTCTTTATTCCACTGCTTGTTTTAAACTCCGATAGTCTTCCGATTTGAAAAACGAAATAGCCACGAGCGCTATTCACCCCCCCCCCCCCTCTAGCGCGGTTTCGATCCAACAATTGGTATCAGAGCGGGGTCGCTTTGAACTGGTGCAACCACCATTCAAGCATTACGCCTTTCGTTTTTTCCCTCCAAAATTATTTTCGAAAAATTCATTTTCATCTTGTCACGATTTATTAGTATTGATAAAATATTGAATTTGGCAAAATTTGAAATAATATTTTTTAATAATATTTTATTATTATTTTATTATTTTTTCTCGAAACTGGTGAACTTCTATTTCTATCCTTCCATACCGCACTGCTAATCCAGGATCAAGTCCTGGTACATTTTTTTGCTATTTTTTGTGTGCAAGGTTATTTTAAAATGGCATTCCAAGAAGGATTATGCACCGTCCGACCGCCGCTCTTTTCTGGCGAGGACTTTGGATACTGGAAGAACCGGATGGAATACCACCTCAAGACGCAAGTCGAGATGTGGATCATCATCCAGACCGGACTCGAACTTCCACGTGACGACACCGGAGAACTTATCTCATGCATCAACTGGGATTCTAGCACAATGAAAAAAAGTTGAAGCCGATGCCAAAGCAACCTGCATGCTACAATGTGGCTTAACCAATGAAGAACTGAACCGCATCGGCCCCTTCGCAAGTGCAAAAGAGTTGTGGCAAAAGTTGATGGAACTACACGAGGGCACTTCCGACGCTCAAGTAAGTAAGCATAATTTAATAAATGATTTATTTGAATTAGATGAGCAGAATAATACTACTTCGGCCGAGGAAGGTATTACGATGGTTGCAAGTACAAGTAAGACCGAGGAAAAAATATGGTCCGAGTCTTCAGATGAATCCGGGTCTGACGAAGAAGAACCGACGAGCTTCCTCGCTCTACCAGTACTAGCAACCGTGGCGGAAACTGAGTCCGAGTATGAGTCAGAAACCGAGAGCGAATCTGGGACTGAGTCTGATCGAAGCCACGAATCCGCATTCGTTTCCGAAGGACCAAAACCCACTGTAAGTTCACTACTCGCAGAATTTCAATTAGATAACTTGCATGAATTATTACCTTACTTAGTAAAAAGGTTGGCTAAATCCAACGTCCGGGTTAAGTCGCTCCAAAAAGGAGGTAACAACCCTTAAGGAAGCGATTGACTCGAGCTCTTTAACTGAGTCAGTTCAAATTGGAAGTTCAACTCAAGTCCAACAACTTGAGGAAGAAAATTCCAATTTGAAATCTCAAATTAAAGAACTCAAGGACACGTTGGAACGGTTTACCATGGGTTCCAAGAATTTGGATCTGATTCTTGGAAAACAGCGAGCCGTTTACAACAAAACTGGACTTGGATTTAAAACTAAAATAAAATACAAATCATATTTATCGCTAGTTAATAGAAATAATAGAAAAATTGTCCAAGCATGGGTGCCAAAATCCAACTTGGTTAATCAAGTTGGAACTGGTCATAATTGGGTCCCCAAGGATCAACTCTATTACCTTGATAGACCATATCGAGGCTATGATCCAGGGGGAGCTAATAGAAAAACAATATTAAGAACTTAATTCAAATTAATATTCAAATTAAATTCAAAATTTAATTAAAAATTCAAAATTCAAAATTAAATTCAAAATTCAAAATTTAATTAAAAATTTGAAATTAAATTAAATTCAAAATTAATTCAAAATTAAAAATAAATTTTAACTTAAGTTAAATAAAAATAGATGGAGGATCCAGACTCGCTGGCACCCCCAACTGAACTACCCGACAGGGTAACTGAACCTAATCTACCCGAAATGGGTAAAACAAGAGTAGATTACTCGGCAGGGTAATTAAGGTTAGATCAAAACGTTAGGTTTAACTTGACCCACGGTACTGGTGAAGTTTTTGGATGATAGTACGTTAGGGAAGCTTGGGCATCGCATGTCTAGGAAGATATGGCTTCGACCTGGTGCATTTGGCCAAGTGGAACTGACCGAAACTACCCTTAAATGGATCATAACTAGTTAGACCAAGGATTAGTCTTAAGCTCAATGGGTAGGACTATTTGGGAAACCTCGAAGGCATGGTTACTTTAATGAGTACCTTGTGACTCACCATAGCCCAGAAGTTTATCCAAAGAATGTTTACTTGTTGAACCCAAAGCTAAACCTGAATCTAACACAAAGTTAAACCAGACCCTTAAATTCAACCATAATTCATCTCACAACAATTATAGGGTTCCCTGATTGACAATTTTAGATCGGGTGAGATGACTAGGAAATTAAATTATTAAAATTGGCTTAACTTAAATCAAGTGAATTCACAAATAAATTATTTTAACTTGAATTATTTTCAAATCTAAATTATTTTTCAAAGATTAATTAACCTTAAAATTATTTTTTTTATTAATTAACTTTAAAATTATTTTGATTAAGTAACTTTAAAATTATCTTTCAAAAATTATTTTTCAAATTTAATTAACTTTAAAATTAATTTACAAAATTATTCAACTTTAAAATCTTTAACTCAATCCTTTTAAAAACCGTTCAAAATTATTTAAAAATCTTTAAAACTTAATTTCAAAATTATTTAAAAATCTTTTCAAAACTTAATTTCAAAATTATTTAAAAATCTTTTCAAAACATAATTTCAAAATTATTTTAAAATCTTTTTAAAACTTAATTTCAAAATTATTTAAAAATCTTTTCAAAACTTAATTTCAAAATCATTTTAAAATCTTTTGAAAATTAATTTCAAAATTATTTAAAAATCTTTTCAAAACCTAATTTCAAAATTATTTAAAAATATTTTCAAAATTACTTTCAAAATCATTTTAAAATCTTTTCAAAACTTAATTTCAAAATCATTTTTAATTTCAAAATTATTTAAAAATCTTTTCAAAATTACATTCAAAATCATTTTAAAATATTTTCAAAACTTAATTTCAAAATCATTTTTAATTTCAAAATTATTTAAAAATCTTTTCAAAACTTAATTTCAAAATTATTTAAAAAACTTTTCAAAATTACTTTCAAAATATTTTCAAAATTACTTTAAAAATCATTTTAAAATCTTTTCAAAATTAATTTCAAAATTATTTAAAAATATTTTCAAAATTACATTCAAAATCATTTTAAAATCTTTTCAAAACTTAATTTCAAAATCATTTTAAAATCTTTTCAAAACTTAATTTTAAAATCATTTTAAAATCTTTTCAAAACTAAATTTCAAAATTATTTAAAAATCTTTTCAAAATTACTTTCAAAATCATTTTAAAATCTTTTCAAAATTACTTTCAAAATCATTTTAAAATCTTTTCAAAATTAATTTCAAAATTATTTAAAATCTTTTAAAATCTTTTCAAAACTTACTTTCAAAATCATTTTAAAATCTTTTGAAAATTAATTTCAAAATCAATTTAAAATCTTTTCAAAACTTAATTTCAAAATCATTTTAAAAATCTTTTCAAAACTTACTTTCAAATTCATTTTAAAATCTTTTCAAAACTTAATTTCAAAATCATTTTAAAATCTTTTCAAAATTAATTTCAAAATTATTTAAAAATCTTTTCAAAATTACTTTCAAAATCATTTTAAAATCTTTTAAAAACTTAATTTCAAAATCATTTTAAAATCTTTTGAAAACTAACTTCAAAATTATTTAAAAATCTTTAAAACTTAATTTCAAAATTCTTTTAAAATCTTTTCAAAACTTACTTTCAAAATCATTTTAAAATCTTTTGAAAATTAATTTCAAAATCATTTTAAAATCTTTTCAAAACTTAATTTCAAAATCATTTTAAAAATCTTTTTAAACTTCATTTTAAACTTAATTTCAAAATATTTGAAAATTATTTTAAACTCAATTTCAAAAATATTTCAAAATTATTTTAAACTTAATTTCAAAATCTTTCAAAATTATTTTAAACTCAATTTCAAAAATATTTCAAAATTATTTTAAACTTAATTTCAAAATATTTCAAAATTATTTTAAACTCAATTTCAAAAATATTTCAAAAATATTTTAAACTTAATTTCAAAATCTTTCAAAATTATTTTAAACTCAATTTCAAAAATATTTCAAAATTATTTTAATCTTAATTTCAAAATCTTTCAAAATTATTTTAAACTCAATTTCGAAATCTTTCAAAATTATTTTAAACTCAATTTCAAAATTATTTTAAACTCAATTTCAAAAATCTTTAAAAATTATTTTAAGCTCAATTTCAAAATCTTTCAAAATTATTTTAAACTCAATTTTAAAAATATTTTAAAATTATTTTAAAAAAAACTTAATTTCAAAATTATTTGAAAAATCTTTTAAAACTTAATTTCAAAATTATTTGAAAAATCTTTTTTTTTTAAAAAATAATTTTAAATCCTTCAAAACTTAATCTCAAAATTATTTGAAAAATATTTTAAAAATCATTTTAAAAATCTTTTAAAACTTCATTTCAAAATTATTTGAAATTCAAAACTTATGTTTTATATCAACTGCAAAGACAACTCCATCTCAAGTTCACATGCTTGTTAATCTAGAACGAGTGAGATGGAAAGATAGGAAAATATTTTTTTTACCTCTCATGCTTGGACTCCTGAACTCAAAGAATTTATTAAGAAATTAATTAAGGGGGAGTGATTTTGAGTTGGTTTTAAAATTAGTTTTTCTTTAAAATAAAATTTTGACTTGACCTCAAAATTAAAAACTATTTTTACTTATCTTCTGTAACGACCACCCTCCTTACTACTCCTCTAAGGGTGACCGCTACTGAATCTACTATCTACACATAACTGGTACTACCTACTTTAACACTAGAAATGCTTTAATCTATTTGTTTAAAACATATCACATGTCAAATAAAACTTTAAACTGCTCTGATGTTTTTTTTTTTTTCCTTTCTTACTTATTTAAACATGCAAATAAGTGTAACACAAGCAAGTGTAACATATAGGCAATGAAGCTTAAGTATCTCTACTGTTTGCTACTTCCTTTATTAACTTGCATTCATGAAATCCTACCTAACATCCCTTGTTACAGAATGTAGTTATTCATTCTACAACCAAACCGTAATTAAGAGGAAGTGAAATAAACTACTACTCATTCATTTCCTAACAAGCCGAACCACATGCTTTTCTTTCATACACCAAAACTCCTACTGCCCATGCATTTCTAACAAACCGATCAGTGTATATTTCCCCTACCATTAAACAGTTACTTCTACAAAATATAGAACACTAGCATGCAAAATAGTTTCCAAGTGAATAACTCCAAGCTAGCAGTAACCAAAAATTAGCATGTACATAGGGATACTGAGTATCTAGCAAACCGAACTTCCCATGCCAATTTCCTCCATAGAGTAAAGCTCATATAACATACCAGCAAACATATAAAATTTCTGAGTATTAACAATCCGAATTTAACCCAGCAGATTTAACATTCCAGCAGTGATAAGAAAAATACTGAGTATATAAATTTTACCATCTTATTGATTCTAACACATAAATGAAGCAATTTAAACACATCTTAACATTTCAAAACAATTTCCTTTTTGCAGAAATTAAAGAAATCAGCAGGTATAACATTCAGCAAGAATCCCAAACTTCCATAATAGACACCACACACACACCATCAACGACTCCTTGTCGCCTTCTTCTACACCACTTTAGCTTTTCCTTTATTTTTATCTATATCTGCAGTAGGAGGAAAAAGTAGTATCTATAAGCTAAAAGCTTAGTAAGTGCTTTCTACTCACAAAATCCGATAAGGAATGCATAAGCATTAAAGAAAGCAGGGAGTACATGCTCAACATGAAAGTAGCAATATAGAACTACATCATGCATCTCTAAAGGAAACAACCATTTAACTTGCTAGAATTTGCAACTTAGATAAAAGAACTTGTTCTGTTTGTTTCCAAATTAATACTTTTATACTTTAAAATAATATTCAACTTTACTTGGGCCCGGCATTGTACCACTTTGCGCGCCTTTCTTAATGAGAATTGAGGTAGCTAATCCCAAAACCATTAAGACACTTCTAGACCTTATGTCTAGGGGCAACTTGGAGCCCATCCCTTGGACCTTGTGTCCGGTACATGCCCTTTTAAAAGTAAAATACTTTTCTTTATATCCTTCTTTAAATACTTCTTGTAATAAAATGCCTTGGCATTGATTTAAGCACTTAGTGTGCTTTGATTCTAAATTCTGAAATTTAGGATCAGATTGTGACTTTATCTCACTTTACTTGCACTTCTCTCGTTTATTCAGTATACAAGAGATTCTAAAACATATGTCACTGATATAAAAATATAAACCAGTACCTACTCAAACTAAATTCCACAGTAATTTAAAAAGAACAACTATACCACTGGAATGTAACATGATATGTTCAAACTGAATTTCAACAGCCAATAACCAAAAACTACATGGTCATAGATGGTATCCTTAGTTAGGCTCACGGCAGTGATAGTTTTCCCCACAATAAGCTTGTGAAAACTACCTTATTTCAAATCTTAACAGTCCCTTGATCATGTTGTAACTTGAAGGAAGTTTAACTACTTAATCATGCTTAAAGTGTAAGGTAAATACATCTAAATAGCATGCTGTGGTAATCAAGGAAAAACCCTCAAGAATTTCCATCTGAGCACTAAAAACACATCAACAACATGCTGTGACAAACAAGGGAAACATCAAGGCTCTGCCGTGCATCAAAATAACCAAAAGAACTTATCCCAAATCTTAACCCGGATTGTTAAAAACAAGGGTTGAAATAAATTCCATATTCTAGAATGAAAAGGCTACTATTGTTCATTTTACAACCAAAATGAAAAACAAAACCCCGAGAGCTACTCCTACCGCAGGTGAGAAGCACTTACATCGGGTTCTTGGACTTACAACCGAAGAGAAGCGCCCTAGGGTTTCGGTGGAGCTTCGATTCCACCTTTTTCCTTGTATTTCCCGAGCTCTCCTTGCCGGAATAGTCACCCACGAGTGGAGACCGGCCGGAAAACACCTCGCCGACGTCGTAAGGAGGAAACCCTAGTCTTGGCTACGATTTCGCCCGAGGGAAGAAAACGGCGTCGCGTGCGTGAGGAGAAAAGGAGAGATTAGGTTTTAGGTTTCGGGAAGGAAATTAATCTCCTTAAATAACCTGGGTTATTTCGGTTCCATCTATTACTTAAATATATTTGTTCCCACACTTAGTTAATAAAACGAGCTCAGCTCGGTTGGTTGGGTCGAATACTGCTTGGGCCGAGAGACTGGGTTCGAATCCTAGCTCTTGAATTTTTCTTTTTTAAACTTTCTCCACTCGGTAAAAATACCAAACGGACTCCAAAAATTACATAAAAATACTCTAAAAATTCTTAAAAATCTCTAGAATATTTCAAAAGCATTTTTAAATATTTTTAAAGATATTCAGAACTCAAAATAGGGAAAATTGGGTCGTTACAATTCCATATACCTTATAAAAAGTTCGTCCTCGAACTTAGAATAGTTCTGGATATTTCTGTCTCATACTGTCCTCCCGCTCCCAAGTGACTTCCTCGTGTTCCTGGTTCTGCCAGACGACCTTCACTAGTGGTACTTCTTTGCTTCTTAGTCTCTTGACTGCTCTGTCCACTATCTGTGTAGGTCTACTCTCAAAACTAAGATCCGCTTGGATCTGCACTGACTGAGGCTCAATCACTTGGCTAGGGTCATGGAGGCACTTCTTTAACATGGAGACATGAAACACATTGTGTATTGCTGACATGTCTTATGGTAATTCTAGCTTGTAAGCTACCTTCCCAATCCTGTCCGTAATCAGGTAAGGTCCTACATAGCGAGGACTTAATTTGCCCTTCTTGCCAAATCTCATCACTCCCTTCATAGGAGCAACTTTGAGAAAAACTGAATCTCCTACTTGAAATTCCAGTGGCCTACGGCGTGTGTCAGCATAGCTTTTCTGTCTACTCTGGGCAGTCTCAATCCTCTGTCTGATTTTCTGAATAGCCTGAGTGGTTTCTTCTATCAGCTCTGTCTGAATGCCCAGCTCTACTTCCATTTCCTTTCTTTCACCTGCTTCTTGCCAGCATATAGGTGATCTGCACTTTCTGCCATACAACGCCTCATATGGTGTCATCCTGATGGTGGCTTGGTAGCTGTTGTTGTAGGCAAACTCAGCTAAGCACAGATACTTGCACCAACTACCCTTAAAATCTAGTGCACAAGCCCTGAGCATATCTTCTAAGATCTGATTTACTCGCTCTGTCTGTCCATCAGTTTGAGGATGGAAGGCTGTGCTGAACTTGAGTTTGGTGCCTAGTGCATTCTGAACGCACTCCCAAAAGTGTGAAGTGAAGCGCCCATCTCTATCAGAAATGATAGATTTGGGAACTCCGTGAAGTCTGATCACCTCTTTAACATACAGCTGTGCTAACTGCTCTATAGAGTGAGACACCTTGATGGCTAGAAAATGGGCAGACTTGGTCAATCTATCCACTATTACCCATATTGCATCATATCCATTCGTAGTTCTTGGGAGACCTGTTATGAAGTCCATGGATATGTCTTCCCACTTCCACTCTGGTATTGGAAGAGGTTGTAGAACTCCTCCTGGTCTCTGGTGTTCTGCTTTGACCCTCTGACATGTCAGGCAGGTACTGACATATTTAGCCACATCTCTTTTGAGTCCAGACCACCAGAACTTCTACTTCACGTCTTGGTACATCTTGGTAGAACCAGGATGCATGGAGTATGGTGTACTATGGGCTTCTTTTAAAATTTTCTTTCTCAGCTCTTCATCATTTGGAACACAAAGGCGATTCCCCTGATAAAGAATTCCACTGTCTGATACTCGAAATTCTGAACTTCCTTCCTCTTGTATCCCTTGCTTGATCTTTTGAATATCTAGATCTTTGCTTTGCTTTTTCTGTATATCCTCAAGCAGGGTTGACTCTAGGGTCAATGCAGAAAGTTGCCCATAAATAATTTCAAGTCCGAAATCTGACAACTCCTTCTGTAGTGGCAGGGCTAATGATGATAAGGACATCAAGGATGCACTGGACTTTCTGCTTAGTGCATCTGCCACTTTATTAGCTTTACCTGGGTGGTAGAGGATTTCACAGTCATAATCTTTGACCAACTCTAGCCACCTGCGCTGTCTCATGTTTAAGTCCTTCTGAGTGAAGAAGTACTTAAGACTCTGATGGTCTGTGAAGATTCTGCACTGGACTCCATACAAGTAGTGTCGCCAGAGTTTCAGTGCAAAGACCACAGCTGCCAGCTCTAGATCATGAGTGGGATAGTTCTTCTCATAGTCTTTGAGTTGTCTGGAAGCATAAGCTATAACTTTTCCTTCCTGCATGAGTACAGCTCCTAAGCCCATCTTGGAAGCATCACTGTAGATGTCAAAACTCTTGTCGCTCTCTGGAACAGTCAGTATAGGAGCACTGGTCAGTCTCTTCTTGAGTTCTCGAAAACTCTGTTCACATTTCTCTGACCATTCAAACTTCTTGTCCTTCCTGGTGAGGGCTGTAAGTGGAGAGGCTATCCTGGAAAAGTCCTCCACAAATTTCCTGTAGTACCCAGCTAAACCAAGGAAGCTTCTGATCTCCCTGGCATTCTTGGGTCTTTTCCAGTTGCTGACCGCTTCTATTTTGGCCGAATCCACTTGAATGCCTTCTTTTGAAACAATATGACCTAGAAATGCCACCTGCTCCAACCAGAACTCGCACTTTGAGAATTTAGCATAGAGCTGCCTTTGCTGAAGGGTCTGTAGGACTATTCTCAAATGCATGTCATGCTCTTCTGGGGTTCTGGAATAGATTAGAATGTCGTCGATGAACACAATGACAAATTTGTCAAGGTATTCACTGAACACTCTATTCATTAAGTCCATGAAGACTGCAGGTGCATTAGTCACACTAAAAGGCATAACCACGAATTCATAGTGTCCATATCTGGTCCTGAAAGCAGTTCTGGGTATATCACTCTCCTTTACTTTTAACTGATGGTACCCAGAGCGCAGATCTATCTTAGAGAACACTGTTGCCCCTTTCAATTGATCAAATAAATCATTGATTCTGGGCAGTGGATACCTGTTCTTGATGGTCACTTGATTCAGAGCTCTATAATCTATGCACATTCGCATAGATCCATCCTTCTTCTTGACAAACAACACAAGAGCTCCCCATGGTGAATGACTAGGGCGGATGAAGCCTTTGTCAAGCAGCTCCTGAAGTTGTTCTTGTAACTCTTTCAACTCCGCTGGGGACATGCGATATGGAGCTTTTGAAATTGGACCGGTACCAGGAACCAGTTCAATCTCAAACTCTACTTCTCTATTGGGAGGTAGTCTAGGTAGCTCTTCTGGAAATAACTCACAGACTACCCGAACTTCCTCCTGCTTAGGTCTTTCTTCTTCCTTGGTACTCACAATGAATGCAAGAAAACCAACACACCCTTTAGCTAACATCTGGTGAGCTGTGAGAGAAGAGAGGAACTTCTGGGTCTTCCTCTTTGGTACTCCTGTAAATTCAAAGGAAGGTTCACCTTCTGGGCTAAAGATCACCTTCCTTCTGCGGCAGTCCACTGAAGCACTGTACTGGCTGAGGAAATCCATACCAAAAATGATATCGAAATCCTGCATAGCGAGGACTACCAGGTTAACATATAGCTCTCGGTCTGAAATCCTGACTGGTACAGACCGAAGCCACTGGCTGGATTCCATGACGTCTCCAGAAGGCAGAGTTGTCAGGAACATGAAATTCATGTTTTCTGTAGGTACCCGTAGTTCTTTGGCAAAAGGTATGGATACAAAAGAATGGGTCGCCCCAGTATCAAATAGTGCAGTAGCTATATGCTGAAAAATAACTACTTGACCTGTTACGACCGTGGAGGCACTAGCAACTTCCTCTTTGGTAAGGGAGAATACTCTGCATTGTCAAAGGATGGAACTGGTGGAGCTTCCAACCTTCCTTGACTGATCTGAGGTCCTTCCAGAGTTGCAGGCATATAATGTAGTTGAGGCTTGGCTCCATATTGTATTGGCTGTGGCTGGGGTGCTTTGAACTTGTTAGGACACTGTTTGGCCATGTGTCCTTCTTGACCACAAGAATAACATCCAGTCTTACCCAAGAGGCAGGCTCCTGGATGTGTTCTCCCATATTTGGGGTAGGGAAAGAGCTTAGTCTGTTTGGTTTCTGGTCCTCCCTTTTGGTTACTTCTTGAATCCCACTGCTTCCTTTTAGTACCCTTGCCTTTCCAGTTCTGATTATTTAACTGGGATTTCTGATTTCCCCCAGTCTTGGTCTCCATCTTGATTGGCTTGTGCTGCTCTCTTTGTGCCTTCATGCTGTTCAGATAGTACTCAGCTACTAAGGCTCTACTGACCAACTCTTCTCCAGTCAGGGGCTGATGAGTTCCACTGCTCACATTAAGTGATATCACAGGCTTCAGCATCCTGAGCATTAGTCTGACTCGCTCCTTCTCTGTACTTACTAGTTCTGGGCAGAGACGAGCTAGCCTGTTGAATCTCTTAACTGCTTCCTCCACTGTCAGATCCCCCTGTCTGAACTCCATAAACTCCTCATAGTGCTTGTTGGTGATCTTTTGGCGAAAGAACTCGTCGTAGAATTCTGTCTCAAAATCAATCCATTTCATCTAATTGATTGCCCTCTTGCTCTTTACTCTCTCCCACCACATGCGTGCGTCTCCAATCAGGCAGAAGGAGGCACACTTAACTTTCTCGACTTCTGGCCAGTCAAGAAGCTCCATAGTGCTCTCCAGTGTTTTGAACCAAGCCTGGGCATCCCAGGGCTCAGTTGTGCCTGAGAAACTCTCTGGTTTCAGTTTCAGCCACTGAATGAGGTAGGATTCTTGTCTCTGGGGTGCTGTGACGACTCCTTGGGCAGCTGGTGGAACTTCAGTTACCACTGGAGTCTCCACAGTTACTGTTTGAGGAGTAGGAGGGACTGGTTGTTGATTTGCCATCAGATTGGCAATTACTTGCTGCTGCTCAGCTACTTGTTTCTGAAGTTGGGCAACAACTTCAGAAAGATTGGGCTCCGTTGAGCCTGGCACCTCTTTCTCCTGTACTTGGTCCTCAATACGAGCGGTACGAGGACGCCCTCTTCTCGACATCTAGTTAAACAAATAAGAAAATTTGATGATTTCTCTACCCTTTCTAAACATACCCATTTATATATTAAGAAAGGAAATAGCTAAAAAAATAAAACTCTTATCTTACTCATTCACTTATAACTATCAATCCATACTGCAAATAATAATGTAAATAAAGGAAAGCAATAAAGAAAGAACTTAAATACTTTCTTACTTGAAGACGGCAAGGATGATGTTGATGTGTGTGTGTTGCTGGAAAATGGACCTGCTCTGATACCAACTGTAGCGACCACCCTCCTTACTACTCCTCTAAGGGTGACCGCTACTGAATCTACTATCTACACATAACTGGTACTACCTACTTTAACACTAGAAATGCTTTAATCTATTTGTTTAAAACATATCACATGTCAAATAAAACTTTAAACTGCTCTGATGTTTTTTTTTTTCCTTTCTTACTTATTTAAACATGCAAATAAGTGTAACACAAGCAAGTGTAACATATAGGCAATGAAGCTTAAGTATCTCTACTGTTTGCTACTTCCTTTATTAACTTGCATTCATGAAATCCTACCTAACATCCCTTGTTACAGAATGTAGTTATTCATTCTACAACCAAACCGTAATTAAGAGGAAGTGAAATAAACTACTACTCATTCATTTCCTAACAAGCCGAACCACATGCTTTTCTTTCATACACCAAAACTCCTACTGCCCATGCATTTCTAACAAACCGATCAGTGTATATTTCCCCTACCATTAAACAGTTACTTCTACAAAATATAAAACACTAGCATGCAAAATAGTTTCCAAGTGAATAACTCCAAGCTAGCAGTAACCAAAAATTAGCATGTACATAGGGATACTGAGTATCTAGCAAACCGAACTTCCCATGCCAATTTCCTCCATAGAGTAAAGCTCATATAACATACCAGCAAACATATAAAATTTCTGAGTATTAACAATCCGAATTTAACCCAGCAGATTTAACATTCCAGCAGATTTAACATTCCAGCAGTGATAAGAAAAATACTGAGTATATAAATTTTACCATCTTATTGATTCTAACACATAAATGAAGCAATTTAAACACATCTTAGCATTTCAAAACAATTTCCTTTTTGCAGAAATTAAAGAAATCAGCAGGTATAACATTCAGCAAGAATCCCAAACTTCCATAATAGCCACCACACACACACCATCAACGACTCCTTGTCGCCTTCTTCTACACCACTTTAGCTTTTCCTTTATTTTTATCTATATCTGCAGTAGGAGGAAAAAGTAGTATCTATAAGCTAAAAGCTTAGTAAGTGCTTTGTACTCACAAAATCCGATAAGGAATGCATAAGCATTAAAGAAAGCAGGGAGTACATGCTCAACATGAAAGTAGCAATATAGAACTACATCATGCATCTCTAAAGGAAACAACCATTTAACTTGCTAGAATTTGCAACTTAGATAAAAGAACTTGTTCTGTTTGTTTCCAAATTAATACTTTTATACTTTAAAATAATATTCAACTTTACTTGGGCCCGGCATTGTACCACTTTGCGCGCCTTTCTTAATGAGAATTGAGGTAGCTAATCCCAAAACCATTAAGACACTTCTAGACCTTATGTCTAGGGGCAACTTGAAGCCCATCCCTTGGACCTTGTGTCCGGTACATGCCCTTTTAAAAGTAAAATACTTTTCTTTATATCCTTCTTTAAATACTTCTTGTAATAAAATGCCTTGGCATTGATTTAAGCACTTAGTGTGCTTTGATTCTAAATTCTGAAATTTAGGATCAGATTGTGACTTTATCTCACTTTACTTGCACTTCTCTCGTTTATTCAGTATACAAGAGATTCTAAACCATATGTCACTGATATAAAAATATAAACCAGTACCTACTCAAACTAAATTCCACAGTAATTTAAAAAGAATAACTATACCACTGGAATGTAACATGATATGTTCAAACTGAATTTCAACAGCCAATAACCAAAAACTACATGGTCATAGATGGTATCCTTAGTTAGGCTCACGGCAGTGATAGTTTTCCCCACAATAAGCTTGTGAAAACTACCTTATTTCAAATCTTAATAGTCCCTTGATCATGCTGTAACTTGAAGGAAGTTTAACTACTTAATCATGCTTAAAGTGTAAGGTAAATACATCTAAATAGCATGCTGTGGTAATCAAGGAAAAACCCTCAAGAATTTCCATCCGAGCACTAAAAACACATCAACAACATGCTGTGACAAACAAGGGAAACATCAAGGCTCTGCCGTGCATCAAAATAACCAAAAGAACTTATCCCAAATCTTAACCCGGATTGTTAAAAACAAGGGTTGAAATAAATTCCATATTCTAGAATGAAAAGGCTACTATTGTTCATTTTACAACCAAAATGCAAAACAAAACCCCGAGAGCTACTCCTACCGTAGGTGAGAAGCACTTACATCGGGTTCTTGGACTTACAACCGAAGAGAAGCGCCCTAGGGTTTCGGTGGAGCTTCGATTCCACCTTTTTCCTTGTATTTCCCGAGCTCTCCTTGCCGAAATAGTCACCCACGAGTGGAGACCGGCCGGAAAACACCTCGCCGACGTCGTAAGGAGAAAACCCTAGCCTTGGCTGCGATTTCGCCCGAGGGAAGAAAACGGCGTCGCGTGCGTGAGGAGAAAAGGAGAGATTAGGTTTTAGGTTTCGGGAAGGAAATTAATCTCCTTAAATAACCTGGGTTATTTCGATTCCATCTATTACTTAAATATATTTGTTCCCACACTTAGTTAACAAAACGAGCTCAGCTCGGTTGGTTGGGTCGAATACTGCTTGGGCCGAGAGACTGGGTTCGAATCCTAGCTCTTGAATTTTTCTTTTTTAAACTTTCTCCACTCGGTAAAAATACCAAACGGACTCCAAAAATTGCATAAAAATACTCTAAAAATTCCTAAAAATCTCTAGAATATTTCAAAAGCATTTTTAAATATTTTTAAAGATATTCAAAACTCAAAATAGGGAAAATTGGGTCGTTACATCTTCAAAAATTTAGGGCTCTGATACCTGATCAACACCAATTAGATAATTTGATTGTTATTTAAACTTGACTCATGCTTGGACTTAAGACCAACTGAATAAATAACCTAAATTAAAATTTTAGCTACTCTCTCTCTCTTCAATCTAAAAATTAACAAGTTCTTTTTCAAAAATAAGTATTATTTTATTCAAAATTAAGCTAAGTCCCTTTTTCACTTAAGCTATATTTTCAAAATTCAATGTTTGCAAAAGGCTTAGCTAAGTGATTCATAGAGCAAAGGGGGAGAGAGAAAAGTTACATAGACTATTTTTCTCTTTTCCTAGGTTTCTTTTTGATTTATGTCAAAGGGGGAGAGAGAAAAGTTAAGTAGAGAGTAAACTTAAACATAATCAAAGGGAAAGCATAAAGTTTTTTTATACTCATGTTTAAGTTTCTGTACTTACTGTCTTATTTTTTACTTAGAAAAGTTAAGTAGAGAGTAAACTTAAACATAATCAAAGGGAAAGCATAAAGTTTTTTTATGCTCATGTTTAAGTTTCTGTACTTACTGTCTAATTTTTACTTAACTTTGAACTGTATTGCCATAATCAAAAAGGGGGAGATTGTTGGTGCAGGAAGCATCCGACGATCGAACCTATGTTTTGATTATGTCAAAGGGTTCAAAGTTAAGGTGTTTTGGTTTCTAATATGTTGAACAAGTTTGCAGGAAAGTCCTAAGTGGTACTTAGGCATAAGTCCTAGCTGCGGTTAGGCAAATGGAAAACCCTAGGGGGTGGTAACCCTAGGTCCTAGGGGGTAGTAACCCTAGGTAGAGGAAAACCCTAGGGGGTGGTAACCCTAGGTCATAAGGGGTGGTAACCCTATGCGGAAAGTCTTGGCTGGTCGATGACTTCAGGCAAAAAGTCCTAGGGGGCGGTAACCCTAGGTGAAAAAACCCTGGTGTCGCGAACCAGGTGAAAGTCTGGACTAGCCGGGAAGCGGATGTCCAACAGAAAGTCCGGAAGTATCGAGTGCTGAGCAAAAGTCCAGTCGATCTGGAGGATCGCACTGGCAACAGGTAAATCTCCTGAGTGGAGTAGGTAAGGACGCGTTCCCCGTAGAGGGAACAGTCCGGTTGGAAATCCGAAGTCAGACCCGGACAGTCCGGAGACTGTCATAAACATTCTTTTATTATTCATACTGTTATTTTGTGCTAATTTTGTGTTGGAGGATATTGTTTGGGACTAACAAGTCTTGCAGGTACAAAATAAGGTAGTTTTCCCTCGGATGAACAGTGTCCGAGGCGCCTCCATGCTCCATGGAGGCGCCTCGGGTGCAAAGGATGAGCTGACTGCGAAGCACCATTGGAGGCGCCTTGAAGAAGGCAGAAGGCGCCTTGGAAGGCGCCTTGAGTGAGGTTTAAGGCGCCTTGAATGGATGAAGTTCAACCAGATCAGATTTGATCCACGCGGAAGACCAAGCAGCATGGAGGAGCCTTGAACAGCCTTCAAGGCGCCTTGAACATCCTTTATAAGGGGGTTTCGACCAGCACTTCTGAACAACGAATACCAAGTGATCTCTCATCAACATGCTGCTCCAAAAGACATTCCGAAGTGCTGCTACAAGTGCCCGTGTAACGACCCGGCCCTCTTGGCCCATTTGGCGACCCATTTGGCGACCTCTCATGTCGTCGACTGTCAGCCCTTATGTCGTCGGCCCATTTGGCGACCTCTAATGTCGTCGACCGACTACCCTTGGCCGTGTCGTTACTCACTAGGACTTTCCACCCCTGGTAAGTGGATTTTTGCCTCCCCCAGGATTCGAACTCTAAACCTCCAAGCTTAAGTATTAAAGTTTATGAATCCTGGTAACCAATTGAGATCATCTCACTTGGTTACCAAGATTCATAAACTTTAATACTTAAGCCTGGAGGTTTAGAGTTCAAATCCTGGGGGAGGCAAAAATCCACTGGCCAGGGGTGGAAAGTCCTAGTGAGTAATGACACGGCCAAGGGTCGTCGGTCGACGACATTAGAGGTCGCCAAATGGGCGCGGCCCTTATGTCGTTGGCCAAATGGGCGCGACCCTTATGTCGTCGGCCCATATGAGGTCGCCAAATGGGCCGACGACATAAGAGCCGCCAGTTGGGCCGCTACAAGGGCCGCCCAAGAGGCCAAAGGGCCGGGTCGTTACAGCCCGACGACCCGAAGCTTCAGATTTAGCATTTCTTGTTGTCGGTATAATACTTATAGTTTTTTGTACTCATAATTGTAATCTTTTAACGAGCTTATAGTTGTTGCCCACGGAAAGCGATCAAGGATCGCGGGCCTTTGAGTAGGAGTCGCCTTAGGCTCTGAACGAAGTAAAATCTCTCGTGTCTCTCTCTGTGTGTTTGTTCTTTATTCCGCTGCTTGTTTTAAACTCCGATAGTCTTCCGATTTGAAAAATGAAATAGCCACGAGCGCTATTCACCCCCCCCTCTAGCGCGGTCTCGATCCAACAAAACTCTTTCTTCTTGCTTACTTGTTGTTGCCTCTTGAACCTTGGAAGTGTAACTACACTTATCTCCAAGAGCCTTCAAGAACTAGCTGTGGAAGTGTGGAGAAGCTCGTGAGAATTGGCACTGAGATCGTCTACTTGTCGCTGGAGAGGAATCCGTGAAGAAAATACTCGCCAACGTCTATAACCTGCGTAACGGTTGGATCTGAATCGATTGAATGACTCTCAATCGATTGGAGAGGCTTTGAATCGATCGACTAATCGATTCAGAGCATCTCTGTGCTCTGTGGAAAACACCTGAATCGATTGCCCGATTGATTCAGCCTCTATCGCGTGATTTCCAGTTTCCCAATCGATCGACTGATCGATTGGAGGTTTCAATCAATCAATTGATCGATTCAAAAGCTCACTGTTCACTCAGAAACTCTCCCAATCGATTGGGAAAGTTTTGATCGATTACCCAATCGATCAAGAAGGTTTTTGCATAAAATTACGTCAACCAATCGATTGGCTAATTTATTGAACTCCCCAATCGATTTGTAAGCAGAAAACTATGTAGAGCTTGAAATGAGCTTCGTTTTGCATCTGAGATCATCTCATTCCGATATTTGAGTCAAAAGTTATGGCCTTCGAAAGTTTACTATGTCTGAACTTCCTAGTTCCATGCCAACTCCCTATTGGACTTACGACCGCTAAGTGTTCGGTTAACTTTTAACCCATCAGGACTTTCTCTTTGCCAACTTCTCGTTGGACTTCTAATCACCAAGTGTGGACCTCCTTGACCCACTTAGATTTACCGTCTCATGCCAAGTG
Source organism: Zingiber officinale (assembly GCF_018446385.1). NCBI lineage: Eukaryota > Viridiplantae > Streptophyta > Magnoliopsida > Zingiberales > Zingiberaceae > Zingiber > Zingiber officinale. The sequence goes on from NC_056004.1 coordinate 92,086,688, forward strand.
TCAGGTCTGTTGGTTAATCCTAGGAAAACGTACCGGTTCCACTGTACAAAAAATTTTGTACAAGTGTCGAACCTTTCCTTAAATAACATAATGTGTTCTTTAGAAATTAAATCAGGAATCACAGACGGAACTTAACATCATTGATTCCAAATTTAACTTATCTGTTCTTAATGGTTTAGATTTTAATCGCAAGCGGGACTTAATACTATTGATTCAAATCTACCTAAATTATTAATTCCATAAATATTCATTTCCAAAATTGGCTTCCAGGACTGCATGGCGAGGCACATGGCCTTCTTGGATATGGGAGCAACCACCACCGCCTAGGCAAAGCCTTTTAAGGAAAGCTAATATTTATTTCCTTAAATAACTTTAGGTTAACCAAAAAGAACAATCGAATCACAAATTTGAAAAAGAAGAAAACACAAAATCGAAAAATAAATTCGATAAACTAGATCTAATTGCCTCTTGTATTTAGAATTCATACAAAGAAAAATAACTAGTATGATGCGGAAGAAAAATACTAGTTATACCTTCTCTTTGTAAGCTAATGACCTCAAGATCTTCTGCCGTATTCCTCGCCTCGCCTTGGACGTCGTGTGGGCGACGATCCTCCAAGATGAACACCACCCAAAAGCTTCCTCCTTCTTCTTCTAAAATCCGGCCACCACCACCACCAAGGAGAAGAAAGCAAAGGGAGAGGAAGAAGGGAGAGGGCCGACCACCAAGAGATCACCCAAGCAAAAGAATAAGAGTTGTATCTCATGAAGCCCCCTCACCCCTTCTTTTAAATTACTTGCCCAAGGCAAATAAGGAAAAACTTTTACAAAAAATAAAATCATCCAAGAGTTTTTCCTTTTTATTTTTCCTTTTCTTTCCTCTTGATTGAATCAATCACCAATCAATGGTTGAGATCAATCCTATTTGGTTTAGGATTGGGATTGGTTTAATCCTATTGGCTGGCCCTTGCTTGGGCACCAAGCAAGGTGGCCGGCCACAATTAAAAAGAAAGGAAAAATAATTTTTTAAAAATTTTACAAGAAGAAATCCTCTTATAAAATTTACAAGCTCTCTTTCCTAAAGTATAAGTTAAAAAAAGGAAAGTTTCTAAAAATTAAAACCATGTTTTAAAATTTAAAAACTCTCTTATAAAATTTCCTTTTTTAACATGGTGATAGAAAATTTAAATTTTAAAACTTCTTTTCCCTTTTTTTTTTCTTAAACCATAAGGATGGTTAAAAAAGGAAAGTTTTAAAATCTTTTAAACTCTCTATTTAAACATGTGGCCTAATTCAAATAAGGAAAGTTTTAAAAATTAAAATCTCTCTTTTAAAACTTATAGTTTTCTACAAAGATAAGATTTTAAAAAATTCAAAACAACCCTCCCTTTTTGAATTATTATGGCCGGCCCCTACAAGCTTGGTCACCAAGCTATAGGGCCGACCCCTTTCAAGAGGATGTGGCCGGCCATTGCTTGGTCACCAAGCAATTGTCCGACCCCCTTCTTGGACACCAAGAAGAGCCTTACATTTGGATGGACTTGAGGCTATAATGAGGCTACGACAGGGACCTAGAGGAGAAATTAGTTTTGGCCTTCCGATGAGCTTGAGTATCCCGTGTTCGCCCCGAACACACAACTCAAGTTCATCGATAATAACTCATTACACTAGAGAGTTATTACCGCACTACCGCACCAATCCCAAATTACATTATGGGCTTCTTCTTATCATGAGTGTGTTAGTCTCCCTGTGTTTAAGATTACGAATGCCCACTAATTAAGTAAGTTACTGACAACTCACTTAATTAATATCTAGCTCCAAGAGTAGTACCACTCAACTTTATTGTCATGTCGGACTAGGTCCACCTGCAGGGTTTAACATGACAATCCTTATGAGCTCCTCTTGGGGACCTTCTCAACCTAGATAACTAGGACACAGATTACTTCTATAATCAACAACACACACTATAAGTAATATCATTTCCCAACTTATCGGGCATATTGATTTATCAAGCTAAACCTCACCTTTTGATAAATCAAAGAAATAAATATTAAATATATGTGCTTGTTATTATATTAGGATTAAGCGCACACACTTCCATAATAACTAAGGTTTAGTTCTTTTACTAAGTCAGTACAAAAGAACATACCTAAATGATCCTACTCAATACACTTAAAGTGTATTAGTGTAATTTATTAGTCAAGATAAATTAATACTTAATTACACTACGACTATACTGATAGTTTGTTCCTTTCTTAGTCGCGAGCAACTGTTTATAATTTATAGAGAACCGACAACATGATCTTCTGAGTGTGACACCACACTCCATGTTGTCTACTATATAAATTAATTGAACAATTACATTTAATAAATAAATACAAATATTGACCAATGTGATTCTTTTATTTTAACAAATAAATGTTTACAAAAACTAGGCTTTTAGCATACACTCCAACAATCTCCCACTTATACTAAAAGACTAAGCTGCCATATCTATTGCCTTACATCTGATTCCCATCCCCTCCACATGCCGATCAAAAGCTTTCGCCAGAAGGGCCTTTGTGAAAAGATCTGCTAGGTTATCTTCTGATGCAATCTTGGCGACGACAACTTCTCCTCGCTTGACGATGTCTCGTATCAGGTGGTACTTGCGCTCAATATGTTTACTTGCCTTATGAGCTCGTGGTTCCTTCGAGTTTGCAACTGCACCGCTATTATCACAATAAATTGTGATGATCTTGGGCAAACCAGGAATCACATCTAATTCCATTAGAAAGTTCCTGAGCCATACAGCTTCTTTTGCTGCCTCAAAGGCTGCAACATATTCAGCTTCCATGGTTGAGTCCGAGACGCATTTCTGCTTAACACTCCTCCATGCAATGGCTCCACCTCCTAGAGTAAACACATAGCCTGATGTTGACTTACTATTGTCCCTATCTGATTGAAAATCCAAATCCGTGTAACCCACAGGGAGCAACTCGTCTGCTTGGTAAACTAGCATATAATCTCTAGTCCTTCTCAGATACTTCAATATATGCTTTACCGCAGTCCAATTTCCTTGTCCAGGGTTACTCTGATATCTGCTGACCATGCCCAAGGCAAAACAGATATCAGGTCTCGTACACAACATTGCATACATAAGACTTCCTACAGCTGAAGCATAAGGAACTGTCTTCATGTCCTCAATATCTTTTGATGTCTTCGGAGACATCTCTTTAGATAAGGCTACTCCATGCCTAAAAGGTAAGAAACCTTTCTTGGAGTTCTGCATGCTAAAACGAACAAGGACTGTATCTATATATGAAGCTTGGGATAGACACAACATTCTTTTCTTGCGATCCCTTATAACTTTGATCCCAAGAATGTGTGCACATTCTCCTAAGTCCTTCATATCAAATTATTTGGACAACCATACCCTTACGTCCGATAATACCTTGACATTGTTGCCAATTAACAAAATATCATCTACGTATAGTACAAGAAATACCACCACGTTTCCGTTACACTTCTTGTATACACAAGACTCATCCGGACACTGAATAAATCCATATGACTGGATTACTTCGTTAAACCGGATGTTCCAAGATCTTGAAGCTTGCTTCAATCCGTAAATGGACCGATTAAGCTTGCACACTAGATGCTCTTTGCCTTTTTCAATGAACCCTTCTGGTTGCTTCATATGGATGTTTTCTTCAAGACTTCCGTTAAGGAAAGCTGTCTTGACATCCATTTGCCAAATCTCATAATCCATATGAGCAGCAATGGATAAGAGTATCCGGATAGACTTAAGCATGGCTACCGGCGAAAAAGTCTCCTCATAGTCGATTTCCTCTTTCTGAGTATACCCTTTCGCAATAAGCCTTGCTTTGAAGGTTTCTACTTTTCCATCTGTCCCTCTTTTCCTTTTGTAGATCCACTTGCATCCAACGACTTTTATACCATCAGGTGGTTCTACAAGCTCCCAGACCTTATTAGAGTACATAGACTTTATTTCAGAATTCATTGCCTTTTGCCAAGATACTGCATCTATATCTTGGAGTGCTTCATCATATGTCCGGGGATCAGGTTCATGTTTACCCAGGATCAAGTCTGAAGACTCTCCCAAAAACATGAATCTCTCAGGTTGCCTTACAACCCTCCCACTACGACGAGCCACCGTCTGTGGTTGTGTATCATGTGCAACACGTGTTGCAGTCTCTTGTGGTACTTCATCTTGTACTGTTGGTACTGAAGTAGATGTGTCCTCTCTAATTTCTTCTAGAACTATTTCACTCATGGGCTTATGGTTCATTACATAATCTTCTTCTAAAAAACGAGCATTGGTGCTAACAATGATCTTCTGATTTTTAGGATTATAAAACAAACCACCTTTCGTTCCCTTAGGATATCCAACAAACAGATAAACTTCTGTACGTGATTCCAACTTGTCGGTATCTCCCTTCAGCACATGTGCTGGACTACCCCATATCCGGATATGATTCAGACTAGGCTTACGCCCATTCCATAATTCCATGGGAGTAGAAGGAACTGTTTTAGAAGGTACCATATTCAGAATGTACACTGCTGTTTCTAAAGCATATCCCCAAAATGAATTCGGTAATTCTGAATAACTCATCATTGATCTAACCATTTCCATAAGAGTCCTATTCCTTCGTTCTGTCACACCATTCTGCTGGGGTGTACCAGGTGCAGACAATTGGGATTGAATCTCGACTTCTGATAAGTAATTCCTAAACTCTCCAAAGAGGTATTCGCCACCACGGTCAGACCGTAGTGTCTTGATACTTTTACCAAGACGTTTCTCCACATCAGCCCTATATTCTTTGAACTTGTAAAAGCATTCAGACTTGCGGCGCATAAGGTAAATGTATCCGTATCTTGAATAATCGTCTATAAAGGAGACGAAGTATTCATAACCTCCTCTTGCCTGGATAGACATAGGACCACACAAATCAGAATGAACCAGTTCTAATGCATCTTTGGCTCTATACCCCTTGGCCTTAAAAGGTCTCTTGGTCATTTTACCTTTCAAGCAGGATTCACATGTTGGAAAGTTTTCCAACTCTAATGAACCCAAGAGTCCATCGGCTACAAGCCTTTGAATCCTACTTAGGTTAATATGTCCAAGCCTTAGATGCCAAAGATATGTTTGGTTCATTTCCGAAATTTCTTTTCTCTTATTAGATTTAGAAGATGTGTTATTAATTTCCATATTTTGCTTTGTGGGAGAAATTGGATTTAAAGTATATAAATTACCAACTAATGCACTAGAACAGATAATCACCTTATTTCTCTTTATAACGACATTGTTACTAAAAGAGACTGAATATCCATCCAAATACAGTTTAGAAACTGAAATTAAATTCTTTCTAAAACTGGGTACATAAAGACAATTTCTTAAAATCAAATTTCTATTCCTATCAAAAGATAAGTAGACGTCTCCCACTGCAACAGCCGCCACCTTAGTAGCATTGCCCATGTAGACAGTTATCTCTCCATCAAATAGTCACCGGGTTTCCTGGAACCCCTGCAAAGAATTGCAGACATGATCAGTGGCTCCCGTATCTACACACCAGGTGCTGGTAGATAACACCGCTAAACATGTTTCAACTACTAGAGTATGAGATATACCTTTATTGTTCTGGTTCCTACGAGGACAGTCCGCTTTCCAATGTCCAGACTGCTTGCAGATGAAGCACTTGCCCTTCGGCTTCTTCGTTCCAGCTTTCTGTCCTATATTCTGAGGTTTATTCACCTTCTTTGCTGAAAAAACCTGTTTCTTCTTCTTCTTACCTTTCGACTTAGAAGTAGAACCATTTTCAGCATAGTGAATCTGAGAATTGTGACGAAATATTCCTTCTGCTGCCTGTAGTTCTGTCATAAGTTCCACCAACGTATACTCTCTTTTGTTCATGTTATAGTTCAGGCGGAACTGCTCAAAACTTATGGGTAGCGTTTGGAGAATTATATCGACCTGGGGTTCCCCATCGATTTCTCCTCCAAGGACTTGTATTTCATTCAGATAAGCCATCATTTTGAGGATATGATCCCTTACGGGTGTCCCCTCAGACATGGTGGCTATCATTAACTTCCTCATTGCCTCTTGCCTAGCAGTCCGACTCTAGTGCCCAAAGAGTTCTTTGAGATTGTTCATTATATCATAAGCTGTTGGTAAATCTTGATGCTGATGTTGCAATACATTTGACATTGATGCCAAAATATAACACCGCGTCATCTCATCAGCTTTTACCCATTTCTTATGATACTTAATCTCCTCTGGGTAGAGTCACCGTCAGGTGCATCAGGGCAAGCCTCAGTCAGTAAAAACTTATAGCTTTCAGCAGTAAGAACTATATCCAGATTTCTTTTCCAATCAATATAGTTGGGACCAGTAAGTTTGTTCTCTTTCAGTATAATGGCTAGTGGGTTGAAAGTCATCCTAAGAATCACAAAAGTAAACTTTGGTCAAGACTCTAAATTTAGAATAATATTGATTCCTCAAACAATACTATTTTAAATTAACCAACACCTCAAATCACCGTGAATATTGCATGCCACGTTAGTGTGGACGTATACAAATTCATCATTTGTAAGAGGAGGGTGTGACCCATTAATTTTATTATCTTGTCATCCTAACTTTATGACAAATAAAATTAATAGTTGGTTTCACTTTGGTCATACAAGACAATAGCAGTGACTCCATTGGGGAGGATACTATTGAATACGTCTAAGTGTATACCATTACTTGATACTAAATCCATTAAATAGGATTGTGCCCCTTCAGTTGGAGAAGATCACACGCTCCTAAATAATTTCCTTTAACCATCCATAAAAGGAAGTTTGTGTTGGTGCAATCTTAGGTCAAGGTTGACCTGGTTGACCAGACTCGAGTTGACTTGACTCGAGTTGTGTTTTGATGTTTGACGAGTTATGTTTGACGATGTTTGACGAGAAGAGAAGTTCTATTCTTGATATGGGACAAGAATAGATGTTTGGGAGATTATTGGTGCAACCGTAGGTCAAGGTTGACCTGGTTGACCTGATTCGGGAAAGAGTCCAAGTATGGAGACTTGGCAACGGAAAAGTCCAAGTATGGAGACTTGGCACTGGAAAAGTCCAAGCAGGGAGCTTGGCACGGGAAAAGTCCAAGTATGGAGACTTGGCACTGGAAAAGTCCAAGTATGGAGACTTGACACGGAGAAGTCCAAGCAGGGAGCTTGGCACGAGGGAAAGTCCTAACTGGGATGTTAGGCAGTTGGAAAGTCCTGGTGAGTGAAGCCAGGCAGTGGGAAAGTCCTAACTGGGATGTTAGGCAGTGTGGAAAGTCCTGGTGAGTGAAGCCAGGCAGTGGAAAAGTCCTAACTGGGATGTTAGGCAGTTGGAAAGTCCTGGTGAGTGAAGCCAGGCAGTGAGAAAGTCCTAACTGGGATGTTAGGCAGTTGGAAAGTCCTGGTGAGTGAAGCGAGGAGAAAGTCCTAACTGGATGTTAGGCGGTGTGGAAAGTCCTGGTGAGTGAAGCCGGGCAAGAAAAATCCGGATGGATCAAGGGTGATCGGACATCCGGTGTGAAGAAGTCTAAGTGGGTCAAAAGGATTGACCGGACAATTAGCGGGAAGTGCTAGCAGTCAAGGGAGGACCGGATGCTAGAATGATGTACCCAGTCAAGTTTGACCGAATGTTGGTGTGGAAGCCTTAGGTCTAGGGCTGAGAAGTTTGGATCGGTCCGGTGACCGATCCGGATATCTGCGTTGCTCGATCGGGTGACCGATCTCTCGACCCTTCGTGTGTAATCTGATCGGTCCGGAGACCGATCGAGGCAACGCAACCTCGCGAGAAGAAGCCGTGGATCGGTCCACCCATGGCATGATCGGTCGGCAAGACCGATCAGGCATAATCCTGATCGGTCGTGGACCGATCGGGAGGATTGCTCCTGATCGGTCGGGACCGATCGATCAGAGCACCTTTGTTAGTGCCGATCGGTCTGCAGACCGATCAGGGTTCTAGCCGTTGCGACGCAACGGCTAGTTTCTGCTGTGTCTTCTTCGCAGGTATAAAGGGGTCGAGGGCTGCTGCTGCGATACTTCTACTTCTTCTTCCTTGCTACTAGAACTTCTGTTCTGCTGCTGAAGTTTCAGCTTCGACTGAGCTTTGTTGAGCTCACTTCCGAAGCCCCGCGTGAGCTTCCTTCGGCTGAGCTGCTTGTTGGCATTCGTTCGTGAAGTTGTTGCTTCCAGGACTTCAGTCGACGACAAGAAGGCAAGCTTGTATTGTTACATTCATTGTATTTACTTCTTGTATTCCTTGTATTCTATCTTGCTGTTGCGAGTTATTGTGGCGAGGTTTCTCCACCCACAAGGAGTATCTATTAGCCGGGTTTCCGGGGACTCATCCACCGACGGATTGGTAGGCTTCGTCCACCTTACGGACACGCCGAGGAGTAGGAGTTCATCTCCGAACCTCGTTATATGGTTTGTCTTTCTTCTCCTGTTTTCTTTCTACGTTGTATTTCCGCTGCACTAACCTAATCGTAGGAAGAAACGCGAAAGATTGGGGTCGGCTATTCACACCCCCTCTCTAGCCGTACGAAGAGATCCTAACAAGTGGTATCAGAGCAAAGGTTTGCTCTTCATCGGATTAACACCCAGGGAGCAAGAGCTAGAGGATGGATCTACTCGGAGAAGATGTCACCATTCCACCATTCTACGAATGCGGTGACTTCGCGTATTGGAAGGTAAGGATGAATTACTTTCTTATGACTAACATAATGAATTGGTTTTGTGTACAAGAAGGTTTTATTCCTCCGGTGGATAAGGAAGGAAAACCACTTGAGAAGAAGGAGTGGACAAGAGAACAAATTCACAAATCCGAAATCAACAAAGAGGTAACGAGAATAATTGAATTTTCATTGCCTACTAACATCTTGTGTAAGATAGGTTACAACAATGCCAAGGAATTATGGGATAACTTGGCCAAGTACCATGAGGAGAGCTCCACTTCAAGCCATGAAGAGGAGCCTAGTGAGCCAAGTAGCTCACATCATGGAGGGAGCGAATTGGGAGTTGAGGGCTACTCAAAATCCAAGGAAGAAGAGGAGGAGAGTTCCTCTTGTTCAAGATCGGAGCAAGAAGAAGATTCTACCTCCGGAAGGGATGAAGAAGAAAGCTCATCTCCATCCACAAACCTAGGTAACTCAAACACTTTAATTTCGAGCAAATTACATATTTTATGCTTTGAGTGTAGGGAGTATGGACATTACAAGAGCAAATGTCCAAAGAGAGTTAGGAAGACTCCACCGGCGCCTAAGGTCAAGGAAGCCGGAGGCCCGATACGCAAAGGCAAGGAGCACGTGGTGTGCTTCCAATGCAAGCGAAGGGGGCACTATAGGAGCCAATGTCCGAGGGGGAGGCAACCTCACAAGGACAAGAAAACAAGCACATCAATAAGGGGGGCTAAGGCAAACCCTAAGGTAATCTCTAAGGTTCATTATTGCAATTCTAATAAAACTCATGCTAGTAGTTTTGTTGCAATTGTTAATAATGATAATCATGTTAACTTTAGGAACCAATACATGTGCTTAGGAGCTAAACATGTTAGCCTAGGTAAGGATAACACTAGAAATACCAACCCTAGGATTAACGCTTCTAAAGTTAAGGAAAACCTAGGTAGAAATCCCAAGAAGACTAGACACATGCCTAGGAATATCTCAAGAGAAAATGACAAATTAACACTTGAGGTATTAGAGAGGGAAAATCAAGTCTTGAGGTCAAGACTTGATAATTTAGAAAAGGCTCTTAAAAACATGGAGAAGTCATCTCTAGGGTTTAAGAGTCAAAAACTCAAGTCCAAGGACAAGAAAGGTTTGGGTCACAAACCTAAGCCCCAAGTGGTCAAGCCCACTTATCATAGTGTTCCATTCGATTATGGAACAAAACCTAGGGCTAGGAAGACCACCACCAAGGTCACAAGGGGAGTCACCCCTAGAGTTGATCTTGATGAGTCCCAAATGACCAAGGCTTCAAAGCCTAAGAGGGTCATTAGGAGGGTTGCTAGGGAAGTCATCCCTAGTGAATATTTAGTGAACCCAATGAGCTCAAATAGGTATTGGGTTCCTAGGAGCATCTTCTCTACCCCATAAATGGGTTAGAGAGTGTCAACTCCAATAAGAAGGGTAGTTAACCCAACTTTGAGGAAATTGACACTCAAGGAGCATTTTCAAGGTTTTGTGAACCTTTGAAAATGAAATGGAATTATCATTTACTCCTTGGAAGAGTAAAATGTGCCATTATGGAAAAAAATGATTTTAATTGGCACAATTTGGGAAAATCTAGAGAACTCTCGAGGAAAAATGAAACATGCCAAGTTTTGAGGATAAATTTGATCTTTAAGTGGCATGAATTAATCTAGAGTTCAAGAAGTGTCAAAATTAGAATTTTGGCATTTTAGGGCAATCAAGGGTTAAATTTTAGGTTAGCAAAGTGGTTAAGGATACTTAGATAGGTAATCTAGGTATATTTATTTATGCTAAATCTTGCCATGATTGATTGCCCTCACATGTCATGACATCATGTTTAGTTTTATTATCATTAGAAATGTCATGATAATGCTTAGGCTAGTTTATATGTCATGCTTTATTTAAGTTTTCAAACTTTATGTCATGACATCATGACATTGGCACATGTTTTTACTTATGATATCATTATATGCCATGTCATCATCTCTTGCATTAATAATCAATTGAATTGATTTAAGGATGAAAAAAAAACATATTTTGATATTGAGATCAAATTTGTGTTTAGAAAATGCATGAGACCTTAGTCTAAGATACCTAAACCCATATCTCACATCAAAATTGCCATGGATGTGTTTGATACACTTTAGATGTGTGTGAGATATTAGGATCATGAGTTAGGATCAAGGTGCATAGTTCTTGTACCTAGATGAGTTTAATTCAAGAAATGGAGGATCATAGGGAAAACTTGTGTACAAGTCATGTACATATAGTCCTAAGATTATGATCCTAAATTAAAGGGTTTAAAATCATTTCAAAATTGATTTGAAAAACCTTGATGAAGTCATCCTAGTGATAGCATTCATCATTGAACATTGTGATACAAAGTTGAGTTAAACTTGAACTATTTCAAAGTTTTTGAACTTTGTATCAAGATTGAAAAATGGAAGTTATTTTCATAGAAAACTATTTTTCCATAATAGTATATGTTATGAGGAATGTATCCTCAAAATTTCACAATTTTTCGAATTTTTTGGAATTTTCTAGGAGTTTCTGAATTTCGGGAAGGATATTTCAGAAATCTGCCTATCAGAGTCTGGATCGGTCCGATCCAGGGAAGTCCTGATCGGTCTGCGGACCGATCCAGTGAAGCATGGATCGGTCTGCAGACCGATCCAGTAAGAACCAGAGAGCTTGGTCGGTCTGGGGACCGATCCATGGGGTTTCTAATCGGTCTGGGAACCGATCAGAGCGTGCCAGTTTCTGATTTTCAGCTGTTGGTCTGAAATTTCAGCTGGAAGTTGGGTTTTGTGGATTTCTAAAGGTTTGGAACTCACAAAGACATTGTTGGTGCAATGGTCAAGGGGGAGTTAACCTTTAGGGGGAGTTTTACCTAATTGTCAAGGGGGAGTTGACTTTTAGGGGGGGTTTTTACTCCTTAAGATTTTTTGAGGATTAGTGATATGGGATTATCACTAAGTTGATTGTTGAGTTTAGTATCAAGGGGAAAATTAAGAGTTTCAATGAAAGATATGGGACTTTCATTAGGAGGAAACTCTTGACCTTGATTCACTCTTTTTGATGTATGTCAAAAAGGGGGAGAACTATTGAAGAACCCAAGTTAGGTTATCGGATTAACCTAAGTTAGGGGGAGAGATGTCCCAAGGGGGAGAGTGTAGGTTTTGGAAGAATGTTCAAGGAAGAACATTGGAAAACCTAAGTTAGGTTATCGGGTTAACCTAACTTGATTTTGGATTTTGTCAAACATCAAAAAGGGGGAGATTGTTGGTGCAATCTTAGGTCAAGGTTGACCTGGTTGACCAGACTCGAGTTGACTTGACTCGAGTTGTGTTTTGATGTTTGACGAGTTATGTTTGACGATGTTTGACGAGAAGAGAAGTTCTATTCTTGATATGGGACAAGAATAGATGTTTGGGAGATTATTGGTGCAACCGTAGGTCAAGGTTGACCTGATTCGGGAAAGAGTCCAAGTATGGAGACTTGGCAACGGAAAAGTCCAAGTATGGAGACTTGGCACTGGAAAAGTCCAAGCAGGGAGCTTGGCACGGGAAAAGTCCAAGTATGGAGACTTGGCACTGGAAAAGTCCAAGTATGGAGACTTGACACGGAGAAGTCCAAGCAGGGAGCTTGGCACGAGGGAAAGTCCTAACTGGGATGTTAGGCAGTTGGAAAGTCCTGGTGAGTGAAGCCAGGCAGTGGGAAAGTCCTAACTGGGATGTTAGGCAGTGTGGAAAGTCCTGGTGAGGCACGGAAAAGTCCTAACTGGATGTTAGGCGGTTGGAAAGTCCCGTGAGTGAAGCCGATGAGAAAGTCCTAACTGGATGTTAGGCGGTTGGAAATCCTAGTGAGTGAAGCGAGGAGAAAGTCCTCTGGGATGTTAGGCGGTTGGAAAGTCCTAGTGAGTGAAGCCAAGGAGAAAGTCCTAATCGGGATGTTAGGCGGGTGGAAAGTCCCGTGAGTGAAGCCGGGCAGGAAATCCAGATGGATCAAGGGTGATCGGACATCTGGTGTGGAGAAGTCTAAGTGGGTCAAAAGGATTGACCGGACAATTAGTGGGAAGTGCTAGCAGGTCAAGGGAGTGACCGGATGCTAGGAATGATGTACCAACAGGTCAAGTTTGACCGAATGTTGGTGTGGAAGCCTTAGGTCTAGGGCTGAGAAGTTTGGATCGGTCTGGTGACCGATCCAGTGATACTGCGTTTGCCCTGATCGGTCTGGTGACCGATCAGAATCAGATCAGTGGCTCACTGATTGTAATCTGATCGGTCTGGAGACCGATCAGGAGGCAACGCAACCTCGCGAGAAGAAAGCCGTGGATCGGTCTGCTGACCGATCCACCCATGGCCTGATCGGTCGGCAAGACCGATCAGGCATAAGCCTGATCGGTCTGTGGACCGATCAGGGCTTCGATCGCGACACCTGATCGGTCTGGGGACCGATCAGGTGACAAACAGAAGCTTCATGCGCCTAGGCTGATCGGTCTGCAGACCGATCAGGGTTCTAGCCGTTGCGACGCAACGGCTAGTTTCTGCTGTGTCTTCTTCGCAGGTATAAAAGGGTCGAGGGCTGCTGCTGCGATACTTCTACTTCTTCTTCCTTGCTACTAGAACTTCTGTTCTGCTGCTGAAGTTTCAGCTTCGACTGAGCTTTGTTGAGCTCACTTCCGAAGCCCCGCGTGAGCTTCCTTCGGCTGAGCTGCTTATTGGCATTCGTTCGTGAAGTTGTTGCTTCCAGGACTTCAGTCGACGACAAGAAGGCAAGCTTGTATTGTTACATTCATTGTATTTACTTCTTGTATTCCTTGTATTCTATCTTGCTGTTGCGAGTTATTGTGGCGAGGTTTCTCCACCCACAAGGAGTATCTATTAGCCGGGTTTCCGGGGACTCATCCACCGACGGATTGGTAGGCTTCGTCCACCTTACGGACACGCCGAGGAGTAGGAGTTCATCTCCGAACCTCGTTATATAGTTTGTCTTTCTTCTCCTGTTTTCTTTCTACGTTGTATTTCCGCTGCACTAACCTAATCGTAGGAAGAAACGCGAAAGATTGGGGTCGGCTATTCACACCCCCTCTCTAGCCGTACGAAGAGATCCTAACAGTTTGATCTAGTGATCCGCAACAAACCCATCCGTTGTGGAGGGAGGCACTCAGAGCCAACACGCAAGCTTGTTGCATCACTTACAAACCAGTAATGGAGACCATGAGATTTATTAAAATCCCTCTCTCACTTAGTTATTTAGAAATGTGGATTTTAACCTATGCTAGCATTCATCACATGCATATATACATCACAGTAAATAAAAGCAATAAATTTGGAAATTAATTTTCCAACTATTATGGCATTTTCCATCATTGTCTTCAGTATGCTCCAACCCTAGCTGCTGCCATCTTTAGCCACCGCTATCGGGTCGAGTTGTCGCATCCTTCTCGCTTCTTATTCCGCTGCGCCTCTGGTTCTCCAAAAGTACCTCGCCTCACAAGAATCCGATCCGCGACAAAAATATAATTTTACATATATCGATTCTATATTCCACGAGGGAATGCACATGTATTCTAGATCGAAAATAAAATTCTAAAAAATAATACAGCTCCTTCTGTATTTTATACATACAATCATGCACACAAATAATGCCCTTGACATGTCCAAGGGGCCAATCACACACAATATCAATAAGCTATAATAGTTGGAGCCTGCAACCAAAGAGTTAGCACATCCTACTATTTTCCTGCCTAAATTATGTATGACATGTGCATAACCTATTTGAATTCTAAAAATACACAGAGGCAAACCCTAACTCTGATACCAATTGTTGGTTAATCCTAGGAAAACGTATCGGTTCCACTGTACAAAATTTTTTGTACAAGTGTCAAACCTTTCCTTAAATAATCTATTGTGTTCTTTAGAAATTAAATCAGGAATCGCAGACGGAACTTAACATCATTGATTCCAAATTTAACTTATCTGTTCTTAATGGTTTAGATTTTAATCGCAAGAGGAACTTAACACTATTGATTCAAATCTACCTAAATTATTAATTCCATAAATATTAATTTCAAAATTGGCTTCCAGGACTGCATGGCGAGGCACATGGCCTTCTTGGATATGGGAGCAACCACCACCGCCTAGGCAAAGACTTTTAAGGAAAGCTAATATTTATTTCCTTAAATAACTTTAGGTTAACCAAAAAGAACAATCGAATTACAAATTCGAAAAAGAAGAAAACACAAAATCGAAAAATAAATTCGATAAACTAGATCTAATTGCCTCTTGTATTTAGAATTCATACAAAGAAAAATAACTAGTATGATGCGGAAGAAAAATACTAGTTATACCTTCTCTTTGTAAGCTAATGACCTCAAGATCTTCTGCCGTATTCCTCACCTCGCCTTGGACGTCGTGTGGGCGACGATCCTCCAAGATGAACACCACCCAAAAGCTTCCTCCTTCTTCTTCTAAAATCCGGCCACCACCACCACCAAGGAGAAGAGAGCAAAGGGAGAGGAAGAAGGGAGAGGGCCGGCCACCAAGAGATCACCCAAGCAAAAGAATAAGAGTTGTATCTCATGAAGCCCCCTCACCCCTTCTTTTAAATTACTTGCCCAAGGCAAATAAGGAAAAACTTTTACAAAAAATAAAATCATCCAAGAGTTTTTCCTTTTCCCTTTTTATTTTTCCTTTTCTTTCCTCTTGATTGAATCAATCACCAATCAATGGTTGAGATCAATCCTATTTGGTTTAGGATTGGGATTGGTTTAATCCTATTGGTCGGCCCTTGCTTGGGCACCAAGCAAGGTGGCCGGCCACAATTAAAAAGAAAGGAAAAATAATTTTTTTAAAATTTTAAAAGAAGAAATCCTCTTATAAAATTTACAAACTCTCTTTCCTAAAGTATGAGTTAAAAAAAGGAAATTTTCTAAAAATTAAAACCATGTTTTAAAATTTAAAAACTCTCTTATAAAATTTCCTTTTTTAACATGGTGATAGAAAATTTAAATTTTAAAACTTCTTTTCCCTTTTTTTTTTCTTAAACCATAAGGATGGTTAAAAAAGGAAAGTTTTAAAATCTTTTAAACTCTCTATTTAAACATGTGGCCTAATTCAAATAAGGAAAGTTTTAAAAATTAAAATCTCTCTTTTAAAACTTATAGTTTTCTACAAAGAGAAGATTTTAAAAAAATTCAAAACAACCCTCCCTTTTTGAATTATTATGGCCGGCCCCTACAAGCTTGGTCACCAAGCTATAGGGTCGGCCCCTTTCAAGAGGATGTGGCCGGCCATTGCTTAGTCACCAAGCAATGGTCCGGCCCCCTTCTTGGACACCAAGAAGAGCCTTACATTTGGATGGACTTGAGGCTATAATGAGGCTACGACAGGGACCTAGAGGAGAAATTAGTTTTGGCCTTCCGATGAGCTTGAGTATCCCGTATTCGCCCCGAACACACAACTCAAGTTCATCGATAATAACTCATTCCACTAGAGAGTTATTACCGCACTACCGCACCAATCCCAAATTACATTATGGGATCCTTCTTATCATGAGTGTGTTAGTCTCCCTGTGTTTAAGATTACGAATGCCCACTAATTAAGTAAGTTACTGACAACTCACTTAATTAATATCTAGCTCCAAGAGTAGTACCACTCAACTTTATTGTCATGTCAGACTAGGCCCACCTGCAGGGTTTAACATGACAATCCTTATGAGCTCCTCTTGGGGACATTCTCAACCTAGATAACTAGGACACAGATTCCTTCTATAATCAACAACACACACTATAAGCAATATCATTTCCCAACTTATCGGGCATATTGATTTATCGAGCTAAACCTCACCTTTTGATAAATCAAAGAAATAAATATTAAATATATGTGCTTGTTATTATATTAGGATTAAGAGCACACACTTCCATAATAACTAAGGTTTAGTTCTTTTACTAAGTCAGTACAAATAAACATACCTAAATGATCATACTCAATACACTTAAAGTGTATTAGTGTAATTTATTAGTCAAGATAAACTAATACTTAATTACACTACGACTATACTGATAGTTTGTTCCTTTCTATCTTAGTCGCGAGCAACTGTTTATAATTTATAGAGAACCGACAACATGATCTTCTGAGTGTGACACCACACTCCATGTTGTCTACTATATAAATTAATTGAACAATTACATTTAATAAATAAATGTAGATATTGACCAATGTGATTCTTTTATTTTAACAAATAAATGTTTACAAAAACTAGGCTTTTAGTATACACTCCAACACGGTCCTCCATGATCCACTTGGACTTCCTTCCACCAGATGTCCGGTCACCCTTGACCCATCTGGATTTTCACGTGTCTGGCTTCACTCACCAGGTCTTTTCATTTGCCTAGCTTCACTTACTAGGACTTCCCATCTGCCTGGCTTCACTCACCAGGACTTTCACCTAGCTTCACTCACTAGGGTTTTCACCTGGCTTCACTCACCAGGAATTTTTCACTGCCCGACTTCACTCACCGGGACTTTCTCCTCCCTGGCTTCACTCACCAGGACGTTCACCTAGCCTCACCCACTAGAATTTTCTAACTACCTAGCTTTACTCACTAGGTCTTTCACCTGGCTTCACTCACCAGGATTTTCAACTTCCTAACCTCCGGTTAGGATTTTTCTAGTCAAGTATCCAGTCAACCCTTTGACCTACTTGACTCTTCTTCACATCTAACTGGTCAACCTTGACCAGAGGAGAATTGTATCAACAATCTTCCCAAATGGACGATTGCATCTGCAATCTCCATGTATTATCAAACATCGAAACCTAAACATCAAAACTCAAGCCTAGGGATATTATACCAATATTCTCAGCTCATGCCAAGTGTCCGGTCAACCTTGAACTACTTGCTCATCCCAACGCCAAATGTGTTGGAACCCCAAGGTTATTTTTGTTGGTGCGGTTAGCACTGACGATTTAACCCAGGTTTTGATGAATGACAAATAGGTTAAGTTAGGTTTATTGTTGATCTAACACTCTGATCGAGTGTACAGGATAAGTCCAGACAGGTTGACGGGCTGACCGGATGTCTGGCACGAAGCCCAGCTAGGTCGACGGGCTGACCGGATAGCTGGCACGAAGTCCAAGCGGGTCGACGGGCTGACCGGACGCTTAGGCACGAAACCCAGCTAGGTCGACGGGCTGACCGGATAGCTGGCACGAAGTCCAGACGGGTCGACGGGCTGACCGGACGTCTGGCAGGTAAGTGAGGTAAGTCACTGGAGGGGAGTGACTACGAGGACGCGTTCCCAGGAAGGAAACATTAGGCGTCGATCCGGCTTAGATCCATTTCGGACATCTAAGTCGAGATCGTGACTAGATTCCGGTCTCGGAAAGACAGAATCTAAGTCATACTCTTGTCTTGTTAAATCATATTACTTTAGTTGTGCTAACAATCTGTTTTGCAGAATATATATTTGCCTCAGACTAACTCTGTTTTGCAGGAAAGGAAGTTTTTGGAAATAGGAGATCCGGGCGCCCGGAAGGGATCCGAGCGCCCGGAGGTGAATTTTATCCAGGCCGAGTCGTCGCCACGTGGAGTTCGCTGATTAGACCTACCACGTCACACCAGGGCGCCCGGAAGGGATCCAAGCGCCCGGAGCAGCATATAAAAGAAGCTCCAGGGGTGGAGCTTCAATAACAACTCAGAACTCTTCGACTGCTTGCTCTGCTGCTCTACGCTCCTGCGACGCTAACAAAGCTCCGACAAAGTGCTCCTTCTTCTCTGGTTAACTTTCTTGTCGGTATCACTTTATTTCCATTAGCATTTATGTACCTTAATTTGTAATAGTATTTCGAATTGCTAGTGAATTGCCCAACGAAAGTACTCAAGGAGTACGGCCCTTCGAGTAGGAGTCGTCACAGGCTCCGAACGAAGTAAAAAACACCTTGTTCAGTTTGCCTAAGTTTTTTATTATTCCGCTGCGCTTAACTCTTATTAACGCGATTTTTTCGAATCGATATTCACCCCCCCCCTCTATCGACGTTTCACGATCCAACAAGTGGTATCAGAGCGAGTACCGCTCTGATTTAGTGCAACCACCAATCAGACAGGGGGTGAAAAATTAATTTTTTTTTTCGATTTTCAGTTTTACGTTTAATTTCAAATTGGTATTATTACCTGTTTTGAATTTTTTTTTTTTCTCGTTTCAATTAAATCTAAATTGGTGTAACATTAATTTAGATACTTCTATTATTTTTCTTCTTCCGCACTACTAATCTAAGACCAAGTCTTGGGATTTTTTGTTTTTCTTTTCTTTCTTCTGTGCGCAGGACTAAAATGTCTCAGATAGAAGGATTCAGCACAGTACGACCTCCACTCTTCAACGGGGACGATTTTCCGTACTGGAAGAAGCGCATG
The DNA here is from genome assembly GCF_018446385.1 of Zingiber officinale. NCBI lineage: Eukaryota > Viridiplantae > Streptophyta > Magnoliopsida > Zingiberales > Zingiberaceae > Zingiber > Zingiber officinale. The sequence continues at coordinate 92,105,832 of NC_056004.1, forward strand.
GAGGTTTACCTCAAAACAGACTTCGACCAGTGGATGAGCGTTACGAGACCCTATAAAATTCCAGCGAACAACTCCGGGAATATACTGGATCCTGAAGACTGGACAACAGATTTGAAGAAAAAGGCGTCAACAGAAAATAAAGCGATCAACACTCTACAGTGCGGATTAACAAGAGAAGAACTTAACAGAGTCGGTCCACACAAAAACGCTAAAGAGCTGTGGGACAAATTGAGCACGAAGGAACGAGCGACGCTAAGGTAACAAAACGAGACCGCTTTTAAATAAAATTCTTAATATAAAATGCAGGAAGGTGAAACGGCAAATCCCCCACGCGAGGATCAAGGACATCCTCAACGGGCTTCATGCGATAGGCCACCAGATGGAAAATAGAGACTTAATAAGGTACGCATTAAATGCTTTTCCACGTAATAGTTTGTGGGCATCAATCGTAGATGCCTACAAAATTTCTAAAAATCTTTCTAAGTTAAAATTAGACGAGCTTTTCTGTGAATTATAATTACATGAACAAACTAATGCTGGAGCCGAGAAAGGTATAGCTTTATTTGCGTGTTCCTCCAAAGAAAAGAAGAGCAAGCCCGAATATGAAGAAGATTCCGACCAAGACTCAGAAGAAGAACCTGGTGAACTTGGTAAGAAAATGTTCACCAGGAGAAAAGCAACCAACAAAAGGACCTTCAAAAGATCGGTTCTCCTCGGAACAAAAGAACTTGCTTCGGCTGCAATAAAAGGGACACTACAAGAACGAATGCCCAAAACTGAAGTTCGACAAACCGAAGCCAACCAAAAAGAAGGCCCTCAAAGCAACGTGGGACGACTCCTCGGACGAATCGGAGGAAGAAGAGCAGAAACATCAGAGCCACCTCGCACTGATGGCCCGCGAAGCTGAAACAGAAGACGAGTCGGAAGATGAAGACGGGTCTGAACCCGAAACAAGTCACGAGTCCATACTCGTTTTCGAAGGCCCAAATGAGGTATATTTTAATTTAAACAAAAAAAAATTTAGAATTATTTCCTGTTTAAATAGTAAATTAATTAAAATAGAAAATGAAAACAAATCACTTCTTGAGGAAAATCAAAACCTCAAGGAACAAATCAAAAATTCAAATCCAACTCAAGATCTAACACTTGAGGAGGAGAATTTATCATTAAAAAATGATATTAACAATTTAAAAGAAATGCTAGAAAAATTTACAACAAGATCAAAAAATCTTGACTTAATCCTGAACAATCAAAAAGCATGTTATAATAAAACCGGACTCGGATACAAGTCGAACTCAAATAAAACTTTTAAGTCATTAATAACTCAATACAAATCAAATAATCAAGCTTGGGTTCCAAAAGCGTGTCTGACCACGCAAGTAGGACTTAATCAATATTATATACCTAAAGAAAAAGTATATTATATAAACTCGATTAAACCAAATAAAAAATCAAAATACAAACCTAAATCGAAAAATTCAAAATTTAAAACTCAACAAAATATAAACTATCACCAAGTTAATTATAACTATAAAAGAAACAGACACAAACCTAAAACGAAAATTTAAATTAAAAGTCAATAATTCAGGGGGAGGCTCCAGAATAGCTGGCACCTCCAAAATTAACTAACCTGGCAGGGTAATTAGGATTAGTTAAAAAGAGACCAAGTTTAACTTGAATCATGGTACTGGTGAAGTTTTTGGATGATAGTACGTTAGGGAAGCTTGGGCATCGCATGTCTAGAAAGATATGGTTTTGATCTGGTGCATTTGGCCAAGTGGAACTGATCGAAGCTACCCTTAAATGAATCCTAACTAGTTAGACCAAGATTTAGTACTAAGCTCCGTGGATAGGACTATTCGGAAAACCTCGAAAGGTTGGTTACTACTAATGACGTCCATGTGACTCACCAAGCTTCGAAGTTTATCCGAAGATTGCCTATTTGTGGAGACCAAAGCTAAATCTGAATCTAACACAAGTTAAACCAAAACTCCACAATTAAAAATCCAATTTCATTTCACAAAATCATAGGATTCCCTGATTGATAATATAGATCGGGTGAGATGAATAAGGCTTAAATTTATTTAATTAAAAATTAATTTCAAAATTTTAATTTTAAACTTAAAAATTAATTTCAAAATTTTAATTTCAAACTTAAAAATTAATTTCAAAATTTTAATTTTAAACTTAAAAATTAATTTCAAAATTTTAATTTCAAACTTAAAAATTAATTTCAAAATTTTAATTTCAAACTTAAAAATTAATTTCAAAATTTTAATTTAAAACTTAAAAATTAATTTCAAAATTTTAATTTTAATTTAAAAATTAATTTCAAAATTTTAATTTTAAACTTAAAAATTAATTTCAAAATTGTAATTTCAAACTTAAAAATTAATTTCAAACTTTTAATTTTAAACTTAAAAATTAATTTCAAAATTTTAATTTCAAACTTAAAAATTAATTTCAAAATTTTACTCCACAATTAAAAATCCAATTTCATTTCACAAAATCATAGGATTCCCTGATTGATAATATAGATCGGGTGAGATGAATAAGGCTTAAATTTATTTAATTAAAAATTAATTTCAAAATTTTAATTTCAAACTTAAAAATTAATTTCAAAATTTTAATTTTAATTTAAAAATTAATTTCAAAATTTTAATTTTAAACTTAAAAATTAATTTCAAAATTTTAATTTTAAACTTAAAAATTAATTTCAAAATTTTAATTTTAAACTTAAAAATTAATTTCAAAATTTTAATTTTAAACTTAAAAATTAATTTCAAAATTTTAATTTCAAACTTAAAAATTAATTTCAAAATTTTAATTTCAAAATTAAAATTAATTTCAAAATTTTAATTTTAAACTTAAAAATTAATTTCAAAATTTTAATTTTAAACTTAAAAATTAATTTAAAATTTTTAATTTCAAACTTAAAAATTAATTTCAAAATTTTAATTTCAAACTTAAAAATTAATTTCAAAATTTTAATTTTAAACTTAAAAATTAATTTCAAACTTAAAAATTAATTTCAAAATTTTAATTTTAAACTTAAAAATTAATTTCAAAATTTTAATTTCAAACTTAAAAATTAATTTCAAAATTTTAATTTTAAACTTAAAAATTAATTTCAAAATTTTAATGTTAAACTTAAAAATTAATTTCAAAATTTTAAATTCAAACTTAAAATTAATTTCAAAACTTTAATTTTAAACTTAAAATTAACTTAAATAATGTCTGCTCAAAAATAAAAAGACTAACTTTAAATCCTATTTACTGTAGGAAACCAAGTGGATTTTGGATAGTGGTTGCTCCAAACATATGACTGGAGATCACACCAAGTTCACTCAACTCACTTACAAAAGCTTAGGAACAGTTGCCTTTGGAAACAACGGCAAACTCAAGGTAATTGGTATAGGTAATATTGAATTAAAAATAGACTTTATAATTACAAATGTTTTACTTGTTGAAAATTTTAAATATAATCTTCTGAGTATAAGTCAATTATGTGATACTAGGTATAAGGTTAAATTTCTATCCATAGAGTGTTTAATCAAACATCTAGATAATCCTACCATAAGCCTAAAAGGTTTTAGAAAAGACAACATCTGTGTCATCAACTTAACCACTTCTTCCATTAAGTGTTATTTAACACAAAAAGAAGAAACATGGTTATGGCATAGAAGAATGTCTCACACCAACTTTAGAAATATAAGCAAATTAAATGGACTAGTGAGAGGCTTACCAAAATTACCTAACATAGATTCAACCATATGTAATGCTTGTCAACAAGGTAAACAAACTAAATCCACCCTCAAACCAATAAATCAGCCACAAACCAACTCAATATTAGAACTTCTACACTTAGATCTTTTTGACTCCCATGGAGTCAAATCCATAAATGGAAACTTATACTGTTTAGTCATAATAGATGATTATTCTAGGTTTACTTGGGTAAAATTCTTAAAACATAAAGACGAAACTTTTGAAATCTTTACAAACTTTTGCAAACAGATTGAAAATGAAAAAATCTTAAAATTAAAAGAATTAGGAGTGACAATGGGGGAGAATTTAAAAATCATAATTTTAACAAATTCTGTCTTGAAAATGGCTACCATCACGAATTTTCATGTCCTAAAACCCCCCAACAAAATGGAATTGTAGAAAGAAAAAATAGAACCTTACTAGAAGCCTCTAGAACTATGTTAAATGAATATAACCTACCTAAATATTTCTGGGCACAGCCTGCTATGTGCAAAATAGAACAACATTAAATAAAAGACATAATAAAACCTTCTTTGAAATATTTTATAACAAACAACCTAACATAAAATATTTTAAAGTATTTGGGTGTCCAGCCTTCATCCTAAATACTAGAGAACATTTAGGAAAATTCACCTCTAAAGTAGAAAATGGAATTTTTGTAGGATATTCTCTAAACAGTAGGGGTTACAGAATATATAATAAAATTACGCTAAAAATCGAGGAAACCACAAATGTAAAATTTGAAGAAATCCAAGGACAAACTCAACTTCAACCTACTGAAATTAATAATTCTGAAGAAACCAATAAATCCCTAGACTATGAAGAAGATGAACATACTCAAGAAAATGAACCCCCTAGAACTATAAGAGTAAATCCTAACCATCCAACTGATCAAATAATTGGTGACCCAGACCTAAGGGTTCAAACCAGATCATCTTTTAGGAACCTGAGTCAAATCTCCCTGATTTCAAAAATTGAACCCAAAACTGTAGCTGAATCCCTACTTGATCCAGATTGGATCATCGCTATGCAAGAAGAACTAGCTCAATTTGAGTGTAATGAAGTTTGGGATCTAGTGCCACCACCTAAAGATAAGAAAGTAATAGAAACAAAGTGGGTATTTAGAAACAAATTAAGTGAAACTGGGGAAATTACTAGGAATAAGGCTAGGCTAGTTGCCAAAGAGTTCAGTCAAGTTGAAGGACTTGACTACGATGAGACCTATGCCCCAGTAGCCAGACTAGAATCCATTAGAATGTTACTAAGTTATGCAGCCCATAAGGGATTCAGACTATATCAAATGGATGTTAAGTCAGCCTTTCTCAATGGACTAATAAAAGAAGAAGTGTATGTAAGTCAACCTCCTGGGTTTGAAAATATAGAACACCCTGATTATATCTTTAAGTTGAAGAAAGCATTATATGGACTTAAACAAGCACCCAGGGCATGGTATGAAAGGCTAACATCTTACTTAACATCCAAAGGATTCAACCAAGGTCAAATTGATCCAACCTTGTTTGTTAAATTACTAAATAACGACATATTTATAGCACAAATATATGTAGATGATATAATATTTGGTTCAACTAACTCAGACTTTTTAGAAGAATTTATTAATCTAATGGAACAAGAATTTGAAATGAACTTAGTAGGAAAATTGACCTATTTCCTAGGATTACAAATCAAACAAACAAATGAAGGAAATTACATTTATCAACACAAATACACTAAAGAATTACTTAAAAAATTCGGAATGGAAAATACAAAAGAAATAAAAACACCCATGGCAGTAAACACAATCTTAGACAATGACCCAAATGGAAAACCAATAGATCTAAAGTACTATAGAAGTGCAATAGGCAGTCTACTCTACCTAACTGCAAGCCGACCTGATATCTTATTTGCGCTTAGTATGTGTGCAAGATACCAAACCTGTGCTAAAGAATCCCATTTGACTCAAGTCAAAAGGATTTTTAGATATCTTAAGGGAACAACAAACGTAGGAATCTGGTATCCTAGGACCAGTGAGTTTGAATTAATAGGATATTCTGACTCAGATTATGCTAGGTGCAAATTAGACCGCAAAAGCACAAGTGGTGGATGTCAACTACTAGGCCCATCACTTGTTAGCTGGTTTAGTAGAAAGCAACATTGCGTTGCACTATCTACAACTGAGTCAGAATACATAGCTATAGGAGAATGTGTAGCCCAATTATTATGGATGATGCACACCTTAAAAGATTTTAACTTAAAAATCACAAATGTAAAAGTCTTAATTGACAATATTAGCTCAATAAATTTAACAAAAAATCCAGTGCATCATTCAAGAACCAAACACATTGAAATTAGGCACCACTTTATCAGGGAGCATGTTACTAAGGGTGACATTGAGCTCAAATACGTTGAGTCCAAGTCAAACTTAGCTGACATATTCACTAAACCACTCCCTGAAAATGAATTTAGTCATTTACGAAGAAAACTAGGAATGTGCCTAATAGACTAGGAATTTTGAATTTCAAAAATATTTTCAAAAATTATTGCTTTCAACTTATAGGTTCAAACATGTGTCAGTTTTTAAAACCTTCCTATTTTTAAATTTTTAAATAAACTTTTAGCCTTAGACTAGTTCAAAATCCTTAGAGAACATGCACCCATAGGACTAGTTTTGAGCATCTCACCAAAACCCTAGGCTTACCTTGCTTGTGTTTGCCGAACAATAGAAAGGGGTGAGATGCATAGGCCACTTGCCTAAGACTTAAGATGCTTATTTCAGTGCATCAACATAAGTCTGGGCGTTAAAAAAAAACAAAATATATATTAATCAAGTTAAGATTGACCTTAACTTGACTAACCAAGTGAAAGCTGCTATCTTTTGATAAATCAGTCAGTAACTAACTGGTTAGACATTTGATTTGATGTCAGGTCCAGGGGGAGGAATCAATTAAAATTTTTCGGTTTTTCAAAACATTTTTATTAAAAATTTCTTAAACCTATTTTTGAAAACTAAGTTATTGAATTACAAACGTAGTTTTGAAAATTGAATTTAAAAATCTAGTTCTGAGAATTTGACGTTAATTAATTCTACTTAATTTTACAAAAATTAATTTTTGTAAACTAAGCGTAAGTTTATAAACTAAGTCCTTTTAAAATTTTTACAAACTTAGTGTTGAAAATTAAACTTCAATCAATCTTAAAATATATTTTAAAACTTAGTTTTGAAATTTTGCTTAGAGTTGAAACTTGTCTTAAAATTTTTTTTTAAAAAATTTAGAACTTATTCTTAAACCTTAACCTTAGAAGCCATACTTGAAAAATTAGCTATTTTTCACAAAACTTAGCCTTTAAATCTGAATTTTTTTTATATACACCTATTTTTGAAAACTAGCCTTTTATGTACTTAAGTTTTGAAAGTTGAATCCTTTACCAACTCAGTTTTAGAAAATCAATTTTACCTAGTTTTGAAAAATAGATCTTTTAAACTTGTCTCAAAACTTAGCTCCTTTACAAAAGATAAATTACTAAGTTTAACTCCCCCAGATTAACTTGACATGATTCCTTACTTTGTCTGAAGTCTGTATTTTTAATTACTTTAAACATGCTTATTTTTGATGAATGCCAAAGGGGGAGGGTTAGGTGGGTTAAGTTAGCCAAACCAATTGAAAATACAAACTAACTTAAAAAACCTCCACATAATGATGTTATCTGTTTTTTCTTGCAAATGTCTTCACTAACTTAACCAGGTTGTCATTCCATCAAAAAGGGGGAGATTGTTGGTGTGGTTAGCACTAACGATTTAACCCAGGTTTTGATGAATGACAAATAGGTTAAGTTAGGTTTATTGTTGATCTAACACTCTGATTGAGTGTACAAGATAAGTCCAGACAGGTCGACGGGCTGACCGGATGTCTGGCACGAAGCCCAACTAGGTCGACGGGTTGACCGGATAGCTGGCACGAAGTCCAAGCGGGTCGACGGGCTGACCGGACGCTTAGGCACGAAGCCCAGCTAGGTCGACGGGCTGACCAGATAGCTGCCACGAAGTCCAGACGGGTCGACGGGCTGACCGGACGTCTGGCAGGTAAGTGAGGTAAGTCACTGGAGGGGAGTGACTGCGAGGACGCGTTCCCAGGAAGGGAACATTAGGTGTCGATCCGGCTTAGATCCATTTTGGACATCTAAGTCGAGATCGTGACTAGATTCCGGTCACGGAAAGACGGAATCTAAGTCATACTCTTGTCTTGTTAAATCATATTACTTTAGTTGTGCTAACAATCTGTTTTGCAGAATATATATTTGCCTCGGACTAACTCTATTTTGCAGGAAAGGAAGTTTCTGTAAATAGGAGGTCCGGGCGCCCGGAGGTGAATTTTATCCAGGCCGAGTCGTCACCACGTGGAGTTCGCTGATTAGACCTACCACGTCGCACCAGGGCGCCCGGAAGGGATCCAGGCGCCCGGAGCAGCATATAAAAGAAGCTCCAGGGGTGGAGCTTCAATAACAACTCAGAAGTCTTTGACTGCTTTCTCTGCTGCTCTACGCTCCTGCGACGCTAACAAAGCTCCGACAAAGTGCTCCTTCTTCTCTGGTTAACTTTCTTGTCGGTATCACTTTATTTCCATTAGCATTTCTGTACCTTAATTTGTAATAGTATTTCGAATTGCTAGTGAATTGCCCAACGAAAGTACTCAAGGAGTACAGGCCTTCGAGTAGGAGTCGTCACAAGCTCCGAACTAAGTAAAAAACACCTTGTTCAGTTTGCCTAAGTTTTTTATTATTCCGCTACGCTTAACTCTTATTAACGCGATTTTTTCGAATCGATATTCACCCGCCCCCCTCTATCGACGTTTCACGATCCAATAATTTTGATGCGATCAACCAAGTTAAGTTAGATCCTGTGGTGTTTTAACCTTGTGTCTAATTGTGCATGAGCTTAGGAACACAAGAAGTCGAGCAAAAGACGCAGCTAACGAGAAGGAAGACACGGGAAAGAGTCGACGGACTCAGTGCCTCTGAGGGACGAGGTGCTGCGGAAGAGTGCACGGGCAAACGAAAAGGAAGTGCACGATGTTTTCGAGGGACGAGAAGCCGGAACGGAAGGTTGCTCGAGAAGGCCAAAATTAAGTTCGGGTGAGCCTTATTTCTGTTGGCCGAAATCACCCAAGCGAGCGGAACTAGAACGGAAGACACGGACTGAGGCGAGCAGCACCGGAGAAGAAGACCCGGACCGGAAAAAGTCAACTATGTTGACTTTAGTGGTTCGGGCGCCCGGACCAGTACAGGCCCTTAGAGCGATTACGGGCACCCGGAACCCGACTTTTGACCAGATCACGTTTAACCATGATCCGTTACGAAGGGGATAAATTTTTATCCCCTTCCAGGCGCCTGGAACCCTCCAGGTGCCCCGACCAAGGCTATAAATATAGCCTTTGTCACGCCCCAAAGGAGTCTCTGCTAGACAAAAATCCGACAGCAACTCCCCTGTACGGGTGACAATATGAAGCATCACTACAAACAAAATATACATCAGCCACATGCGGCTGGAATATTTATATACACAACCACGCAGTTATAATAACAGCCCACACGGCTGGAATGAAACAATCACAACTACGCAGTTATATATAAAACAGCCCACACGGCTGTACTAAAAACCAACACAGCGGAAAAACGAAAACGGAAAGCCCAATACAACACAATCAACACACTGCTAGCCGGCTAGGCTTTATACAACAACCACAACAACAAATACAACAACCCACCAAATACAACAAATACAAATAAAACATATACAAAACTAAAAACGACCTTCGGATGTGACGTAGGACCCGGCAGACAGGATACTCCGAGCGACACTCCAACCATCTACCTGAAAACATAAAGATATACATGCGGTGGTGAGTATAGGTAACTCAGCGGGTAATAGAAAAGATAGTGCATGGTCTATACATAAATCATGGAGATCAAATGTATACAGTCTCAGTAGAGAATAAAGAACATGATCATACTATCATAATCAATGCACCTAAACATAACTGACACAATAACCTGACATATAAACTGTACAAACCACAACTAACATAATGACAGATACATACCCAATCTGGAATCAACACCTGGTACCATGGTCAGTAAACTCACCATATCTGCAATAGACCTACTCGTGACACCTGTGCAATATAAATACGACTGCAAATACATGTAACATAAATGACATGTATGCAGCATGACAACCATATGCAACAATCATATCGCAAACAAATGCAACATACCACAAACACATGCAACTAGTATCTAGTAGGCATGTATGCAAATATAACCCCCAGATGCATCGTGCATCATATGCAAAAGTGCATGCATGCTCCATGGTCACCCCCGCCACCTCTCCGAACACCACAACCCCTGTATGGCCGAGAGGCTTGGGTCTGTGACGACTGTACTACCCTCCAGCCCACTATATAGTGGTCGAGGCGGACAGCCCGCTAGTAGCTATCTAACTACATAGCATCAGGGTCCCTCACTGCTCACAACGCCGGATCTCACTAAACCTCGTGACCGGGTGGCACGACAGGACTAGCAGCAACTGCTCCAACTACCACTACCCATGAGTGGCCGAGTGTGCGGTGCTAAACCAAACCAACTGATGACTCTCTCAACCACAAGGGAGACAACGGTCATCAGATGCAATGAATGATGAACATGATATATATATATATATATATATATATATATATATATATATATATATATATAATCATCATCCATGCAACAACCCCAAACCTCAAAAAATACCTCCAACAAGAGTATAATCGTCATGATACCTCCACGTATCCCACCAAACATATGTACACACTATATATGTATAATCAACCATAAATCTCCAATAATCCCACCACACATATGCACAAAAGATAAGTACAATCAACATGTATCCTCCAATAAAAACACAACGGACATGTGTATATACTCCAAACATACAATCAATACAACTCCTCCAAAAGTACATGACCAATACGTGTGTACATACAACATGTAAATGCACGGTCAACAAGATGACTCCTATAACACATCCCCACCTATGTACAGTCAATATCATATACCCAATCAGCATGGTAATACCAATAACCCGATAATCCCTACAAGACATACTCTACACGTGAAATCACAACAGAGTAGATATCAAGAGTAGAGACTGTATATGAATTAAATAGATCATCACAAGGGTCAAGCATAAGTATCATGCAGGAAAAACAGCAACTGATCATGATATAAGATAAAGCAGCCTAAACCATCACATAATAGCCATGCACTAAGAGCAAGAAAAACTACGTAGAGGCCAAGGAAGAAATACCCGCCTTGATATATCTCGTATCAATAGAACCGCCCATATCGAAATGAACATCCCATATCAAAGTCCTGCATAAATCAATACATATATTTCATTTAGCTAAATTCATATGATTAAATAGCTAAATAATTAAAATCCCTAACCCAACTAGGATCACTCCAACTAAATCTGATCTCTGATTAATCCTCCAAGTAATCCTCAATCAATCCAACACATACCACTAACGATCATGTTTAACTCCACCTAGTGATCCAAATCCAATACGATATTAAATCCATCCTTAATCCAACTCCTTCTAAACCAAACATAATCCACAACCATCAATTAATCCAATCAAAACTCCTCATGAATTAATCCAATTCAATTAGTTAACTCTTCTTGTTAACATGCTTCGATTATCCAACCCATAACTCATCCAATCCAAAAATCCATAATCTAATATCAATAGGAGTTAAATCAATACATCTACTCACCACTTATAATCTAAGCAAGCATAAAACCCTAGATTCCTTAGAAAACCTAATTTAACATCATACTAATGAGAATACCATAGGTACATCACTAGAAAACACTCACCTTGAGGTATGGCAACAAATCCAGTAGCTCAACAGCACTATGATCCCCTGTCCGAAAACTACAAGAGCATACACACATACTTATCTTTCCAAGATCAATCCAGGAAATAATTACACAGCATTGAATTTGCTGGACTCCTAACAAACAAAGCAACACTCACCTCAAACAGATTCCTAACTCTTCAGCCAAGACCTCCACAACTCCAAGAAATGGAATTGGCAGTGACCGGCAATAGGGATATCCACCACTACACTGATCCGAAGCTTTCCTACAATCCAGAACAGGAATAACATCACCAAGAAGATCAATCAAAGGAGATTTTTGAATCCCTAAGGTTCTAAATGAAACCCACCTCGAATCAGTCACCTCCAAATGATGTCGCCTGTTCCATTTCACCGATTGTGAAGCAATAGACCACCCTCCAGTTAACAAGTTGATGAGGAGGAACAGATTGAGGAGCTGGGGTCGCGGATCAAGCTTCTCACCGTGCCCTAATTCGGATCCCTCCGATTGCTGTCGACCGTGCGCAAGGATCAGTAGAGGAGACAAGCGCTCCACCAATATGATCTGAACCACCTCATTATCTTCAAGATCCGGCGGCGTTCCTCTAGTGACGCGGCGAGGATGAGATCGTCGGGGAAGCCGTCGGCGTCGGGTCGCCCGCGAGAGAGAGCAATCGGGAAAGAGGAAACTAATTAAAGTCTAAGTTTATTCCCAAATCAATTCCCACTTAAATGGGTATTCCAAACAGGCTTTATTTGAACCCATCAATTCGTCCCCTAAAAACTCGTTGTACGAGCTCCGAAAAATTCCCAGAAAATTTCTAAAAATTCTTGAAAAATCCAATAAGATTTTTCGTCCAATAATATTTATTATTTAATTTTACAGTATCTTACAACCTTGGTCCACAAGCTTCTCAATTTTAACAAGCAATTTGATATTCAACACTTGTGTGCTTCTATTGTTTAGTTTAACTTCCTTCTTTCTATGCTTACACTGCTGTAAAAGAAGCTTCTCCACCTGAAGGAGAATTTAGTGCGATCATCTTCCTTGGATTAATAACCTGCCCGGTTGTAACCAAGTAAACTCCGGTGTCTCTTTTCTTTTAAGTTCAGTCTTTAATTATTTATGAAAGTGTTATTTTAAAAGTCCAAGAAGGGTATCTCTTTTATATTTGTGTAGGGTCATTTAACCCCTCCGACAGCCGACCACCAATGATCCCAACAAGTGGTATCAGAGACGGGATGCTTCAGGAGGACTAACCGCCGATCGAAGCAAAGACGATGGTCGGACCAAGCATATACCCGTCGAAGTTCGAGAGGGAGTTCGCTAGTTGGAAAATTGAATACATGTATTTTTTTAAAACTGATTTTAATTTACTTCTAAAAATGGAATTCAGTTTTATAGCACTAGGAGGTAAGAAAAAATACCAGTGGACAAAAAAGGAGCAGACTGACTACGTGGCAAACAGCAAAGCAGAGTTCCATCTACTATGCGCCCTTCTGCCACAAGAAGTCAACCGGATCAGCAACTATGATTTAGAAAAGGAGCTTTGGGAGAAGTTCCTTGAGCTACACGAAGGGACGCCCGAAGCCAAGCTCGCGGGACGGGACATACTTCGCAACCAGTTGACCAGCCTACGGCTTGAAGAAGACAAGACAATTGCACATCTTCACTCGAGAATTAAGGAGTTCATCACCGGACTATCGAATCTTGGAGAAATGGTAAGTAACCGAGATTCGCTAAGGTACGCGTTAAATGCATTCCCTAGGAATACGAAATGGGCTTCACTTGTAGATGTTTTTTATATCTCTAAGGACTTAGAAATTATTACCTTAGAAGAATTATTTTCTACATTTGAAGTGCATGAATCGAGATGTGCAAGTACAAAGGAGCCGAAGCACAACATCGCCCTCAAGGCAACGAGAGACGAAAATGAGTCAGAATCTTCTCTCAACGATGAGGAAATGGTAATGATGGTAAGGCGCTTTAAAAAGTTGTTTAATTCAAGTAAAACTAACCATCCGCAGGGTAGAAAGAAAAGGACAATCAAATGCTACCACTACAATGAAGAAGGGCACGTCAAAGACAACTGCCCTAAGCTAAGGAACAAGGACAAGGACAAAGGAAAGAAGCCTGTCCAAACAAAAAAGTTCAAGACACTAAAAGCGACGTGGGACGATACGTCGTCCGAATCAGAAATCGAGGCCTTCTCCGGACTTGCATTAATGGCAAATCATCAAGACGAGGACTATGATTCAAGCTCGTCCGAAATGAGCATCGATGAAGGGGGAGTTACGTCAGAAGAAAGCAGCAATTCAGGGGGAGTCACGGATAATGAGGTCGATAAGGTAAGTCAGGTACGATCTCTTCCTCTCGATAAATTATTTAAGTTTGTTAAAGTATTAACTAAAAATTACTGCAAATTAGAAAAAGAGATTAAAATTTTAAAATTAGTTCTGGCTAAATCTTGTATGTTAGAAGAGTTTGACAAAGTGAAATTAGAAAATGATAATTTGCAAAAAGAAATAAATAACTTAAAAAATCTTGCATGTTCATCTAATACAAGTTATAGAAAATTTAACAGTTTAAATTGGTACTTTACATATCACAAAGGACAAATTAGGAAAATTTCTGAGAAATACATTCCAAAGAAATTACTAGTTAACCCAGTCGGAAGGAATTTTTACTGGGTCCAAAGTCTTATCTTAATTGAAAATTTTAGGGCTTTCAGAGAGTTCTTTAAATGTTTAATTTCTTTATGAGGCTTTGTCTAGAAGTGGTTGATGATCCAATAACCAAGAAGGCATAGTACCTCGTCACAGTTTGGAAGCTAAAATATTGAAATAAAATATTTAATTGACTAACTGATAAAGCATTAAATTATGATCAGTTAATGTTTTAGAATTTTTTTCAAATATTTTTCTTACTTGGAAATGTCTAACGTAGTTTTTTTTAAAAAAAAATCTTAAAAATATTTTTACTTGCAAAAATTTAGCAAAATTATTATTTTTTTAAATAGTTAGTCAAAAATATTTTGTTGTTTGAATTTTTTTAGAAATTTTTCTCAAATTTTTTCAATACTATCAAAATTTTCAAAGTTTTCAAAATTTGATAAAAGTTATTTCAAGAATTTTTTTTACCCTTAGATTTTTCTTGGTACCCCATTTTTATGTGTTCAAAGAGGGAGAAGAAAAAGATTAAGTCTAGGGGGAGATGGATTCATTTTTTTATATTTTTTGTACTTTATTGCAGAATTTATTATTTTAACTTTATGTCTTTTTACCCTATCTTAACTTGGATTGTTCACATCAAAAAGGGAGAGATTGTTGAAACCCCAAGGTTATTTTGATGTGATCAACCAAGTTAGGTTAGGTCCTGTGGTGTTTTAACCTTGTGTCTAAGTATGCAGGAGCTTAGGAACACAAGAAGTCGAGCAAAAGATGCAGCTAGCAAGAAGGACGATACGGGAGAGAGCTGACGGGCTCAGTGCGTCCGAGGGACGAGGTGCTGTGGAAGAGTACGTGGGCAGACGAGAAGAAAGCGCGCGACATTTGGAGGGACAAGAAACTGGAGTGGAAAGTTGCTCGAGAAGGCCAAAATTGAGTTCGGGTGAGCCTTATTTCAGTTGGCCGAAATCACCCAAGTGAGTGAAACCGGAGTGGAAGAACTGGAGCGGAAGTCCTGGACAGAGGCACACCAGAGCAAAGGGCCCGGACCCAATCCGGGCGCCCGAACCAGTCCGGGTGCCCGAAACTCGACTTTTGACCAGATTATATTTGACTATGATCCGTTGAGAAGGGGATAAAGTTTTATCCCCTTCCAGGCGCTTGGAGGGTTCCAAGCGCCCTGACCAAGGCTATAAATACAGCCTTGGTCGAGAAGTTTTTCGATTTCAACAAGCAATTTGATATTCAACACTTGTACGCTTCTATTGTTTAGTTTAGCTTCTTTCTTTCTGTACTTACACTACTGTAAAAGAGGCTTCTCCGCATGAAGGAGAATTTAGTGCGATCATCTTCCTTGGATTAACAACATGTCCGATTATAACCAAGTAAACTCCTGTGTCTCTTTTCTTTTAAGTTCAGTCTTTAACTATTTATGCAAGTGTTATTTTAAAGTCCGAGAAGGATATCTCTTTTATATTTGTGTAGGGACATTCAACCCCTCTGACAGTCGGCCACCAACGGTCCCAACAAAATGTCAGGTCAACTTTGACCCACCTGGACCTCCACATGTCTGGCTTCACTCACCAAGACTTTCCTTCTGCCTAGCTTCACTCACTAGGGTTTTCATTTGGCTTCATTCACTAGAATTTTCCTTCTGCCTAGCTTCACTCACTAGGGCTTTCACCTGGCTTCCCTCACATTATTTTCCTTCTACCTAGCTTCACTCACTAGGACTTTCACTTGTCTTTACTCACTAGAATTTTCCATCTGCCAGCTTCACTTACTAAGAATTTCCATCTGCTTGACTTCACTCATCGGACCTTCAACACTAGGTGTCCGGTCAACACTGACCCACTTGAATTTTCATCTTCTACCAACCTTCCTATTGGACTTGCTCTTGCCTAACCTCCAGTTAGAACTTTTCAATCAAATATCCGGTCAACCTTGAGCTACTTGACCAATCTCCACACACGGACAATTACAACTGCAATCTCCATATATTGTCAAAAATCGAAACTCAAACATCAAGACTCAAACTTGAGTCAACTCAAGCTTAATCAACCTGGTCAACCTTGACCTAGAGGATATTACACCAACATGCCTAACCTCCAAATCTCCGAGTTATTGGACCTTTCTTGGAAAGTATTCATGTAGATTTCATCTTACATGGGAGGTACCAACAAATTGTCAAAATGCACAAGAAGATAGGTACGATTAATAACAGTCAATACATATTTTGCATTTAAATTCCATTTCCTCCCATCAGCAATCACAAGGCACAAAGATAAGTATATTAAACATTTAGTCGAGTTTACTTAAGAGATCTTTCAATTGACCTTTCAAAAGTCGTTGGCAATTTATAAATCTTTTGGGTGGTTCTACTGAGAGGTAGCCACTCTCACAAAGTTGATCGATCGCCCCTTCTGCTCCATAAAAGTGGAAGTTTCTTATCAAATGAGGATTCCAACCCCATTCAGGTGGAGCTTAGCCCAAAGATATACAGCAAACCCTCTTGGAGTAATCCAAGAAGGTCAAACTACAAGCTAGCTACTTTGGCGATAGTGCGCTGAAGGTTCGATCCGTTCTGGGGTGACCTGGAGTAGGCGCAATGATAACCATGATTTTATTACGACATTTGGATCCGTATAGGCATGCTTTTGTGATCTTCTCAAGTGTTAAAGTCATGTTTACATCATATTTCATGTGTTAGAGTCATTTTTAGACTTAATTATAAATTATTTCATAATTATAATATCTGATGCTAATATTTGAATATGATCTTTGTAGGATCAAAAGGGCCAAGGATTTGAATAGATCAGACCAAATTTTGGCTCAAATCTAGGGCTAATTAAAGAGATCAAGCTCTGAAGCAATATGGACTGTCCATTCAAGATTAAGAGAGATATGAGTCATCCGTCAAGGATCTGATCCATCCAAGCCAAGGGGGAGTAGATCACAACCAATGATCAAGATATGAAATATGGATCATATTTGGAGCAACTTCCATCGTTGAACTGATCAAGAGCAATCTTAGCCATTGAATCATATTTCAGATCTGATTTAAATATCAAATGCTACAGTGGAAGGGGGGATTCTCTTCTTCGTTCGTCAATTTGTTACAGGACAGGGCTCACATCAAAACAGAGGAGGCGGACATGATTCCGTTTCTTTTTCACTGCTGGTGAGCAAGTGAAGTCAAGGGCGCTTTCCTTCCTCCGATCATCATATAAACGCCACTTCAACCATCTGATGCAGATTTGATCGCAAACTCTATCGTGATTCTGAGAGGAAGAAGAAGAAGTGGAGAAGAGGGGAAGTAAGAGGATTTGATCTGATTTCTTCGTCTTCCAGCCGGTGATCTTCTTCCTTGAAGCTCTGAACCCATCTGAATGATTAGAAGTGTTTGCTTCTAATTCCCTCTAATTTCTGCACCATTTCCAGCCGCATCTGCCAGATCCAAAGATCATCTAATTAGATCGGTTCTTCATCATCTGCAAGGTCTGGACATCTTCGTCCAATCGAGTGAGTGCTTGGGAATGCTCCAGCTCAACTTGGTTCATCACTTCTCCCAAATGCCATTATTGAATTCTATGTTGCTCTATTCCCGGTTTAGTTTTAAGATATGTATCTGCTTAATTTTGTAGATCTAACTTGCTTGAGTTAGCTAAATTCTTAGATTTGTTTCTACCTTTCATTTTCACTGAGTGCTTGTTGAATCTCTGAGTGTATATCTGTATTGGTTTTGTGAGGTTGTTCTTGAGTTGAATTCAGCTACTATTTAACTAGTTTTTCTCCTATTTGATTCAGTTACTTTTAGCTTTGTTTAATTCAATATGCAGTAGTTAGGTTAGCCTAGTTTTGTACTAGTCTAGCTATTGTGTTCCTTAGTTTAATTCTATTAATGATGATTTTTATAGCGTAAGGTGACAATACATTGTGGTTTCATTGTTGATGATTAGTTAGGAATTCCTTCTATTGCATTAGGTTTAGTTTCATTATTTGCTTTACTTTTCATTTGTCAGGTTAAGAATTCAACGAAATCCAAAACCCCCAATTTCTTATCAAAAATCTAAAAGCAATAATAAATCAATCCTAAGATACAATTATTGTTACATTCATTGGGAGATGACCCAAGTCATCTCTATGCTACATTAGTGTAGAATGAATTCAGTCACTTAATTATTTTGATACCCATTTAACAATAAAAAAACAAGTTTATCACGCAACATGAAGGCATGGCTACCAAGTAGTCGGTCAGGCTACTAGAGTGGGGAGTTAGATAAAAAAAAATACTTGTCCCTCCACTTAGTGCCTTGAGAAGTGATCTCATAAAAAGGGTAGTGCTAGGACGGGCATGAGAATGAAACATACCTTCAACTATTTGTTAGGGATGGAATAGATATGGAATGCTCAAGGGATTAGAGGGATCCCAAATAAGTGGAACACAATAACAGTACTGCATAGAAGGTGAATAGAGTCGGGGGCTATTTGTTGATGGGGAATGTGTAAGTACTGGCTCTCCTCAACAATAAAAGGTGGAATAAGGAAATGTAGGTCGGCCAAGACTTGTTCCTTGAAATCATTACATAACCAATGGGGGAGATGAGGATGATCTCGATTGGTAGGTACGATTATATACATGGAGCGAGGGACCTCGTAAGTAAATCGAAGGTCATCTAAGTCTACCTCATTGAAGCTTGAAGTAAGAGAGGTGTACCATACACCTGGAGCATTCATGGTGAGGTCCAAGAGAAAGGGCCAACGGAAAGAAAAAGAGAGGAGAGTTCATTGGAGCTCGTAAAAATAGAGGGTTAAAGATAAAAGAGGGTTAGAAGAAAGCAAGAAGAAAGGGTACTAGGGTTTTTAAAGGCAACCCTTCGAGTACCATTTTAAAAGGGGCTGTTAGATCAGGATGATAAAAAAGCAAGTTAATCATCGTGATCGTCAGATTAAAAATAAGATGAATTGTCATGGATATGAATATAGAAAATTGTGTGTCGATTGTCATGTCATAGGAAGGAGGTTATTAGACACATGTCAGCAAAAGGAGACACACATTTATAATAGATGTGACAGGTAAATCATTATTCTGAAACGTCGATGTGTGCATCAAGGTGAACTTTTCCTTGTATTTAGTGATCAAGTCATCTAAAGTCTAGTTAGCTTTAATTCTAGTTGGGTTTTTAAGGTCTCGTCTCTCCCATTGCTTAAGCAGTCCTTATTGCATATTCGATTAGCTTGAGGGTTGTTCAAACCTTTTTTGTGTCTAAATTATCTAAAGTATTTAGTTTTAACGTCAAACGAATTTAACTCTAGGCGGTCCATGAAGGTTTCGTCCTTACCTAAGCAGTCTTATTATAGAACTGAACGACGCAAGGTCCGGTCGAACCTTCACTGTTTTGTTACCGAGTGTAAGTGCCTGAACTTCTGAATCAATCAGTATATGAGATAAGACTAGGGCACTTCCATTTAAGCATGTGGAGTACTCATAAACACTTAAGGGAAATAGCAGCATTACACAATTAAGCATAAACCAAAAGGTAGATATCATCTAATTGTATGGAAAGAAAGTTACATGAAGTTTTCCTTGCCCATGACCGGGGCTAACATAGAAGACTTATTATAAGAGTTTAGGAAAGAGGTCGGGCGAACATTCCCTCACCAGCTGTTGACGGTCCAAGAAGCAAAGAGGGGGTTCAGACACCAAGTAGCCCCCCTCTCTAAGCTGCATAATAGCCCTCTCGACCCCAACAAGGAATGCTTTATTGATGGAAGTGACGATTGAAATGTTGAAGTCTTGTGATTGAAGGAGGATCACTTTCCTTGTCTCGAACTGCTCTTCCTCCCTTACTTGGTGAATAGTTAATTCCACTCGGGAGGCTGTTAGTTCAGAGGTAAGTTCCGCTGGCTCGAACTTAGAGGCAGTTACTGTAGAGTTGGTGGCCTCTAATGCGTCAGGCAGAGACTCCAGCTCGTCTCTTTGAGTGCCCAGATTTTGTTGATGCTCGGACACCAGCTAGGTTTGGGTCGTCAGCTCAGATTCTTTGGCTTCCAACTATGAGGCATGAGTAGACTTTAGTTCCACTAATTAGGTGGAGAGGTTCTGGACTTCAACCATCTTCTTGTCCATCTCGGCCACCACTTTAGTTCGTTGAGTTGTCTCCGAGTGGAGCCTATCTTCAGTAGTCTTAAGGGAAGCCTTCGATTTATTTGCCCTCTCTATCTCATTCCTAACCGACGCTTGAATTTCTTGAAGTTGTCTTTATAACTAGCTTAGTCAGTCGAGTTGAGCTCGGTCTTCCTGCAGGGAACGGGCGAGAGCACACATAGAGCCAGCCTCTGATAAGTGCCCCTTTAATGCTTCATACTCTCGAGCCAAATTCATCAATTTTTGTGTCATACCCATCCCAACTCCCCATATCTATGGAATCAACATTATTAGAGGTGTTTGGAGTGAAAGATAGTCGAAAAGTTAAAACTTACCATGCTTAACTCATACTAATATTCATCCGCTATCTCCGTCGGACTGTATTCATCCAATCGGCTCATAGCTAGCTCTAAGGCTTCCATTAACTGGCCTCCAAATAAAATTTGACTGCAGATTGGTTGAGGAGATGACGAAGAAGCTATTGCCTGGGCGGATGGTAGATCGTAGATGGTTGAGAATTGGTAGAGCCTTTTTAGCTCGTTGGTGGAAGCTACAGCCTACGGAACCTTACCGAGAGGAACAATAGGAAGAGCGATGTGTAGGATCGAGATGTGCTAGAGGGTGGGTGGTGAATAGCGTTCGTGGATTTTTCACATTTTTCGGAAAGCACAGAGTAATAATGCAGTGGAAAAAGAAAGATAGCGGAAAAGAAACAATCACAAAAACAAGTAGGATTTACTTGGTTCGGAGCCTGTGACGACTCTTACTCTAAGGCCCGCGATCGTCGATCGCTTTCGTTGGACAATCAACTATCAGTTTGGAAAATCTTTACACAGAGTAGTATAATGGATTTATAATTTGAGTGCAACAATTAAAGTATACTAACGACTTTTGAGGATCTGGAAGGTCATGCTTTCTGTCGTCAGAGTCACGTCGCTCGGTCGTCGAAGTCGCATCACGGAGTCACATGATCATCTTTAGAGCGGCGCGCAATAGAGTAATCGCCAAATCAAGTTATATCTAGCCTTCTGCTTGAGGCCTCCTTTTATAGTCTGCTGAAGGCGCCTTCAATCTCTATGGAAGGCACCTCCAGCAAGGATTCTTATCCCCTACCGATCGGTGTTGATAACTTCTGCTGCCTGCGAAAGTTATCCCTTGGAAGGTGCCTTCATGCGCATGGAAGGCACCTTCTGTTGGATCGCATTGGGTCGGCTAGAAGGGGGTTGAATAGCCCTGCAAAAGTAAAAAAAACTACCCTTCTCGAACTCTCAGAATAACACTTGTATAAAATAAATAAACAGAATATTTCAAAAAGAAGAGGCATCGGATTTGACTTGGTTACAACCGAGGAGGTTGTTAATCCAAGGAATGTGTCACACTAGTATCTCCTTCAGATAGAGAAGTCTCTTTTACAGCAGTATAAGCACAGAGAAAATAAGAAGCTAAACTAACAATGAAAGCATATAAGTGTTGTAATCAGAATTGCTTGTCTTGTTCAGCTTCTTAGACTAAGGTTATATTTATAGCCTTGGTCGGGGCGCCTGGAAGGGTTCTAGGCGCCTGGAAGGGGATAAAACTTTATCCCTTCTCGCATATATCGCATTTGACCATGATCTTGATAAACTCCAGGTCCGAGCGCCCAGAAGGATTCCGGGCGCCCGGACCAAGAAAGTCAACTTTATCCCTTCTCGCATATATCGCATTTGACCATGATCTTGATAAACTCCAGGTCCGGGCGCCTAGAAGGATTCCGGGCGCCCGGACCAAGAAAGTCAACAAAGTTGACTTTTTCTGGTCCGGGCCCTCTGCTCCGGTTCCGTTCGCCTCGGTCCAGATCTTTCGCTCCGGCTCGCTTGGGTGATTTCAACCAACCAAAATAAGGCTCACCCAAACCCAATATTGACCTTCTCGAGTAGGCTTCCACTCCGGCTTCTCGTCCCTCGAAATCGTCATGTGCTTCCTTCTCGTCTGCCAGCATATTCATCCGCAGCTCTTCGTCCCTTGGTCGCACCTCATGCCGACCTTCTCGCTAGCTGCGTCTCTTGCTCCCCAAGTAATCTTCCGCTCTGACTTCTCGTCCCTCAGAAACACCGCACGCTTCCTTCTCGTCCGCCGGTGTACTCTTCCGCAGCGCCTCGTCCCTCAGACGCACTCTCCCGTGCCATCCTTCTCGCTAGTTGCATCTTCCGCTCGACTCCCTATGCTCCTAAGCTCCTGCACACTTAGACACAAGGTTAAAACACCACAGGACCTAACTTAACTTGTTGATCACATCAAAATAACCTTTGGGGTTTCAACAATCTCCCCTTTTTTGATGTGAGCAACCCAAGTTAAGATAGGGTAAATAGACATAAGAGTAACATAACTAATATTGCAATAAAGTGCAAAAAAGATAGAAAAAATTGGTCTACCTCCCCTTAGACTTATACTTTTCCTTCTCCCCCTTTGATCACATAAAAAATGGGGCTATAAAAAATTTAAGGGTAATAATTTTGAAAAATTTTGAAAACTTATTTTGATATTACTTAAAATTTGTAATAATTTTCAAAGAAATTTCTAAGTAAAAATGTTTAACAAATATATTTTTTCAGAAAATTTTCCTAAAAATTATTTTTAAGAATAAGTAATAATTTTAAGTAAGAAAATTTTCTAAGTAAAAGAAAATTCTAACTTAGGCAATTTTTAGACAATTTTGAGAAATTTTTTCTAAAAAAATATTTAAAAATATTTAAAGCATTATTTACTTTCAATACTTTATCAGTAAGTTAATTAAACATTTTATTTCAATATTTTTGCTTCCAGGCGCAGTGGCGAGACATTAGGCCTTCTTGGTTATTGGAGCAACAACCACTTTCTTAGATAAAGCCTCATAAGGAAATTAGCTATTTAATTTTCTTGCTGAAGGCGCTAAGTCTAATTCACAGTTTAGGTTAGTGATGTTTAAATTCCAATTTTAGTTTGTCATAATTTCTCAAATTTAAAGCAGAGAATTTTGAACATGCAAAAAATTGTATTTGTTCCTTTAACATGTCATTTTCTCTTATTAGTTTGTCGAGATTCTTTAATCGACAATCTGTTGCTAGAGTTTCTTTAAACTCACTATACTTTATTTTATTTTTAATTGCTAATTCACAAAAATATTTCAATAATATAATTTTTAACTTGAAAAAAAATCTTTCGATAGTATTTTAACCGAATTAAGCAATTGGTCAGGAGGTGGAGACCGTATCTGACTTACATTGTCGACTTTTAATGCTCCCCCTGTTGAGCTGCTTTCTTCCGAAGACTCTCCCCCTTCATCGATGCATATCTGAGATGAGTTTTCTGTGTCCTCGGGATGGAATTCGGATGTTAGGGTTGTCCCGGTAATTTCCTCCATCTCGAATTCTTCTGACGACGGCTCGGTGTCCAACGAGGAGTCGACTTCAAATGGTTCTTCGTAGAGTTGCAAGAACTTTTTCCAAAGTTCTTTTGTGCTTCTATATATTTTGACTCTTTCAAGATCCTGGGTAGGTAGTACACTCAGTAGGCGGGATTCAACCTTACCGTTTGTCATGAATTCATCGCGCTGCTCGTCAGTCCATTGATGCTCCTCAAGTTCTTCTCCTTTTGTATCCTTTGGAGCTTCATAACCATACATCATTATTAATAACATATTAAAATCAGTTTTAAAATAAACGTGCATTCGTCGCTTCCAAAAAGTAAACTCCCCCTCGAATGTTGGTGGATAGATGTTAGCTCCGGCCATTTGTTCATTGCTTCGATCGGTGGTTAGTCCTCCTGAAGCAACTTGGCTCTGATACCACTTAATGGATCACATTGGGTCGGCTAGAAGGGGGGTTGAATAGTCCTGCAAAAGTAAAAGAAAACTACCCTTCTCGAATTCTCATAATAACACTTACATAAAATAAATAAACAAAATATTTCAAAAAGAAGAGGCACCAGATTGACTTGGTTACAACCGGGGAGGTTGTTAATCCAAGGAATGTGTCGCACTAGTATCTCCTTCAAATGGAGAAGTCTCTTTTACAGCAGTGTAAGCACAGAGAAAATAAGAAGCTAAACTAACAATGAAAGCATACAAGTGTTGTAATCAGAATTGCTTGTCTTGTTCAGCTTCTTGGACCAAGGTTATATTTATAGCCTTGGTCGGGGTGCCTGGAAGGGTTCTAGGCGCCTGGGAGGGGATAAAACTTTATCCCTTCTCGCATAGATTGCGTTTGACCATGATCTTGATAAACTCCATGTCCGGGCGCTCGGACCAAGAAAGTCAACAGAGTTGACTTTTTCTGGTCTGGGACCTCTGCTCTAGTTCTATTCGCCTCGGTCCATATCTTTCGCTCTAGCTCCTCTTCAAAGGCGCCCTGGCTTCGGAGGGAGAATCTTTGGGTGTCGGGAGAGGGTTGGAAGGCAACCCCTCTTCTACAACAGTCGCCTTGCTGGATTCAGTTGCCCGGCTACTAGAAGCTTCCCCTGAAGGGCCAGCCGGTTGAATTGTCCGCTCATCCAAAAGCATTTGCTCTTGCCAAGCAAATTCTTCATCTTCTAGTCTAATGCGCTAGAACGTCAAGGTATCATAAAAGACATCCACTGTATAAAACCAAAAGGACCTTAGTTAGTGATGATATAATGGCTAAGTTGTCAAGGCTTACTAAAATAACATGGACGTGACGATCGGGCATGGCTCAGTCCAAACAAGAAAAGAAAGCCCTCGTGCAGCAGCTTAGGAGCCTTGAATTGTAGTCCAAATAGCTTCTTTGAGTAGGAAATGAAGGTCGGGTCATGTTTATAGTTCCCGAGGTCGGGAATGGGAGGAAGATCGGACCGTCATTCGGTCTGCCATGAAATAGACTCAGGTATTTGAATAAAAATGAAACGGGATTTTCATCCCAAATTTGAGGAAGGCAGGTCCTTAAAGAACATTGCCTTGGGTCGAGATTGGAATAAAAAGACCTCCAGCTTTGATTTTTTGAGGTAAGAAAAGTAATGGAAGTTGCGAGGAGTTGGAGGAATGTCATATAAGAGGAACAAAATGAACATCTCTCATATAGTGCAGAAGACGTTTGATGCAAGCTATTGGAGAGTGATGTTAAAGTAGTGGCTTATCTTAGATAGAAAATGAGGGATTGGAAAATGGAAACCCGCATGAAGTTGATCTTTAAAGAAAGTGATATGACCAAGAAGAGGGCGATGAGGACAATCGTGGGAGCTTGGTATGCGAATGAAATAGTTTTTGGGGATTTAAAAAGAGAGGCGAAGCACTTCTTGCTTAGAGTTATCAAAGTCAAAGCAAGTGAAGGTGTACCAAGGAGCAAATGTTTCCTTCACCATGGGGGAATATAGGGAAAGCAGAGAAAGATTGAAGGAGGAACTTGTTGGAGATCTTATGGCCGGCTAGAAGGGGGGTTGGATAGCTAGGTCACCCCCAATTCGATTGCTTCTCTACAAGACGTTAGTTGCACAAGTGGAAATACAAAAACTAAAGCAATAAAAGTAAACAATAATACAAACACTAACACAATCGATGTAACATGGTTTGGAGATTGCTTGCTCCTACTCCACGGTTTATCCTTGAGGTGGACGAACCTTTAATCCTTTAATGGATTAGTCCCTGGCAATCTCTGGTTAGAGCTTTCTCCTTCTCAGTGGAGCAAACCTCTCACAATGGTCTCTTCCTCTTTACAAGATGAAACTTAGGTTTGGAGTAGAAGAGAAGGCTTGGAAGCTTTGGGCAAAGACTTAGGAGTTATTCAACAAGTATAAGTAACCTCCTTCATGCCCCAAAGCTACCTATAAATAAGAGGAGAGAGTTGATCATCATATCAACTCAACCCGATACCAGTCGACTGATGTGACCGTTGGGCACATCCAACGACACTCTGTAGAATCTGCGATCCTGCTAACGGCTATCTATCAGCCAACTGGTCTTCACAGTCGACAAGCACAGAAGCATTCTATGCCTTTCGTGAATTTGGACTAATCGACTGGTCTAAGTACCAGTCAACTGGTACCTTACATTCACTCACACCCATCCTTTCTGGAGTCACATTTGAAGTCCTCTTCCTTGGCCTTCATCCCTCAGATGCACCCGAGCCCGCGACTTCTCTCTGTGTCATCCTTCATGTTACCTTGAAGTCTGCTTCCCTCGGCTCCACTCCATTGCTCCTTGTCCGGCGGTCCCTCGGATGTCTTCCACGCCATCCTTCACCGACTCAAGGATCCGAGCCCTTGTATGAGCTTCCCAAACTTGGCCGCACCAAGTTTCTCTTGTATTTCACCAAGTCTTGCAAGACTCAAACACATATCAAACCAATATGAAAGTCTCACTTAAACTCTTTTGACACACACATCAAAACTATCCTAGGTCGATTGCACCAACAATCTCTCCCTTTTTGATGTGTAGTAATATATTTAAGTTAGGCACAAATAACAACTTGAAAATTATAAGCTTAGTATACACATGAAGCATAAAACCCGAGCTCCCCCTTAACATATGCTCTATTACTCAAATTTCAAGTTTTGCACCAAATGGAGAAATAAAACTTTTTATATAAGTTTCTAACTTAAACCTCCTTATCTCTTCCCCTTTGACACCATCAAAAAGATTGTACCAAACAATTACACATACCATGGTATCAAGTTTGACCGAATTTTGACAAAAAAAATTGATTCCTGAACATGCAAACAGAAATGCTGAAAAATTGGTACTAGTCGACTGCCTCTAGTATCAATCGGCTACTCCTTTCGACACAACCTCACAGAAACATTCTGTGGTCAAAAATCACTGTTACCAGTCGACTGGTATCTGCACCAGTCGACTGGTACATGCTGATTTCAAATGTCCGCATTCTGAAGTCAACTTCAGAAATGTATAAAAAATTCTAAAAAATTCTAAAAATCATGAAATTTTAAAAACATATTTCTTTTAAGGTCTTTCATCAAATAAAAATATTTTTTCATAGAAAATTAAAGTATTTTTAAAATTTTGACCAAATTTCAAAAACTTTGAAAACATGTAATTGTGTATCAATTTGAAACTTAATTTTGCAATCATATGTTTCAAAATAGCTATACCACAGAAAATAAGACATAAAATTATTTTTAAAATATCTAACTATGATTTATGGGCAAGATGTCCATTAATTAAACATTTGCTTTTCCCATAGTTGGTCTATGATCACTAAAAATTGATGTATTTCATAACTTATCAAAATGTCATAAGCATAGGTGAATTATTAGTATCATCTTATCATCTCACATTCATGTCTAAAATGATAAAACAAGTCATGCTTATAGTCTATTGTGAGATGAAAATAAGGTAACCTCTACTTAGCCCTTCTTGTCATGAATTTCTATCAAGGCTAAGTATTCCCCCTTTAGATCTTTGTCAACCAATAATGGAAAAATTTGAATTATGACTTCCATGGTTGACTAACCCAAAATCTTATAACCCTTGAGGATTGACTTTGATACCCAATAGAAGTTCTTCCTAATTAGGTTTACCAAATACTCCTTGGGAATCCATCTCCTATCTATGGTCTTTGTCTTGGATTGCCCTTAGCAATTAGACAATGATAGGCTTTTTCATTGTTGGATTCCTTATACCCTAAACATTTTTTGTTGAAACTAGCCCTTTGACTCTCAATAATCATGTTTAGGGTGTTCGAGCCAATTTCAAATTTTCTAAGGGCTTTGGTGAGGTATTCTACCTTTTCCCTTAAAGCCTTATTTTCTTCTTCTAAACATGAATCATTTAAATTAGTAGAAGAAGCATGCATATCATTATCCTTAAGAGTCATGAATTCTAATTTTTCTTCAAGCATGCAAATATCATATTTTAAGGACTTATTTTTTCCTTTTAGCCTTAAATAAATCTTCATTTGTACTTTTAATAATTTTAATTAAAA
The DNA here is from genome assembly GCF_018446385.1 of Zingiber officinale. Classification (NCBI taxonomy): domain Eukaryota; kingdom Viridiplantae; phylum Streptophyta; class Magnoliopsida; order Zingiberales; family Zingiberaceae; genus Zingiber; species Zingiber officinale. Next base: position 92,134,242 of record NC_056004.1, read on the forward strand.
CATAAGGAGGAAGATTGTATACCTCACTTACCGAGACGTCCGAATATGATGTTTACCCTCCCCCTTCACTTGAGCTCCCTTCTTCATCTTCACTTGAGCTCCTTCCTTCTTCTCTTTCAGATGAAGTGGAGGCAACATCATCAATTTCCATTGGAGCAAAATGGGAAACATGGTGTTCTTCTTCTTCCGATGATGATGGACCATCCCATGTAGCCTTTAGGTTTTTAACCTTCTTCCCCTTTTCTTTTGTCTTCTTCTTCTCTTCCTTCTTCTTTTCTTCTTTCTTCTTCTTTTCTTCTTTCTTCTTCAAGAGGGGGCATTCATCTCTTATGTGTCCTTCTCCTTGACAATTATAGCAAATGATCTTCCTTGTCCTACTTTTACTTCTGGAACTTTTCCTAACATGAGATTTGTTAGATGAAAAAATTTTAAATGCTCTTCTCATTTTTCTTATCATATACGCCTCTTGATCACTATCCATTGAGGCTCTTGATTCTTCGGAATCAGAGGATGGTGGGGATGAAAACTTCTTCTTCTTACCCTTTCCCTTGTTTGCCACAAGGGCTACTCCTCTTGATCTATGGGCTTCTTTATCTAATCCTTCAACTCTAGTTTCATGGAGTTCCATTATTGAGAAGAATTCATCTAGAGAGGATCTCTCTAGATCCCTTGAGATGTAGAATAAGTCTACAATGGACATCCATGTAGTAGTTCTTGGGAAAGCATTGATGGCTTTCATTATGATATCTCGGTTTGTAAGTGTCTCACCTATACTTGTTAGTCCATTTAAAATTTTCTTAATTCTAGAATATAGGATAGATACCTTTTCTCCTTTTTCATGCTTGATATTGTTGAGTTGAGTTCAGAGAAGGTCCTTTCTTGCTAATTTTTCTTCCGATGTGCCTTCATGAAGCTCTACTAATCTTTCCCACAAATCCTTGGCACTTGTGTAGTTCCAATCCTAGTCACCTCTTGTTGGGGAAGAATACTTAGGAGGTGATGCATTGCTCTTGAGTTTGCTACATGCTTTTCCCTTTGCTTCTTGCTCCACCTTACTTTCTCGATTAGTTCATTGTTTTGAGCCCTAGGTATCTCAAAACCATTTTATATGATTAGCATTATATCAAATTAGTTTCGAAGAATACCTCCATTCTTTTCTTCCACCAAGAGAAGTCTCCTTTGAATTTGGATGGGTGAAAATGCTTAAGCCAACCATTTTAATGAAGTGCTCTTCTCGACGATTAGTCTGTTGAAGGGCGTCCTCGCTCTGATACCACTTGTTGGGGATCTTGTGGCCGACTAGAAGGGGTTGGATTGCTAAGTCACCCCCAATTCGATTGCTTTTCTACAAGACGTTAGTTACGCAAGCGAAAATACAAAAACTAAAGCAATGAAAGCAAACAAGAATACAAACGCTAACCCAATCGATGTAACATGGTTCGGAGATTGTTTGCTTCTACTCCATGGTTTGTCCTTGAGATGGACGAACCCTTAATCCTTCGGTGGATTAGTCCTCGGCAATCTCCGTCTAGAGCTTTCTCCTTCTCGGTGGAGCAAACCTCTCACAATGGTCTCTTCCTCTTTACAAGATAAAACTTAGATTTTGAGAGGAAGAGAAGACTTGGAAGCTTTGGGAAAAGAATTAGGAGTTATTCAACAAACATGAGTAACCTCCTTCATGCCCCAAAGCTACCTATAAATAAGAGGAGAAAGTTGATCATCATATCAACTCAATTCGACACTAGTCGACTGATCCATGCATCAGTCGACTGATGTGACCGTTGGACACAGCCAACGACACTCTACAGAATCCGCAATCCTGCTAACGGCTATCTACCAGTCGATTGGTGTCAACACCAACACCAGTCGACTGGTCTTCACACCCAACAAGCACAGAAGCATTTTGTGCCTTTTGTGAATTTGGACTAGTCGACTGGTCCAAGTACAGTCGACTGGTACCTTACATTCACTCACACCCATCCTTTCCGGAGTCACCTTTGAAGTCCTCTTCCTCGGCCTTCGTCCCTCATATGCACCCGAGCCCATGACTTCTCTCCGTGCCATCCTTTATGTTACCTTGAAGTCCGCTTCCCTCGGTTCCACTCCATTGCTCCTTGTCCGGCGGTCCCTTGGATGTCTTCCACACCATCCTTCACCGACTCAAGGATCTGAGCCCTTGGATGAGCTTCCCAAAACTTGACCGCACCAAGTTCCTCTTGTATTTCACCAAGTCCTGCAAGACTCAAACACATATCAAACCAATATGAAAGTCTAACTTAAACTCTTTGACACACACATCAAAACTATCCTTGGTTAATTACACCAACAGAACTTACTAGCACAGGTTGCAAGAAGAAGGTTGTTGATGAAAATCACTGAAGAGAAGGATGGAGAAGATGAAGTGCAAGTGATCGGTTTCCACATCACTTAGGGTTTTAAACAGAAACCATGAGATACTCTTCAATCTCATTTACTTAATCAAAATAGCTGGCTCATTGGTAACCATTATATTGCAGAGGAGGGAGTGTCATTGGTTCATACGAAAAGGCATGTGGCAGCTGTCGCTTCAAAGAATGAGATAGTGGGACACGTGACACTTAACCATAAATGGACATTTATGATGGACAAGATAGCTGAATCATTTTTCTAAAAATGCCTTCTCGCATATAATTGGTACACCACTTGGCATGTCGATTGTTTGACACACATTTTTCCAAAGAATATAATTATGGCACTAACAGGCGAGCAGAAGCACATCCATCCGATCAAACCAATAAGCTAGGAAATCGTGCGAAAATGAGACTAGGTTCTAGTCAATCGACTACAAGCCTTCTTCGACTAGACTTAAAGGGGAGGCTAGTGATACGGAATGTTATGATTGGACCCAGGTATAATGTGGTAGTCAAAGTCAAGGTGTGGTGAAGGTCAAAGTCATGGGGAGGTAGTAGTCAGCGTGTCATTCTCAACAGGACTTCACTGCTCACCAGCGCTAAGGCCTTCGATACGAGAACAACAGGCCCACGAGCCGGCTAGACTAGAGGGACCTAGTAATTCACTCCTGTGCCAAGACACCTATTATATCTACCAAATAACTAGTCTACTACATAGTCGGTCATGCATATAGCCGGTCGGCTTTAGGAGACCTTGGCTTTCCATTCTTGGAGTATAGGTCTCTCAGCATATGCTCGGTCGACCCCTGAAATCGGTCAAACTACAAGGATTTATAGCTCTACTCATTGCCAAGATACATGGCATAAATCCAACCGGCCTTAGCGCTCTGGTCTAGTGTACAAAATAGCTCCTCACTATTGCAATGACTCTCAGTATATAACTGGTCGACTCGACAACCAGTCGAGCATATGGGTCTTCACTACTCATGTACCCGTCTTCCTTCATATAGCCAGTCAATTATGGCACTGGTCAGATTTACAAGGTCCAGCGTCCTTAACTCCTACGTAAAGTAAAATTTTCCAAGCAACTCTCAGTGTGAACCCGGTCGGACTTCCAGATCTCAAGTGCAGGTCTCCTAACATAAGGACGATCGGCTAAAGTATTGATCGGATCTCTTGGGACTCAATTCCCCATTCTTCTTAGGCAAATATCCCAACATATAACCGGTCAGTCATAGAGTCGGCCAGACTTAGGGGACTTGGCTCCCTATTGCTTCAATATCATATTCCCAGCACTACACAATATATAATCGAGTGGCCCAAGGGCCAGATGGCCTTACGGGACTTGGTATCCCAGTGATTATGTATCGATCTACTAGAACAATATACATCCGATTGGCTAAAGATCCGGCCAGGATATCTTCAGGGGACAATATTGTCAGAGAATCATAACAACCTCTCAGAAAGTAACAACCACTCATCAGAGAATATTTTTCTATTATAACATGAACATGAGCATTCAATGGAACATTCTTCGAAGACAACTATACATCTTCCCTCAGCCAACACATTATGACAGCATATTCTCTTAACCGTCTTATTAATAGCATAAGCTATAAAAAAAATGGTTCAGATATGAGTAATAGAAGATTCCTTAGAAAATGATTGTTACTCAACAAACTTCTGACACCAAATTTTTCTTATCACCTCATTATTACGGAGGTTATGAGAAGTGATATAAAAAGGGAAGGTCCTCTCCGTAGGCGAGATACGCTTTTACAACAATCTTACTTACGCTTGCGCAAGTGTTATTCTTCTTCTCCATTTTTTGCTCGCCCATTATATTGACTTGAGCGTCGAAGTGCCTGCGCCAAGAACTTCTTCCCTGGTTCTTACTCTAACATTTTGTTGGCTTGCTTTTCTATGTGCGCAAAGAGGAGGGAGACACTTATAGCCCTTTTCTGCTCCAGCTCAAAGTCTTCTCCTAGTTAATAGTACAACCACCTGCCTAGCACGTTATCTCTTCAGCTTTCAAACAAGATTAATCAACAAGTTGTCATGTTTGATTTTCTTCAATCATAGTGATTTCATCATGCATGGTTTTTCTCCAAACTTCATGTTTATTGGCTTCTTCGAAGCATTCTAGTTCAACTTCAAAAATATTGCCTAATTCATATATTTCACTTAGTCATCAAGTTCGTCTGGAAGGACTTTCCGAAGAAAAAGAATTTACATTAGAAGTTGAACTTGATGGAGTTTGAAAAATACTTCCAAGACTTATTGTTTCAGAATTATCTTGAAAAGAAAAATATGCACTTCCACTGGAACTTGCTGGGGTTTATGAAGATAATATAACATCTTGTACTTGTGGTTGCTCAAGCTCTTCTTTGTACTCCAATTCCGGGTTATATATTCAGCAAAAATAACATCTCTGCTCACAATTAGTTGTTTAGCTTCCACTTCATATAATCGATACCCTTTTGTGTTGGAATTGTATCCAACAAATACACATTTCTTGCTTTTCTTATGAACATAGTTAGTTTTTCATAAGGAATGTGAGCATTACACATGCAACTGCAAACTTATACTCCACTCCAAGCTTCAAAAGGAGTTTTAAACTTAATCGGCTTGGTTGAACTTCTATTGAGAATATACACGACTGAATGTACAGCTTCTGCCCAAAAATTCTACAGCAAGAATTTCTCATTTAGCATGTATGTTGTCATCTTTGTAATGGTTTTGTTCTTCCTTTCAGCGATGTCATTTTGTTGCAGGTTGTCAATTGCTTCCAAAATCTTTCATCTTTGCAAAAATTTTCAAATACTCTCATATTCTCCCCCTCTATCACTTCAAATTATTTTAATATTATAGCCACTTTGTTTTTCAACAAAGGCCTTGAATCTCTTGAAGATAAGAAAGGTTTTAGACTTTTCTTTTAGAAAATAAACCCAAGTCATTCTTGAAAAATCATCAATAAATAAGAGAAAGTACCTCTGCTAGCCCAGGATGCAGTTCCATTTTTCTAGAAATATCAGTGTGAATCAACTCTAAAGGTGCTTTTGCTCCCCAAGAACTTTGTTGCGGAAATGAATTTCGATGTTGTTTGCCCATAATGCAGTCTTCACAAAGATCTATTATAGATTCAATTTCAGATAGTCCCTTTACCATGTTTTTCTACTGAGGAAGCTTCAAATTTTGATTGATTTCAAGTACAAAAAAGCACATCATTGACATTTTTGTACCACTTTTTGTTTTGATTGAAAATTTTCCTTTGCCTTTTGACTCACGATAGCACCATTTCCTGATTTCACTTTAGGAATATTGTAGAATCAAGATTAAGAAAAATATTTTCATTACCTGACATGTGATTGCTGCAACTGCTGTCAAGAAGCCATGTACTATCTTTTTCTTCAAGAGTTGATTGACAAACGTAGAACAAATAACCCTCTTCATCACTATTCTCCTTTTTATCTTGAATGACTTTTTTTAAGCCCATGGGATTAGATTATGGTCCACTGGAGGGGCGTCAAGTTGTCACTCAGACACCAACAATTCTATCCCCAACTATGACACATTTGTAAGTATTTTTCCTCCAAATGAGACGCATAGCTTCTGTGTCGTTTGCTGCAAGTGTTTCCTGATTTATTGCAGCGATCGATGAAAATTTTCAGAAGGCTCGGCCAAACTAGGCTGGACTGGGCTAGGCCGGGCTGATCGCCCAGGTTCGGTGTTACATGATTATTATTTTTTTTGAATGACTTTTTTGAATCTGCAATCTTTTTCAATGTACCCGAACTTCTTGCGATTATGACATTGAGACTTTCCACAATGCCAACAATTTGAAGCAGTATGGCCTTGCCTTTTGCAAATCGAACAAGAAGGGCCCTTGTAGACTTCCTTTTTTTTTTTTGACTCTCCATTATGGAATCTTCTTTCTGATCATCTTTGAAATTACTTCTCTTGAAGAAACTTTGATGTTTGAAATTTAGCTGTCAGAAAAGCACTCTCCAAATGTTGTTCATTATGCATCATCCTTCTTTGCTCATGACACTCTAAAGATCCCATCAATTCTTCGATTGAAAGAGTGGTGAGATCTTTTGTTGGTATCTTTGAGGTGGTGCAATCCGAACGTGGGCAGAATGACGGTATATTATCATTTTGGTGAAGTCGAGGCTAGAGTTAGACTCTATCTCTTTAAGATGAATTTGCCCCGCATACGGTGCTCACGGAACACGACAATCGTCTCCCAAGATACAACGACTTTATCTTGCGATAGTAGCACTGCAAATCGCAAGATCTCTGAACCGAAGAGGTTTCTCGAACTCTCCAATGCAAGTATGAAATGCAATGCTTGCTTTGCTTGGAAGGAATTGAGTGAATGAAATGAGGATGTGAGGGACTTTGTTTATACTAAATGAAGGGGCATAAGAACCTCTTAGTTCAATTAGATCTCATCCATCTATTTTGAATTGGATGATGAAGATCACATCCTTTCCTAAGAGGCACACTATCTTTTCATTAGGTGTCACCCTTTAACTATCCAAAAGGCACTTAAACTTTTTAATTTCTCATTTATAATTTCTAACAATCCCCCACATAAATGAAAATTAATACATGCATGTTATCACCTTAAGGAGAGTTCAATTGATAAATTAATGCATCGGGAGAGGTAACTTGTGGCTTTGAACCTTCCGTAGTGGAATGCTATCGAGTATACTAGGTTATGCAGTGAACGTGATGTCTTGAACTACTCAGTTGTTTCTGTATATTAAGACAATAACACACACACAGAGACTTATCTCACTTACTTTTGGTTCTCATGGTTGGTTCTGTTTTGGCCATGGACACCATCTTGGGTTCATGAGTGTTTCATTAAAGTGGTCAGTCTTCACACTCACATAGGTAACACTTCTATCAAGAATTTCCTACCATACTCCACCTTATAAAGGTATTAGAAATCATTAAAAGCATACGCTTAACCTCACTACATGTGGTAGGATAGCACAAGTTCATCCTAAGATTGGGATAGAGATAATATATCTTTTGTGCTATAACACAACTTCTGTAACTTCGTTATCCCATTGAACCAAGATCTTGGGATCTCTAGTCAACAAGATTAGGTTACCGCTACAATCGTTTTAGTTATAGATTTTTAATCTCATTCCTCTCGATGAGCAATAATATACTTGATCTCAACTTAGCCCCTTCGTAATAGGGTCTGCCAAGTTATCTTTTGTCTTGACATAGTTGATTGCAATCACTCCGTTCGAGATCAACTGCCTAATGGTATCGTGTCTACGACATATATATCGAGACTTATCATTATACATACTACTCTATGTCATTCCAATCACTGATTAACTATCACAGTGTATAAGTACGACAGACACAGGTTTCGTCCAGCTCGGAATATCTTCCAGGAAATTCCTCATCCATTCAACTTCTTCTGTTGCTTTGTCTAGTGCTATAAACTCGGATTCCATAGTTGATCGAGCAATGTATGTCTGCTTTGTGGATTTCTAAGATACTGCTCCTCCACCAATTGTGAATACATACCAACTAGTGGATTTGGAATCTTTTGTATCTGATATCCAATTAGCATCACAAGAACCCTCTAAGACAACGGGATACGTTCCATAATATAATCCGTAGTTCACAGTATATTTAAAATATCTAAGAACTCACATTAGTGCTTTCCAATGGGTGGCATTTAGATTATTCGTAAAACGACTCAGCTTATTTACCAAACAGGCAACATCTGGACGTGTGCAATTTGCGAGATACATCAAGCTCCCTATTAATCAAGAATATTCCAATTGCGATATGGGCTCACCATGATTTTTCGCTAAGTGTTGACTTAGATCCATAGGTGTTTTTACTGTAGAGAGATCGTACACATTGAACATTTTCAATACTGACTCTACATAATGGGATTGTGCCAAAACTATCCCATCGAATATCCTGAGAATTTTAATTCCCAATATAATATCTGCTAGACCCATATCTTTCATATCAAAATTCTTGGTCAACATTTTCTTTGTACTCATGATTACCTCATGATTGTTGCCCATTATAAGCATGTCGTCTACATATAGACAAACGATTACATAACTTTAGGTGTGTATTTGACATAAATGCATTTGTCACATTCATTTATTTTGAATTCATTTGACAGCATTGTTTTGTCAAATTTTTCGTGTCATTGTTTAGGTGCTTGTTTAAGTCCGTATAACGACTTAACAAGTAGACACGCCTTTTCCTCTTTTCCTGGAGCTACAAAACCCTTGGGTTGCTCCATATAGATTTCTTCTTCCGACTCACCATTTAAGAATGCAGTGTTGCGATGGCTATCAGGACTCGTATGGATGTAATCCTTATCACTGGTGAGTAGGTATCGAAGTAATCAATACCTTCCTTTTGCTTGTATCCTTTGGCTATAAGTCTGGCTTTATACTTGTCAATCGATCTATTAGCTTTATACTTGCATTTTAGTATCCACTTACAACCTAATGGTTTAGTACCAGAAGGAATGTCCACTAATTCCCAAGTATGATTATTCATGATGGACTCGATTTCATTATTGACAGCTTTTTTCCACAATGGGTCGTCGGGACTAGAGAGAGCTTCGTTTAATGTTCTTGGGTCCATTTTTGACATAAAATTCATGAAGTCCGGCCCGAACGATTTCTCAACTCTAGCCCGTTTGCTCCGACGTGGCTCTTCGCTTTGATTGTCAATAGTTCTTTTATGACAACTAAGTTCAGAAACGTCATTTTCGTTAGAACTTCCGTTATTATTACTTTGAATGTTTCCCTTCTTATTCGGGAATATATTTTCAAAACATATCGCATTACGAAATTCTATGATTATTCCCACATGAATATCAGGAATATCTGACTTGTGAATTACGAAACGATATGCACTACTGTTATGGACATATCTGACAAATATCGCATCGAACATTTTAGGTTCGATCTTTACTTGCGTTGGCTTGGATACTTCGACCTTTGCTAAACACCCCCCACACTTTCAGGTATTTGTACGATGGCTCGCAACCTTTCTATAGTTCATATGGTGTTTTATCATTTTTATTGTGAGGGATTTTGTTGAGAATGTAGTTTGTCGATAATATAGCTTCCCCCTAGAAGTTCTGCGGTAAGCTTGAATTTATCACCAAGGCATTCATCATTTCCTTTGATTTTTACGTTTAGCAACACCATTTGATTGAGGTGAGTAAGATGTCGTTGTCTGATGGATAATGTCATATTCTGAACAAAACTCATCAAACAGTGCATCATATTATCCACCTCTATCGCTACGAATTATTTTAATTCGTTTATCAAGTTGATTCTCAGCTTCTGTTTTATAGGTTCTGAAAGCTTCTAAGACTTCATCTTTACTTCTTAAAAGAAAGACATTGTTGGATCGTAGAATTTGCTAGAGGAGGGGGGGGGGGGGGGGGGGGGGGGGGAATAACGATCAAAAATTTGAAGCGAGTATGCAGCGGAAAATAAAAATCACAACGCTAACACAAACCAATTTTACTTGGTTTGTAGCCTTCGTCAACTCCTACTCCGAGGCCCGCACTCGTCGAGTGTTTTCATTGGGCAATTACTAATAGTTCGCAAATAAGATTACAATAGTAAATACAGGAACTATTAAAAAGAAAATACTGACAACAATAAAAAGAACTTGAGCCGTAGGTTGTCGGAGAGGCTTCGCAAAGTCGCAGGAGCAGAGAGTAACAGAGCAGTTGTTGGAAGCAGTTGTTGTTCTCAGCTCTGGAGGTAGGCTCCTTTTATAGGAGTGCTCCGGGTGCCCGGATTCCTTCTGGGTGCTTGGGTCGTGACGTCGGCCGTCCAATCAGCGCTCGCCTAGCTGTCAGGATAACTTTTGCCTTCCGGGCGCCCGGACCGATTTCGAGCGCCCGGACCGATTCCGGGCTCCCGGACCAACTCCAAGCGCCCGGATCCCTTCTGAGCGCCCGGACCACCATTTTCCAGAGACTCATTCCCCTGCAATAAAATGTCAATCCGAGGCAAAATAAAAGTTATGGTACCTTGCAAAATAAAGTGTTAGCACAATTTATAATCAAACAGAGTAGTAATTAGATTCTGTCTCTTTGAGACCGGAATCTAGTCACGATCTCAACTTATATTTCCTAAATGGATCTAAGTTGGATCGACGCCTAAGTTCCCTAACCGGGAACACGTCCTCTCAAGTCACTCCCCTCTAGTGACTTACCTTAACTTACCTGCCAGACATCCGATCAGCCCGTCGACCTATCTGGACTTCGTGCCAGCTATCAGGTCAACCCGTCGACCTAGCTGGACTTCGTGCCATACATCCGGTTAGCCCATCGACCTGTATGGACTTCGTGTCAGCTATCCGATTGGCCAGTCGACCTAGTTGGGCTTCGTGCCAGCTATCTGGTCATGCCCGTCAACCTAGCTGGCCTTCGTGCTAGCTATCCGATCAACCCGTTGACCAAGCTGGGTTTCGTGCCAAGTATCCGGTCGGTCCGTCGATCTAGCTGGACTTCTTCTGCACACCCAATCAAAGTGTTAGATTACAACAAAACTAACTTAACTTACTTTGTCATTTATCAAAACCTGAGTTAGACCGTCAGTGCTAACCACACCAACAGACATAACAGAACCTCATGCAGTCATCGATAAAAATAATAAAATACTTTTTACCTCCTCTAGTTTGTACGAATTTTAAGTCACATAGATCACTATGTATTAACTCTAGAGGAGTCGTTGACCTTTCCACCGAATGAAAAGGTAGTCTCGTCATTTTTGCTTCCACTCACACTTCACATTTGTGTGGTTTGTCTATATTGACATTTGGTAATAAATTTAACTTGACGAGACGTTTAAGAGTATTATTATTGACATGTCCAAGTCAATCATGCCATAAATTAAAACACTCAAGAACGTAGCTGGAAGTTTTTATTTTATTACCATCAAATTCACGGTGTATAGTCATTACAACGATTTTGAATAGACTCTGTTCTAAGTACCCCTTACCTATGAATACATCATTCTTCGTAAGTACAAAGTTGTTTGACTGGGACACTAGTCTGAAACTGGCCTTAACAAGTGTTGATCCAGAAACTAGGTTCTTCCTGATGTCGGGAACATGGAGCACATCAATGAGCATTAGCTCTTTCCCAGACGTCATTTTCATAGCAACTTTCCCGAATCCGACAATCGGGGATGTCGTGGAATTGCCCATATAGAGCTTTCTTCCACTTATCGGAGTATAGTTGGAGAACATCGCCTTATCAGAACAGATATGAAGTGTTGCTCCAGTATCGATCCACCACTGCTTCGGGATCCATCATTGTGTTGGCTTCAAACACGACCGTAATGAGATCTAATTCCATGTCGTCAAAAGTTACGACCTGGTTCGCAGCATCCTTTTGACTCTTGGTTGATTTCTTCGGGCATCTACAGTCTTTGGACATGTGTCCTGGCTTTCCGCAATTGTAGCATGTGCCCTTGAATTTCTTACCTTGAGCCTTCTTTTTGGATTGGTTCGGCTTTTTGGTTTTTGGTTCATCTAGGTTCGACATCTTGTCGACTGCCCGCTCATTCCTCTGGAGTCGGACATCTTTCGATTATTTTCCTCAATTCGTAGCCTTAGGATTAGATCTTCAAGTTACATCTCCTTTTTTTGTGCTTCAGGTAATTTTTGAAGTCCTTCCCCAACGGAGGGAGTTTCTTGATTACCACAGCTACTTTGAACGACTCGTTCAGCTTCATGCCTTTGGCATCTAAATCATGCATTATTAGTTGCATGTCTTGGACTTGAGACGTCACGCTCTTGGAATTCATCATCTTGAAATCCAGAAATCGTCTGATAATGAATTTCTTCAATCTGGCGTTTTCGATTTTGTATTTCTTTTCAAGTGATTCCCACAGAGATTTTATCGTTTCCATCGAACAATATACATTATACAACGTGTTATCCAATGCGTTGAGAATGTGGTTGCGGCACAGAAAATCTCTGTGCGACCACGTAGCACATGCAGCCTTACTATCAGACTCACCTTCTGTAACAGCTGGTGGGTCTTCATGCAAAAACCGTACGAGGTTTAACATTGTCAGGTATAACAGCATCTTTTGTTGCCATCGTTTGAAGCTAATTCCATTGAACTTCTCCGGCTTTTCTACGTGTGGAATGGTGGTCGAACCGTCGTTGATCCCAGCCATTAGTTTGCACAATTAAAATTCGTCTTAAAAATTATTGGTATCTTTGAGGTGGTGCAATCTGAGCACAGGCAGAATGACGGTATACCACCGTTTTGGCGAAGTCGAGGTTAGAGTTAGATTCTATCTCTTTAAGACGAATTTGCCCCGCACACTGTGCTCACGGAATACAACAATCGTCTCCCAAGATACAATAACTTTATCTTGCAATAGCAGCACTGCAAATCGCAAGATCTCCGAACCAAAGAGACTTCTCGTACTCTCCAATGCAAGTATCGAATGCAATGCTTGCTTTGCTTGGAAGGAATTGAGTGAATAAAATGAGTATGTGAGAGACTTTATTTATACTAAACGAAGGGGCTTAAGAACCTCTTAGTTCAATTAGATCTCATCCATCTATTTTGAATTGGATGATGAAGATGTATCCTTTTTCAAGAGGCACACTACCTTTTCATTAGATGTCATCCTTTAACTATCCAAAAGGTACTTTAACCTTTTAATTTCTCATTTATAATTTCTAACGTCTAGATTCTTCAATGGCAACAACAATTACTCTTGCAATAAACTAATAAGGATTTTTTGAATTACCTTCTGATCAACAACATCTTCTCTAAGAATTCTCATATCATTGACTACTTCAATCACTTTAGAGAAATACTCTTTAAAAGATTCAGATTCCATCATTTTTAGATTTTCAAACTCCGCAAAAAATTTGAAGTTTGATAGCTTTAGCTTTGTCGTCACCTTGAAATGCTCGTTCTAGAATAACCCAAGCATTCTTTGATTACCACCTATCGATCATAATTATCGCCGATAGAGAAAGTAATAGTTATGGATTCACCATTGCTATATATATATATATATACACAAAATATTCTTCCGCGGCATATATTCGTACGGATCGGTACGGTGGATCAATCCACTGATCGATTCAGCATGCTGAATCGATCAGTGGATCGATTCAACCCCACTTGCTGGTCTTCTCGCGTGCGGTGGATTGGCGTGGCTAAATCGATCAGTGGATCGATTCATCCCTCGTCTTCTCACGCCTGTCTCGTGATTGCGGACAATTCTGGTATCAATCCAACCCCAACCCCAACCGAGGCCGAACCACCCCTCTCCCCCCGTTATAGTAAGGTTCGGGGCAGACGGTTAGAGGCAGCCGCCGGTAGGAGGGCGCGAGAAGACAAGACAGACAAGGCTGAATCGATCGACTGATCGATTCAACCCCGCTGGATTGATCAATGAATCGATTCAGCACGGATTTTGACATGGGCCGCACCAAACCGCATGGGGTATGACGCAAGATATCTGCTATATATATATATATATATATATATATATATATATATATATATATATATATATATATATATATATATATATATATAATGGCATTCTACTCATATGTATTAATTCATTTTTTTTATTCGTTGATATTCCATTAAAATATTAACATGTGTAATTCTTTTAATGCTACGTCGTCTTTATGAAATAGCAGAACATCGTATATATGAAATATATTGAATGTTTTTTTTAATTTAGTAAAAAAATTAATATAAAAGTGTACTAAAAGGAGAAAAAAAAAAAAGTTAGCTGGCTGTCTTCCTCAAATCCTACAAGGTATTCATTCCTAACTAGATCTGCTGAGCTGAAGCCAACTTACAAGAGCAATCCAAATTTGGTGAAACCCCACCTTATTCATTGCATGCTCCTATTTTATTGATTTCAGTTTTTAATTCAATTATCTAACTTTCCATGTCTAATTATAGAGTTTTCTACCACTAGAGTAAATCTAAAAAGTACCAACATCACGAGTAATTCAAATAGACCATATGAAATACTCGTCCTACCTTTTACTCCGCATGTACCAGGGCTACTTTATTCTCACTCTGTGCCTGTCAGCTACTTTCCGTAACAGATCGCTCACATCTTTGATGCCCCGTTGATTGCGAGATTGTTAGCTACACAACCTATTAATTATAAGCCTAATCTATTTAATTATTAATTAAATAGGCAGGCGACCAAACTTGCATAAGATGATTGGTTTAACCAGTTTAAAATCTTCTGTGGATTATAAGTTGTGGCCTGGAGCTTACAAATATGGTGTCGGTCAATGTGTCAATGCATTTAAGACTCATCAACTAGAATTGACACCTCTATTGTCGTAAATAATTCACCTAGAATCTAGCCATAATTAGCCACTGGATCTTATCTAAGTGTAGACCACAGTCTATGAGGGTTCAGATATCTTTACTTCAGCTCACCCAAGTATAGACCCCAGTCCACGAGGGTTCAAGGTTTCTGAATTGAAAGATCAAAAAGCCAATACAGTATTTGATAGTAACTCAACAATGAACACAAGATTATGCTGGTCGCTTATTTCAGGTATCCTCATCGAGTTAAACATTACCCGATCACATAAAATTGAGCTTACAATTTATTACAAGAAACAACAAAAAAAAATGCTTTTTTTTATAAGACACCACCCTGACAAGAGTAGAGCACCCCAGATTTATCAAGAAATCACATGACTCTGGGGATACAAGCCAGGGATCACAATATCAACATGAGAGATGGTAACGGAGAGGCCGAGTTCCAACTCAAGGAACATTGGCTTAAGACTGTAAAAAGCTAGCATACTTGGCCCCAAGGAAAAGCCTTTGGATGCATAGAAGGGCATTCTTCGTCACCTCAGCATTTTCATGATTCATGAGCTTCATCACTCTGTCCTTGGCCTTCAGGTCTGACACGATGATTCTTCCAGCAGGATGATACTTGATAAACTGAGAAAGATCATAGCATGCAACAGCAAGAGCCCTAGGATCGGTAGAAGTGTCAAGGATTGTGATCAGAACACGCAGAATCTGCACAAAACATTCTGAAGTTAAATGCAGGCCAACATTTTCCCCATCTTCATGTCCATTAATAAAGATGGTGCAATTTCAAAACTTAATTAGAAATTAATCTCATTATTAAACACATCACCTGACAATTACACAATGGCCGAATTCAGATTAATGAAACCAATTTTTGTACATTGTTATTTGAGGGAGAGAAAAAAAACAAACTAGAAACCCCTGATTGAGATTAGTGAACAGGCACTACGTGGTCAGGAGACTTCGAACATAAGCCTGTGCCGCCTTTTTAATTTACAAGTACTATCATAAAAGGTAAAAGTCAACAACACCAAAGCAAAACAACATCACCATGTAGCTACAGCCTACATTTGCCACTGCAACTGTGACAAGCATTCTTCATCAAGTTTGTTCCCAGTAATATAATCACAATGAAAGAATAATATTACTTAACCACATATGATATGGATGTATGATCAAACCAATGGCCTTGTATGAGATTTCTCTTGAAAGCACATAAACAAAAAGAATACCTGGAAATCATTTTCTTCAAAATTTGTAATATTCTCTTTCCAGAACCCTGGATCCTTGTGCACAGGATACCAGTCAAGATGACCCAAAAGAACTTCCTGCTTGTACTTATCAAAGGAACTCAAATTTTTTAGGTGAACTTGAAGTCCATCTTCCAGTTGATTCAGAGCATCCAATAAATCCTAGATGGAAAAAATGCATGGTTAAAAGATGCAAATATTAAAATACACGACAAAATATGCACAAAATAAAATAACATAAGGCTGAAAAGCGATTACATGGTGAATTTTAATCTCATTCGGTATGAAATTGCTCTAGTAAAATGCAAATATGTGATAACTAGTTTGAAAAGAAAGCATTGACTTCAAATAGGTCATTTGTAATTTCAAAATATGCAAGGAAAAAACCCACAATTTTTGTGGCAACAAATATGGAGGTCAATGATGATAATGGCATTCTGTCATATGTTGACAAGTGCTGAGCCATTTTCTCCAAAAAACTGTTGGCACAATGATAGGACTAGCAGCATTCCATTACCCATATATTTCTCTTAGAATGATTATCATACAAATGTCCATGGTGATTTCACTGTATCTATGACAAGGCTTTATTCATTTACTTTGCAAGGTCCTCTATATCCAGAGTAGCTTTTCAATCTTAAAAATCAGTATTTATCTCACAATCAGGAGTAACAATCCCAATGAATAGTTTGGTTCATGTTAAACCTAAATCCAAGGTATTTTCTTACATTTACCTTATGGAGTTTAGGATAGTAAAGATTCAAGTGTTCATGTATATGATTTCTAACTGATTATGATTTTAAAACTAATACGCATCATAAAGCATGAAAGGGATGAGATATAACCTCATCACTCCATGCCTGAGCTTTTAGAGACTGAACAATCTGTGGTAATCCAACATCAATCATCTGTGCTCCACATGCTGCCTTGGGTAGCAAATTGCGCAATGTCAAAACAATAACCCTCACAACCTGCAAAATACACACTTTGAGATTCTTCATATCCCTACTACATATAGAAAAATGGAGGCAGTCACAAAATCAAACCTTTTCTTTTGTTGAACCTTTTACAACTTCAACTAGCCTTGGCATAGCCCTAGTAGTGGCCAAGTAGTCAACTGCTCCATCATAGTATGACAAGAGCCAAATGCAAAGGCAAGTTTCATAAAGAAGCTGGAAAAAAAGGAGCAGATTCAGTGTTCACCAAAAACAGTGTCAAGGTTTAGTGTGCCATTCTTAAGCATGTATATGTCCATTTAACAATGTCATTATTACCAGCATTATTAACGACATGTGCACTGGCTGTTAAGATTCAAGTTTGCCTAAAGATCTTGGCCAAATAAAGCGCCTCATTCTAAATGACAGTACAAATGCATAGAACAAAATACAATCTCAAAAAAAGATCAAGTCCAGATCAGAAATGCTTAATCACATAACAAGGAGCGTGTGAAGTAAAAGGTGGGAATATTCACAAATTTAGTAGTATTGGTCAGAGTAGCCAATACCAAAAATCTATTAATATTTACATATTTCTTTGATTAATTGACTAAATAATTTGTATTCTTGACAAACTATCAGAAAGTAAAGCATATGGCATAAGATGAAAATTCACAGACCAATGAATATGGAGTTAAACCCTTAGACAAGCTTGAGAAATTTATTAGTTATCCAAAATATCCAATAAAACATATATTAAGGTAGATGTCCAAGGTATTTGGAATCAACTACACGGACCTAATCCTTTATTTAATTGATAATGTGTAATTTTTTTAGAGTAACTCAATAATTTGTATACACTTGTGTTGCCCAATTAAAAAACATTATTTAAATAAATATTTATTGGCGAGCAGAGCCCAAAATAAAAGGGTATTAAATTGTTGGCCACTGCATATGGAATTGAGCTCCTTACACAAGCTCATATGGCAATGGTGCAAATGGAATTGAGCTCCTTAAAGCTTGACAAATCTAGTTGGGCAACTTTACAATTGTCCATTTGAATTTTGATGTGTAAGGATACTTACAAATCTACCAAAACCCAGATTAAAATTTGCTTTGCAAAATGGTTTCTGAAATACACCCACAAAAAAAAAAGGCTTGGGGAATCTAGTCCTTTGCAATGGAGAGAATAATGAGTTAAAATTTCCCAAATTGAGACAATCTGGGTTGTTCGACAGTAAGGGTAACCTATCTAGCCCCCAAACACTAAGAGAATTCACAGATTAGCTTGTGTTCATCCAGCACCAAATTGAAACAAGCATGTGAACCCATCTAAGAGAATTCATAAATCTCAAGTAATATATAATAATTCTTAATTCAATATGAGAAAGACACATGCAGTATCTGGTCAGGTTCTTTACTTCTTCAATCAACTAAATTGAAATATAGGACAGGTAGAAGATTTTGTGAGCTTTTTTCTTCATTGATCAATCAATTTCTAGCTACTTTTTCATTATTTGACACTTCACATGCAACTAAGGGTAACCTATCTAGCCACCAAACACTAAGACAATTCACAGATTAGCTTCTGTTCATCCAGCACCAAATTGCAACAGGCATGTGAACCCATCTAAAGAGATCTCATAAATCTCAAATAATGTATAATAATTCAATATGAGTAAGACACATGCAGTATGTGGTCAGGTTCTTTGTTTCTTCAATCAACTAAATTGCAATATGGGACAGGTAGAAGATTTTGTGAGCTTTTTTCTTCATTGATTAATCAATTTCTAGCTACTTTTCCATTCTTTAACGCTTCCTCCACATCACATCAGAATGAGTAGAAATGATAAATGGGTACAATTGTAGCAATATGAATGTTTCTTGACCTAGCTTCTCCATTAGTAGATTCAATGGTGCCTATGACATTCAACACAGGTTACTAGCAGCATTATGTACCTCGGGCAATCCGAATGTGGATATGCAAACTTATGGCATTGACAGCTTTTCTAAAGGTTTTAAACCCCAAATTGATGGATGAGGATCAGCCTACCAACACTTAGCTCACTGCAATTGGAAGGGTTTTGACAAAAAAAAATAAAAATCAAAAATAGGCTTAATTTACTATCTTATAACTTATTTGAGGGATGATCGTAATCGGTGAGTCAATTCAAATCAAAACAATCAAACAAAATATCAAACTATCATTCGAGCTAATGAAAGATAGTGTCTTTTTCTATTATTTTTCGATCAAAAAGACATTGTGAATAAAGCAGAGGTTATAGGTGCACTTCACAGCCGATGCATAGATACCAATGTGTCGACAGGTATGGTATGCTACCAGAAATGCACCTAAGAGGCCAAGGAATGATATTAGTAGTAGATCGAGATTTTAAACACATCATGTGGGTTCCTAGGTGAGTTCTTGGGTGACTTGTGATGATACTGATCTGTACGAGGACAAATATGTGAATTCATTCATATAGAAGAGAGTTGTAAAGAATTCATGTTTCTTGGAAAGAGTGCTACAGCCTATTTTCAGGATTTTCCGTGGCTGGTTTTTCATCTGATGATCACATAAAGATACAACATCAACATGACCATTCTAAACCGCAGCCATCTCTCTAGTTCTCATTTCCATTGCACTGACACTACACTTTTGCATGAACCATTTATGTACCATTAAACATGTTCAAGGATATAAAAGGTGACATGAAATTACTAATGCATGCAATATATGATCAAACCTACTATTTGATGGTATTAACCCCAAAAAAATACATGATTACTAAATATCAAAAAAGCATCAAAGAATTCTGCAAGTTCAAATCTATAATCACATCTGCAGGAATCTAAACCCATCACATCTGCAGGAATCTATAATTGCATTACCTGGATGGACTGCTGAGTTGATGCTGGTGAAATCAACGGAATTAACAGTTTGATACCGTCTGCTTGAACAAATGAAGTCCTTACAGAGGGTTCTCTTAGCAAATTCGTCAGGCAATTTATGGCCAAAGGTAAAGAACATGCAGGATGAGATGGGTTATTCAGCTGAAAATCAAACACTTTCAGTTAGAAAAAACAACATATTAGTGATGTTTCAATATCTTCGGTGATCTACTAGTTCAGTTGAGATAAATTTTTAGAAGCATTCCTTAAATGGCAGGTGGTGGAGTTCAAAAAAATATTCTGTCAGTAAACTAAATGCTACCTAAATACAACTCAAGCAAGTAACCTAGAAATTATGAAACTGATAAAAATAACAAATCAAGTGAAATTTAGAAAGCACTTCGAGTAGTATTTTCAAGTTATATGTTCCAACATTAACAATTTACCTATATGTAAAATCAGCTCAAGTCGAAATATCACAATTATTATGTATGAAGTAAAATTTATTAGTTGTACCTTGTGGAGTTTAGAAAAAAAAACTGATACAAAGTTGTATGCTGAGAAATTGCATTAAGCACAGATTTTAACCTGAAAACAAAGCCAATTAAGTAGTCCTTCTAGAACATCATCTATAGTTGAGTTGCTTCCTGACTGTGAGGTTTCTCCATTTATAGTGAAGGCATCACGAGCTTTTTGTCGAACACTGCAAAGATAAACTATAAATTTCATTGAATTAAATTATCAAAAATGAATGTCATTTAATAATGCAAGTACCTCACTATTAGAGTCAATATTTTACAGCTCTTCTCTTGTATGAACCAATTTCCCTCATGAAGCCATCTGATAATTTGGACATGTGATTTGTTAATAGGATAAATAAAAATCAAAAAAATTTCTATACAACATGAAGTCATGAATTAGTTATGCAAGGAAACAAGGCAACAAACCTATAATTAAAAGAGGATCTTAGAAAACAGAAATAATTTCAAGGAAAGAAAATAAAATTTGCATGTCAGTGACCTTAAAAAATAGAATATTCGTTGTGCGTTAAAAGTTTTATCCTTTGTTGCATAATGCCCTTTAATATGATCCACCAGAATTTACCTTTGCTTGAAAAATGATTCCATTCATTTTTTAGAAAACCCTAATCAAGGTTGGGAATAAGTTAAAGTTCTGTAATTGAAAGGTAAAACTAAAAGCATTCTGCAAACTTCTGGGTCATCTTGCGAATAAAAAATAAACTCTGAAGGCATGTTACAAAATTCCAATGGTCATTTTGAAAAAGAGTTCGGCTTTAGGAGAGAAGAAAATTTCCTAAAAAAGAAAGCCAATGAAACCAAAAACACCATATCTTTGGAAACTAATACATAAATACAAATTCAAAATCGAGTTAGACACAAGATATCACTAACTTGAATTTATCCACACCATATAAATTTTCATTTTTCACTGCAAAATCCACTACAACCACTGAACAAAGACACAACTGATACAAAAACAACAATGTTAATTTGCTAAAATAAAGACACCTAATGCATAAAATAAACTTGTTAATTCAGACACACTAAAGTTCCAACTGCAATAAAGATTCCTCATGATTCAGTCAACGAGAATATAGTAGTTTCAATTGTCAGACCTCAAAGATGAAATTAATTGCTATTCTTCTTGATAATAATATGTGATGCCCGAATGTTGAAAATAACTTAACTTAAGAAAGGTCGGTAAGTGTCTTCACTTGTTTTATGAAATAGACCAGAGCGTTTGGGATTTGCTGCAAATAACAGCATGAAGTAGATTGAGATAAGTAACATGAGACAAAACTCTTGCCCTATTAATTCACCATATCTTACCTGTAAGCATTTCATCAATAAGAGCAAGCACATATTCCACTGTTTCTTCCTTGGATATATCACGTAAAATATCTGTGAACACCCGTACATAAGATGGTCCATCCTGTCAAAATTGAGGTTTAAATTGAGCAGTATACTGAAATTAATCAGACAACAAAGTGTTTTATTGGTAACTAATATTTAAATGCGTAGTAGATAGGAGAACCAATACAACAACAGTTCTACGCTATTGCTCTATCTCATACTATACTATCATCTATACTTAAATAAATTTTATCTTATTTTATTATTACTAACAAAGTCTTTTTTAATTTTCCTCTTCCTATATTTGTCATAATTTCACATCGCCTAATCAGAACATTTATTAGTCGTCTAAGTACATATATGCATCATCTTAAACGTATCCCTTAGAATTATCCCCATGTAACTCTGACTTTCTCTTTGATACTCTTATTTTGTATTCTGTCCTATGTCCACACATCCACCTTAACTTCCTTATTTCTGCAACTCTCATCTTCTGCTCATGTGCTCAAATCATAGCCCAACATTCAACATTATATAACATAATAGATCTAACCATCATTTTATAGAACTTCCCTTTAACTTTCAAAGGTACTTTATGATCACATAAAACAACGACACCCTCCTCCATTTTAACCATCTTGTTTGTATTCTATATAAGGCATCTCTCTCGATCCCTCCGTTGTTTTGCAAAAACGATACTAAATGCTTAAAATTCTACAACTCGTCTCTCCTATTTTAACAATTGCCTCATTACTCCTAATATTGCTAAACTTAAATTCTATATATTTTGTTTTTATTCTATTAAGCCTAAAACATTTCATTTCTAGTGTTTCCCGCTAAGATTCTAGTTTAATATTTACGTCTTCAGGTGTCTCATCTACAAAAACAATATCAAACAACATACACTGTGTTTTGAATGTGTCTTCATCATGATTAGTGTAAAAAGATAGGAACTTAGAGGTTAACTCTATCTTTATTGAAAATGTTTTAATTAATCCGTATGAAATCTTCACTCTGGTCGTTATATTTTTGTATATATCCTTAATTAGTTCAATATATATTACGCTATCATCTTTCTTTTCTAGAATTCTCCATATAATTTCTCTTGTAATTCTAACATAAGTTTTTTCTAAGTCAATGAATACCATATGTAGATCTTGCTTTTGCTCACGCTATTTTTCACTTAGTTGTCTGATAAAATGTATAGCTTCTATTGTCGACCTTCCAGAAATGAACCCAAATTAATTTTTGATTACCGTGGTCTCCTTTCTTAACCTCTTTTCTATTACTCTTTCCCAAATTTCATGGTATGACTCATTAGTTTAATACCTCTATAGATTGCACAATTTTGTATGTATGTCTTATATAAGGAAAGTAGAATGCTTATCCTCCGATCAGGCATTTTTTTTGTTTTCAATATCATGTTAAATAATTTTGTACCATGTCTCTATTGGAATATCATCTGATCTAAAGATTTTTCCATTTTGCATCTTATTTAAAATTTATTCTATTACAAAAATTTGAATTCTACGATAAAAATTTAAATTTCTATATTCATTTGATATACTTTCTTAACCTCTATAATACTTACCGTGGTCTCCTTTCTTAACCTCTTTTCTATTACTCTTTCCCAAATTTCATGGTATGACTCATTAGTTTAATACCCCTATAGTTTGCACAATTTTTTACATCTGTCTTATATAAGGGAACTAGAATACTTACTCTCCGATCAGGCATGTTTTTCGTTTTCAATATCATGTTAAATAATTTTGTACCATGCCCCTATCGGAATATCATCTAATCTAATGAATTTTTCATTTTGCATCCCATTTAAAATTTATTCTACTTCAGAAGTTTGAATTTACGATAAAAATTTAAATTTTTATATTCATTTGACCTACTTAAATTACCTAAGTTAAGTTGGTCACCTAAACATTCATTAAAAAGTTGATGAAAATAACTCTTCTACCGTTCTTTTATTTCTACATCATTTACTAGTACCTTATCGCATTCACCTTTAATACATCTTGTTTGGGTACGATCTCTTGTCTTCCTCCCTATCATTTTAGCTATTCTATAAATGTCTCTTTCCTCTTCTTTTGTATCCAATTTTTAATATAACCGTTCAAAAGTTTCATTTTTTTGTTTCATTCATTACTTTCTTAGCCACTTTCTTGGCTATTGTATATTTTTTAAATTTTCATCAGTCTTACAAATATATAATTCCTTATAGACGGTTCATTTTTTCGTCACTTTCTTTTATCTTATTCCACCATTAAGATTCCTTATTCGTTGGCGCACCTACTATTTTTAACTTTGATACTATCTTATCTCATGTCATATTAGAGTCACTGTATATTTCACCTAACGTTTGCACTCGTACCTTCTCTTTAAATATATTTTAGTTCACATCCTTTAACTTCCACCACTTAATTCTAAGAATCGTGTATTGAAATGTATATCCAACACTACTAACTTATATTAGGTAGTTAAGTTTTCTTACCTTGCAAATTTTACAGATCTTTCCATCCCTATTCCTAACCATAAGAAAATCAATTTGCGATTTATTATTTCCACTTTTGAACGTGATCAAATGTTCTCTTTTATTAAAAAATGTATTAGCTAGTATAAAATCATATTCTATCACAAAATCCAATATAATTTTCCCTTAATCATTTCTTATTCCAAACCCATAACTCATATGCACCCTCTCATATTCTTCATTTTTCACTCTGACATGTCATTTCGATCGCCTCCTATTAAAATCATTTCATTTGATGAAATATTTTGTAATACTTCATCTAAGTCGTCCCAAAATCTTGATTTGGTATATTTATCTAATACTACTTGAGGTGTATATATACTAATTACGTTCATAGTTTCTTTTGTCACTACCATCTTGAGAGCTATAATTTTATCTTCCTTTCTATCTAATTTTACAACTTCATCCTTTAACGAACTATCTATAACCATACCTACTCCATTTCTTGTTTTATTCTTTCTTGTGTAAGCCGAGTTCTCTATTATCTTTACCTTCTCGCCTACCTATTTTAACTCTTGTATACCCAAAATACTAATTCTTCTCCTAATCATCGTATCCACTATCTCCATTGTCTAACAAGTGAGAGTTCCTATGTTCATGTTCCAAATCTTAGACTATTAATTTTCCTATAATTTTTTTTTCTTCCAACTTATGGTGTGAAAACTCTTACTTATTTAACACTACACCTAAGTTCTCATGGAAATATGGCGATCATTGCCAATTGTAAATACATTACAATCGGACCCTGCAATGCGAACTTTTACATATTCAACATTAGTATTAGCATAATAATTTAATGTATTCATTAATTGAACATTTGTTATAGTTTAACGCTAGCTGACAATCTAACGCAACCCTCTTTTATCAGAGCTTGGGACCGACCATGACTAGTTCATTATGGGTGGAGTTGCAGGAGAACTAATAAGTATCACAAATCTTTGGTCAATTTTTCGAAGCTAATTTCGGTGAAAAAAAATCATTAAGCTTGTATTATCGACTCCCAATAACTCAAGTGAATACTTTGAAATGTTTAAATAGCCAGAGAAAGTATTAAGGATATCTAATCAATTTAAACTAGAACTAGTGTTATGAAACAATATCAAGTGGCAAGGGTCAAGAAAAGTAATGTGTCATAATAAATCAAGGAGAATAATAGCTAAATGCGTCAACCATAGCGGTAGCCAAGATTAAATAGAATGCTAATTAAATGTTTATCATGTTCTAAAGAGCAACAAATAATAACCTTAAACAAATATGACCTTACATCAATGTACATTTAGATGGAAATAAGATGCTAAAAGAGCAATTTGATTAAGACAAATTACAATTAGAATCAGATTAAACATGGTTAAGCACCTTTACATAGGATATGGAAACTCATTTGACATTACATTTTTATAACATCATGGATTCCAGAATTAGAAGCCTTCAGAAGTCATCTATGTACTACATATTTGTAATTTGGGGAGCTGAGAATTGTAGGTTGCTCTCTTCAATAGGAACATGACGCATTTTCAATAAAATAAATGCTGAGAAAGGGATGCAGAATCCTGAAGATGATCTAGTGCACTAAATTATCATCAATGTCCCACAAATCAACAGGGATGTGACAATATTTAATCATAGCCAGTTCCAAACAGTTTGTGGTGATCAAATACATCAAAAAGGCAATAACATATTTAAAAGGCTGTTAATTAATTAAAAGTCTTAAATTTTCAAGAAGTTTATGCAAATCTTTGATTTACTTTAAATTAATACCAATTATTTTTAAATTGTTTCCGTATTATTATATTGTTGTCTGGTCAACAAAATTGCCAATGCAGGATGATTAAAAATGCACAACTGGATTTGTTGTGACCTTGTCATGTTCACCTTTAAAATAATTTTTTTTATAAATTTGTAGTTTCCAAGCTCTAGATGAGAATTCATCAGTAATTGCTCCAAATCTTTAGGGCACCTCCAATAGAAAGATTTGTAAAATGAAGCTAACCTTAAATAAACAACTAAAAACTAACTAGAAGAAACCGATTTAAGAATGAATACCTCCATGAGGAGTCAAAGATGAAAGCATGGTATCATTTCACCCTAGAGGTTTGTGAAACATCATACCAAATTACTATGAACATTCTGAGCCATAAATGACTTCTGAAATTATCCAAGAGGAATTTCTAGAGTTAGATTATTTAGTTCAATTTGGTTAAGACACCTTTAGATTGTATTTAATGGGTTGAAGCTTAACAAGGGTCAGTTTATATTACACCGTCCTACAAATAGCTAATGGATATATTTTCACCCTGAGATGCATTTTGGGTCATGACCGTTGTGTGGAATAATCTAAGAAAAATCACGAAGCTAATAGAGATTAAAATTAAAGAGAAATTGAATTGCAACATTTTTAGCTTATAGCTTATTAAGAGCCAATTTGATTAATTCTAACCTCTGAGTGCCTTGTGGAATATATTTTAACCCTGGAATGGTATTCCAACCAATGATCAACATGTGAAATTATCCAAGAGAAATTATTCATTCTACTTTAGAATCAAACTACTGTGATAAATAGAATTGTGGATCTTCACATTATAACTTCCGAAGGGTCAATTTATAACAATCCATGAGTGATTTGCAGAATAAGTGTTACTCTTGGATGACATTTTGGCCTATGATCAACTTGTGAAATTATCTAAGAGGAATCTTTAGATTGACAAAAGATCATACTAGTAAGTAAAATTTAATTATGACATCTTCTGGTTGTAGCTTATGAAGAATTAGTTTATATTGTTTCAATCTACGATCCACTTGTGGAATTATCTGAGAGAAACAACAAATCCTATATTTTTGGTTTCTGCTTGTGAAGATGTCAACAACTTATTCTTTATTGTGAACCATGAGTCACTTATGTAATAAATTTATACGAAGGATAAAGCTTTTGAAGTGTTGATCTGAACCAGTAGGCACAGGTAGAATTACTATTTCACTCACCGACCAACACATGGAGCACTACAAAATTGTGAGACTACAACACCATGCGACTGGCGAATGAAAATACAGTTTATTTAATCAATGTTTAAAAAATGATAATTTATTCAATCAATGCTTTAAAACAACTAGTAGTTTATTACTAAAATTTGTTATTTTAATATGACTTGGATAAAAAAACTAAAATCTGGGTGAAAACCCTTGCAGTATACATTGCCTGTTATGATTCATTAAACATCTAGAATAGAAAAGTGAATAACTCACATGAAAGACTATATAAGAGAAAATAGCAATGTGTATGCATGCAACACAGAAATGTGCGAAGAAATGTCAGCATATGACGCAAAAAATAAAACAAAGTGGAATGCTAGAATGCCAGAGTTAACCTGTATAGCATGGACACTCAATTAAAAAAAAATTAGTGTCGGACACGTACACGACACACAAATAAGCATGTCAAATATGGCAAAAATCGTGTCATTGACTTTTTTAAAGTGAGTTGGATACGGCTAGGACACGGATGGGACACGTTTCTAAATACGTTTGGGCTCAATTGCAAAAAATTAAAAGTTACAAGGGTTAAATTGAAAAACAATAAATTTCTAAGGACTAACTAATAAATAAATAAAAATGAATTAAGCTTTAAAAAGTCCTAAATTTGTCCTTTCTTCGGTCTTTCATGCTCCCGATCATTTCATACTCTCAGTTCTTTCATCATTAATCATCATAACACCACTCGTTGCTGCTTGCTGCCGCACTCCAATTTTTAGCAAGTTTACTTTTCTATTTTTTTCTTCTAAACTCACTGCTCAGAATTTGTTTTTTCTTTTGGGAATTGTGTCTTCTTAATTGTTGTTTTTTAGCCAAAAATTTAAAATGTTCAGCCTATTTTGCAATGGAATAACACTTCTTTAATTTGTTACACCAAAAGAAAAAATATTGACCAGTAGGATGTTGGAAAGTCTATTGAGCAATATGTCTATGTTATTTTCAACCTATTTGCCATAGAAAGTTGTCAAAATGAGAGTGGACAGAAGGATGTTAATGATTATTCTCCTATGTGAAAATTTGAAGTCAAGGTGGAAAAGGCAGTTGAAGGAGGAAATGTCACTTGGTCATGCAATATATGTACTAAAGTGTGCAAAGGATCATATTCGAGGGTGAAAGCACACTCGTTAAAACAAAAATGTGCTGGAATTGCTGGTTGTACTACTGTTAAACTGGATCAAATGAAGTGTATGCAATAACTTGTGGATGATGCGGAATTGAAAAAGAAGAATTCTAAACAAAAAGAAGTTTCGTTGCCTTCGCCATCTATATCATCAAACATGGCTTTAAAATCCTCATTTAGTGGTGCTTTGCAAAGTGATGATCCAACTCCAACAAAGAAAAGAAAAGGACCACCTGCCTCTCTTGAAAAAGCTTTTAACTTGAATGCTAGAGATGAACTCCACTCTAAAATTGCGAGGTTTTACACTAGGGGGTTATCTTTCAATATTGCTAGGAATCCTCATTATGTTTGTGCTTTCAGCTTGGCTACTCAACGTATCTTCCACTTGGATATAATTTATTGAGAACTTCACTTCTTCAAAAAGAAAAAACTCATATTGAAAAGTTGTAAGAGCCAACAAAAGCTAGTTGGATGTGCAAGGAAGACCGCTAATTAATATCATAGCCATGTGTGAAAGTGGTCCTATGTTTTTGAAAGCGATAAATTGCAAAGGTGAGTACAAGGATAAAATTTTCATCTCTAAGTTGCTCATTAATGCCATAAATGAAGTGGGACATCATAATATTGTCCAAGTGGTGACCGATAATGATCCTATTTGCAAAGATGTTGGGTTACTCATTGAGGCAAAGTACCCACACATATTTTGGACTCCTTGTGTTGTGCACACATTGAATTTTACTTTGAAGAATATTTGTGCACCGACTGACTCTTACAAAACAAAGAAGCCTTTGATGAGTGGAAGTGAATAGCAGAAATAGCAAATGATGCATCAATGTTCAAGAATTTTATCATGAATCACAATATGAGATTATTGATGTTCAACGATAACTCAAACTTGAAGATGCTATCACTTGAGCATACTCGATTTGCTTCCACGATCATTATGCTTAAAAAGTTTAGACAAATTAAGAAATGTCTTGAAAACATGGTGATTAGTGCAAGATGGTATCTATACAAGTTGGAGGATGTAGCGAAGGCCAGAGCAACGAAGTACAAGATATTGGATGATCAACCTTGTCTTCATTTAGTCTATAAGTGGTGGGATGAAATGATAGAGAAAATGAGAGTTGCTATCTCAAAGGGCCTCATAGTGGAGATTCAAAATTTTATGAGGTTGTTCATAATATTCTGGTGGAGCGATAGAATAAAAGCAATACACCTCTACATTGTTTGGTGTATTCTTTCTAAATTTTAGCAAATTAAAAATATTAGTTCATGAATGATGTTAAACTATCAATCTTTTTACATAGGTATTATAGCCATGAGTGGCTCCAAATATCTCCCAATCATCTTTCTTCTCATAGGGACATCGAAGTTTCAAGGGAAAGGAAAAAGTGCATTGAAAGATATTACTCCAATTCATCTAAATGAAGAAGTGTCAATGAGGAGTTTGTCTCTTTTTCAGTTGTCATTGATGATTTTTCTGATAATGATACAATGTGTGATTGAGGTTAGATATATCCAACTAAGTGGTAGTTTATCCATGGTGCTTCTGCACTTCAAAGTTTAGCTTTAAAGCTACTTGGACAACCATCTTCTTCTTCTTCTTATGAGAGAAATTAGAGCACCTACAATTTCATACACTCATTGAAGAGGAACAAGATAACACCACAAAGAGCGGAAGATTTGGTGCATGTTCACTATAATCCTCGTCTTTATCTAGGAGACCACATTATAGTGAAGGAGAAAGTAAGATGTTGGAGCTGATGGATTTAATTCCATGAACATGGAGGGTGCTGCTATCCTTGAAATTGCCAATTTGTCTCTTGATGAACCTGAATTGGAGTCAGTCTCATTTACTGACGAAAGCGATGTTGGTGATGAGGTCGATTTGGATGTTTGATTTTTTTTTACTTGTTTAAGATGGATTTGGTGTTTTATATTTTGTTATGTTTACTTTTTGTTTGTAATAGATATTATGATTGATGTAATATGATTTTCTATTCTAGGATTTTTAATACTATATATATTTTTTAATAATTGTTGTATCCTAGCCGTATCGTGTCTTATATTTTCAAAATATTCCGTATCGCTGTATCCATGTCGTGTCCAATACGATACTTGTATCCAGGCAACATAGGAGTTAACAAACAGAATAAGAAAAAGAAAATAATCAGGTACTTACATCATCAAGCAAAGAAGCTTTTTGGCTTTCCGATTTTTTATCATAGCGCCTCAATAACTGAAGATGTGTACCAGTAATGAGCTTTGTAGACATGTAAGTTTCCCATGGTATATCACTCCTGAGAACCTTCAAATGCATAATGTTGGAAAAGAATGTGTTAATTATGTTTCTGTGACAGTAGATGCTTTAGAAAGGATCTACACCATCATCATCCTTCTGAAAATCAAATTAGTGTCACATTTATTATACTGCTCGGGTTGTTCTTTCCTAGTTAGTGAAATGAGGTAAAATCCTATTCAAAATCTAGTCTTTTAATGATTCAGATTATTTTTAGATTTAGTAACATTTTAGAAGACATGGTCATTTACTTTATAGTGGTAGTAAAGGCAATATAAAGAGGATTATTAATTCATGTACATCAGCTTCTGCTGCCACTTTTAGAAATGCCTGCATTCTGCAACAAATGCAACCTAAACATCTTAATATCTAAATCCCGTTTTGTAGCATATCTTGGAATTCCCTAATGAAAGGACTAAGAAGCTTGTAATTGTCATCATCATGGGAGACCAGGAAAGCTTCCAAAAGCGATTTAAAAGGTATAGGTTAGGGACTGTCTACTTTATTTCATAAGTTCATGAAGCTAAGGAAAAAAGAAATGTTTATGGAAAAAAGATAATTATGATTTCTCATGATTCAACCAATTCTTCACTTTTAAAATTAAGATAATTCCTTTTTGATTTTTTTAATCATAAAATTCATAAGAATAATCATGATCATAAACATGTTACATTCGAATGGAATTTCACTAAATTAGGTAACCAACAAACAGCTTTGAGATA
Organism: Zingiber officinale; assembly: GCF_018446385.1. Classification (NCBI taxonomy): domain Eukaryota; kingdom Viridiplantae; phylum Streptophyta; class Magnoliopsida; order Zingiberales; family Zingiberaceae; genus Zingiber; species Zingiber officinale. The sequence continues at coordinate 92,165,672 of NC_056004.1, forward strand.
TAGAGGAGTAACATCAGATCACCAACCTCCTCTGTTGTCAGCTCAGCACGAGCCATTATTAACAATGAATTACACCACAATATATAACAGTGTCTTCAACTGGACTCCAGCAATAACAGATCTATATAAAACCTAAGAAAACAAAATCAAAATAATATTAAAAGATATGATGAATATGCAAACCAAATTTCCGAATAGTAGGAAAATTCGCAGAACTCATGATGATCATATTCTAGGATCAACTTATTATAGAGAAAAACTGAGACTAATTGAGGTTGGAGACCTCACATTGTGTCGTCGTTGATGCTCATGTTTTATATGTGATAGAAAACAAGATTCTGTGGATACTGGATACAGTGGTTCAGACTAGCTTTTAAACAATTGACAATGGAATGAGACTAAAACAAAACGAAGATATAATTTTAGTACTTAAAACTTCCAATAACCATATATCTATTTACATAGCCATTGCACATGCATAACTTTATAAACTTTAATTTACTTGAAGCAAAATTGTAGATACTTATTAAAATTAAATAAAATCAAATAATATTAGTTTTAACAATAAGAATGTTTATTATTTAATATTTCATATTATAGAACTTAATTGAAGAGGAGCTTTATGCAAAGGTAAAGTTATTGCCGTGTGACCTAAAGGTTATAAATTCGAGTCTCGAAAACAACCTCTTACAAAGCAAGGTAAAACTACATACAATAAACCCTTCCCGCAGACTCCGCATTGGCAGAGCTTCACGCACCAAGATGCTCTTTTTTTACAGATCTTAATTGGGACCTAAATCCCAAATGGAAAATCCATGAATTTTCAAAATCCGCCTAATTCAACCACATCGTTGGCCTAATTTCATTTGTTATCATCTATTTTCTAGAGGAATCTAAACTTATTTCTGGATAATTTTTCAAAATCCTAAGTGTTTTTAAACTTCTCTGATAACCTTTGTGAAATAATTGATTTCTCATATTTGACATTTTTTTGAGTAAAATGAACATTTCAAACCTATATCATAAAGCAAAGTTAAAATTATGCTAGATATGTGAACAATTCAATAAGACTATTAAATCATTGTATTTTTGCACAAGGAGTAATAACATCCTATAAGATGAATAACAAACATAAAAGTTAGAAAATGATTGTTAATATAGAATTTACAAAGATTTTTCATACAATTGAAAGTCTTCTAAGATTGCCTTAGATGGTCTTGGATGGTATAGTATTAAAAAATTATTTTCTTCAAGTGCTGTAAAACTTGAAATTGTCTAGGTGAATACGCACTTCAAATGCACTGCAGTTTGGTGCACACATGAACCAATATAACTTGATAAATAAAATTTCTTCTCCATTAGATGCCTAATAGATGGTTAATATTAACTATATGTTAATTCAAGTAACCAAGATTGTTCAGGTAGGTTTTCCTACAATTTTGGCACTGGGCATAGGATGATTTTTATTATTGATTTGACTTGCTTATTAAATGCTTATTAATTAACTGCTTTTAGAAGGTAAGTTTCAAACAATCTTCAATAAATTTTAAGGTAAAAAGTAGCAAAGCTAATTGCCAAATGAACAAAGTTGTTAGATGAAAGACATGTTTTTATGCACCTTTAGCATATGCAGTTTAAGGTTATAAATAACCAATGCAAACAGAGTCACTGCTTAAAAAAAAATAATCTATACAATGTTTCACCAAGAATCTTAATCTTCTAATCCTAATGAATATATCCTAACCTATCTGATGTCATAACAAATTTATTCTACCCTTAGAAATTTAATCCAAATTACATCATCAGTATCTTACACAACTACAAAACTAATAAAAGAAGTTAATAAATATATGGGATTAAAAAACTTATTTAACATTTCTCTCCCACACTTATTTTACAAAATCAGTCAACTTATTTTTTATTTTTTTAAATAAAATATTATATAATTTTTTGGTGGCCTGATGACACGACCTATTTATGTATGACACAACATGAATTACCACTAGCCACCCCTAATCATGATAAACTTTATGATAACATTTATATTTGTTTATTTATCTATTCAAACTTATTTACTAAAACAAGCTTAAAATTTAAATTTTAACCAAGCTTGACTATAGGAAACCTAGATTTACCAAATTTGCTAGTGGAATAATCTTCAATTATTTATATCACCCTTGAAAAGAAATCATTGGAATAGGAAGACAACTATCATTCACCATCTAAGAATCTTCTTAGTAGAGAGAATGAGAGTAAGAAAAATCAGTTATATGCATCTCTTGTCATGTTTTGTATCATTTATCACAATGTTCATGCATTCCATATACAATAACTACATGGTTGGATCCAATCTGCATTCCTTCATCTCTCACTCACACATCATGATATTCTCTCTAGAAAGTTTATACTTGATAAATAGGTTGTGCAACTAGACAAGTAGCTACAATTATAACTATGAATTTGTTACAAACCTCATAATAGCTACGACGCTTAAAAAAAGTCACTTTATCTTGTAGTATCCTAGATTTGTCATTTAATCAAAACATTTATAATCCCTCAATATGATCTTGTGTGTCACACCCCAGGTGGGTCTCCACAACCATCAGCATGGCATAGAATTCACAACAGTCATACATGTAAGATTAATTAAGCTTTTTAAAAAATTGTTATATCACAAAAAAGTTAATCTCGTTTTAAAAATAAGTTATCTACATAAATAGATTAATTCTTGTCTACCCATTTATATATTTAACTCGTGTTGTATGACTTTAATGATTCACCTATTAATCGTATTTTAACACAAACTAGATCTAGTCGTATAATTGATTCATGTCTAATTTTACAAGCTCTAATCATGACTAAACTTGACTTAGATTTGATTTGTTTACTATCCCTGGGGCCCTTCCCTAGAACCCCACATTAGTAGGAGTTTCGTGCACCGGACTGTCTTTTTTTTTTATTATCCTAAATCCAAGTAGACATAGAAATATTTTCATCTAAATAGAATTTAATCAATTAAGTTGATTTGTGAAAATAAAAAATCCAATAGAAAAACAGTGTCGCTGGCTTCCTCACTTATTTTGGTTTGTCACAGGCATCCCAAATCAATAACCTATAAGACATGTTCCTTCCATCAACACTTCAGTGGCATAAGACTTGCAAAGAACTCGACAAGGCACCGGGTGCATACAGGACCAGCCCATTTTTTCTTGCATTTTTATCCAACGCAAAATCCATGAACATTCAAGATTTGCAAATAATTTATTCTTTAATTCAATTTTTCCTATATTTAATTCATTAGATCTGCTTGTGCAAGTAAGTATCAAATTGATAAGTTCATACCCTCAATTCTTTTATTGTATCTTAAGTCTATTTTCTCAAAATTTTAATAAAATCTACTACATTCTTATATTTGTATCTTTTACGAATTTTATTTTGTTATTATCAAGTAGGCATATCTAGATAACGTTTAGAACTTTAGATTTTTATTATCGTCCAATTAAATTTCTATTTATCCTTGATGTTTCAACAAAAGAAATTTGTCATTCAATAAGCGAAAGTATTGTCAACGCATAGTCCATTCGTCGCCGTACACAAACAATGAGAAAACTAATTAGCACACCAATGAACCACAGTAATAGTGCAAGGTGATATAATCAGGACAATAAAAGTCATTCACGGTCAAATCCGCTAAGGAACCAGAAAAAAAAATGCAATTGATCGATACTACTGCTGTGGGATTGTTGTCCTTACACTCACCAACATATCTAACATAGCAATTATGATGCATATCAAGAAAGATCGGCCATCCCAACCTCTCGAGGACTTCCACACAGGTGACCTCCTCTTACGGTATTATCACCCGATGAAAGGATTGAAGAAGAGGAGCCTACGCTGCAATTCGTCAGGCTGCAGGCGCACCAGCTGAAGGGAGGGCGACGACAGCGGCGAAGCAGGCGGAAGGGGTGGGGTTCGTGTGAGAAAGGGCAGCGCTGCGGCGGGCTACGAACCAAGGGAATGCATTTTTAGGGTTTCGTCTTAGCCCGTAAGCAATCGAACCGAACCGGCCGAACCAGTCTACTTCCGGTTCAACTGCGATTCGGCCAAATCGAGCTTAAATTAAATCCGGTTCGAACCCAAAGCACACCTTACATCCCTGAGTATTCAATAGAATTATAACCGTGAACACTTTTCTTCTATAATATTTCAATATAATTGTGGAAGATTTGATTGGTTCAAAAATTGCATCAATACAAGTATAATATTTGTCCATGGCTATCAACTTGAGCTTATATTAATGCCCTCTTGTAAACGCCACTATGTGAAAATTTCCAAAGTCTTTAGCTGATTCCGTTCCACTTGAACAAATTGCATTTAATATATTTTTTCATCTTTTTAATAAATCGCCATCCTTCGCGTCGATAGTTGTACCTTTCTTGGCTTCTTCACTTTCCTCTGCCTCTGTTCGTCGCAAACGATCGCCTCGAATCCTCTCCTTCCTCAATGACTTGCATTTCTCCCTCCCCCGGTCCCTCGATTCAGATCCCGTGGGGCGCAGGCGGTGACGGCGGCGGAGGCGTGGCGGCGGCCATCGAGCGGTGCACGGCGCACGCGCTGCCGGAGCCGGTGGCCAAGCACCACGAGCACGCGGCGGGGCCGGAGCAGTGCTGCTCGGCGGTGGTGCAGGAGGTGGCGGCGCCGGCGGCGGTGGTCTGGTCGGTGCTGCGCCGCTTCGACGAGCCGCAGGCGTACAAGCACTTCGTGAAGAGCTGCCGCGTGGTGGTCGGCAACGGCGGCGTGGGCACGCTCCGCGAGCTGTGCCTCGTCTCGGGGCTCCCGGCGGCCACCAGCACAGAGCGGCTCGAGATCCTCGACGACGAGCACCACGTCCTCAGCTTCCGGGTGATCGGCGGCGAGCACCGCCTCACCAACTACCGGTCCGTCACCACCCTCCACCCATCAGAACCACCGACCGGCGCAGGGCAACAAGGCACGGTGGTCGTGGAGACTTACGTGGTCGACGTGCCGCCAGGGAACACCAAGGAGGACACCCGCGTCTTCCTCGACACGATCGTCAAGTGCAACCTCCACTCCCTGGCGCGCATCGCCGAAACCCACTGCCGCCGCGGCGACGCCACCGCCACTGCCACTTAATTCTCCACTGTCTCCTCTCCATTCCTTCATTTCCTTCCTTCCCTCATCGTGATATAAAATCTGTGCAAACACTATCAATTTTACATGTCACTTTATCATTCATCTCGATCAACCTTTCAGTTTTTCCTAAGGACACAAAATCAATAAAAGAAGAACAAAAAAACAGAACAATTGCTGGCTCGCTCGCTCACTCATGGGGGCCTGTTACATCAGGTGCCAGCTACCATGCAGTCCTCCACTTGGCAGAAACTAAATTTATTGATGCTTGCAAGTGGACAAGAGGGCCAGTTGCTGCTGCCTTTGAACGAATCAAACTTCTGAGACAACCAAAAGAACAAATGAAATCTCAAATGGAGCAGATTTTTGTGACCTTGTGAATTCTGAAAGTCAAAGTTGCAAAAAAAAAAATTTTGGTTTTTTTGAGAAAGGGGAGAGGAGGCACTGTTGGGTACTGGTGGGCACAGTAGTTTATTCATGAAAGGTAGGGTTTTGTGGGGTCGAAAGAACAAGCAGCTGGCTGGCTTTGCAACTTGGTCCTGATGATGAGTGACAGCCACAACTTACTGATAGAGGGGAGGGCAAGTTGGGCTATTCCTTATTGGTCTTCGTCGATGACTGCTGTCCTTCTTTAGCCTTGTGCTGCAACTTGCGGTGCAAGTTGGAGATGAAAACTAAGGTGCACAAACCCTAATTTTAGGGTTCATCATTATCCTCAGGGCCCTTGCTCCTCCATTTCTTGTATCAGTTTCGAAACATTTTCACAGGATTGACCCGAGTCTCGAATACATTTGTATCATAAATATATTTACTAAAAAAAATATATAAAATTAACTTTAAAATTATAGGTATTTAATTGGAAGCAAACGAAATTAATTTTCCAAAAAGGGTTAAATATAATTTTTAATTAAGACATAAATTTTTTCTTGTAATCATCCTGATCAATTGGTTGTTTTTTTTTTCTAAGAAAGCCCTCTTTATCCCACATCTTCCGACTAGACCTGACCTCAAGCCGGATTCGACCCAGATCCAGTCAAGTCCGTAATCAGGTCAACGAGTCGGTGACCCGTTGACCTGATTTAGGTTCCATAAGTCAAAAACCGGCGGACTGCTAGTTAATTGTCGGTTCGACCCATCGGTTCACCCAAAAAAAAATTTACCCGTTGGAATCGGCGGTTCCTAGCCATTGAGGGGGATGGGGTTTTTTGAGTATTTTTTCCAATGATTAAGATCATTTGACCTTTTTTTATCAGTGACTATGATTTAATGTTCATTATTATCCAAACTCTATAAATAGATAGTTCATTTCATCATTTTCACACACATCTTCTCTATTCATAATCTCAATTTCGTATTCTCTATATGTTTTCATCTTCATTTTTACGCACTTTCATTTCTAAAGAATCTGCGTGAGGAAATTCCGAATCGGCGGTTTCGTTCGGAAGGTTGCGGAGGTGCATCATCTCGAGTTCGGATGGGAAAGGAAATAGTGAATCTGCGTGAGGATCCCAACATTCAATCCACCAATGATGAGATTGAGCACCTTCCGAATCCGACATCCAAAAAATAAGGAAGTATCAATGCAATTACTTCAAGGTTCGGGAAATTCCTCCTCTAAAGTCTTCTATTTTGGCTAAATATTTTGAGAAGGTCATGATGGACAACGGGGCCAACAAGAGAGGGTGAATTGCCTACAAGATAAAATGGGCTCCTTCTCCTACTTTGGATTTGATTAGTAGCACAATTAAAATAACAATAATAAAACTGAACTAAATAACTTAAAAGAAAGACGTAAGAAGACTTAAAAATTAACTTGGTTACAACCTAAATGGTTGTTAATCCAAAGTAGTGAACAACATTAGAAGATCTTTGGAGAAGCCTCTTACGAATGTTGCAGCTCAAGAAATAGATTAGGAAATAGTACAAGAGTTGTAGTTTAAGTTATTTTTGTTTCCTAGCTCCATGGGGTTTATAGCCCCTAAAAAATTTTATCCGAGCCTGGAAGACCCCTCCAACGTGGTAGGTTTTATCCGTGCGAAGATAAAACTTTATCTTCTCTAATGGTCACTGCAAGGTGCCTTCAATGGCTTGGAAGGCGCCTTCGTACTGTTTATCGAAGGCGCCTTCCATATAGCATATCAACTCCTTTGCTGATTACTTCGCGTGGGTGATGCTCTAGCTAACCGGAGTTGAGCTCACCCGAACTTAACTCCGACCTTCTCCTCGAGCAGTCTTCCTCCCCGGCTTCTCGTCCCCCGGACGTTGCGCACGTCCTTCTTGTCCGCCGATGTACTCTTCCGTAGCACATCATCCTTCGGATGCACCGAGCCCGTCGACTCCCTTCTCGTGTCATCCTTCTTGTTGGTTGCGTCTTCCGCTCGACTTCTTGCGTTCCTAAGCTCCTACATACTTCGACACAAGGATCAAATACACAGCACATATCTAAACTTGGTTTACCACATCAAAACACCACGAGGTATTTATAATCTCCCCCTTTTTGATGTGCATCAACTAAAGTTAAGTTAGGGTTAAATAGTAATGAAATAACATCATAATGCAATGAATTAAATAATTTCATTGTAAAATAAATACAAGAATAAAAATTATGAGAATTATGTTGGTGCAACATCCCTCAGGTCAAGGTTGACCTGGTTGACTAAGCTGAGTCTTGGTTTGGGTTTAGATGTTTGACAATAAGATATTGATTGAAGAAGAGTCAAGTAGGTCAAGGATGACCGGATACTTGACTGGGAAGTCCTAACTGGGATGTTAGGCAGGAGGAAAATCCTGGTGAGTGAAGCCAGGTGAAAGACCTAGTGAGTGAATCTAGGCAATTGGGAAAGTCCTGGTGAGTGAAGCTAGGCAAGAGAAATCCAGATGGGTCAAGGTTGACCAGACATCTGGTGAGAGTCCAAGTAGGTCAAAGGGATTGACTGGATACTTGGCACGAGGAAGAAAAGTCCAAGTAGGTCTTAGGGAGTGACCGGATACTTGGCAAGAAGAGAAAAGTCCAAGTGGGTCAAAGGGATTGACCAGACACTTGGTGAGAGAGTCCTAGCAGGAAGGGTGACCGGATGCTAGGTCTTATGTACCAACAAGTCATGGTTGACTAGATGTTGGTTTAGGGGCTTTGGGCTTGGTTTTGGGCAAAACCAAGGTTTGGATTGATCCGTGGATTGATCCAGCAGTTTGATGATCCGTGGATTGATCCAAGTTGGATCGATCGGTGGATCGATCCGAAGATCCGGATCGATCCGTGGATCGATCCGTGAATCCTCACGATCAGAATCTCGGATCGATCCGTGGATCGATCAGAGGTCCCAATCGATCGCTGGATCGATTGGGACGCCGCTGCTTCCAGTAGCAGTCCGGATCGATCCGTGGATCGATCCGAAGTTTTTCCAGAGAGAGGCGCTCTGGATCGATCCGTGGATCGATCCAGCCTCCCAATCGATTGGGAGCAATCCAATCGATTGGGATTCGACCATTGGCGTCGTTTATAGCTGTTGGCGTGCGATTTCTTCAGAACTTCACCGATTCATTCCAGATTCATCACAGCTCCTCCCGGACTCTCTAAGCTCCTCACCGCCAGTTCTTGAAGGTTCTTGGAGGTTCATCCAAGTCAAGAGGCGAGTTGCAACGAGAAGAAGCTAGGGTTTTTGCATTCCTTGTAAGCTTTTGCTTATTCTTTACTACCCTTCTTCTTCTTGTATAGAGTCTTGTAGGGCTTCTCCGCCCTCGGTAGTTACCGAAAAGGAGTGTTTTCATAGTGGAGGGTGCGTGCGTGGTGTGGATCCTTGGATTAGTCATCTCCGTTGGAGGTGGATACCAAGTAAACTCCTAGTGTTAGCGTGTTTGTGTTTGTTTATGTATTTTCCGCATTCTTGAAGAAACAAGCAACACCGAGCAACGAGCACGACGAGCTATTCACCCCCTCTAGCTACTTTTGGTCCTAACAAGTGGTATCAGAGCAAGGCCGCTCTTCACCGGAATCATCGCCGGAAGGGTCAAGCATAACAAGAAAAGCTAGAGGGTGAAGAAGTTGGAGCAAATTCTTCAAGTTCAAGACTTTATCAAGCTCAACTTCAAGATGCAATTCCAAGATGGACTTGGATTTGACACAAGGGTGGCTCCACCATACACTTCTACGAGTTTCGATTCTTGGAAATCAAGAATCGAAAATTTTATTATGATGGAGATAGAGCAATGGTTTGCTCTAATAGAAGGCTTCAAGGCTCCAAGAAATTCAAAGGGCAAAGTTCTCAAGAGGAGCAAGTGGAGCCAAGAGCAAGTCCAAAGGTGCGAGGCCAATGACAAAGTGACCAAGCTTTTGGTCAATTTATTGCCAAGCACCATCCTTTGCAGAATTGGAGAATTTGAAGATGCAAAGGAATTATGGAGCAAATTGGACAAGCTTCATGAAGAGATCCCCTCCACTGTACAAGATCATGAAGAATCCAGAGAGGGTGACTCTTTGGAGCAAGACCAAGAGGAGGACTCCGAGGTTGAGAGATGCTCAACCTCCGAAGAAGAGGAAATCCAAGAAGCTTCATCCTCAAGGGAATGCAACGAAGGGAACAAGGAGGGAGCATACTCCTTGTTTCATGTTCAAGATGATGAAGCCTCCACCTCTAGGATTGAGGGGGAGCAATCTTTGGTGACGCCGGATCAAGAAGAAGGAGAAGCTTCGACATCCGGGTCAAGTGAAGAAGAAGAAGGTGGTGCCACCTCCGAAATTCAAGAAATAGCAAATGGAGGAGGAAGTGCCATCCCTACACAAGAAGGTATAAACATTTCAATTAATAATAAAAATCATATCATATGCTTTGAATGTAGGGAACATGGGCATTATAAAAGTAAATGCCCTAAATTGGCCAAGAAAAAGGGCCAAGTGGCACAAAAGGGCAAGGTTAAGCCAAAGGAGACCACTCCCGGAACAAAGAAGAGCAAGGAGCATATCATATGCTTCTCTTGCAATCAAAAGGGGCATTACCGGAGTCATTGCCTCAAGGGGAAGAAGATGGTCAAGGCTCAAGGAGGAAGCTCAAGTCAAGGGGGAGCCTCTAAGGTAAAAAGGAAGGTAACATTTATTGAGCCTACCCCTTTACATTATGGTAAAAAGCATGATAGTTCTAACTTTTATCATTTTAATGCGATTTACCATAAGAATAGGAAGCATGAGGGCTTTAAGGAAAAGCATGTGGCCCTACATGCCAAAACTACTACACCTAAGGCTAGGAATGTAGGTAAAAGTCTAGGCAAGAACTCTAAGGATTGTAGCTACAAGCCTAGAAACAAAAATGCTCATGGACTTAATGGAAAACCAAAAACTAAGGACTTAGTGATGGAAAATCAAGTCTTGAGGTCAAGACTTGATAAAATGGAAAAGACCCTAAGAAGGATGGAAAATATCTTATTAGGCCAAAATGAGCATAGCCTAGGTTTAGGAGCACAAAGGTCATCCAATGGTCATAGAGATTTGGGATACAAACCCAAAGCTAAAAAGGATGTGCCTAGTTATCATAGGGTTCCATATAGCTATGGAACAAACCCTAAGTCTAGAGGTCAAGTCCAAGATACAAGGGAAGATATT